>NC_142363.1:814296-1479296 GCF_059441175.1 Urocampus carinirostris | reverse complement strand
TAGGCTCGAAAGCCTACTACCAATTAAGCATATCAGGTGATGTGCATCTCTGTAATGAGAAGGGGTGTGGTCTAATGACATCAACACCCTATATCAGGTGTGCATAATTATTAGGCAACTTCCTTTCCTTTGGCAAAATGGGTCAGAAGAGGGACTTGACAGGCTCTGAAAAGTCAAAAATAGTGAGATATCTTGCAGAGGGATGCAGCACTCTTAAAATTGCCAAGCTTCTGAAGCGTGATCATCGAACAATCAAGCGTTACATTCAAAATAGTCAACAGGGTCGCAAGAAGCGTGTAGAAAAACCAAGGCGCAAAATAACTGCCCGTGAACTGAGAAAAGTCAAGCGTACAGCTGCCAAGATGCCACTTGCCACCAGTTTTGCCATATTTCAGAGCTGCAACATCACTGGAGTGCCCAAAAGCACAAGGTGTGCAATACTCAGAGACATGGCCAAGGTAAGAAAGGCTGAAAACCGACCACCACTGAACAAGACACACAAGCTGAAACGTCAAGACTGGGCCAAGAAAAATCTCAAGACGGATTTTTCTAAGGTTTTATGGACTGATGAAATGAGAGTGAGTCTTGATGGGCCAGATGGATGGGCCCGTGGCTGGATCGGTAAAGGGCAGAGAGCTCCAGTCCGCCTCAGACGCCAGCAAGGTGGAGGTGGGGTACTGGTATGGGCTGGTATCATCAAAGATGAGCTTGTGGGGCCTTTTCGGGTTGAGGATGGACTCAAGCTCAACTCCCAGTCCTACTGCCAGTTTCTGGAAGACACCTTCTTCAAGCAGTGGTACAGGAAGAAGTCCGCATCCTTCAAGAAAAACATGATTTTCATGCAGGACAACGCTTTATCACACGCATCCAAGTACTCCACAACGTGGCTGGCAAGAAAGGGTCTAAAAGAAGAAAAACTAATGACATGGCCTCCTTGTTCACCTGATCTGAACCCCATAGAGAACCTGTGGTCCCTCATCAAATGTGAGATTTGCAAGGAGGGAAAACAGTACACCTCTCTGAACAGTGTCTGGGAGGCTGTGGTTGCTGCTGCACGCAATGTTGATCGTGAACAGATCAAAGCACTGACAGAATCCATGGATGGCAGGCTTTTGAGTGTCCTTGCAAAGAAAGGTGGCTATATTGGTCACTGATTTGTTTTTGTTTTGTTTTTGAATGTCAGAAATGTATATTTGTGAATGTTGAGCTGTTATATTGGTTTCCCTGATGAAAATAAATAATTGAAATGGGTATACATTTGTTTTTTGTTAAGTTGCCTAATAATTATGCACAGTAATAGTCACCTGCACACACAGATATCCTCCTAAAATAGCTAAAACTAAAAAAGCCCCACTCCAACTTCCAAAATATTCAGCTTTGATATTAATGAGACTTTTGGGTTCATTAAGAACATGGTTGTTGTTCAATAATAAAATTAATCCTCAAAAATACAACTTGCCTAATAATTCTGCACTCCCTGTATATACATATATATATATATATATATATATATATATATATATATATAAATGAATATTTATATTTATATATGTGTGTGTGTATATGTATGTATGTTTATGTGTATATATATGTGTATATATATATAAATAAATGTGTATATATATATATATATATATATATATATATATATATATATATATGTGTAAATATATATATATGTATATATGTGTAAATATCTCATCTCATCAGCCGTACCGCTTATCCTCATCAGGGTCGCGGGGGGGGCTGGAGCCCATCCCAGCCATCTCCGGGCAGTGGGCAGGGGACACCCTGAACTGGTTGCCAGCCAATCGCAGGGCACACAGGGACAGACAACTCATTCGCTCATTCACACCTAGGGACAATTTGGACCGGCCAATTCACCTGAAATGCATGTTTTTGGAACGTGGGAGGAAACCGGAGTGCAGGGAGGAAACCCACGCAAGCACGGGGAGAACATACAAACTCCGCACAGGAAGTCTGGAGCTGGATTTGAACCCACAACAGGTTCCCATGACATGAACTGTGCCGCACAAGCGCTAACCACTGCGCCGCCGTGCTGCATGTGTAAATATATGTATATATATATATATATATATATATATATATATATATATGTATATATGTGTAAATATATATATATGTGTAAATATATATATATATATATATATATGTGTGTATATGTGTATATATGTATATAGAATAGAATATGCCTTTATTGTCATTGTTACAACATGGGATGGGCGCTATGCTAACGTTAGCATCTGGTAAAACTGTTAGCGGTGGAAAGTATACAGCAAACACAAAGACCACAGTTAACTCTCCCGGTACATAGCTAGAAACTCCAGATCGAGTGAGCAGTGTGTGTCAATGGTTCCGCTATTATTGTAGCACGTAGTCTCCAACCCCTGTTCCGGAGTCTTCGTCTCGTTCGAGCCGGTGATGTAATGCGGCGTCGGGAAAGCCAAGATGGCAAAAAAAAAGTCCTCCAATTCCGGACGTTGTTGGTGGCGATCCGCAGCTCAATTCACTCATTGTGGACGGATGGATCTGGCGTTGGTTGAACATGCTTGGGAGCGCTGGTTTGTGTGGTCGCCTTCTTATCGTCGAATGTCATTGTCGGCAGGCGGCAAATCTTCCAGGGAGATCCGGTGGTCTCTGTATATCCCTCGGGATGTAGTGGATATTATTGTAAATGCGAAGGGAGTCGAAGGGAAAATAAGAGGGATCAGGGGACACTGAAAAACAAAAGACGAACTGGAGCCCGAGCCGCAGCGTCTACCCGACGCGCCGCCATCTTGACTACTACATGTTTGTATATATAAATATATATATATATATTTATTTATTTATTTGTATATGTATGTGTATGTATACATGTGTATGTATATATGTATATGTATATATACATAAGTAGCATAACCGCTCACTTTGTTTGCAACGATACCGACTTAGAGGCTTCCGCCGCGAACTCATTAGACTTGATTGATTTGCCGTTTCGTGATAGTTGGTCCATACCGGATAAAACCCATCATTGACAGATTTGCGTTTTTCCTTACAGATTTCCTCGTACGTCGTACTCGTCTTAAAATGGATAAAAAACGTACTTTGTTTGGCAAAACCGTACTGGTTGACAGGTATGCCTTGTAAACTGTTTAGCTCAACTTTTTGGGATTTACCGTTCATAAAAAATCTAATGCCGCCTGGGGATTTCCCATTCCGGAAAAAAAAATATATGGTGTACGATTATTTTGTATTTAGTACGGGAAAGTACGACAGTTTGTACGGGCATGGAGCCGTGGAGGTTGACAGGTATGACAAGGCAACTCTAAAATTACTAAAATTGATCCAAGTTCAATCTTTTTTTTTGACTGATAAAGGAAAAAAGTCTAAAGTTACGCAAAAGAGCAAACAATAATTTTGCTGCTTGTGACTGTAAAGTTTGTGTAAACTGATAGTTGTTTTTTTTTTGCAGCAAAACTAAAATTGTTCTTCCATTGTGGCAATTCATATGAGAAATAGTCCCATCATTTCACGTTGTCTTTCTGATGCAAAGCATGGGATGTTATTGTTTACGTCACACTATTACAAACGATCTAACAGGCCAGGAGTCAATCACTGAATCAAATTACCCAGTGGAGTGTCACTTAGAACGTGGACTTTGTACTCAACCATCTTTGGGAGTGTGATGTTGAGTTCTCCAAAAACCCACAAGCTACTTTTCATAATATATTACGCTCGTTTTGTGTCTCAACATCTCTCTGCGGTACTGTAGAAAAAAGAAAATCAGCCATTGACGTTAGGAGGAATGACGGTTGATGTGTGAAGTTTGTATCTGAAAACTAGGGAACCACTCCAAACTCAATGCCCCCACAATTCAAGTTTTTCAACTTGAACTACTTAGACTACTACGGTTGTAATTTATGGCCTTCAGGTGTGCCTTATACTAACTGTCTCCCCATGTAATAGTTGATATTCATTGAAGTTGCACAAGAGCTCTGTCTTATCCAAAGAAAAGCAAAAAAAGTCTTATCTTTGGGTTGCTTCGAGGTTTTGGGTCTGGTGGGAAGATATGTGGGCGCTACAGCATTGCAATACTGGGCTTTTTTCACCTGCCATGCCAATTCATCAAAAAAAAAAAAAAAACACTAAACATCCATGTGACTTGCAACACAATTACTGTAACTCCTTGAGTGCTAGCCATTTTCTTAAAATGGGATTGATCAGGGCCAGTTTCTACTGATCATACTGAACCACAGGTGTCAAAAAATGTTTTTGATTCTTTGCTCTCTTTCTTACTCCTCTCTCTTATTCTATTGCTCTTCCTACCTTTGCTCTTTCGCTTTTCTTGTCTTTTACTCTGTCTCCTTTGTTCTCTCTCGATTTCCTTCTTTTGCTCTCGTTTTTCTTATTCTCTTTCTCTCTTTATGTTTAATATGTTAGTCTGGCCCCTGTGAGATTTTTTTCTAGCATGTGGACCCCTAAAATAGTTTGACATTCCTCTCTTAGTCCAAAAGAATAGTGTATGTTAGGGCTATATAAAATCACGGACTACTCAATGGAAGATTGCACTCTCCTCTTTCACCACAAAAAAGGTTAACTTTGAAAGTTTTGTGTTTGTCAGTAATCTTATGTTCTGGAGCAAAATGTAAAAAGTATAAAAATAGCTTTTTTATCAGAATCCAGGCATTCACTATCTGATTGTTTTTTTGGAGACATTCCAGTTTCCTTCGTAATTCAAAAGACCTTCATTGCAGAACAATTGGCAAGTCAACATTATATCTTCGTATTAATGAGTTGATGACTGTATTTCTGTCTGTTTGTGCTCTGTGATTGTCTGGCAACCAGTCCACAAGTCTGGTGGAATGGGCTCCAGCATCCATTGAGACACTCATAAGAATGAGCAGTTGCATAATGGATGTTTTTTTGCTTCCTGTGATGATTTCTGCACATTGCCACTTGTTATGCTTTTAATTTATTATTCTAAAAAGAAGGACTCAATTGGCTTTGAAATGTCTTGAATACAATTTTCAAAACTAACACATGAGTAAGATTAATATTTGTTTAATACTAAAAAGGTGAACGCTGCATGACCACGATAACAACTATCGAAACTGTGATGTGTTTTCAGTTGGGCCTTTACAGAAAGACGCATGTCTTGGGTCTACCCACAATACTCATAGCAACTTCAGACAGAGACTTCTTTTTTCAACCTTGGAAAAGTGTACATTTAATGTTTTTTGCCATGGCTAAAAGTTGTGCCAGGTAATGTTTGCGAGGCACCATGTACTGTGTGCAAAAATATTAGTGGTTTCAAAAGGAATTAAAAAGTATTAAGACGTTTTCTTTTTAACTTGCCTTAAGCTGTAGGAACCCTGCTTAGGTATCCTTTGTCCAGTTTATAGCAGCATCGGAGAAAGATTAAAAAAAAACGTCTTTGTTTTCCAGTGTTTCAATTGTATACTGCAGTAGCATGAAAGTTGATTTTGTACACTGTGTCTCTTGAGAGGCTGCAACTGCTTTGACCATCCATGCAGCCTTCTTGTTTTCAGCTTCATTTCCCACCATAATGAAGATTCAGAGGCAGCCCAGTAGCTGACACTCAGCAGTTAAAGAAGGCGGGTAAAAGTAAGATTCACTCCATGCACCAATAGAAGAAAAGATACAACAAGGGGCTTAAGGTAAAAGAAAATGACCAGCATATTTGAAATATGCAGAATAAAATGACAGGAATTAAACAATACAATGAAAACTGTGTGAGCGTAAAAGTAAATCTATAATTTGAAATGTTAAGTAGGGGATGAAACAAATTAAGACCTCTGACTTTTGTGGGTATGAAAGACGCATGGAACTTGAACCTGTTCCGGCCTTTTTTCGTGTATCCATCCTCTAACACAAGTGACTCCAATGTTTAGCTCATCAACAACCTCTGTCAAGGCCTGTTTGCAATCTTGCTCATCAAATCATTTGTGTTGGGAGAGGGAGACATGGACAATATGAGTTCCCGGGTCTCAGATTGAACATCAGTCTTTCTGTTTTTAAAACTCTAATCTCGAGCTAATAATAAAAGTTTCTGACCACAAAGTCATAATGCATCTTAAATTTAGTTTAGAATATATAAATCTTAGAATGTGTCTTTATTGTCATTGATAACAATATAGGAAACTTTGTTAACAACAAAATTTGACTTGGAGCCCCAGGATGAATGATATAGAAGACGGAAAAGAATAATTGAAGGAAAAAGGGGAAAATATTCACAAGGTAGTGCTTGGAGATTATCCCATGTCGTGAGTGCATCAGAAATAGTGCCATGGTAAATAGTGCAATAAATTATTAGCAGCATTTTTTTTTTCAAAATAAGAGTCACTATCTTTATACTTTTTAGGGTGGTGCAGGTCTTGGGGAGTAAACTGTCTCTGAGCCTGTTCATTCCTTTTTCAAAAGACCTGTAATGTCTGCCAAAGGGCAGCAGCTCCAGGAGGTGGTGGCCAGGGTGAAATGAGTCATTTTATAATGTTGTTGCAGTATCGCAAGCAGGCAATGTCTTCTAGACCGGGCAGAGAATACCTGATGATTGTCTGTGCTGTGTTTATAACTAGGGTTTTCTCTGTCTGCATCCGTGCTCCCAGCATACGACTATTAACGTTATTGCATTTACTCAGCGACTTGTCTCCTCTACAGAGCAGTAAGAATTGGCGCGCTGCAGTTGATGTGACAGGTCGTCTTTTGACAGCTCACGGCCAGGGATACGGAAAAGCTGGACAGCTGTCTTCCCATACCACTAATTCATTGCAGGTAGGATACAAACATGTTTATTTTTTTGCTTCAAATTACAATTTGGTATGTGAAATACTTTAGTGCTAATGTTATAGTTTTTGGAAATGGAAAATGTATCATAAGTCATTTTGTGCATTGTCAAAAAATGTTTTTTGCGGAAATTCCTATGTACAGGGATCAGAATTTTCCGCGGATCCGCGGATTTCCGCTGTTTTTGAACCCCAAAGGCATTCCGACTTTTTCACTTTTTCTCTTGCGTAGCAAACAAATTCAAAATCCGACTGTCTCACTCTTTCCTTTATTGCTCTGGCGCACCCTGGCGGCCGTTAGAAAAATTGGCCGCATTGGGGGGGGGAGCTCCGCCCTGCTTTATTCCTGGACCCTGGCTATTTCAGCTGAAAATGAAAATCTCCATTCTGATCCCTGTATGTAGAGAAAATTGCTTTAAATTATATTTATTTGGTTGGCAGCGCAGTGGTTAGCGCGTGTGCGGGAAAGTTCTGAGGTCATGAGATCGAACCTTCCTGTGTGGAATTTGCATGTTTTCCCTGTGCTAGCGTGGGTTTCCTCCAGGCACTCCGGTTTCCTCCCACATTCCAAAAACATGCATGTCAGGTTAATTGGCCAGTCCAAATTGTCCCTAGGTGTGCATGAGCGAGTGAGTTGTCTTTGTGTGCCCTGCGACTGTCTGGCAACCAGTTCAGGGTGGACCCTGCCAACTGCCCGAAGATGGCTACTGAGGATAAGCGGTGCAGATAATGGATAGATGGAATTCTAATTTGGTTGGTAATAGATTCAGCCAGCAGGTAGTGGTCATGGTTTTCCACCCAAATTAATTCAAAATAACCTAATTTTGTGTCTTAAAATCTATCATGAAGGGAACAATACTATAAACATATTTTATTTTTAGCTTTCAATGATTGATTTTGCAGTTGATTGCTATGGATAATGATTGATCAGATCAGTCAAGAAGGAAGATAATATAGACACACAAACAAATAATGCATGTAGTTTAATTCCAACAAACTATGTTTTATTTACATTTATCGACAAGGAAAATTGACTCAAATCAAAGAATAAATCACATTTTTGACACAAACAGCGTTAACAAGGGGCACTGGAAAGAAATTTGGTAGCGATAAGAAAAGTATTGAACAAACAAACTCTGTTTTAGGATAATCAACTCATTTAAAAGTATTTTCATAGCTTGTCAGAAATTAAAGATTATTTGTCCATGCACCAAACTGTCTGTTGCCTTAACTTTTTTTTGCGTAGATTTAAGGACAGAGAGGCCCTAGGGGGGGTTATGTTCCCATCCGCACTTGGCCTCCTAGACTGAAGAAACCAAGTCGTTCTTTGGAGGCTGATCGTGGAGCTCGCCTCAGCCTATGGACAGGGAAAGCCAGAACCACAGGCTCTCGCAGCCTCGTACTTCTGGTGTGACCGGACTCAAAGCCGGGAGACCCCTGTCGGCCATTTTGATCCTGGCTTGTGCAAACACGTAAACTTGATAATCAGGCTTGGATTTATTTCTCCAGGAAATTTTCAATCTTATTTTCTATTCCCAAAGGCAAAAATGCCACAGTTGTATCCATACATGTATAGACTAAGTCCATGCTTCTGGCAGGCAACGCACAAGCACAACTTATAAACAGATGGGGAGTAGCAATAGAACTTACTTTTGGAGTGCAAACAAGCATGATATTTTGTAGATTCTGGTGAGTCACTAATGAAGTCATCCTTTTATTTTATCTTAAAAGTAAAATGCAGAGACGGCGTCTCTGCGTTATGTTGTCAAGAATGTTTCATGTATAAATCTTAACTGCATTGTTTTTTTTTTTAATTTTTATAACTTACTTGCTATAATGCCACAATTTACTTGTAAAAAGGGTTTTGGAAAAACTACCAATTTTTGGGGGGGTAATTAAAATGTACTTATTAAATTTCTGCTGCTCCATTTTTCCAATTAGGGAAATTGTAAGTATTCAAAATAACAAATTAATCGACTTAATCTGGCTGTTTGCTCAGAATTTACAGAATAAATAATCTTGTATCTGACTGAGACACGCCGTGATAAAGCTTTTGCCCCCTACCTGAATTCTCTCATCTCTCATCTCTCTCTCATTAGCCGTACCGCTTATCCTCATTAGGGTCGCGGGGGGGCTGGAGCCCATCCCAGCCATCTCTGGGCAGTGGGCAGGGGACACCCTGAACTGGTTGCCAGCCAATCGCAGGGCACACGGGAACAGACAACTCACTCGCCCATTCACACCTAGGGACAATTTAAAAACCCACGCAAGCACGGGGAGAACATACAATATCCGCACAGGAAGTCGGGAGCTGGATTTGAACCCACGCAGGAGGTTCCCATGACATGAACTGTGCCGCACAAGCGCTAACCACTGCGCCGCCGTGCTGCCCTACCTGAATTCTGTTTTTGCATATTTATCACTCACAATGGTTTCAGATCATCAAACTGAATTTGACCACCCAAGAAAAAACAAAAGGCAGTTTTAAAATGTTGATTCTGTTCATTAAAGGTCAAAGAAAATGTAGGTCTATCTGGCCCTATGTGGAAAAAATAGTTTTAAAATTACACACCAAGTCGTCTCACATCCTCAAGACTTTTGGAAAACCATTCAGTGGACTGATGAGTCGAAAATTGAACTTTATTGAAGGTGTGAACCCCGTAAATATGGCACAGTGTTTGACAAAAAGAACATGATGCCTACAGTAACGCATAGTGGTGGCACTATGATGGTCTAGGGCTGCTTTGCTGCCTCAGTACCGGGACAATTTGCTGTGGGTGATAGATAGATAGATAGATATTTTATTCATCCCCATAGGGAAATTCACACTTCCAACAGTATCTTTGTGTTGAAAATAAAACAAAAATAGAGTAAAAGTCAAGTCAAGTCATTTTTATTTGTATAGCCCTAAATCACGAAGAGTCTCAAAGGGCTTCACAGATTATTACACTATATTACACCGACTATTTTTCAGCCGATGAGAAGAGTAGGTTATTCATATGCTATGGAGTAGAAGTGAGTTTTAAGTTTAGATTTAAACATTTCCACTGAGGTTGCAGATCGGATCTCAGGGGGAAGAGCATTCCACAGCACTGGTGCCCGGATGGAGAACGCTCTCAAACCAGCAGAACACTTCTTTGCTCTTGGGATCACCAGAAGACCGGCACTCTCAGATCGTAGGCTTCGGACCGGGACATAGGGGCAAATCAGATCTGAAAGATAAGAGGGAGCAAGTCCATGTATGATTTTGTATAATACTAAGAGAACCTTGAAATCACATCTATGGCTAACTGGGAGCCAATGCAGGTTAGCCAAAATCGGTGTTATGTGATCGTACTTTTTTGTCCTAGTTGAAAGCCTCGCTGCGGCATTTTGTACCAGCTGAAGAGACTTGATTCTAGACTTCGGGAGACCAGAGAGTAGTGCATTACAGTAATCGAGACGGGAGGTAACAAATGCATGAATTATAATTTCCGCATCAGACTGAGACAGTATTGAACGGATTTTAGCAATGTTTCGAAGATGGAAGAAAGCGGTTCTATTAATTTTCTTTACATGCATTTCAAAGGATAGATCAGGGTCAAATATGACTCCTAAATTTTTAACTGAGTCACTCTGTGGGATGTGACATTTGTCAATGTTCACAGCAGTTCTTGAGAATAAGTCACGGCATTTAGATGGACCAATGACTAACATTTCGGTCTTTTCAGAGTTAAGACGCAAGAAATTGAGTGACATCCACTCTTTTATCTCAATGAGGCAGGCCTCCAAATTTCCACAGTTTAGTGTGGGAGATTCCTCCAACGGAAGATATAGTTGAGTGTCGTCTGCGTAGCAGTGGAAGCTGATATTGTACTTGCGAATAATATCACCTAATGGAAGCATGTAAATGCTGTAAAGAAGGGGGCCAAGCACTGAACCCTGCGGAACACCGCAGGTAACATTAAAGGGCTCAGATGTAATTTCACCATATTTAACACAGTGCGTCCTATCTGAGAGGTAGGATCTGAACCACGAGAGGACGGTTCCTGAGAGATCAATCCATTTTTCCAACCGTTCTAGTAGGAAATTGTGATGCACTGTGTCAAAAGCATCACTAAGATCCAGCAGCAGCAAAAGTGATGAAGCGCCAGAATCCATTGCCAGTAGGAGATCATTTGTTACCTTGATCAGAGCTGTCTCAGTTGAGTGGTTAGCCTTGAATCCTGATTGCATGGATTCAAAAAGGTTATTCTCTGATATGAAAACATTCAGCTGCTGTGCCACTACTTTTTCAAGTACTTTAGAGAGGAAAGGTAGGTTTGACACAGGTCTATAAGCTGCTGGAACTACACCTGAGGAGAGTGATATGTTTATAATATTTAGAACTGAAGGTCCAAGGACGCCAAAAAGACTTTTAATAAGTGAACCTGGGAGCGGGTCGAACTGGCAAGTTGTCGGTTTGGCCGCATTCACCACCTGTTTGAGATCATCAAGTGACAGTTCACTAAAACCGGACAATTTCCCAGGACAGCCACCCTGTCGTGCATCTGTAGATTTCAGCCCTTTAATATGTGTGGTATTAATTTGAGTTATTAATTTCTTTAGCAATTTCTTCCTGTATGCATTGAATCTTCTTAGTAAAGAAGACCATTAAGTCATGAGCAGAGTGCGTCGAACTATCTGCGATAGTCTGTTGCCTTGTAAGTGATGCTACAGTGTCAAAAAGGACTTTGGGATTCTTTTTTTGAGACGCAATCACCTTCGAAAGGTAGGCCGATTTTGCAGAGGCAAGGGCCGCTTTATACTTTAACAAGCCGTCACACCAGGTTTGATGGAAAACCTCAAGCTTGGTAGCGCGCCATTTTCTTTCCAATATCCTGCATTCTTGTTTAAGGGTTCTCGTTTCATCAGTAAACTAAGGCGTGCATCTTTTAGGACGTGATTTTAGCTTTATGGGCGCTCCAGGAAGGAGTTCAAAGAGCTCAGAAACTGTGCCAGTGCTTATATTGCGTCCGCTAAATCCTTCAGCTTTTTTAACACTACATTTAGCTAGCACCTCAAATGTAACTAAATAATGATCCGAGATAACGGTAGTACACGGTAACACCATAATGTTTGAGGTTAAAACTCCTCGAGTCAGAATCTAGCGTGTTCCCATCTTTATGGGTTGGCAAATCAACCAGTTGATCAAAACCAAATGCATCAATTAGAGACCTAAACGCAATAGTAAGTGAACTGAGTGGGGAGCTCATATGAATGTTAAAGTCCCCCATAAGTATAATTTTGTCTGCATAGGTTACTAGTTCAGACAAAAGTTCAGCAAATTCGTCTAAGAAAGTTGTGTATGGCCCAGGTGCGCGATAGATAGTTATTACATAAATTGACAATAGAGAGGACCGCATCACAAGAGCCTCAAACGCCTTGTAATTATTAGAGGTACGAGGATTAAATTTGAGCGATTTTTCAGAAATGAGCGCGACACCGCCACCCTTTTTCGATGTGCGTGCTACATGGCTACTCGCGTAGTGAGGGGTTGAAGCATAATTTAGCGCTAAATACTCATCCGGGCGTAACCAAGTTTCACAAAGACCCATACAGTTAACATTATTCGTGATTATAAACTTATCAACAAGTAAAGCTTTAGGAGCAAGCGATCTAATATTTAAAAGACAAAATTTTAGCTCTGCTGAATCATTTGACTTAGCTGAAGTCTTTGTGGTCTTTGTAGAGATCTTCAAAATATGCCGCCATTGTGGCTGTTCGTGTGCGCTGAGTGTAAAGCTTCGGTTGTCCGGCGAGGAATGAATGGTGGAATTAGTTACATCCTCGCTCCTTAGACTTCGCACGCTTCACACATCTACCTGCACGGCAACCACGCTTCTGTTTTCTGTCCTTACGGCGCCGTTGTCGTCGTTTATTAGGAGGAATAGCTGTCAACAAGGATGCCGGATCTCTTTGAAGTTCGCTCGGTATATCATAGGCGGTATAAAAAGTGCCTGAAAAGTCGAAAATTAGACGCCCACCCAACCTAATAAGTTCGTCCCTACTGTAAGTATTTTTGGCCACACATGTGTCCAAAAGTGAAAGCAAAAAAGACAAGAGAAAGGCAATAAATAGAAGATTAGCTGGAGAGCAACTAGCCGCATGCATGCATCCATGCGCCGCCATGTTGAAAGGAATATAATCCATAAATACCCTATGTAACGTGTTGATATAGAGTAATTAAATAGTGCTACATCAAATACACACTATAATAAAAATGAGGTAATATGCAATGTGGGGGTGTGGTTCAATGTGGGCTTTTACTCCCCCGGGTGGAGTTAAAGAGCCTCATGGCATGAGGAAGAAATGATCTCCTCAGTCAGTCCATGGAACAAGACTGTGACAGCAGTCTGTCGCTGAAGCTGCTCTTCCGTTTGGAGATGATGCTGTGTAGTAGATGTGATGAATTGTCCTTGATTGAGCGCAGCTTTTTCAGTGCCCGTCTCTCAGCTACTGTTGTCAGGCTGTCCAGCTCTGTGCCCACAACAGAGCTCGCTTTCCTCACCAGTTTATTAAGACGAGAGGCATCCTTCTTCTTGGCGCTGCCTCCCCAACACGCTGCCGCATAGAAGAGGGCCACAAGTCTCATAGGACATTTGTCGGAGTTTTTTGCAGATGTCGAAGGACGCCAGCCTTCTGAGGAAGCACAGTCGGCTTTGACCTTTCCTGCATAGAGCTTCTGTGTTTGCAGTGCAGTCCAGTTTATTGTCCAGCTGCACACCAAGGTATTTGTAGGTCTGGACAAATTCTACACATTCTCCTTTGATAGTTACAGGAACCGGGTGAGTTCTAGTTCTCCTGAAGTCCACCACCATCTCCCTGGTCTTGGTGGTGTTCAAGTGCAGGTGGTTAGCATCGCTCCATTGGACAAAGTCCTGAATCACTTTCCTGTACTCCTCCTCCTGCCCACTTCTGATACATCCCACGATAGCAGTGTCATCAGCAAACTTCTGCACGTGGCAGGACTCAGAGTTGTACTGAAAGTCTGACGTATACAGGGTGATGGAATAATAAATTTTGGTGTTTATCAGGAGATCCTGAAGGAGAAGTCCAGTCAACTCTTTCTGCCCTTAAAGTCATTCACTCTTGAATTATGCGTTAGGACACCAATCCGACACACACCACTAAGTCCACTTTTGAAAGTTTCCAAAAATATATAAAATGAAGGTTATGGACAAGACAACTCCGGATTTAAATTCGATAAAAATGCCGTGGTGTCACCTTATTCATGCTAGAAAAACCTCCAATAAGGAAGATTTGAAACAATTTTGCAGATAAGAATGGCCCAAAATTCATCTAATGCGTCATGAAAGACTCATTACAAATTATTGTAAACGTTTGATTTCTGTTATTGCTACCAAATGTGGCCTAACTTTCTATTAGGTCTAGGGTGCATTTACTTTTTAACATAGGGCCATATAGGCCCTAATAAATGAAATCAACATTTCAAAACCATATTTTTTATTTCCTTGGGTTGTCTCTGCAATATTAAAATTGCTTTGATGATCTGAAACCTTTGTAAAAGATAGACATGCAACACATACAGAAATCAAAAAGGGTCAAGCATTTTTTCGCGGAACTGTACTGGTAGTTTCTTTTAGATATTTTCCAAATGTGTGATAACTATTTGTCCTTATCTCTTTCAGCTTTGGTTTGTGCGCTTAGCCCTTCTCACCAAGCTGAACCTTTTTCAAAATGCTGAGTTGGAATTTGAGCCTTTTGGTAATCTAGATCAACCAGACCTCTTCTACGAGTTCTACCCCACTGTGTATCCAGGGAGAAGAGGTATACACACCGAGGAGTTGGCACCTATGTCACATCAATTAGCATGTGGCATAAGTAGACACTTGTTGATTTACAGTAATTTGATGTGCAATATAGTTGCGCTTGGAAGACCTGATAAACTCAAGATATGCCCAGCGCTAATAAAAAGGAATGGAATTAAAGCGTTTTTTATCTAATCCGGTTAGTTAAGTGAAAAAATAATCAACAAATTGTTTTGTACATTATATATTTGTGACTGCCCTGAGTGGGATGTGCGAATGTGCTCTGTTGCTTTCAGACGCAAAAATTAGATAATTTAATAGGCAGCCATATATAGTCCGATGCAATCTTTAGGATTGTGCCTCAAGGGTGCTATGCATAGGTCTGGGAAAGTGTAAGAGTTTTGTATTTTCATGTACCTTTGCTTTGTCTCCCCTCTCTCCCACAATGTCCTCATCCCGCCACATCTCTGGTCTCACGCACCTATTGTCTCCCCCACCTTATACCCTTCTCGACCCTTCCCTCCCTAACAGGATCCATGGTGCCGTTCTCCATGCGGTTACTGCATGCTGAGCTTCCTCAACACCTGGCTAAGCCTCAGAAGGCTCTGGACCGCTTGCACATTCTCAAAATTGTCTGCCTAACAGTTAGTACTTCAACAGACAAGCACAGCCTCCGGAAGGACACAAAGTTCTAAAGAATTTGACACACTAAAGGCTACACTTTCACACTAAAAAGCACATTACCCAGGCAAAAGGGATACCCAAATTCTAAAACATACAAAATGTGAGAAAAAAGCACATGTGTTTTGCAAAATATTTACATATATGTCATTTGTATATTACAATTATTTTCCGTGATAATGCATTTTGAAGACGGTCTTGTTTTTGACTTCCTGAGCTGTGACGTCATGTGAACAACAACGGAACCCTTAGTTGACATGTTAATTCGTCAAAAAGGTTTTAAGTATTTTAAACAAAGCTTTGGTAGTTTTTGTGGCGAATGCCTCGGGGTTGTGTTGCAGGGGGGTGCAGCAATGGTACAACAAATGGCTTGCATCCAAAATGGGGCCAACTGCCAAAAAAATACACTGAGAAATAACGGGGGCTAAACCAGCTGAAACACGGCAGGAAAGCCGGCTGCTAAAAATGGCTTACCAGGACTGATTAGTGAAAAATGGGCGGCAGGTCAACCAAAAACATGCAGTAGGCAAACAGGATAACGGGGAGACAACTACAAAAAAGGACTACGGCAACAAACACTGACCCTGCTGTAAATATACCAAATGGTCACAGCAGGCTACAGAGGCCTAACTGGGACTGATAGGCGGAAAAAGCGGTAGGCTGGCTGATCAAAAACATGTAGTAAGCAGTCAGGCTAACCGGGAGCCAACAACAAAAAACTACCCCTGCAACAATCACGAACCCTGCAGGGAGAAAGCTAGCTAACTGCCAACGGGGCTAACCTAGACCACACAAATCTGGAAGCCTTTGGGAACACTCAAGCTAACGGGGAGCTGTCTGGACAATATTATATTAATTGCAAGACACGCGATAAACACGAAACGAAATGTTACAATCACTTACATAAAAGGAGATGAAGGCAAAAAAGGAAAGCACGCTGTACTAGACAGCAAGTTACTCCACACAGCTTTAGATGATCAAAGCACACAATTCAGACAAAACAGTCAGAAGTCCCTCTACGACACGGTGGGCAGAGTTCACCATACTCTAAGCCAGGGGTGCCGAACAAGTTTGACACAAAGAGACAATTTTTTTAACTGTGAGAGTCAAAGAGCCACACCACTTACTCACCTGCCATGACAGACAGACACACACAAAACCAACAATTAAAAACATATTATTTCCCATGGCACACTCTTCTCCTTACAATACAAGAAGTATTGCTCTTGTGTTGATTTCAAGAAAGGTGTCCACCCTAAAAAACTAAAACTAAACCTGAAACAAGGCAAAGACCCATAGTATATAGAAAATATGATGAGGCAAAGATACGCATTCTTATTGGCCAGGAGCCGCATGCGGCTCTAGAGCCAAGTGTTTCTTAACAAGGGAATATGTTTAGATATTATAATATTTAAATATGCAAATTCCTGTTTATACTGAAGTCCCCTCTTTTCACAGATCCTGGAAAACTTGGGGAAAGGTTTGGCTGAGGATGGTGGTGTGATCCCCTTAAGGGAAGAGAACAGTCAAGGTAAGCGCACATGTACTCACTCAAGCAGACTTGAGGCTGCAGCCTGGCCTTGGGCCAAGACTGCATTACACATTGGAGGAAAGTGAGGTCACAGACCCCATTGGGAAATACACAAGCGCTGAAGCACACCTAGTGCAAGACTGCGGCATGCCTCCACTAACACACACACAAATATGAGTCCTTTCTACCACCAAACACATCAAAGCATGCCCCTAAAAGTGTTTTTTGTACTCATGCTGAGTATCAAGACTGTTTCCCCAGACGAGCCCAAAGAACGGATCAATAAACGTCAGTGCTTGCGGCGCACATCTGCACATGTGCTTGAGAATAAGACGAGCAGTATAGGCTGTAACCACCACTTTTTCACGATGCAAACCTATTGTCGGTCAAAATTATTTGACATAAAAATGAATCTTTTTTTTTTCGACTCTGTCTGTTTTCCTATTGTAACGAAACAGAGAAGATTAATTTAAAACAATGAAAAACAAGATTGTAATTGCAAAATCTGAGATAAATATACCAAAATAACTGCTTATAGTGTTATTGATTAGTGATTAGTGATGTCTAGCGATTTATTATTTTATCGGCTATTATTTACACTTTCCTCATAGTGAATTTGTAGTTAAGCTATAAAAAATAACTTAATTAAAACCAAAAAGGCAACTTTTCTTGCCCGTTTCTATTTGTAATTTTAGGGATGGGAGTCTAATTTTGTAAACAAAATAATATAAAAAAAGGCATGTTTATTTCCTGGCTAAATTAACAAAAGCTAGAATAGATAACGAAACCCAATGTTATTATAAACATAAGTTATTACATGGACTGTCGATAGTAAATATGTACTATACAACAACAACATTTGATTTCACACCTCTCTCTTAAATAATGTCATCTTATGTTGATATTGTGAATTTCCCTTAGGGGATGAATAAAGTATCTATCTATCTATCTATCTATATTTAAAAAGCCTACATTGTTAAAATTTTGGAATTTATATTGTGAAATGCAATGACTGAATTTTATGTTTGAGCTTTAAATGTCTAATGGCAAAACAAACCACGCTTGCGTGTCATCAAAAAGAAGGTTTTTTTCATCTTAATAAATGCACATTGCAGCTGCTTATTACTGTTATGATTGTTCTGTCATTTCTCCAATCTTGTTGGTGCCTTTTTTTTTTTTAATTCTCTTTCGTGCTTTAATTTTCAATGAAGGACTTAAATGTCCACTTGAAATAGATTGAAAATAAGAGTAAAACAAGATTATTTATTACTATCTGTTCCTTGCGCTGAAGCATCACAGTAGTTCTGGTCACCAATCATACAGCTGAGAACAAATGGTGTATACTTCCGAACAATGTTCAATGTAGTTTGAGTGCGGCATTTTTTGTAGAAAGATGGGCTTCCAGCAAAAGGGCAAATATTATTGGTGGTACATTGATAGGGTTAAAGGTTAGTAGACATTCAAAATAAGGGGAGAAAAGACCTCTATGGATTTCAAACTTATAAAGATAACAAGCGAGCCCAAAATTCAGATTAGTAATTCCAACAGAACACAACTTGGGCTAAACACAACTTGAAGTCAATTCTTTTTACCCTTTTTGGTGGTTCAATATACTTTAATCAAGACACACACTCTCGGATTTATTGAGGTCTCGCAAACCCTGGTTATAGGGTCACTAAATGTGAGAGGATGTGGAAGTAAAGCAATTGAGTGGAAGAAAGAGGAGATCGGAAGGATGATGACTAAAAGTAGGGTTGATGTGTCAGCCTTGAATGAAACAAAGATGAAAGGAAAGGGTGAATTACAGCTTGGAGGTATGTGTGGTAGAAAGTCTGGAGTTATGGCTGGACATACTAGAGAAGGAGTGGCTGTGCCTCTGAGCGAGAAAGCAAAGGAAAAACTGGTGGAGTGGAGAGAGATATCTTCCTGATTGATGTGGGTGAGGTTAAAGTGGGTTGTAGAAGTATGGAAGTTTATAAGTGCTTATGGACCTGGTTCAGAAAAGAAGTGCTGAGGGAGGAGTTTTGTCTGAATGTGTGGCAAGTGCAAAAGAAGGGCGGAAAGTGGTAATACTAGGTGAACTAAATGCGAGAGTGGGTGATGGAACGGTTGAAAATGTGGTTGATAGATATGAAGAACCAAGAAGAAATGAGAGTGGGAAGAAATTGATTGAATTATGTGTGAAAAATGAGATGGTGTTTAAAAAGAGGGATGCTAATAAGTATACCTTTGTCAGAGTGGATGGTGGTGAGATGGTGGACATAGCACTGATGGATTATGTAGTGGTTAGGAAAGTGATGTTAAGTAGATTGTTGGATGTGCATGTTTACAGAGGTGAAATGAGTGGTATGTCTGATCATTTTTATGTGGAAGGAAAACTGAGAATAGATGGACTAGTATAATATATATATATATATATATATATATATATATATATATATATATATAGTATAATAGATGTAGGACTAGTTATAAGAAGAGTGTGAAGGAAGAGGTGAAAATGTCAGAGTTGAATAAGGCAGAAAAGGAAAGATGGTTTAAAAAGAGAATAGGGGAAGAGTATGAACAGATTAGTATAAGAGAAGTGGAGAGTGTGGAAATGGAATGGAAGTGGTTTAAAGAGGCAGTGTTGAGATTGCAAAAGAAGTGTTTGGAATGAGAAAAGTTGGTCGAGGTATTAGGAAAGGAAGTGAATGGTGGAATGATGAGGTCTCAGAGGCTGTGACAGAGAAGAGACGTGGCTATGAGGAGTGGCTGCAGGATAAGCGTAGTGATGCGTATGAAAGGTGGAAGGTGAAGAAAAAGTTGGTAATAGCGGTCGTGGAAGCAGGAAAGCAAATGATGAATGGTGTCGAAACATAGGAGTGAACTTTGAGAAAAGTGTTCTGGAAAGAAGTGAAAAGAGTAAGAAGGAGTGAGTCTGGAAAGGAAGAGAAAGTTAAAGAAAAGGAGGGTAGATTGCAGGCTAGTAGTGCAGTCAGGACGAGATGGGCAGAGTATTTTGAGGAGTTGCTAAATGTGGAGGATGGGAGAGAAGTGAGAGTCGAGGCGATCGGTGGTATAGGGAGGATGCCCGTGTTGGGTGATTTAAATCTGAAGCATGTGGAAATAATGGGAGGTGCAAGAAGCGGTGAAACAAATGAAAGGGGGAAGGCGCCTGTGTTGGATGGTTGAACTGCTGAATGCTTGAAGAAAGGTGGCACGGCTTTGATCGACTGGTTAGTACGCTTGTTGAATGTATGCTTTTTAAGTAGTGTGGTTCCTGTTGGTTGTTGTAGTGCATGCGTGGTGCCATTGTATAAGGGTAAAGGTGATAAGTATGAATGTAGGAATTCGACAGGTATCAGTTTGTTGTCTGTGCTGTATGGAAGAGTCTTGATTAAGAGAGTGAAAGGAAGAACGAATGAGGTCCTGATGGAAGAGCAGAGTGGTTTGAGGAAAGGAAGAGGATGTGTGGATCAGGTGTTTGCAGTACGACAGGTGTGTGAGAAATATTTTGCAAAAGGTAAGGATGTTCATTTGGCCTTTATTGACTTGGAAAAGGCGTATGACCGAGTTGATAAAGTGGCGTTGTGGCAGGTGATGATAATGTATGGAGTGGGTGAAAAGTTGTTGGAAGCATTGAAGAGTTTTTATATGAACAGCAGAGCATGTGTAAGAGTAGGGAGTGAGACAAGTGAGTGCTTCCCTGTGTTGTATGGTGCAGAGACTTGGAGCCTGAACGCAGATTTGAGAAGAAAATTGAATGTTTTTGAGATGAAGTGTTTAAGGAGTATGTTAGGAGTGACAAGATTGGATAGATTGAGAAATGAAATTGTGAGAAACAGAACTGGAGTAGTAGTGGAACTAAGTAAGTTTGTGGATAAGAGAGTACTTTGTTGCTTTGGACACATGGAGAGGATGGATGAGGAGTGAATGTTGAAGAGGATCTACAGAGCAGAAGCAAATGGAAGGAGACCAAGAGGAAGGCCGCGATTAACATGGATGGATAGTGTCATGAGTGCACTGCAGGAAAGAGGTCTAAATATAGTGGAAGCTAGCGCTCTTTTTGGTGATAGGAATGAGTTGAGAGGTGTTGTAAAAGGATAGTGGGATATTTAGACGCGTATGATGCGGCAGGGGTAAACCAGTGAAAGCTGTCGGGCCCTGCTGTTCAGCAGAAGAGTGTGTTTTGTCACCCTGACCCGAGTGACATGGCCGCTTTCTTGTGTCCCGTTTCAACTGGAGGGACGAAAGTATGACCAACGGGGCTAACCTAGACCACTCCAAGGTGCTTAACTTGTTTGGGTGTTTGGGCATTTCGGTTGGCCATGGTCCAAAAAATTTTGTATATTTTTTGCTACTTTTTCCTTTTTTTTTTTTTTTTTTTTTGGTATGTGTTTGTCTTGCTTTTGGTCACCCCTCTTGAGTGATATGACCAGGGTAGATAGATAGTTCTTTAATTTTGAATTCCAGTGTATGCGCCAGTTGTTGACAGTTTGTGCAACAGCTCTGCCCTCTCTCCTCTCCATGCCCTCACAGAAAGCCGACAGTCAAGTCAATAACATGGGGGGGCATGCCTTAGCACATCAGACCCCTGCTGAGTGATTAGGTCCCCTTTTCCAACACACGTAGGTCTACTCACAGTTGTGCCTCTATGAATAATGGGCCTGAACAGAGGAAGCTCACCCATGGGAGGGGGTACTGTCTGAGGGAAAAGGGAAAAGGGCTGCAGTGTTTTCCCGTTACACCTCTCTTTAAAATAAACGCTGCTCTAAAGGAGCAAGGGAATTGAAAAGGAAAAAAAAATATCAACAATGTGGTACTGTGACTAGTGTGACAATGACATAAAACCTAATTATTTTCTATGTGTCGTTTGGATCCCTATTGGTCTGGCTGGGCCTGGCAACCCAAAATGTTGGACAAAAAACACAAATTGTCGAGAGATGAAAATAAAAACGTACATACAGTAAGTCTTATAACAAATGCAACATGTGCGGTACATGTCTATACTAGCAAAATAAGCCTACTAGCAAAATGTCTAAACTGGATACATTTGAGAATGATGCACCTCGTGTCTACTCTTTCGTAGGATACTGACTCAAGTTTAACTTCATTACAATAATAATGAATTACTGTATGTTTAATTGATCCGATACAATTAAAGAAATGCAAGTGAGAAGTCCAACTTTTGATTTCGTTTTTATTTTGAGCAAAAATGGCTCCCTATAAGTAAGGCTCATGTTATATAAAATAAATGCCAATCAACAAGCAATACAAAGACATCCTCAAAATGAAATCCTGGTCATTCATAAACTATTGAATATTAGGGAGCTTTAAGCCCAAGATTTCAACAATTCCACTGAGGTTGCAGATAGAATTTCAGAGGGCAGAGCGTTAAACAATTATATTATTAGAAATTCACAATGATCCAGCCCTGGTGAGCTATTTTCAGAACAAGTCTGCGAGGACCTCAACTGTCCTTGGCGGGCACCCTGTACCCCCGTGCATCACGTCTGAGACACCTTTAATAGATGATGTATGCCATGGGTGGCCACCCCGGTCTTAGAGAGCTTCATGTCTTGCATGTTTAGGAGGTTTATCTTCTCAAACTCTGGTAATGCTAATTGTCAGCTTGGTAGCAAGCTCAGTTGGAGCTTGATAATGATCCATATGATCGGAATCACCTGTATTGGAGCAGATAAACACCAAAAGCATGCAGGACACGCGGCTCTCGAGGACGGGGTTGGAAAATCTCCCTCAAACAAAAGATCTTTCTCCTGATTTCAGAATCTCAAAAGCTTTGGAAATCTCGTCTCAGTCGAGTCCTCTATTCCATGGCCAACTGTCTGCTGGCAATGAAGGTACGTATGTTTAGTGTGCTTATTCAAGCGTCTGCGGGTGTGTCTGTATGAGTTGCTGGCGTGTGTCCATGCGTTTGTGGGGGTGAGAGCAAGAGAGAGGGAGAGAAATAGAGCTCTGATTCCAGGCGGGTGGAGGATTCACAGTGAAATCCCCCCAGACTGACCACTAATTGGATTCTTGGTCAGAGAGGGACAGAGGAAAGGGGTGGGTGGCAAGATGTGTTTTGATGGGAATGTGAAGCGAGTCACAGTGCCATCTAGTGTCGAGATTGCATATCAGTCAAACCTCGTTTTCCCCCTATTTACATTCTCAACCTTTGTGGATATCATGGGTATAACCGTCCCGTTTTTGTATTTCTGTTGTAATATTTATGGAGCTGTATTTTTGTATTATAGTATTACTGAAGTGCTTTTTTGTACCATTAATGTATAACTATTTTTAAAGGGCTTCCATGCTATTATCTTTGTAGTATTTTAGTATTTTTTTAATATTACTGTAGTTGTATATTTGTAGTATTTCTGTTGTTATATTTCTGTATTAGTATTTTCGTCTCATATTATTACCGTTGTAGTATCTTTGTATTGTTTCTATTGTTTTATTTGTCTTGTTTTTTTCTCATTTATCAGAAAGCAGACAAAGTAATGTATCAGGTCCCTGTTTTTAAGCACTAAATTTGACATTTAGTTTTGTAGTAATTTTGGGGATATTTTTGTAGTTTTTCTGTAGTAGTATTTTTTTTGCAGATATGCAAAGGGGACAATGGGGACAAATCTAGCCCCCATTTCTATTTGTAGTTCTGTATTTACGATTGTATATACAGTAAGACCTAGGTTATCGCGGTTAATGGGGACCAAAACCACCCACGATAAGTGAAAATCCGCGAAGTAGTGGCGCACCTTCAAAAAAAAACACTTTTTTTTAAAAATTATTATTTAGACCCGGTTAATGGGGAAAAAAAACACCCGCAAAAGTGAAAATCTGCGAAGTAGCGACGACCCTTCAAAAAGAAAAAAATAAATAAATCTCATCTCATTATCTGCACCGCTTATCCTTATTAGGGTCGCGGGAGGGCTGGAGCCCATCCCAGCCATCTCCGGGCAGTGGGCAGGGGACACCCTGAACTGGTTGCCAGCCAATCGCAGCTGCAAATCACATTAGTTCTCGCAGCTAGCTGCGTTCTTCATCGACGCACGAGCCGAGTGATCCACCGCTAAGAGTCGTACATCTGGGCGATTTTACGTCCGCCCGGGACGATCGGAGACAAATTCACAACAGCATTTTTACTTGCGCGCACCGGACGAGCGGGCCCCCGCCTTTTCTCGCGTCGCGCCTTATGACGCCGCCTCCGCCAAACTCGCTCCATCGCGCGGCCCGGGAGTGTCCTCCGCCCAAAAAAACTTAAAAAAATTTTTTTTTTTATTTTTATTTTTATTTATTTTTTTATTTTTTACCATTACAGACTGCGAAGCTCTGAAGCCGCGAACGTCCCACTGTATTGTTATTTTATTTTGACCGCTTTTGTTTGGCGGGTCGGATGAAAAAGCCTGAAGGGGTGCGTGTGGTCCGCGGTCTGTAGTTTGCCCAAACCTACTCTGGGTGCTCAGCACCCTCAAAAGCTCAGAACCGCCCCTTGGTGGATATTATTAAATAGTTAGGCTTGTGATTGATTTCTTAAATTGATATGCTTGAGCTAAGAAACTAGCTTGCACTGGTATGCAGCACCAATTGATGTGTGTGCTGCATCACAATCGTCTCAGAAAAAAACATGTTAGAAAATTGAGGGAAAAAATGTAACAAATTAGGTTAAATAATACTGATTTTAGCATGTTTGCATAGGTGGGGTTTAAAAAGACCCCATGGGTTATTATCCAAAATCTTAAGAACGAACTTTGGACTAGCGTGTGACGTCATCCACTCTGCTAAACTACAACAAGCACCCCGAGGGCATCATGTTAACCTGTTAATAAACAACAAGGGAGACTGCTGGAGGTGTGAATTTCCCTACGGGGATGAATAAAGTATCTATCCAACTATATTTAAAATGTGTATCTCCAATTAATCGTATGAACGTAAAACATGCACCCCTTTTACTTTTTGATTCTATTTGTATTTTCTTTTTTTTCTTCCCTATTATGTATTCCTTAATAATCGTTTCATGAATGAAAAAAAAATACAGATGCCCGTCAAATTCCCAAAATTGGTGCAGATAATCAGTCGACCTCTAGTCTAAACACATATCCATATACACTCACACCTTTATGTCCACACTCCCTATTTCTACTCTGCAGTTGCCTCACTGTGTGAGCAATGCAGAGGTGATAGTCTGGTCACCTCAGTCTGCAATTATTCCGTATGTTAGATTGATGCCCCCCTCTACCTTTCACTCGGCTTGCCCTCCACCCGTCTCCGCCTCCCTGCTGCATCCTTTACCTTTCCCTCATTTGTCTCTAATTCCAGTGCCCTTTCCCTTGACTTTCTCTTCCCGACTCTCACTTATCACAGGGTTCTCGCGGATCCTTGAAAAGTCTTAAAAGGCATTGAATTCATTATTCCAAAAAAAAGAATCCACTTGGCGTTAAAATGTCTAAAATCTAATTTTCGAAAGTCTTAAAAATGTTAAAAAATGGCATTCAGTTATATTTATCAATTGTCTGCATCCAGGCAATACAAAAAAAAAATTCACCAAGCATAGGTTTTTGTGTTGCTACACTCAAAATTGCTTAGAGTTATGATTGTCAAAAAGTTTTACTCTGGACCAAAAAGTCATATTTCATGCATCATGATAAAAATGCTTCATGGATGTAGCAAAAGAGGTCTTTGGAATTAGTAGTTAATTGCCTGTTTCGACTGAGGATTCATTAGATACTTTAAAACTTTTTATTTATTTTTTTCAAAGTCCAAAACTTTGGCGAGTCGGAAAGTTTTCAACTGGACCAAAATTTCATTTAAAAAGAAAAAATGTCTGAAATTGCTTCTAATTCATGTGGTGTTTTTTTTTTTTTTTTTTTTTTTTTTTTTTTTCCGACTGTTTTGTGTTTGTTTTTGTTTTTTTACTTGGTCTAAAATTTGATTTCAAAAGGCATTAAAAAGTCTTAATTTAACTTTCCGTAAGCTGCAGGAAATGTATTAAATGTTATCCGTCTTCGGTTCCAGGACTACGTCTTGGCCGTCGAGATCTACCAGTCCATCATCCAGTACGAACCCCAGCAGAGGCTGCAGCTGCTCAGCGGCATAGGACGCATTTTCTTGCAGGTTGGTGTGGAAAAACTTATTACACCGTGGCAAAAAATGGCGTAATATGATTTTTTGTTGTTGTTGTTCAGATCGGAGATGTTAAAACAGCCGAGGTGTATTTTTGCAACGTGGAAAAAATGTGTCAGACGAAAGACTGCGAGGCCAACCTCACCACGTGTTTGCTGATGAACAGGTGTGTGGATTTTGGGGGGGGATTCGCGGAAGCGTGCCCAAACATAGTGCTAAAAATATCATTTTATATAATCAATGATTGAACACAAAATTATTGCTTTTGACTTTTCTTTTTAAAGTAACGACAAAATATCTCGGTTTTTTAATTAGGCACACAATGTGTGGTCTTCCAACAATCATGCAGATATAATATTAATAATAATCAATAATATTATACTCGCCATGGATCTCTAGAAATCTCAACGTTAAGAGTTTGACCTCATATCTCCTAGAGCTGTGAAATCACCAGAAGACAACAAGGAATCAAACAATTGGTGCGACCTGTTGAAAAACAGATGGAGATTATAATAATCGGGAATGCATAGTGCTCATTTTTGCTTGGAGTAATTGGAACTTTGCCGACCGTGTCGCGGGGGGACCAATGACTGTTTTGTTGCTTTCTTTGATCATCAAAAGTTGCGTGGGGTAAGTTCAAGTCAAGTCATTTTTATTTGTATAGCCCTTAATCACAAAGAGTCTCAAAGGTATGCACAGGTTATTGCACAGACTATTATTTCAGACTATTATTACACCATCCCCAAGGAAAAACTCAAAAACCTGAACATGAGGAAAATGAAGAAACCTTGAGAAGAGACCTCACATGTGGTAATCCCCCTTTCAGGATGACCAGGCTGCAATGGATGTTGCAATTACAAATAGTACAGAGATATTGTCAAAAAATATAGGTTATTCATATGCTATAGAGTAGAAGTGTGTTTTAAGCTTAGATTTAAACATTTCCACTGAGGTTGCAGAACGGATCTCAGGGGGAAGAGCATTCCACAGCACCGGTGCCCGGATGGAGAACGCTCTCAAACCTGCGGAACACTTCTTGGGTCTTGGGATCACCAGTAGACCAGCGCTTTCAGAACGAAGGCTTCCGACCGGAACATAGGGGGAAATCAAATCTGAAAGATATGAGGGAGCAAGTCCATGTATGATTTTGTACAATACCAAACCTTAAAATCACATCTTGGGCTAACAGGGAGCCAATGTAGGTTAGCTAAAATCGGCGTAATGTGATCGGACTTTCTTGTCCTAGTTAAAAGCCTCGCTGCAGCATTTTGTACCAGCTGAAGACTCTTGATTCTGGACTTCAGGAGACCGGAGAGTAGTGCATTACAGTAAACGAGACGGGAGGTAACAAACGCGTGAATTAAAATCTCCGCATCCGACTGAGACAGCGTAGGACGAATTTTAGCAATGTTGCGAAGATGGAAGAAAGCTGTTCCAGTAATTTTCTTCACGTGTGTTTGAAAGGACAGATAGGGGTCAAATATGATACCTAAATTTTTAACTTAGTCACTCTGTGTGATGTGACATTTGTCAATGTTCACAGCAGTTTTTGAGAATAAGTCACGGCATTTAGATGGACCAATAACTAACATTTTGGTCTTTTCAGAGTTAAGACGCAAGAAATTGAGTGACATCCATTCTTTTATCTCAGTGAGGCAAGCCTCCAAATTTCCACAATTTAGTGTGGCAGATTCCTCCAACGGAAGATATAGTTAAGTGTCATCTGCGTAGCAATGGAAACTGATTTTTTACTTGCGAATAATATCACCTAATGGAAGCATGTAAATGCTAAAAAGAAGGGGGCCCAAGTACTGAAGCCTGCGGAACACCACAGGTAACGCTAAAGGACTCAGATGTCATTTTGCCATATTTAACACAGTGCGTCCTATCTGAGAGGTAGGATGTGAACCATGAGAGGACGGTTCCTGAGAGACCAATCCATTCTTCCAACCGTTCTAGTAAGATATTATGGTCCACTGTGTCAAAAGCAGCACTGAGGTCCAGCAGCATCAAAAGTGATGAAGCGCCAGAGTCCATTGCCAGTAGGAGATCACCTTAATCAGAGCTGACTCAGTAGAGTGGTTAGCCCTGAATCCTGATTGCATTGATTCAAAAAGATAGTTCTCGGATATAAAATCCTTCAGCTGCTGTGCCACTACTTTACATGTTTACAGTGTGCGTTCCTTTTTTGCCTTCGCTTCCTTTTAAGTATGCGATTGTGACTTATCCGTTTTTGTTTTTCGCCGTGTGTCATGCAAATAATGTGATATTGTCCAGATAGCTCCCCCCAGGGCGTGCGGGCTCCCGAAGGCTTTCCAGATAGCCCTAATAGCAGTCAGCTAGCTGGCTAGCCTGCCGTGCTAATTGTTTATACCGGCTGGGTTCGTGTTTGTTGCCGTGGTAGTTCTTTGTTGTTGGCTGCTTACCGCATGTTTTCGGTCATCAGCCTCTCGTTCGTCTCATACAATCCGGCTATCCTGCTGTGATCATTTGATAATTGTTACTGCAGGGTTTGTGTTTGCTGCCATGGTCCTTTTTTGTTGTTGACTCCTGTGTTCTCCTGGCTTTTTACTGCATTTTTTGGTCGGCCAGACTCACGTTTTTCTGACGATCAGTCCCAGTTATCGTTTTTTAGGTGGTTTAGCCCCTGTTAACTCTCTGTGTAATTTTTCCCAGTTAGCTCACTTTGGCTGCTCGCCATTTGTTGTGTCATTACTGCACTCACCTGCGACACAAGGCCTCTGCGTTCTCCACAAAAACTACCAAAACATTGCTTAAAACTCTCATAACTTCTTCAACTAACATGTAAAAACCATTATGACAGTGCTGGTTTTCTTCACATGACGTCTGAACTCAGGAAGTCAAAAACAAGACAGATTGTCTTTCAAATGCATCATCTCGGAAAGTAATTGGAATATACCAATGAGATATATAAAGACATTATACAAAAAAACGTACTATTTTCTAGGGCTGCAACTAAGGATTATTTCAATTACAGACACTGCCCAATTTATGAACGATCGTAAGTTAAATTTGTTCATAATTAAATTCAGTGCTATATTTTGTATATTTAAGGTTTATGTAAGTATGATTAAGGCTTGTATAAGTAACCTGTATCGTTTTGTACTAAAAAAATAAACATTCCATAACATAATATGCTCTATAAAGATAAATGAAGTTGAGTTTCTTACTTTTGGAAAATGCGCTTCAAGAGATCCTCTGTGGTCTACCGCTCTTAGGAGGTCATTGACTTGAAGAAGAAGAAGAAGAAGAATTTACTTTTATTGTCATTCTTTGTAACCATGCTCACAGAACGAAATGCCGTTACACCTAGCGCTATATAAATGCAGACCATTTACATTTTACCGTTTCACGTAAGTCGAATGGTCGTAAGAAGGGGAGCGTCTGTATCGACGAATCAGTTGATTATTTTTTCAATTACAGCATTTTCCGCACTATAGGGCGCACCGGGTTATTAGGCGCACCCCCAAAAAATAGTTTTTGGTCCTATATCTTCTATACATAAGGCGCACCGGATTATAAGGCGCTACAATGGGAACGTCGACAAAACAGTCAGATAGTTCAGTCAAACTTATTACCCCCTTAACATTCCGAAAGCTTGCAAAGAAGCAAATACGTGTCGTAGACACGTGCGGATGCGGTGTCCGTACGATGTCACTCAAATGCATCGTTCCGAATATCATTCGGAAGGTTAAAGTCTTGGGATTCAAGAAATGCCAACCATTCCTTAGTTTCTATCTTCTTTTTCGCTCGCAACTTTACTGTGCATATGACAATAAACACTTATTGAGTTTAATTTAAAAAAAGACCCATCACAGAAACATCAATATCACTCTGAAACAAGATACTGGGAAAATATATAGCCGGAGTAGCTCACCGAAGTCGTTGCGTTCAATAATAATGTCCAACCATTGTCCTCTTATATCCGTGAGTGTAGTAAATCCAGGAGAGTAAAATATTTACAAGTACAGAATGGTAAAACATGTTTCTTCTATGGCGTAGACAACCAAATTTGCTATTCACATTCATCTTTTTCGGCCAATTGCAGGCTTTGTTTTGCCCCTTTAGCCTATGCGAGCCTGTAAATTATAAAAAGGATCCACCCCCTTTACCTCCGAATAACTTTAGCCAATAGTGATCGATTCAAATGATGATTGACACATTGGCTGGGAAATGAAACGCCGGCATATGTATCCCAGCATACACCGCGGACCACATCGCCTACGGGGAAAAATCTAGTCGGCGGCTGCTTGCCTTTGTTGCGAGACCTTGCGACTTAATATTGATCCATATATAAGGCGCACTGTATTATAAGGCGCATGGTCAGTTTTTGAAAAAAATAAAGGCTTTTAGGTGCGCCTTATAGTGCGGAAAATACGGTAATTGGATTTTTAATAAAAACCTTTCAATTTCCTCTTTGATTAAATATTGACATCGACAAATAGAAAAACAGAGCAGAAAAAAAGAATATTCTGTAATATAAAATAAGAAAAAAAAAGTGTTTGTCCAACTACTTTATTATAAACAAAAAATACATTCAAATGTATGTTATACACCTGCAAATATGTCAAACACTTTTTTATGTAGTGCCAAAAAGAGGAGTTTGTATGCTCTTCACACCAACCATTATGCAGAATCTGAATAGCTTTTTTCTTCAATTGAATATGCGATTCTATCCATCCATCCATTATCTGCACCGCTTATCCTCAGTAAGGTCACGAGGGTGCTGGAGCCCATCCCAGCTGTCTTTGGGCAGTAGGCAGGGGACACCCTGAACTGGTTGCCAGCCAGTCGCAGGTCACACAGAGACAGACAACTCGTTCGCTCATTCACACCTAGGGACAATTCGGACCGGCCAATTATCCTGACATGCATGTTTTTGGAATTTGGGAGGAAACCGGAGTACCCGGAGTCAACCCACACAAGCACGGGGAGAACATGCAAACTTTACACTGGAAGTTTTGATCCCATGACCTCAGAACTGTGCCACACACGCGCTAACCACTGCACTGCCGTGCTGCCCACTATATGATTCTATATTATATTATATGTATTTCTCCAAATCTCTATACAATAACTTAAGTAAGGCAAATGAATGAACTGTATAATATATGAGGGCTTTTTTTTAAATACAGTGAGAAAAATAAGTATTGGAACACCCTGCTATTTTTGCTATTTCTCCCACTTAGAAATCTTGTAGAGGTCTGAAATTTTCATCGTAGTTACATGTCCACTGTGAGAGACATAAACTAAAAAGAAACATCCAGAAATCACAATGCATGATTTTTTAACAATGTATTTGTGTGATACAGCTGCAAATACATTTTGAACATCTTTGTATCATTTAGAATTCTGACCCTGAAAGATGTGTTAGTTCGCCCATTAGAAGTCCACCTGCACTCCCATGTATCATCCTGAATCAGATGCACCTGTTTGAGGTCATTAGCTGCATAAAGACACCTGTCCACCCCATAAAATCAGTAAGACTTAAACTTGTAACATGAGGAATACAAAAGAGTTGTCCAAAGACACCAGAGACAAATTTGTACACCTCCACAAGGCTGGAAAGTGCTACAGAACAATTGCCAAGTAGCTTGGTGAAAAAAAGGTCCACTGTTAGTCATCAGAAAATGGAAGAAGCTAAACATGACGGTCAATCTCAATCGGAGAGTAGCCCCATGCAAGAAATCACCTCATGGGCTCTCAATGATTCTGAGAAAGGTGAGGAAATCAACCAAGAACTACATGACAGGAGTTGGTCAATGATTTGGAAAAAATAGCTGGGACAACCGTTTCCAATGATACTGTAGGTAATACACTAAGACGTCATGGTTTGAAATGATGCATGGCACAAAAGGTTCCCCTGCTTAAACCAGCACATGTCAAGGCCCGTCTTAAGTTAGCATATGACAATTTGGATGGTACAGGGGAGTCATGGGAGAAGGTTTTGTGGTCAGATGAGACCAAATAGAACTTTTTTGTCATAATTCTACTAAACGTGTTTGGAGGAAGAGGAATGAAGAGTACAATCCGAAGAACACCGTCCCTACTGTGAAGCATGGGGGTGCTTTGGGGTTCTTTTTCTGCACATGGGACAGGAATAATGGACTGCATTAGAGAAGATGAATGGGGGCTGTGTATTGTGAGATTTGCGGGAACAACTTTCTTCCCCCAGTCAGAGCATTGAAGGTGGGTCGTGGCTAGGTCTTCCAACATGACAACGACCTGAAGCACACAGCCAGGAAAACCAAGGAGAGGCTCCGTACGAAGAATATCAAGGTTCAAGCATGTGCGCAGTCAGTCTTTAGACCTAAACCCAATCGAAAATCTTTGGAGTGAGCTCAAACTCCGTGTTTCTCAACGACAGCCCAGAAACCTGACTGATCTAAAGAAGATCTGTGTGGAGGAGTGGGCCAAGTGTGTGCAAACCTGGTGATAGACAACAGGAAACGTTTGACCTCTGTAAAAGCAAACAGAGGCTAAAGTACCAATTATTAACATTCATTTCTCACTTGTTCAAATACCTTTTTGTAGCCATATCACACTAATAAATCATTAAAAAAATCATGAGTTGTGATTTCTGGATTTTTCCTTTTAGTTTATCTCTCACAGTGGACATGCACCTACAATGAAAATTTCAGACCCCTCCATGATTTCTAAGTGGTAGAAATAGCAAAATAGCAGAGTGTTCATATACTTATTTTCTTCACTGTATATGTCTTTATTTACTTATAACCATAATGTCTGCATACAATCGTACATTGAATTTTATAAAGCGCTTTTGGTTAAATTTCGGTATCTGAAAAGTGTTTTATAATACTTACTAAAGGATATACTGTACATTCTCAAAATATTACTTCATTTAATGACAGACGTTCCTCTCAAATGGGAAGAGCCGGTTATTTAGTTTTGTAGCTATATGGGCATAGGCCATTTCAAAAGAAAGCTATAATCCTCATTTTTCATTAGAAATAAATATGTTTCTAGCTTTTATTATTGTTGAGTAAACAACAGTTGAACATTGCTTGCAGTTTCTTGAAAATACTCGTTTCCAAGAAAGCTTCTGAGAAAAACGTTGTTTTTGTGAAAAGGATACAGTGGCTTGCAAAACTATTTGGCCCCCTTGAACTTTGTGACCTTTTGCCACATTTCAGAATTCAAACATCAAGATATAAAACTATACTTTCTTGTGAAGCATCAACAATAAGTGGGACACAATCGTGAAGTGGAACACACTTTATTGGATATTTTGAACTTTTTTAACATATAAAAAACTAAAAAGTGGGTGTGCAAAATTATTCAGCCCCTTTACTTTCAGTGCAGCAAACTCTGTCCAGAAGTTCAGTGAGGATCTCTGAATTATTCAATGTTGATCTAAATGACTAACGATGATAAATGGAATCCACCTGTGTGTAATCAAGTCTCTGTATAAATGCACCAGCACTATGATGGTCTCAGAGGTCTGTTTAAAGTGCAGAGAGCATCATGAAGAACGAGGAACATACCTGGCAGGTCCGAGATACTGTTGTGGAGAGGTTTAAAGCTGGATTTGGATACAAAAAGATGTACCAAGCTTTAAACATCCAAGGGAGCACAGTCCAAGAAATAATATTGAAATGGAAGGAGTATCAGACCACTGCAAATCTACCAAGTGATGCAGCCAAGAGGCCCATGATCACTGGATGAAGTGCAGAGGTCTACAGCTGGGGTTGGACAAATGTGGCCTTTGTGGTAGAGTGGCAAGAGGGAAGCCATTTCTTGAAGATATCTATAAAAAGTGTAGTTTAAAGTTTGCCACAAGCCACCTGGGAGACACACCGAAAATGTGGAAGAAGGTGCTCTGGTCAGATGAGACTAGCATCGAACCTTTTGGCAACAATGCAAGACGTTATGTTTGGCGTAAAAGCAACACAACTCATCACTCTCAACACACCATCCCTACAGTCAAACGTGGTGGTGGCAGCATCATGGTTTGGGCCTGCTTTTTTTCACCAGGGAAAGGGAAGATGGTTAAAATTGATGGGAAGATGGATGGAGCCAAATACAGGACAGCTCTGGAAGAAAACCTGATAGAGTCCGCAAAAGACCTGAGACTGGGACGGAGATTTGTCTTCCAACAAGACAATGATCTAAAACATAAAGCAAAAGATACAATGGAATGGTTCACCAAAAACATATCAAGGTGTTGGAATGGCCAAGTCAAAGTCCAGACCTCAATCCAATTGAGAATCTGTGGAAAGAACTGAAAACTGCTGTTCACAAACGCTTTTCATCCAACCTCACTGATTTCGAGCTCCTTTGTAAGGAGGAATGGGCAAAAATATCAGTTTCTCGATGTGCAAAACAGTTAGAGCCATACCCCAAGTGACTTGCAGCTGTAATTGCAACAAAAGGTGGCGCTACAAAGTATTAACTCAATTGGGGCTGAATAATTTGCACACCCACTTTTTCGTTTTTTTTATTTACACTTCATGTTTGTGTCTCACTTATTGTTGATTATTCACAAGAAATTACAGTTTTATATCTTTATGTTTGAAGTCTGAAATGTGGCAAAAGGTCACAAAGTTCAAGGGGGCCCAAATAGTTTCGCAAGCCACTTTACATTTTAAGCAGAAATTTAACTTTGGTGCATTTTTTTTTTGCATTTGTGGCAACCCCGAATTTGAAACAATGATTTCCATCAAAAACAGGGCACTTTGCTTGACAAAAAAACATTTTGTTGCAAGAACACCAAACGCATGTATAGAATAGTATAGAATAGAATATACCTTCATTGTCATTGTTACAAAATGGGTTGAACATATTGTGACAATCAAATTGGATGTGGCACTCCAGTTTACAGTGAGGATAGAAGATTACAAAAAAGATAAAGGAACAAAGAAGATGTTTCTATTGTCCTTGTTGCAGGCTTTGTTTTCTCCGGAGGGGGGTGTATGAGGGGGTGAGGGACAGACAGAGATGGTCGGATCCAACTAGGTAATAATAATAATAATAATTTCCTTGTATTGTCATTCTGTGTAACAATGTACACAGAACGAAATGTCGATTGCACCTGACCCGTTGTAGCGAGCCGATGCAGCCGCAGCCAACAGAGGGCGCCGCCGACCACTTTTTAAGTCTTAGGAATGACTCGGCCGGGGCTTAAAAAGTGGTCGGCGGGGGCAGGGGGGAAGCTCGGTACGCATGTTTGATGTTACTGTACACACGGTCCAGTGTTTTTCCCCCTGGTTGCACAGTCCACGTATTGAATGAATTTGGAAAGTAAAGTCCTTAAGCATGCCTGATTAAAGTCGCCGGTGACGATCATCGAATGAACGATGCGTTAACTTTGCAAGAACTTTTCAGTGCCCGGTGTTTGCAGTGGGGTGATCACATGATCTGGTTACCATGACGATCGTGTTCCCGCGGACATACAGAAAACATCATCCCCTCTGCCCTGGCAATGACTAACGGACTTCGCCATTTGTTTTTGGAAAGATAAAAAGCTCTGTACTTGTCCATATAGTCGCTTCTCTCACACACTGCTTCACTACTTAATTGCCAAATAGAGCCACTAACCCACTTCAATCCCTGGATAAAGGCAGAAACACTAGGAAGAGGGAGCTTCCTCAATGTGTGCACTAAGATCTGATTAAAGCCACAAACCCTTAAAATTGTTTTTTAAATAAAACCCCCAAAAACATTTTAACATTTTGGCACTTATTAAAAATGCTTCTGAAAACGTATTTATATGTTATGGAACTGAACGAGTCAATAGAACGTGTACCAAAACAACGATAATTATGTAAATGTGTAGATGATAAAGGTTAACATTATGGTAACAAAGATAATAATAAAACAATTTCAAATCATTTACTATACCTTTGAGGGTGGGGTGCGTGGTGTCCTTAAAAAGTTGAAAGTTAAGTGTTCCCCTTTTCCCTGTCACTAGCTTTCTGGTACCAATTGCAAAAAAAGGCAATGAAACACACTAAATCACAATAAAATTAGATGCTGTCCCTCTCAAACACAACTGGAGCAGTGCCAATTAACCAGGAAGAAGTATGAGGTTGCAGCTCGGGAGATCCGCGGGAAGGGCCCAGCATGGGCGGAAGTCCCTGCTAATATCTGGGGGGGAAAAATAATTAAGCCACACTGTATTGTAAGACGCATAATTTAAGATGTAGGAAACAAAGTAGTGGCTTGTGCTCTGAAATTTATGATAATTACTCTTTAAAGTACACCATTAGGCTTCAATTTGAACCCAAAGTCATTAAGCCCTCTTTGTTTTTTCATTTGTGATTCAGGGCTTTTGTTCACCTAAGCCAGAACAACTACGCTGACGCACATGTAGCCTTCATGGAGGTCCTAAAGTTGGATCCTAAAAACCCAGTCGTAAGTATCTGCAACACCACTCAACAAAACCTCGTTCTATTATTTCAGACGCTTCCTCGGTTTATCTCTATTCCGGACCAGGCCAACAACAACGCGGCAGTCTGCCTGCTCTACCTGGGCCGGCTCAAGGAGTCCCTGGGCAAACTGGAGGGTCTGGTTCAGAAGGACCCGACCCTCTACCTCCATGAGAGCGTTCTCTTCAACCTCACCACTATGTACGAACTGGAATCATCACGCAGCACCCAGAAAAAGCAAGCGCTGTTGGAGGCGGTGTCCTGTCGAGAAGGGGACAGCTTCAACGTTCAGTGCCTCAAACTGGTTTGAAAATTGGGGGCAGTCTTTTCATTTGTTGACATGTTTTACTGTGTACTCCAAATGGACCTTGTGCAAGATCAGGCTTAAAGAAAATCCAGCCCCGTGGGTATTCAAGCCTGACTCAGCCCGAGCCTGACCAATTAACTTGATTTGCAGGACCGAACCTGAGCAAACCTTAAATGTCATGTTTTATTGTGAAGACTCAGGAGGAGGATAGATTAAAGCCTGTCTTTTGTAACAAAATCTAAGTTAAACAGGACTATATCAACATTTACATATTTGATATTTCTGTGTCTGTAGAGGTTCTATCAACCGACAATTTTCCATCATAGGTGGATTTTGTTTAAGAGTTCATGAGAATAGTTTGATGCTGTTCGCCAGTTTGATGTGTTGAAAATTGAGTCATACACCACAGCAGCAGTACGTCCTTGAGAATCTTGCCCAGCACTTTAAGCAAGAGAGAGAGGAAAATTGACAAAGAGGAATAGGTGGATAAAAGACAGACAGGAAAGAGTTCTTTAAATTGACCGCGCAAGAGCCAAAGCATAGAGACGTTTCCTTTTTTTTTAAATAATAAATGCAATTTCTGTTTTGTTTTAGTTCAGTATCCACACATAATTTTAGGATACATTTTCATATTTGAAAAAAAAAAAAATCAGCGAGAGAAAAGCCTGACCCAAACGTAATGCTTGACATTTTAGGCCAAAACTTGGGTCAGATTCGGTCAAAAGATCTCACCTCTGCTCCAGATTGGCTCTTCTAAATCATGATTGAATTTTGTTCTTATACAAAAGCAGTTGGGGTAACAAACGCTCACAGTTCATTTTTGGGGGAAGATGAAAGTTTATGGGTCAGTTAAAAAGCAGACACAGCCTAGAATAGTCCAATATATCAAACCTGCAGGTTTACAATAATTACTTGACAAGGGCAAAGTCAAATAAAACTTGCACTGCATGCATAGTAGGGCTGCACAATTATGGGAAAAAAAAAGAACATTAACATAGTGACATAAAAACATAACTTGAGATGATGTAGAGGCAGAGTATACAACTGTAACAAAATATCAACGATAGATGAACAAATAAAAACAGAATCGCAGTTGTATAAATTGTATTTATTTTCATTAAACAGAAGGACAACGAAATTGGAGGGCTACTTCTTTCAGTCTAAGAAAACGATTGAGAGAGTGTCTGGCAGACTAAACGCTAGAGTCGGGTCCCAGCGACCTCTGGCAAGGTCTTTGTGATGACTAACACATGTAGCAATTTTCCCCGAGTCGTAGCTCCAAGTCGTCCGTTTCATGGGTTGGTGAAGAGCCACGTTCGGCAGTCGTGGCTTAAGAGTTGTTAGCTTTCCTTTCCGCCTCAGTCAATTCCTGAACGTGATAAAAATCCAGGCAGCACCCGCTGGTGATCAGCTTTTCTTTGCACTATTCTGATTTCTCTCCGAGGCCGGTTTAAAACTGAATTAATTTTCAATGTGAGCCACTAAAACTACGAGGTATGGTGTTTGTTTTGGTTGTCACAAGTGCAAGGACTGTTTGGCAGACTGGCAGCTTACACCACCCTATCATGGTCGTTCACACACATCTTGCAAACTTTGCCTCGCCTTTATTGGTGGTCGACATTATTACCTGCTTCTGATGGGCCAGCGGTGTTAAACCACGAAATGTGACATTTCATGTTGGCCAAACACTTAAATAACAAACTGGAACTTTGAATACTTGAAAAAAATCGCAGTGGTTTGCGATTACACCAGCGCACTGTATTACAGTGGCTCGCAAAACTATTTGGCCCCCTTGAACTTTGTGACCTTTTGCCACATTTCAGACTTCAAACATTAAGATATAAAACTGTAATTTATTGTGAAGCATCAACAATAAGTGGGACACAATCATGAAGTGGAACACACTTTATTGGATATTTTAAACTTTTTTTAACAAAAAATGAAAGAGTGGGTGTGCAAAATTATTCAGCCCCATTGAGTAAATACTTAGTAGCGCCACCTTTTGCTGCGATTACAGCTGCAAGTCACTTTTGAACATCGAGAAACTGATATTTTTGCCCATTCCTCCTTGCAATACAGCTCGAGCTTAGTGAGGTTGGCTGGAAAAAGTTTGTGAACAGCAGTTTTCAGTTCTTTCCACAGATTCTCAATTGGATTGAGGTCTGGACTTTGACTTGGCCATTCCAACACCTTGATATGTTTTTGGTGAACCATTCCATTGTATCTTTTGCTTTAGGTTTTAGATCATTGTCTTGTTGGAAGACAAATCTCCATCCCAGTCTCAGGTCTTTTGCGGACTCCATCAGGTTTTCTTCCAGAATGGTCCGGTATTTGTCTCCATCCATCTTCCCATCAATTTTAACCATCTTCCCTTTCCCTGCTGAAGAAAAGCAGGGTCAAACCATGACGCTGCCACCACCATGTTTGACTGTGGGGATGGTGTGTTGTGGGTGATGAGCTGTGCTGCTTTTGCGCCAAACATAACGTATTGCATTGTTGCCAAAACGTTCGACTTTGGTCTCATCCGACCAGAGCACCTTCTTCCACATGTTTCTTCCGTCTCCTAGGTGGCTTGTAGCAAACTTTAAACTACACTTTTTATGGATATCTTTAAGAAATGGCTTCTTTCTTTCTTTGGAAGAGTGGCAACTCTTCCATAAAGGCCAGATTTGTGCAGTATATGACCGATTGTTGTCCTATGGACAGATTCACCCACCTCAGCTGTAGACCTCTGCAGTTCGTCCAGAGTGATCTTCGGCCTCTTGGCTGCATCTCTGATCAGTTTTCTCCTTGTATGAGCTGAAAGTTTAGGGGGACGCCTTGATCTTGGTAGATTTGCAGTGGTCTGATACACCTTCCATTTCAATATTATTGCTTGGACTGTGCTCCCTTAGATGTTTAAAGCTTGGGAAATCTTTTTGTATCCAAATCCAACTTTAAAATTCTCCACAACAGTATCTGGGACCTGCCCGGTATGTTCCTTGTTCTTCATGATGCTCTCTGCACTTTAAACAGACCTCTGAGACCATCACGATGCAGGTGCATTTATACAGAGACTTGATTACACACTGGTGGATTCCATTGTTTATCATTAGCCATTCAGATCAACATTGAATCATTCATACATCCTCATTGAACTTCTGGACAGAGTATGCTGCACTGAAAGCAAAGGGGCTGAATAATTTTGCACACCCACTTTTTCATTTATATTTATTAAAAAAGTTTAAAATATCCAATCAAGTGTGTTCCACTTCATGATTGTGTCCCACTTATTATTGATGTTTCACAAGAAATTAGTTTTGTATATTTATGTTTGAAGTCTGAAATGTAGCAAGTTCAAGGGGGCCAAATAGTTTCGCAAGCCACTGTTTATTGCGATATCGATTCGATTTTGGTGAATTATGCAGCCCTATTCATAGGTCCTTTTTATAAAATTGTCCTGTAAGTGTTTCTGTATTAGATTAACTCCCCATATCCTACTTGAGTAGGTATTTTTACTCACTGTGGTCAATGAAATCTTGCATGCGCGTGTGTGCGCTCTTTACACCCCTGTACACAGATAAAGAACAATTAAAAAATTCAAGTTTTTCCTTTTAATATCAATTTACAAAATATAAAAAAATGTTTTATCCAGGTCAAGCGTGGGCAAACCCATTGAGTCACAGGCTGCATTGATAAATACGTTTCTTTACAAAGTCACCAGTCACTGAAATACTTCATATCATTGGAAAGATTACACTTTTGGTATTCAAGACATGATGACCATTTCAAAATATACTCGTCACAGAAACATCCCTATCAGTGTTAAGCAAGATACCTGAAAAGTATAAAGTAAGCGTTGCTCAACAATTACCCAATTACCTGCCCTGGCCATCATTAAACGAGTTGAATGCCCACAAAAATTTCGTCGATGCATCCAGGAGAATCTTACTGTTAAATATTTACTCCCAAGCACATGATAATACAGCCAGATAAAAAGCAATCCCCTTAAAAGCTTTGTTTGGCGTTACTTCTTAAAATTAGTTGATTTCACTCCAAAATTCAATTTTAAAAAAACAGACTTGTAAAATTATTCCCAATGTGGTCGTTAGTCTCTTACCTTTTAATTTAGACCACATTGGCCAACCGCAGGCTTTTTTTCCCACGGTCCACAGCCTGCATTAGCCTCCTGTAGCTCCGGATATCTTCAGCCAGAACTAACCAAAACGGATGATGATTGACACATTAGTTAGCTGATGAAATTCCCAACATATTTTGCTGTATGATGGGTGACCCAACCCTCTGTCAAACTGTGTGTGAGAAATATAAAGTAAAAAAAAAAAAATCCCAAGATATGGCACCTTGAATACAACCCCAGTATTCAAATCTGAGCACAAAATTAAGGTGCACAAAATGCAGTTTGTGATCTATTTTTATGCACCATTATTATACAGAAATATGCAAAATCATTGATTTTCTGAAGATATTAGTTAAACATTTACAATTCTTTCACAATATCTAAAAAAAAAAAAAGTAAAATACACATTTGCAAAGTGTTTGTGTTGTAAACTGGTTGTCTCCAAATTGCCTCTTTTGGAAAGGCCGAAACATGCCCTTGGAAAAATCTGTAAAATACAATGTTTACATTTTCAGATAAGGATAAAATTTGACAAGGTACCATGTAAGGCTTCACGCTAATGTCTCGCCTGTTTCCTTCTAAGATACCCATGCTACGCTCTTCTGCAGACATTCAATAAAAAAAATTAGGTGAGAATAAACAATGTTAGTAGCTCTTGCAGTCATTATTGCTGTTTGGGACAAAATGTCAGTATTACTTTTTAAAAGAGACCAAAATTGTCTATATTCTCCTAACAGTTCATAACAGCATTCAATTTACTTTGGGTATGTCTTGGATTGGGATTTTACAGGAATGTTAAGGGGTTGGAAAAAATTGCAAAGGTTGCAAAGGCCAGGTGGGGAAAAAAAACGGTTGATTGATTTTATCTCTTGTATCTTACAAGCATCCTGAATCTGATACCTTGGCAATACATTACAAAACCGGATAATGTGTCTTATTTTCTGATTTGCATTTGTGAATAGACATACTTGCTAAAATCTGCTCTACATGGTATATTTCATTATGTAAATATATGTATAATATATATGTAATATACATCTTTTTTTATGAATAGAATTATATATGTACCGTAAATTCCGGGCTATAAGCCGCTACTTTTTTCCCAAGTGTTCAGCCCTGCGGCTTATTCAGTGAAGCGGCCGATTTATGTAATTTTTCTTGCGGCGTTGGAGTATTAAAGGTAAGATTAAGACCAGTAGAATATGTGCGCCACGAAAGTCTGCAACTTGTAAGTTTATGCATACATTGTCTGTAAAGGAAAGGTACGTCCCAATAATGAGTAAGACGCCCTTGATGGTGACAGTTATGAGGAGGAAGTTGAGGACAATCTACCAAGAGGGGGGTTTTTAAGGGTTATTGATCTATCTTCGTTATTCATTATCCATTATCCGTAATCGGTCAGTTCATAATACGCTACAAAGCCAAGGAACCGGGACTCTTACTCTCGGCCAAAAGGCTAAGCTAAGGTCCTAGCCCTAAAGCCTTGCTGCGATCATTGCGAATGCACCGTTCCCGGAGGTACTGCAATACCGGGCCGATGCGTGGAGTGGACAGAGCAAGCTCTTATTCCATCTCCAGAATGCAAAAATGAGCTCTCAAGCATAAGGCCAAAAGGCCAAGCTAAGGACCTAGCATCAAAGCCTTGGTAATTACTCTCGGCCAAAAGGCCAAGCTAAGGACCTAGCATCAAAGCCTTGGGCCAAGCTAAGGTCCTAGCATCAAAGCCTTGCTACCAAGAGGGGGTTTTTTAAGGGTTATTGTTCTATCTTCGTTATTCATTATCCGTTATCGGTCAGTTCATAATACGCTACAAAGCCTAGGAGCCGGGACACTTACTCTCAGCCAAAAGGCCAAGCTAAGGTCCTATCCCTAAAGCCTTGCTGCGATCATTGCGAATGCACCGTTCCCGGAGGTACTGCAATACCGGGCCGATGCGTGGAGTGGACAGAGCAAGCTCTTATTCCATCTCCGGATTGCAAAAATCAAAGATCATGGCAAAGGCCAAGCTAAGGACTGACATAGCATCAAAGCCACTGTCCAAAAACAACAAGGCCAAGCTAAGGACCTAGCATCAAAGTCAAGGCCAAGTTAAGGTCCTGGCTGTACTGCTTACACAATTCTAGAGTCACAAGAGGGGGGGGGGTTTTAAGGGTTATTGATCTATCTTCGTTATCCATTATCCGTTATCGGTCAGTTCATTATATGCTACAAAGCCTAGGAGCCGGGACACTTACTCTCAGCCAAAAGGCCAAGCTAAGGTCCTAGCCCTAAAGCCTTGCTGCGATCATTGCGAATGCACCGTTCCCGGAGTTACTGCAATACCGGGCCGATGCGTGGAGTGGACAGAGCAAGCTCATATTCCATCTCCGAAATGCAAAAATCAAAGAGGCCAAGCTAAGGACCTAGCATCAAGGCCAAGCTAAGGACTTGGCATCAAAGCCTGGGTTTGAAGTGCCCAATCATAAACACAAGAATTTCACAATACGGGATGCTTTCTTTTGACCGACACGTTTGATGCATTGCGAGCGTGATCCTACTAGCGTGTTGGTACTTTTCAAAGGAACGGTTTGGGATGAAAGTTATATTATTATTAAAGCTTTGAAAACTCTCTCGGTGTAGTCTTTCTTCGTAAATATGTGTAACCATGTATAATATGTATTTGCAACTGTATAATTTTGGAATGCATTTATTTCAGAGATTTTTATTCTGTTATGTGTTCTACGAGCGAATCAAAAAGAAGGGGCGGAGCAAACGCGGGCTGATGGGAAGTGGGGTAAAGCTGAGTTACCGGTAGATCTGTCTGTTGTCGCAGCGGACAATAGTGAATATATATTTTTCCCACCCTTAACTTTGGAAATATACATTTTGTTTCCTTGGATTACTTTCAACGGGACCCGGACTTTACAAGTCTGCATCATACGTTAATTATGGGTATCATTTTCCATTCATGATGCCGATTGTGGTTCTAAGATTGTTTACTATTTATTTAGTTACAATCGTGGCCAACTGTGGTTCTAGGATTATGTACTGTCTATGATGGCGGATGCATCAGGTTAGCACTGCTCGTTCCATGCGTTTATACTCTCCTTGGCATTGGTTTTAAGTGTGTTGTTAATTATTAATTTTACAATTATAACCATTTTGATAGAGCTAGAAGTAAAGCAGCCGAGTCCTGCAATGGCCGGGCATTATACCGGCGGGCGGAGACATAACTGCGTACGATTCTTGCTCAAAGATGTTGTGGCAATTTTGGAGGGAATGTCAAGGCTGGATTTTATTGACAAGTTTATTGAAAAGCTTCCGAAGTTTAAAAAGGAGGAGATACATGCTGTCATAAAAATGCCTTCTGGCAAGGGCTTTGATGTAAGTTTTGTAACGGCCGCTTTTTATCAAGAGTTTTGGAATCGCTTTGAGGGAGTGAGGCCCCAGTTTTCTGGATTTACAGTGGAGAAGCTGACTGATAATGCTAACAAGATTGTCGTTGTTAGAATGTTTAGTGAGGTGGTGAGTGCTGATGACGTCTGTTATTGGTTGAGTAGATACTGCTCTGTAAAAGGCCAGGCTATGAAGGTGAGGGGTGAGAAAGGCTATTGGACTGGTGCCTGGAGGGTACCCATCCAACAATGGCAAGATCCTCAGGGCTTTCAGGGACTGAAACACCTCCCGTCGACTATATTCCTGGGGAAAAACCGTGGCTTTATCCACTATCAAGGGCAACCGAAACTCTGTCGCAAATGTGGTGAGCATGGGCATCTGGCTGAGGTATGTGATCGATTTTTTTGTGGAAAGTGCAGGACAATTGGACATTCCTTTGAGGAATGTATCAATAGCAGAAAATGCAACCTCTGTGGAGAAACGAACCACCTCTATAGAAACTGCCCGAAATCGTTTGCTAACAAATTGAAAGCTAGGAAGGCAGTTAACAAAGACAATGAAATGATGTCAGACAGCATAGATAATGAAATGAATAAATGTAACAAAGACAATGAAATGAATAAAGTTATGGAAATACCAAATGAAAATGAACAAGAAATGAATAAAGTTATGGAAATACCCAATGAAGATGAACAGGAAATGAATAAAGTTATGGAAATACCCAATGAATTTGATCAAGAAATGCACAAAGAAAATGGACAAGACAAACAAATTGAAAATACAGATGTCCCTACCAAAACCCCTGGAGGAGAGACCAGAGAATCAAATTTGAATCAGGAAGGACCTGGAAATTTTAATTCGATTTCTCATAAAATACCTGAATTTGGACAAGACAAACAAATAGAAAAGGCAACTGCCACTCCAAAAACACATATTAATCAGGAAGGGCCTGGAAGAGAGTCTGAATTAGCAAATTTGTTTGCTACGCCACTGCCGGGATTTGGAGAAGACAAACAAGTCGAAAAGGCGAACGACTCTCCAAAAACCCATACGGGCACTGGAAAGAGGGGTAAAAGTAAGACAAAATTGGGGGTGGTGAAAACACCGGAAACAAAGAAAAGAGATTTAGAAGAAAGCCGATTGCCGATGAAAAAGCCCACAAGGGAACTGTATGAAGTTGAGCCGGAGGAAGTCGGGGAGGGAAAAAATCTGACCCTTTGTGGGCAGGGAAGTAAGAGACCCCTCGATAGATCCTCTGGCTCACCCCCTAACCCAGAAAAAAGGGGAAGACCTGGAACCACAGACAGAGAGTCAGAGGATTCCAGAGTTTTCCCCGGTGAGTCTCCAAATGAGGTACTGCTCTTAAGTGATGTGTCTGACACAGGTGACACTCTCCAAAGAATGGACTCGGATCCCCCGGTTTTGTCTAAGTAGTTTAAATACTTTAACAACAATTATGAACATTACATTCTCTACTATCAATGTGAGAAGTGTGAGATCAAAGGTTAAGGCTCACAGTGTTTTATCATTCTTAAAAACAGAACGGATGTGTTTTTACTACAAGAATGCTGCATCCCCTTTCTAAAAAATTATAAAGAGTGGGAAGAGATTTGGCCATATCCGTCATTATGGAGTGGCTCGAATGAAAACCGTAACGATGGGGTAGCCATTTTAATAAACAACCCTCAACTCATCATAAAGGGGAGTACTGTGATGAGAGACAGACGCGCAATCTTAGCAAGACTTTCTTATATAGGGAATGATTTTAACCTCATTAACATATATGGCCATGCCGACAGACAACTCAGGTACGAACTCTTAGAGGACATCCAGTCGCATATGCTAGGCCATCAACCACTAATCGTGGGAGATTTTAATTGCATCCTAAGTAGGAAGGATAGAAAGAGGACCGATGAGGAGTTCAAAGTAGATAAAACATCAACTTTATTACAAGACATGTGCCGGACATTTAAACTGGAGGACTGTTTCAAATCCATACATCCAGGAGAGGAAGGCTTCACCTGGTTCAGTAGTGACAATGCCAGAGCCTTTCGAATAGACTACATATTTACAAGGGGTTTAGCACAGAGTGATGCAAGATTAATTCCTGTTTTTTTTCGGATCACTTGCTACTGTCCTGCTCTCTCTCATTTCCTTCAGGTATGACTGTTGGGAAGGGTCTGTGGAAGTTAAACTGCTCCCTGCTGGAGGATGAGGCTCTAGCCGCACAATACAGGGAGCTGTACAAAGACTGGCAGACCCTTCAAGACTCGTATGATTCACGAGCACAATGGTGGGAAATGACAAAGAAACAAACACAGACCTTTTTAAAAATGCAGGGAAAAACAAGAAACTTAGAGATGAAACGCATGTCGGGACTACAAAGAAGACTCCAACGCTATTTCATCCTAACAGAAAAGGGGATGGACTTTAATGATGAAATCAAAGAGACCAAACAAGAACTAAACGCTTTGGCGGAAATAAAGAGCAAAGGCATCATAATAAGAAGCAGAGAAAGAGAAATAGAAAAAGGAGAAAAATGTACACGCTACTTTTTAAAAAAAATTATGAGCAAAAATGAGGGGCTTTTTAAACTTCAAAACGAAAACGGGCAAATAACAAAGGAAAGTAGTGAAATAACCAAATTAGTCGAAGACTACTACAAAAAAATTATTTGAAAAGAAAGAAACACATGAGAATGAAATGGGGCATGTATTAGATCATATTTCAAGATCAGTGCGTCAAGACCCCTTTTTAACATCGGACTTTACCCAAGACCAACTGAATGATTGCATAAAGACTATGAAAAAAGGCAAATCACCCGGGTAGGACGGGCTCAACCTCGAATTTTACCGGACTTTTTGGGATATTTTAGCACCAGATCTGATTACTGTTTTTAACGAATTTTCCAGTCGAGACAACATGCCAGACAGTTTCAGAATAGGGATAGTTACTCTATTGCACAAAAAAAGAGACAAAATTGACTTAAAAAACTGGCGACCCATAACGCTTTTAAACGTGGACTGTAAAATTTTCAGCAAGCTTCTAGCAACATGAATGTCTGTAGTCTTGGGAGACTTGGTTGATCCGGACCAAACCTGTGCCATCGTGGGAAGGAAGATCAGCGACAGTCTCATGCTGATCCGTGACACCATTTGTTATGCGAGAGACAGAAACATGCGACTAGCGGTCCTAAACCTAGACTTTGAAAAAGCCTTTGATCGAGTCTCGCACCAATACCTCTTCAGGGTATTGCAAAAATGTGGTTTTCCCCAAAAATACATCAAGTGGGTGGGACTGCTATACCGAGACATCTACAGCAAATTCATGATTAACGGGAATTTATCGGAAGCAATCGAGATCAACTGCGGTGTATGTCAAGGTTGCCCTATGTCTCCCCTTCTCTATGTTCTTTGCATTGAACCTTTGGCACAAATGTTAAGAAAAGATAGAATTGTCGAAGGGATCAATATCCCAGGAAGTGGGGGACAAATTACCAAGTGTGTTTTGTACATGGATGATTTTAATATTTTATGTACTGACCGCGCATCTGTTGGAAGAGCCCTTGACTTGACTGACCTGTTTGGGAGGGCGTCTGGGTCAAGGCTAAATAGAGAAAAATCACAAGTGAAGTTTTATGGAACGTGGAAAGAGACAGAAAAGGCAGGACTCCCACTGACAGTGTTAAAGACAGACCAGAAAATCTTAGGGATAAAATTCAATGCGGATGGAGGAGGCGAGACCAACTGGGATGACGTGACAAGAAGAGTTAAGCAAAGACTTGTTTTTTGGTCACTAAGAAAACTGACAATAGAGGGGAAGGTCCTAATCAACAAAGCGATCATCCTCCCACTGCTTTTGTCAATCAGTTTAGTTTTTATGCCCAAAAGAAACGTGCTGTTACAACTGGACGGAGCCATCTTTCGCTTTGTCTGGGGCACAAAGTGGGAAAGGATAAAAAGAGATACAATGAAAAAGAAAAAGGAAAAAGGGGGGAAAGGTGTGCCTGACCTCCAGCTTTTCCTGGGAAGCAAATATGTCTCTCTCCACTTCCAAAACGCTGTGGGCCCACCCAACAACCCGAAAAGTCAAGCGATGACCCGGTTTTGGATGGGCTCATATTTGCGGAAGCTAAAGCTTGAACCAAACAATCGTTTGATTCCAGTTTCATTTAACTTGCCACCAACACATCTCTTTATTCGGGATTTTTTAAAGAAGTTTGATTTGGAAACACAAGAATGTCACACTTTACAAAACCACAGGGCCCTTATTGCTATTGTGCAAAAGCGAGCAACAGTAAGTCCTGTGCGGGGGCTTGCGTTTGGCGAACCTACAACGGTTTGGAGCAACGTGAAGCATCCTGTCCTCCCAGACAGACTACGAGACTTGTCATGGATGGTGGCTCATGAGGTTCTCCCAGTCAGAGCCGTAATGCACCACCGAGGAATGTCAGCGACTTCGACATGCCCTCGACCTGGCTGTGGCGCCCAGGAGTCGGTGAGGCACCTTTTTTGTGAGTGCAACGCTGCCGAGGACTTGTGGACAATGGCCGACGAACTAGGAAAGTTCCCGGACTTGCCAGCAGGGGAGGTCCCTGATGCACAGTACGTGCTTTACGGGGTGAGTCGGTCGAGGAGGTCTCGGAACGACTTTGCCAGGAACTGGCTCACTCTGGCCGCCATCAAGGACGCCATCTGGACCTCCAAAAACCTGCTGGTATGGAGGTGCAGGCAGATCCCCCCCGTGGCTGTGCTCCAAATGGCTGCAGATACCATACAATCTGCGAGCGGCGGGCCTAGGACGCAGCCATAAAGAAGAATTGTCTGCACCCACCCGGAGGGGAACCGTAGCTACACTGTGGGCGTCCCGGCAGCAATGGCCTGGGTTGTGGAAAGTAGAAGTAAGAAGGGAGAGGACCCACACAGAGGACTGGAAGGATGCTGCTTGGGAGATGGGATGGCAGAGCTATGCCCTTGCACAATAGTATTGCTCTTTACACGTTGGTTAACTACTGTTAAAAGATAATAACTCTGAAATTGTTTAATTGATGTTGAAAATGTCAGGAAAAAATGTTAAAACGTCATATCGTCACGTCATATTGTCAGATATAACAAAATTGTGAATATGCTTGATGGCTGTTTTGATTGTCGTGTTTGTTTTGCTGCTGTTGGTGTCGGTGGATTTGTTCAGACCAAGGACTATCGACTTTGGCCTGGACGGATCTATTGACACTAACAAAGATGTTATATAATGAAATTGTGAATATGCTTGATTGCTATTAAGATTTTCGAGAAGGGTTGTTCAAACCTCACATTGTGTTTGCTGTTAAAAACGTCATATTGAAATATAATACAGGGAGTGCAGAATTATTAGGCAAGTTGTATTTTTGAGGATTAATTTTATTATTGAACAACAACCATGTTCTTAATGAACCCCAAAGTCTCATTAATATCAAAGCTGAATATTTTGGAAGTTGGAGTGGGGCTTTTTTAGTTTTAGCTATTTTAGGAGGATATCTGTGTGTGCAGGTGACTATTACTGTGCATAATTATTAGGCAACTTAACAAAAAACAAATGTATACCCATTTCAATTATTTATTTTCATCAGGGAAACCAATATAACAGCTCAACATTCACAAATATACATTTCTGACATTCAAAAACAAAACAAAAACAAATCAGTGACCAATATAGCCACCTTTCTTTGCAAGGACACTCAAAAGCCTGCCATCCATGGATTATGTCAGTGCTTTGATCTGTTCACGATCAACATTGCGTGCAGCAGCAACCACAGCCTCCCAGACACTGTTCAGAGAGGTGTACTGTTTTCCCTCCTTGTAAATCTCACATTTGATGAGGGACCACAGGTTCTCTATGGGGTTCAGATCAGGTGAACAAGGAGGCCATGTCATTAGTTTTTCTTCTTTTAGACCCTTTCTTGCCAGCCACGCTGTGGAGTACTTGGATGCGTGTGATGGAGCGTTGTCCTGCATGAAAATCATGTTTTTCTTGAAGGATGCGGACTTCTTCCTGTACCACTGCTTGAAGAAGGTGTCTTCCAGAAACTGGCAGTAGGACTGGGAGTTGAGCTTGAGTCCATCCTCAACCCGAAAAGGCCCCACAAGCTCATCTTTGATGATACCAGCCCATACCAGTACCCCACCTCCACCTTGCTGGCGTCTGAGGCGGACTGGAGCTCTCTGCCCTTTACCGATCCAGCCACGGGCCCATCCATCTGGCCCATCAAGACTCACTCTCATTTCATCAGTCCATAAAACCTTAGAAAAATCCGTCTTGAGATTTTTCTTGGCCCAGTCTTGACGTTTCAGCTTGTGTGTCTTGTTCAGTGGTGGTCGTTTTTCAGACTTTCTTACCTTGGCCATGTCTCTGAGTATTGCACACCTTGTGCTTTTGGGCACTCCAGTGATGTTGCAGCTCTGAAATATGGCAAAACTGGTGGCAAGTGGCATCTTGGCAGCTGTACGCTTGACTTTTCTCAGTTCACGGGCAGTTATTTTGCGCCTTGGTTTTTCTACACGCTTCTTGCGACCCTGTTGACTATTTTGAATGTAACGCTTGATTGTTCGATGATCACGCTTCAGAAGCTTGGCAATTTTAAGAGTGCTGCATCCCTCTGCAAGATATCTCACTATTTTTGACTTTTCAGAGCCTGTCAAGTCCCTCTTCTGACCCATTTTGCCAAAGGAAAGGAAGTTGCCTAATAATTATGCACACCTGATATAGGGTGTTGATGTCATTAGACCACACCCCTTCTCATTACAGAGATGCACATCACCTGATATGCTTAATTGGTAGTAGGCTTTCGAGCCTATACAGCTTGGAGTAAGACAACATGCATAAAGAGGATGATGTGGTCAAAATACTCATTTGCCTAATAATTCTGCACTCCCTGTATTGTGAACGTGCTTAGTTGCTGTTGAGATTGTCATGATTGTTTTCTGTTAATAGTGTCAATAAATTTGTTCAAACCAAAATTCTGAATGTATTTAATTGCTGTTAAAAGTGTCAATTAAAAACTCAAAATATGGTTGGGATTTGATATAATAAAATTGTGTGTTTAATTGCTGTTAAAAATGTCGGAAAAAATTGTTAAAACGTCATATTGTCAGATATAATGAAATTGTGAATATGCTTAATTGCTGTTAAAATTGTCGAGAAAAATTGTTCAAACCTCACATTGTTTATTTGCTGTTAATAGTATCAATAAAATCGTTCAAACCAAAAGTTACAATCGTGGACCTTGCTGCCTGGTCTGGGTTAAACTTGTGTCACAAGTTTTAGTGCGTGCGTACACTGCTTGAACAGAGGTGCAGCCAATGTAAGTTCAAAAGTGGCAACTCACTTAAAAAGTGGCGGGTGCGGCTTATAATCAGGTGCGCTCTATAGTCCGGTTTTACGGTAACACTCCGAATAAAAGAATAATGGTCATAAACTGGGACCATTCATGTGTTAGGTGAATGTGCTAACCACTGCATCACAAGGAACACATTAGTACTCGATGAAAAAATATACTTTTGGTGAAACCCAAAAGGATACTGGGGCCGATTCTTGTTTGGCGGGTTGAACTGAAAAGCCTGCCGTGTGTGAAAACTACAGCACACACAGCAGGCTTTTCAGTTGCCCACCACTGCTATAGCATTTTAAAATCTTGACTTTAGAACTTAGGTAGAAACAATTTCCTAAAATGATCTACCACATGCCAAATAATTAGGAAACTTTTAGATGTATTTGAGAAACAACGAAACACATATTTTAAAAAGACCAATTGTATTTTAAATAAGCAATTTATCCTGCCAATGTGTTAAGTATGTAATTATTGCGATGTAAAAGTGACATCAGGATTCAACATTTTAAATCTCTGCCCCTTGCCAACCATAATTTTGACAGAATTTATAAAAATCTATGGATTACCAATAAAATATTAGCAATATTGACAAATAATCCTGTTTTGTCATCACGGCACTAGCTGAGATGCTTGAAGTCAAGTCATGTTTTGTGCAGCCCACAGGTGTCAAACATGCGGCCCGAATTAGGCCCACCAAGGATTTTGATCCTGCTCGCACGACAATACTGAGCAGTACAAGAGAAAAATGAGCCGCAGTTATAAATATGTCCATTTGATGTCGCCAAAGCCAAGCACCACTTGCAAATTTAATTGGAGCGGGATTCTTTTCTCTTATTTTTTTCAGTTTATTTTTACCTCTCATCCTGTTACTCCTTTTCACCTGCTTTTCCCCCTCACTTTCTCTTTCTCACTTTTTCCCCACCCTCACTCCTTTTTTCTCTTATTTTTCTGTCTCTTTCCAACATTCTTTTGTAGTTTTTCTCCTTTCTCTTCCTCTCCAATTTGTATCCATTTTGTGTGCTTTCTCTCCCCCTTTGCTTTATTTAACTGTCTGTTAACTTTTATCACCCTTTCTCTTTAATCTACTAGTCCGGCCCTCGTGACATTTTTTTCTAGCATGTACCCCTCAGCTGTAATGAGTTTGACAACCCTGGTATAGCCCTTCATCACAAGGGCTGCACCATTACACCACCCTCTTCCTCCGCATGTTCAAATCCACATGCGTGACTAGACGGGTAAAACAAGTGCTAGACTGAGCAGTTCGAGGTTTTTGAAAATGAGATTGTTACCCAAACCTTGCATTTGAACAGTGTGTGTCCCTGTTTGTGTAATATACGTGTATAACATCCATCCATTATCTTCACCGCTTATCCTCAGTCCGGGTCGCGGGGGTGCTGGAGCTCATCCCTGCTATCTTCAGGCAGTGGGCAGGGGACACCCTGAACTGGTTGCCAGCCGGTCGCAGGGCATGTGTATAACAATGGATGTATTTCTTCAGATTCTTCATGAAAATTATTAATACATTATTTAAAATATTGTGATATATTAGTTGTGTTGGTCATAATGTAAGGTTTTCTTAACCTGTATGGGATGTATGTTTAAGCTTTATACAAGTATGTTTAAGGCTTGTATTAGTACCCTGTATTGTTTTGCACTAAAAAATAAACATTTAATAAAATAATATGCTCTCTAAAGATAAATAAAATTAAATTTAACTTACTTTTAAAAGATGAGCTTCAAGAGTTAGGCGACTTCCTTTTCTGTTGTAGATAGTGGTCGAAAAAAAGCGATCATTTTCTCAACCACATAATGCTTTCTTATTCCACTTTCGTTTCAAAAGAAACGGCTCGCCTCTTCTTTACACTTTATACCTACCATATTGAATTGATGCACGAGATATTAAACAATAAAAATTTCAAAGTTCTTAGCGCGCTGGAGATACAGTATAGTGTTGGCACACGAACTAAGAAGAGGAAGCCAGATTATTTTCTTCGGGCTGGATACTGGGTGAGCTCTCACAGCGCCACACGCTGGTAGCAGCGGAAAGAAGCACTAGAGTACTGTCCTATAATCTGAAAAAGGTGCACAATACAAAATATAACTTACAGCCATGTCCAAGTATTTTTCGACATAGCTAAAAAAAAATTCTTACCTACCGTTTTATGTATCTCAAATGTTTGTAAGTAGGGGAGCGTCTTTACATGAAATTCCATTTTAAAGTGCATAGAAATACTCCAAAATAAAACTGGAAGGGACTTCAAAATGAGTCATTTTAAATAGCAATAATTTCAGACAGAAAAAAATAAGTAAATTGCCTAGATGTTTGTGGTGAGTATGCTTCACACAGTAAAACAAATGTGTCGCTACCATACTGGGCAAGATGGAAAGTTTAGTTATTTTACACAAACAAATGGTATGACTAAGTTACAACATAAAACAATGATAGGGGAAATAAAATGGAAACAGGGTTTAGAACTTTAGTGTTAGCGTTTTAAAATACAAGGAAAGATTTGTCAGAATCATTTTCTTTCTCTGCATATTTCACATGGTGATGGACTCTTGTATTAGCGCACATTTTCAGGATTCCTGCAGAGAAGTTATATATTTCTTTCGTATCTCGTAGTCGTCTGCTGGCCTGTTGTAAGCCTTCCATACCGGCTCCCCGACAAACAGTCTCATGGCCTTAGTGTAATTCTATAGAGACCAAAAAAAAAAAATACAATCAATACAATGTGCATGTTGAATCTTCAAAGTAACCAGGAACATTGTAATCATGGGTAGGCTATGCACTGGAGATCAAAACAGATCAACTTATAAAGAATTAAATATTTTTTAAATAATACCATCTTTACTGCTCAACAGTTTGATAGTTTGTCATGTCTGTACAATGCTATCATGGACAATTCATCCCATCCACTACACAGCATTATATCCAGACAGAAGAGCAGCTTCAGCGACAGACTGCTGTCACTGTCTTGTACCACGGACAGACTGAAGAGATCTTTTCTTCCTCATGCCATGAGGCTCTTTAACTCCACCCGGCGGAGTAAAGGCCCACATTAAACCACACCCCCTACATTGCATATTACCGTACTTTTATTGCAGTGTGTATTTTATGTAGCACTATTTAAATACAACACGCTACAGTGGTTATTAGCACGTCACATTGGGTATTTGTATATTGTATTCCTTTTGCTTTATTTATTATTATTATTATTATTATTTATTTATTATTGTTCTCAGCGAAGGGATGCTGCTGGAAATGTGAATTTCCCTGCGGGGATAAATAAAGTATCTATATCTACTACAACACTTTTTTCACAAAACAACTAAAGGCATTTTAATTCAAAATATGTGAAGTATGGAAACCGCAAAAAGTAAACCACTATACAGTGAAGGATGATTGTAATGCATTTTGAAGACGGCGTGTCTTGTCTTTGTCATCTGAGCTATAATCGGAGGAATACCAGGACCTTAGCAAGCCAGTCGCCGTTTTGTTAGTTAGTCAAAGAGGTTACAAGTGTTTTGAGCAAAGTTTTGGTAGTTTTGTGAAGAATGCCTAGGCTTTGTGTTACAGGTGGATCCAGTAATGGTACAACAAAGGGCAAGCAGCCAAAAAGCGGCTTACTAGCAAAACAACACACGGACAGCTTGGAACAGGGGGCTAAGCAGGACGGATCAACGCAAGGCGGCTGCAGCCTCAGCGAAAAAAACACGCAGCTAGCAGCCAGGCTACCCGGGATCCAGCAACGTAAACCGGTAACAGTTATGGCTAAGTGCAAAACCGGGCGGGAAAAAGCAAACCTTGAGTAACATGGCAAACCAACGCTAACGCCAGGCTAGCCAATCAAAAAACATGCGGCGAGCAGCCAGGCTAACAGGGAACCAACAACAAAAGCAGCAACAGCTACAGGGACACGGCAAACAAAACAGGAAAGCCTCAGCTGCCCCGACACTAACGGGGAGAAAGCTGGACAAAATAATACCACCCACAACACACAAAGCGGAAAACACAAAGGCCACAATCTCATACATAAAATGATGCGAAGGAAAAGAATAAACACATGTCATAATTAATTATATGGATGTCTACTACCGTAATTATTTGTGTTTTTTTTTCCACAAAAAAGACCTCAAAGTTTGGGTGTGCAGTATACACTGGAGTTTAAAATTAGAGAAAAAGTCATTTGAAAAAAATAATAATTTTGAAATGATGCCATCTTCACCATTCCACAGTTAAATGTCATTTATTGTGTCTGTATCAGGATACTTCATCTTTTTTTACAAAGCGACTGAAAGCATGGACAAAAAAAAAAAAAAAAAACATTTGTCAAAAGACGTACTGATAAAAATGAGAGAACAACAATGACAGTCATTGCATTGTCAGTGGCACGGGGAAAACAATTAGCAATTAGTAAAAAGTGTACAGGCCTCTGCTGCGAATGACTTAAGGACATCTACGGCCAGAGAATAGAGCTAGTCCTTTACACTGCTCTGGTGTGATTTTTGTCTCTTCTTCTTCCAGCCTCATCCATAGTTCGGTGATTTACCAAAACTTTGTCACCAAGTAAATAGGGGTTAGATAAACAAGGAAATTAGTACCATGAACTAGATTAGCACAACTAAGTGGGAGGTACCTGAAAGTGTTCTCTAATTTTAATCGTGGCATTTTCGGCTATGTACAGCTTTTCATTGAAATGCCTTATCTGGTTCGTGAAAAAGTATTGTAGTAGCATGGTATAGACACAACAAAATGTCATTAAACGTTTGAGCATTAAAGATGGTATTTAAAAAAATATTCAATGTTTTATTAGTTTTTCTCTTATGATCTTCAGTGTATTTTGAGTGAAATCATTTTTAAAGTCCCATTGACCCTCACTATGCTTTTCCAAGTATGTCACATATAGGACACGATATTCATACGGTGTTCATACGGACTCATAGTATGTGCTTACACTCAGACTGTAGCAGATGTGAGTAGATTTATGTACTGTGTAAAGCAGGCATGTCAGACATACGACCTGCGAGTGGGACCAGGCCCGTTGGATGAGATTATTCCGGCCAGCTGTAAACTGGGACTGTGATAGGAAGAGAAAGCTCGATTTCTTCTTTGGGGTGGATGCTGGGTGAGCTCTCACAGCACCACAGGCCGGTAGCGGCAAAAATAATCATGACACTACTGTAGTGACTGTACTGTACTGTACTTGAAAAAGGTGCACAATACAAAATCTAACTCAAAGCAAAGTCTAGATATTTTTCGAAATCCCGAAAAAAATGTTTGTATGTACCGTTGTTCTTAACTCGAATGTTCGTAAGTAGGGAAACGTCTGTATATACATATATACATTTTACCATTTCTTTGTGAAAAATGTGTTACATTTAGAAATATACCTTCTCATCTATAACATGTAGGGTAGGCTACTAAGGAAGGCTGAATGATAAAGCATAATACTGAAAAACTGCGGTAAGATATAAAATTTAAGTGTAGATTGTTTTACTTATCCGGCCAGCCCAGAACCAGAAAGTATGGATCTGGCCATAGAGCCAACTGAGTTTGACTTCCCTGAAGTAAAGATTAGGAAGAATGCTGCATTTAGGGAATGTAGGAACTCTGATAATTTAATTTTAACCTTTTTAGGCGCAAAAACATAAGTATTTCAGTTCAAAATGCAGTGGTATCTCTACATAAGAGCTTAATTTGTTTGTGCAAGTGTTTCAAAGGATCTGTGTCTAAATTGGTTAAAAGAGAATTGTAGCTAGCTAAAAAAATGTTTACACGTTATCATTTAATTCATAGCACTGAAGAGTTAGTTGGAAAAACTGGTGGAGTGAAAAGAGATATCTTCCAGATTGATGTGGGTGAGGTTAAAGTGGCGTTCAGAATTATGGATGTTTATGAATGCATATGGGCTGGTTCAGAAGGAAGTGCTAAGAGAGCAGTTCTGGAAGGATTTGTCAGAATTGTGGCAAGTGCAAAAAAAGGGTGGAAAGTGGTAATACTCGATGACCTAAATGCTAGAGTGGGTCATGGAACGGTTGAAAATGTTGTTGGTAGATATGGAGTACCAGGAATAAATGAGAGTGGGAAGAAATTGATTGAGTTATGTGTGGAAAATGAGTTGGTGGTTGCAAAGACATTGTTTAAAAAAAGGGACGTGAATAAGTATACCTCTGCCAGAGTGGATGGTGGTGAGATGGTGGTAAGAGCACTGATGGATTATGTAGTGGTTAGGAAAGGGATGTTAAGTAGATTGTTGGATGTGCATGTTTACAGAGGTGAAACGAGTGTTATCTCTGATCATTTTTATGTGGAAGGAAAACTGAGAATAGATGGACCGTGGAGGGCTTGTTATAAGAAGAGTGTGAGGGAAGAGGTGAAATTGTCAGAGTTGATAAGGCAGAAAAGGAAAGAGGATTAGGGGAAGAGTAGGAACGAATTAGTAGAAAAGAAGTGGAGTGTGGAAATAAAATGTAAGTAGTTTAAAGAGGCAGTGTTGAGGAGTGCAAAAGAAGTGTGTGGAATGAAAAAAGTTGGTCGAGGTATTAGGAAAGGAAGTGAATGGTGGAATGATGAGATCTCAGAGGCTGTGGACAGAGAAGAGACCTGCTTTTGAGGAGTGGCTGCAAGATAAGAGTGGTGATGCGTATGATAGGTATAAAGTGAAGAAAAGGTTGGTAAAAGCGGTAGTGGAAGCAGCGAAAAGGAAAGCAAATGATGAATGGTGTCGAAGGATAGGAGTGAACTTTGAGGAAAGGAGAAAAGTGCTCTGGAAAGAAGTGAAAAGAGTAAGAAAGAGAGAGTCTGGAAAGGAAGAGAAAGTGAAAGATAAGGATGGTAGATTGCTGGTTAGCGGTAGTGCAGTCAGGACGAGATGGGCAGAGTATTTTGAGGAGTTGCTAAATGTGGAGGATGGGAGAGAAGTGAGAGTCGAGGAGATCGGTGGTATGGGAAGAATGCCCGTGTTGGGTGATTTAAATGTGAAGCCTGTGGAAACCCGGGAGGTGCAAAAGGCAGTGAAAGAAATGAAAGGGGGGAAGGCGCCTGGGTTGGATGGTTGTACTGCTGAATTCTTGAAAAAAGGTGTCACGACCTTGATTGACTGGTTAGTGCGCTTGTTGAATGTATGCTTTTTAAGTGGTGTGGTTCCTGTTGATTGGTGTAGTGATTGTGTGGTGTCATTGTATAAGGGTCAAGGTGATAAGTATGAATGTAGCAATTGGAGAGGTATCAGTTTGTTGTCTGTGCCGGGTAAGCTGTATGGAAGTCTTGATTAAGAGAGTGATAGGAAGAACAGATGACGTGGTTATGGAGGAGCTGAGTGGTTTCAGGAGAGGAAGAGGATGTGTGGATCAGGTGTTTGCAGTAAGACAGGTGTTTGAGAAATATTTTGCAAAAGGTAAGGATGTTTATTTGGCTGTCAAGGACTTGGAAAAGGCCTATGACAGAGTTGAGAGACGTTGTAGCAGGTGATGGTAATGTATGGAGTGGGTGGAAAGTTGTTGGAAGCATTGAAGAGTTTATGTGAACAGCAGAGCATGTATAAGAGTAGGGAGTGAGACAAGTGAGTGGTTCCCTGTGTTGATACGTTTGAGACAGGGGTCTGTGATGTCACCAAGGCTGTTAAATGTGTACTGTACATGGATAGTGTGATGAGAGATGTGAATGCAAGAGTATTTGGCAGAGGTGTAGACATAATGTATTGTAACGGTGTGGCAGGTAAGTCAGTTGTTGTTTGCAGATGGCACAGCACTTCTGGCTGACTCTGAGGAAACATTGAGAAGGTTGGTAATGGAGTTTGGAAGAGTGTGTGATTGGCGTAAGTGATGTGTGAATGTTGGGAAGACTAAGGTGATGAAGTGTTCACGTGATGGAGTGGGCATGGCGTTAGAAATAAGGTTGCATGGACAGGCACTGGAAGAAGTTGAAAGCTTTAGGTCAGGGGTGTCCAAACTACGGCACGCGGGCCGCAGTTGGCCCACGGGTCAGTTTTTATTGGCCCGCAGCAAATTCTGAAAATATAGTTGAATATGGCCCGCACATGGCGCTTGAGCTCAACTCTGTTGCGCTTCTCAGTTTTAACACTTGATGGAGCCAGTAACAAAAAAGGTGCTTCTCCACTAAACAAAATTAAGCAAAGAAAAACATTTACCACAAGTCACCAGAAATGGCAGCACCGAAGAAATGAAAGATAGCAAGTGAGTGCAGAAGATTTCAACCACGGTGGGAAAATGACTATTTCCTCAAAGAAATCAACGGAAAGTGTGTCTGTTTGATTTGCAATGAAGATGTTGCCGTGATGAAGGAGTATAATGTCCGTTGGCACTATGAGACCAAGCATCAGAGCTACGCATCGTACACAGGTACCGAACGAGCACAGAAATTCAAGCAAATGGCGGCTAGCCTGCACGCTCAACAAGTTTTTTTTCGTGCTAACATACAGGAAAATGCCACAACAGCAAGCTATGAAGTTGCTAAGTTTATTGCCCAGCATGGCAGCCCGTTCTCAGACGGTGATTTCATAAAGCAGTGCCTCATCAAAGTCACAGAAGTAATGTGTCCGGAAAAAGTGCAGGATTTCAACAACGTGAGCGTATCCAGAAATACAGTGGTGCAGAGAATTGAGGACTTGACGGCTAACCTGGAACTTCAGCCGAGAGACAAAGCTTGTGCTTTTGATTTTTTCTCGATAGCATGCGATGAGAGCACAGACGCCACAGACACCGCACAGCTGTTATTTTTTTTGCGGGGAGTCGATGATAATTTTTTATGTACAGAGGAGCTGCTTGATATCATGAGCCTAAAAGGCACAACGACTGGTGGAAATATATTTGAAGCTGTGTCAGAGGCAGTTGAAAAGATGGGGCTTAAATGGGACAAGCTCTGTGGAGTAACAACGGATGGAGCTCCAGCCATGACCGGTGAGCGCAAAGGAATGGCATCCATGGTGTGCGCCAAGGTAAAAGAGAGCAGAGGTGAGGCTGTTAGGATGCACTGTAAAATCCACCAAGAAGCACTGTGTGCCAAGACTGTCCAGCTGGGCGATGTGGTGAACACTGTTGTAAAAACAGTCAACATAATTCGAGCTAGAGGACTGTACCACAGGGAATTTCAAGCTTTCTTATCTGATGTGGATGCTGAGTACGGGGATGTACTCTACCACTCTGATGTGCGCTGGCTCAGCCGCGGCTCCGTGCTGCAGCGGTTTTATTCGCTGAGATCAGAAATCGACAAGTTTTTGAAAGAGAAGGGCCGACCTCTTCATGAACTGAGTGACCCTCTGTGGCTGGCAGACCTGGCCTTTTTAGTTGATCTCACTCATCATCTGAATACACTGAACAAGAATCTACAAGGCAAAGAACAGCTGGTGTTGTTGTTGTTGTTGAGTCACTCAAGGCGCCTAAGGATAATCCTTAGTAGCGCTAGACTCGCTTGTGGGAGGCTCCGTAGTTCTCCGAAGGAGAATCCCAGCTGGAGGTGGTATCGGGCAGACTGGAGTGCAGGGCACCGTAGCCAGAGATGCTCGGCCGATTCTTCGTCCTCATGGCAGAGACGACACAGATCATCTTCGCATTTCCCCGTCAAATGTTGCCATCTTCGGAGGGAGGGGTGATGACCGGACCGGAATCGTATAAGATCGACAAGGTATTTCTTTGAGAGCTGGGATTCTTCCTCCGGGTTGTGGTGGGAAGAGGTAAGAGAAATGAGACGTGAGTGGGTAGATGGGGGGGGTTTGCAGCTCCTGCGAATAATGGCGAGCCGAGTTTGTGGGTCTAGCGGGGCGGTAGGTTGAGGGAGGGCCAAGCCTAATTTAGCCTGCTCGTCTGCAAGGTCGTTACCCAGGAGGTTGCAGTGACCCGGGACCCAGACAAGCTCTTGGATGGGGAGAAGGCCGCAATTGAGGAGTTAAGGGACAGGAGGGAGGGGTCTGTTATATTATGGTTGGAGAGAGCCTAATATAACAGACCCCTCCTGTCCATGTCCTGTCCACAGCTGGTGTCACCCCTCTATGCGCACATGAAAGCCTTTGAGACACAACTACGAAGATTTAATGCTGCACACTTCCCTGCGCTGTCTGAAATCTAATCTGCCTTCCCAAAGGTAGACCTTTCTGCTAAAAAGGAGAAATTTGTGTCAGTGATTACATCTCTCGTGACAGAATTCAACCAGCGTTTAAGATTTTTCTGCCATTGAAAAACAAATCAAGCTGTTCTCGACCCCCTTCCTGGTGGATGCAGAAGAAGTGGAAGAGAGTCTTCAATTAGAACTGATTGAAATGCAATGTGATGATTCTCTGAAGAGTCAACATCAGCTTCTCTCCCTCCCTGACTTCTATCAGAGTTTGGATAATGCCAAGTATCCTATGATGAGACGCGGCTCAACATACATATGTGAACAAACATTTTCTCTGTTAAATCAGAACAAAAGCAGACTGAAATCCAGAATGACTAATTGCCATCTCTGTGAAGTCCTTCGTCTCAACCACCAAACTTTCTCCTGACATCCCAGCCATCCTTCAATCCAAAGGACAGAATCACTGCTCTCACTGAGAGCAATGTTCTTCACATTATAGGCGAGTTAGAAATACACACATTAATCATGTGTCAATACGTCACCTCTATTGTGTGGCCCGAGCCTTTGCTTATTTTTCTGTATTTGGCGCTCACCAAAACAACTTTGGACACCCCTGCTTTAGGTACTTGGGTTGTGATGTGGCTGCAGTTGGTTGAATGGAGTGCGAAGTATTGCACAGAGTGAATAAAGGAAGCAAGGTTTTGGGTGCGCTGAGGAGAGTGATGAGCAACAAGAGTATGAGTATGGATGTTAAGAGGGGACTGTATGAGTGTGATTGTGCCGACTGTGTTGTATGGTGCAGAGACTTGGATTCTGAACGCAGATTTGAGAAGGAAATGTTTTTGAGATGAAGTGTTTGAAGAGTATTTTAGGAGTGACCATATTGGATAGATTGAGAAATGGAATTGTGAGAGACAGAATTGGAGTAGTAGTGGAACTGAGCAAGCGTGTGAATAAGAGTACTCGGTTGGTTTGGACACATGGAGAGGATGGATTAGGAGGAAATGTTGAAGAGGATCTACAGAGCAGAAATAAATGGAAGGAGAGGTGTTGTAAAAGGATAGTGGGATGTTTAGACACGTTTTAAGGGATGGGCAGGGCACCCATATGATGCGGCAGGGGTAAACCAGTAAAAGCTGTCAGGCCCTGCTGTTGAACAGAAAAGTGTGTTGTGTCACCCTGACCTGAGTGACATGGCCGCTTTCTTGTGTCCCGTTTCATCTGAAGGGACGAAAGCATGACCAACTTGGGTGCCGAGGTGCTTAACTTGTTTGGGCATTTGGATTGGCCATGGTCCAAAAAATTCCGTGTGTGTTTTTTTGCAAATTTTTCCCTTTTTTGTATTTTTGTACGTGTTTGTCTTGCTGTCGGTCATCCCTCTCGAGGGATAAGACCAAGATAGATAGATAGATATTATTATTTTGCGTTTTCAGGGATTTTGCTGTTCGATTTTAAATTGTTTCAGTGTGTAAAAATGTAAAATTGTTTTATAATTTACTCATTTTTTATAAATCTGTGAATATTTTAATTTATATTTCATGTCTTTTTCAGGGATGATATTATTATTGATAATATATCATTAAAAAAACATGTGAAGGGGCGAAAAATCTGGCTATTCTCAGTGAGCCAAGCCAAAAAAGATGTTCTCTTGGGTATGACCAGTAGGATGCAGTGACGCTTCACATGACACCATAATGACAAGCGACTGGAGCATGCGTGTTGGCGGTTTTTTATGTCCCTTTTTTTCTTCATTTATTGTGTGGTCTACAGTCAGACTGCCAAGAAACATGCCAATGGCAACAATTTTAAGCATTTTTAATGCACTTTACCCAGAATATAAGCATTTTCCTGACTTTGAAAACACAACGTTAAAATACAAGCATATTCAAGGATTTCAAAAACCCGCACGAACCCTGTGTACTCCTTGGCTTGGTCACTCATACGAAAAATGCGCTTGTGTTGCTTCGCTTCAATTGTCATCATTCTCCCTTACCATTCTCTTTCCGTAACTCATGGCTAAGGTCACAAAATGCCATAAAAAGGAGATGCTATTGAATGTAAATGACCCCTTTACCGTTCCAGTACAATGTGCCTAAAATCCCTATCCAAGAAGAATCTTAAGCAAATTGAATGCTGTTTTTGAACAATTTGGAGAATATGGACGGTTTGCCTCTTTTAAAAGGTAAGACTATTAAGTTTTGTCCCCAAATGAAGTAATCACTGAAAATTCTACTAACATTGAGTAATCTGAATTGGAACACACAGAAATAGGTTTTTATTCTCGCCTCCTTTTTTTTGTGATTATATGGGTGTGGAATGGGCTATTGGCATCTAAGCTAGAAAACAGGTGAGACTATAATTTGAAGCCTTACCAAGTACTTTGTCAAATTTGATTCGTCACATTTGATTTGATTAGTCTGATAAACTAAACATTGTATTTTACACGTTTTTCCAATGGTAGGTTTAAGCGTTTCCAAAAGTGGCAATTTGAAGATGACCAGTTCACAGCCCTTTAAACATAGCATTCGTTTATTTCACTTTGGTCAATTTTTAGACATGGTGAAAGAGTTGTAAATTTCTCTTTTTAGAAATGAATCCATGACTCTGCACGCTTGCGCGTAATAATGGTGCTTTAAAGTGAATCATGATTGGCTTGGAACACATTTACCATCGGCTCTGATTTGGATACACACCGAAAATGTGTACATATTTATGTTGGTAATTTAATTGGCTAACCAATGTGTCAATCACCATTTAAATCGGTCACTATTGGCTTAAGATTTTTTTAAGCCGAATTGGTCATGACGTTTCTTTTTTTCCCAAAACAGGCCCTTATAGGTTGTCACAGGCTAAGGATCGTCAAAGAAGCTTGCAATTGGCCAAATTGTTCTTGTGTTGATTTCAAGGAAAGTGTCCACCCTCAATACACAAAAAAAAAAAAACTAAACATGAAAAGTCCAAAGTCTAACGGACGTATTGAAGATAATCTGACAAGTCTATTTGTTCTTAGTGAGGAGTTTTTTAGCCGAACGAACGAATTACAAGAAAAAACGTCAAAGAAGACATGCATATTTTTTTTATCTGTCGGCATAAACATGTGTTTTGGAGTAATAATCGTGTCATGAGTAGAGGTTTCCAGTGTTTTTGGGTGAGCTATCCTGTTTTTATAGTTTACGGGAATCTTGTTTCAGACTAATCGTGATGAGTATATTTTGAAATGGTCATCATACCTTGAATCCCAAGAGTTTAAACTTTCATATGATGTTTAAGTGACTGGTGACATCGTACAGACACAACTTTGTTTATTAACGCTCCGACGACCTGACAGCTGTGATAGGCTATCAGTCAAACAGCCACGTTGGGCATGCGCAATCTATTTCACCGAATTAAATATAATGAAAAATAATATAATAGCCCTTTATTATAAGGAATCTCAAAGAGCTGTACAAAGTTCTAAAATTCCCTTCGCAAAATAGATTTAAAAGGATTTTTTTTCCTTTCTTTCCTTTTTTAATTTTCCTTTTCTTTTTTTACTTATCCCCCTTTCCTCTTTCCCTCCTTTTATCTTACTTTCCAACTACATTCTTTTCTCTTTTGTTTCTCCCCTAAAAGGCTGGGCTAAGAAATGATTAGAGAAATGGTGCATTTTGGTCACTGAGTCTCTGTAGTTTGTATTCTAACTTGTAATTTTGTAGCACTCGTTTTCGGTTGCACAACTGAATACGGTGAAATCTAGTGGTCAAATAATACTCACTATGCCTTTAACTTTCATAATAAAGTGGGGGCCACAAATTACATCATTGAGGTCTGCAATTGATGATAGTTAGCCAGTTTTGGATGAGGCTCCATGAAGTACTGTAAACATCCTTTTTGTTTATTGTTTTTGTTCTGTATCATTTGTGGTGATTTTTTTTACTTGATTTTAAATTTGATTTCAAGTTATTAAAAAGTCTTAAAAGTTCTTGAATTGAACTCCACTTGAACTCGACAATTCAGGCTGTAGGAACCCTGAATTGGGGGTTCTTTGCTCACATCGGAAGCTGTGTGCTTTTGACAAATGTGCTCCAATTTTGTTTTAATTTTGTATAATGACAATAAAGCCATTCATTCAAATGACATTATGTGTTGGTTGTTATTTTTTTATAGATCTATAATTGTTTTTTTGTTTCTGTAGAAAAAATGTTAGGTAGGGAACATATCGTACCTACTACAGAGACCACAACCCCTTTCACTCATGTTACAGACATTCCTGGTCATAAAATGTTTATTTGAAGAAATTTACTGACACGCGTACCCAGCAGAAAGTTTAGCATTGGCAACCAAATTGTGGGTTTTCTTTCACGTCAAATGTCTGCGCATTCATCAAGCAGGCCCGCTAGGGAAGGGCACATGGGCAAGGTCCGCCAACCTACTGCCCTTTTTTATATTGCTGCACAAGGGACAAGACCTGGCTCTCACCCATGGGCCACTCCCTCCCCACTGTGTGAGATCCGGTGAGCCCACCCCAAATGCTTTCTGCCGTGTGCCAAGACGTGACTCACAAACCCGGCCGGCCTCATTTATTAATACACTGGCTGGTTTTTGGGTAGCCGCCAGGCTTAGCACATTTGTTGGGAACGTTTCTCAAATTAGGCACTATACAGAATTCTGTGTTTCTCTAAGAAATTACAACCTTACCATCTTAACTCAACTTACTGTTTCCCACACGGTTTCTCCTCTTTTATTTAGAAATGCGAGTTTCTTTTGTCAACAATGTCCTTTATTCTTTTGTTCAAACCATTTTTTCCTTGTCATTAAATAAACATAGTTTGTTAGTATTAAAGCTCTTGCATTGAGTATCTATATTATTATCCTTCGGGACCTTCTGGATTGATAAATCATTATCCATATATGTGAACTGCAAAATCAATAATTTAAAGTTAAAAATAAAATATGTTTGGAGTATTGCTTCCTTCATGATAAATGCTCGACAATATGAGGCTATTTCGTATTAATTCTGGTGGGAAATCGTGAGTACTACCTGCTGGCCAAAGTAACCACTCAATAAGATTCTGAACCAAATTATTACAATTCAAGCAATTTTCTCTAAATTACAGTCATATACAGTCGGTAATGACATAACCTCGAGGTTAGTTTAACCCTTTGGGGACTTTTATGAAGGTGCAATGCTACTTTGCAGATTTTCACTTTTCGCGGGTGCTTCTGGTCCCAATTAACCGTGAAAACCAAGGGATATTTGTATTGAAATTCCCATGTGAATAAAAAGCTTATATACTGTACAAGGATAACCACTGTATTTCCTCCATCAGACTTTACCAACTCGTCCAAGGTGAAGCGGTGGTAGATGCCAGCTGGCAAGGTAATGAGGTCACCCTTCTTCATTGCCATTCTTATCCAGCGGTCTTCTTTGTCCCGGACATCAAAGTAGGCCTGCCCGTCAAGTATATAGCGGATTTCATCATCCAGGTGCAAGTGCTCCTCAAAGAACATCTTTAACTGATAAAAGAGGAATTGTTTTGTAATCAACTGGCTTACTGTGGGACAAACACAAACTAGTAGTTTGAGTAAATCTACGCATTAAAGCCAGAGCGTGTCATTTAGAACTTAAGCCTGAAATATTCACTTTAAGCCAGAAGATGGCAGCAGAGTACCAAATGGTTTGCCTTTATTTCTTAGACACGCTTGAACGTGTTATCTTTTGGGGGATTTGTTCGTCTCCAACAGGCCTGATAAAAGTGAAATAAAAGCAGATAGAAGAAATGGAAAATAAACCATAAGGAATATTTGAACTCAGTTGGGCATTGTGAAGACATATAAACAGGGATCAGAATGGAGATTTTCATTTTCAGCTGAAATAGCCAGGTCCAGGAATAAAGCAGGGCGGAGCCCCCCCAGTAAATCCCCCCCCCCCCCCCCCCCGCCCCACGCTCCTGGGTTTTAGGCAATTTACTTGTCTAAAACCATGCTTATATTATATTTATCATTTAAGTAACGTTTTTAGAAGATTAAAATAATTTGCCCACATTTTTTTGTAAATACTGCAAGATAAGTTCAAATGCAGTTCAGTCCCTGCAGCTTGAGCAACAATGCGGCCAATTTTTCTAACGGCCGCCAGGGTGCGCCAGAGCAATAAAGGAAAGAGTGAGACAGTCGGATTTTTAATTTGTTTGCTACGCAAGAGAAAAAGTGAAAAAGTCGGAATGCCTTTGGGGTTCAAAAACAGCGGAAATCCGCGGATCCGCGGAAAATTCTGATCCCTGTATAAAATAGAGAAAATATTTAACTTCCAACTTTTTGTGGTCGCTTCGGCTTCGCATATACTAAAATTGGACCCCTCAAACTACGCGTCCCACTTTCATACTTGTACGGTTTTGCCGTACAAAGTACGTTTTTGATGCATTTTAAGACGAGTACGACGTACAAGGAAATCTGCACGGAAAAATGCAAATTTTTCAATCGCATGCGTCTGCCGCCTGGGGATTTCCCATAATGCATCATTCAAAAAAAAACAAAAAACAATATGGTGCACGATTATTTTGTATTTTGTACGGGAAAATACGACAATTATTACGGGCATGGAGGTTGACAGGTATGCACTTTTAACTATTATATATACACAACAATTAGATGAACCTTTTCTTCATAGTTTGGCAGTGTGTTCTTCTCAACAGTGATGATGTCCATGTAGGAGTAACCTTGCTCGTTTCGGATGTGTTGCAGTTCTGGATCGGTTTCATAAGTATCAGCATTCAGCTGCCAAAAAATATCAAATAAAAGGTTAGGCATGAAAACCATACTTTTGATATTGTTAATATAATGAAATGTGTCACTGCATATAGTCATTAGTGTGTGGTTTTTCCATTCATTTCTTTTTAATTATTTTTAATCATCACATCAATATTTTAATTACCTTTATCAGTTAATGCTGATTAATTAATTTTATGATTATCCAGAAATTCAAACATATTTATGTACTTCTTGTCTTTAATCATCTGTTACCATAATATATATATAATATATTTATCTAGCTGGCAATAGTATTTACTTTGTCCTAAGTGTTGTACTGATTTACTGCTGGTAAAGTGGCATTGGGTCTTATCAAACACCCTGCAGGATTCAGTGTGGGAATGTTCCACTAACTTTTGATTTCTGCCTCTTTTGTGCATAAACAATAGTCAGCCAATTTAAAAGTGCACTCGTGAAACCTTTTAACAGGGGTTGGGATCTTTTTTGACACGAAGAGGCATAAAAGAAAAGATATTTTGATTTTATTTTTGTTGTTGTTGTTGGGGCGTAGACATACTATACATTTAAGGCAAAATACTAAGAAAATTGACAAACAAGATCTCCAAACAAACAGCTAATTCTAAAGACAATTTTATTTCACTATGTGACATTTAATGAACTGTATGAAATATTAATGATGCCGGAACCCGTTTCAAATATCAGTATAAATATACCACTTAAAATTTGTCTCCCTACCACAATTACTTAACCGCTTAACATTCCTGTAAAATTTGCCTAAAATCTGATTCCAAGATGCACCCATAGTAAATAGGATGCTGTTCTTAAACCATTTGAAGAAAATGGACACTTATGAATATCCGGACATTAGTGTAAGTTGGATTTTGTATCGTGTGCACCTTTTTCCGAGTACAGAACATTTGTAGTGCTTCCTTCCGCCGCTACAGGCGACTTCCTCCGCCGTGGTAGAAAATGGCCGAAAAAAAAAGCAATCCAACCATTTTCTCAACCGCATTAACCTTTCTTATTACACTTTCATTTCAAAAGAAACAGCTCGCCTCTTCTTTCCAATTATACCAACCATATTGAATGGATGCACGAGATATTAAACAATAAAAATATTTAGGTTCTTAGCGCGTTGGAGGTACAGTATAGAACAGGGGTGTCAAACGGGCGGCCCGCGGGCCGGATCAGGCCCGCTAAGGGACTAAATCCGGCCCGCGAGTCAACGCTCGGAGAAGTGCAAGAGAAAAATGAGCTGCAGGTTGAAATATATCCACTTAATGTTGCCAAAGCCAGGTGCCTCTCACAAACGCTGTACTTGTATCTCTCTTTCTCTCTCTCTCTCAATCTTCCATCCACTCTTTATCTCTCTCTCTTTCACTAGCCCCGTCTCTCTTTTTCTCTTTCTTTGTTCCTCTTTGTCTCTGTATTTTTACCTTATTTCACTCTAACTTCCTTTTCTCTCTATCTATCTCTCTCTTGCTTTCCCCTTCTCTCTGTCTCTCCTTCTCTTTTCTCTCCTTGTCTCTTTCTATTTCTCTTTAGATTTTGTTCTCTCTCTCTCTTTCTTACCCCTCTCTCACTATTTCTCTTTTTATCTATTTTGTTTCTCACGCTCGCTCTCTTTTTTCTTTTCTCTCTCTTTCTCTCCTTCTTTGTCCCACCCTTTCTACTATTCTCTCCCTCTCTTTCTCTTATTTCTTTTTCTCCTTTTTCGTTCTCTCTAATCTACTATTCCGGCCCCCGAGAGAATGTTTGTTCTCTCGTGTGGCCCCCGGGTTAAATTGAGTTTGACACCCCTGGTATAGAATGTTTACACATGAACTGGGAAGAAATAGCGGATTTTTTCTTCGGGGTGAATGCTGGGTGACCTCTCATAGCGCCACACACTGGTAGCGGCGGAATGGAGCACTACAGTACTGTCCTGTACTTGGAAAAAGTGCACACAATACAAAAGAAGCACTACGATACAGAATCTAACTTACAGCAATGTCCAGATATTTTTTGACACGCCGAAAAAAATGTTCGTATCTACAGTTTTTCGTAAGTTGAATGGTCGTAAGTAAGGGGGCGTCTGTATTTAGCTTCAGTGCAGACAGCGCTGAGCGTGGAGATGGATTCCGCACACTGCGCGTATAGTTCAGCCCATTCCAACCACCCAATCAAAATGCCCGGGGTGCTTTGCAAAAGCTTCTGGGTGTTTACACTTTGTTATGTGGCTTTTTGTCATAAAGTGTCTCAACAATGAACATACACTGTTTAATGAGATTCAATATAAAGGATTATTTAGCAATTTCCAGTCAGAACGAGGTCTGTTGGTGTGACATTTTGACTGTAATTTGTAGTCAAGACTGTGCCCTTCATATACGGGACCGAACCCTAAAATAAACTAGTGTTGTCTTAGCTTTGCACATTGTATTTAATCACCAGGCCAGAGGTACTCATTAAAAGAATTAGATATGGCTTGCGAGGCATAGGTTTTCTTCCCCCGCTTTACAGAGACATGTTCTCTACGGCCTCTCGATGTAGGTTTCTTGCATGGTTTGGAGCATTTGGTAATGGTATGCATCTACATAACAATTTTCAAGTCAGTAAAGACTTCCCAAAGCGCTTTACAATGTGCTTCACACAAACCCATTCACACACACAGAAATAGCGGTGTCAGCCATGCAAGGCTCTGGGACAGGGTTGGCGAACAAGTTTGACACAAAGAGCGGAATTTTTTAACTGTGAAAGTCAAAGAGCCACGCCACGCACTGACCTGCCAAGACAGACAGACACACAAAAACACACACAATTAAAAACATATTATTTCCCATAACACACTCCTCTCCTTACAATACAAGTATTGTTCTTGTGTTGATTTCAAGGAAAGTGTCCACCCTCAATACACAAAAAAAAAACTAAACATGAAACAAGGCAAAGAGCCACAGTATATAGAAAATATGATGAGGCAAAGAGACGCATGCAGCTCTAGAGCCACGTGTTCACCACCCCTGCTCTGGGGCATTAGGGGTTCAGTGTCTTGCCTTTGACATTTAACTCAGAGGTGCCAGGAATCAGGCCTGTGGCCTCTCGGCCCCAAGTGGAGCGCTCCACATAGTGATCTACCATGATTAGGGTTTATCATCCCCCTCAAAAGATTTTTTAGACCAGGGGTCCCCTAATGTTGGCCAAGGTTTCCTCAGATCTTGTCTGAGAACAGCTCACCAGGTTAGTGCTGGGTCATTTTGATTTTCAAGTAAAATTAGTTTTTAGTAGTTTACTGAGTCTATTTAAACCTACTTCTAGGGATTAACTTGGTAATAACATAGTGATAACATAGTAATAAGAAGATACGTTTTTAGAAGTCCTTTTCAAACTGGGTACCTGTTGCACTAATTAGAAACAGAAAGTAGCTTTAAACTTGAAAAAGGTTGGATACCCTTGTTATAGATTATATATACACTGGTGCCCGTGGATAACCTTGCCTTTGGTGAAGGAAACTGGTCTAGCAAACCAGAGGAAGACCACTTGCTTGCCTGATCTACTAACTCTCCTCAGTCTAAATGGAAAACATGCTTTAAGTCTGAAGTTTCGTAACAGGTAATCGCAATATTAAAAATTATCTTTTGAACAAGCACCATGTTTGCAAGTGAAAACCAGAGGTGGGTAGTCAGTAACCAATTTAATTTACTCTGTTAGATTTACTTGACTAAGTATTGGAATATTTGTTACTTAAATCACAATACTTTTACTTGAGTAGATAGGTAAAGAAGAAACGGTACTCTTACTCCGATACACTGCATCATTGCACTTGTTACTTGGGCTAAACTACGCGCATTTTTCCTTGTTTCCTTCCATATCCCCTTTGTAAGAGTCAACTTTGCAGCCAGAGCCCCGCCCATTTTAATGACGTTGAGCGGGTGTCAGTGTGTGTGATCCGCTGAACACCACAAAGATAAAATGAGAAAAGTAACTGCACAGAAATCTAACAAACGGTATTAAATATAAATAGTCTGCATTTACATAGCGCTTTTCAAGTCAATAAAGACTTCCCAAAGGGCTTTACAATGTGCTTCACACGTTTCCCTTTACACACTAAGTAACCGATAGCAGCGTCAGCCATGCAAGGCAACTACCTGCTATCGGGGGCATTAGGGATTCAGTGTCTTGTGATAATATTTACTGTAGCATTTACAAAAGTTGCTATTTTGTTTTTATAAATGCATGCTGCGTTTGTAATTTGTTATTTATTGGATGGACTTATTATTTGGACTTAAGAAAAATTCGCGAAAAACTGATGTTAAAAATTTCCCAATTTTGCAAAACTTTACTAAACCTTGACTGCTTCCAATTTATATTCAACTCAGATTAGTTCGGTAAAGGGATCATGTGCAGGGGAGCACGTGATTGCCATAGACACGACATCACATTTACCTTCTTCTATTTACCTTCCAATGCAAAACTCCGAGTTTTTTTAACTCTCCTATCGAAACGGGACGGTTCGGGTCAAGTTGGTGCGGCTTTCTCTGGTCTTCGTCAGAATTGTCCATGTACCAGGCTTCCATCGCCATGTTCTCAAACCAAAAGCCCCCCCGTAAAAAAATGGCGCCGCGCGGTGCGTTCGCGTGCCCTCCGTTTTGCAAATACCCAACGATTGGGAACACTCGTTTGCATGGAGTTCAACAGATCAGGATTTCTTGCTTTTTGATACATTGATGTATGCATTGATATGTGTCGCAAAATGGCTGTCAAAAACGATATAAAGAGTAATGAACAGAATTTCATGAAAATAGGATCCGAATCCAAGGGTGCATAGTCTGATTCTGTTAAATAAGGAATTCCCGCTTTGGGAGTCCGCTGCATTTCATTCACTTTTCTACACTTCCTGTCAAATATCAACTCTTGTCAAATATTACAAAATAAAAAGAAAGTATTTATGATAAAACAGTGGTCTTTCCTCCACCAAAGAGCGCCAAACACCCGGATACTGAGTCCACCATTAATTATACACGCTGTCGGTCCGCATACATAAAAATGAATACAATCGAGTCCAGTCATCTTTATTTGTATGGCCCTTAATCACAAAAAAAGTCTCAAAGGGCTGCACCGACCACCATTACAGCGTCTCATAATCTGAAACCTACGACAGAGCAAGGAAAAACTCAAAAATCTCTGAAAAATGGATTGGTCTCTCATTGCTTCGATTTTACCTCTCAAGTGGGGTACGTCATTTGAAAACTTGCAATCGTGACTTTAAACCAGGAGATAGCAGCAGAGTAGCACATGGTTTGTGTTTTATTAGACAGGTTTGACCTCAGCTGGGCATTGTTAATACATCTGTAATAGATACATTTTCAACTTTTTAAGGTTACCTCAAACTACGCACCCCACCTTAAGTGCTTGGTAGGGGGAAAAATCATCTGAGCCAATTAAATTGACATTGGGATTGACATTAACGTTTATCATTTGGTCCCATTTGTGCGTATTTAAATTTCCTGTGGGCGGAATGTTTTCATAACAGTATTTCCATCTGCTGTGTCTATGGCTGTAGAAGTTAGGGCATAGGATATTCAACATGTACTGTATTATTAAAGCAGGGGTCTCAAACTCATGGCCCGGGGGCCAATTGCACCCTCTAAAATGATAGTTTGAGGTAATCGCCTTAATATAAGAGTTAAAGGGACAGTGTGTATTTTTTTCCCACTAGATGTCAAAGTGAAAGGAAGAGGAGTAAGAAAAGAAAAAAAAACAATAATTTATAAGAAGGAAAGAAAAATACAACAAAAGAAGGAAATAGAAAAATGAAAAAAAATAGACAAAAATTCAAACACAAGAGAAAATTGAAAGAAAAATTGAGAGATAAATTCTGCTAATACAAGTAAATGGTTTTGCAGACATACCATTCTATTGTAAGAATTAGAACCAGTGTCACATGAGAAAAATAACTGAGACAGGTAATAAAAACCATATGGGATGTACAAAAAAAGCAAATTAAAATGAGTTTAAATAAGTGACTGTGACAGAAAACATTTTAACTGACCCAACCTGGGTGTGCAAATTTCTTTTTTACAGTCAAACCTAAGGGGTCATCGAGGGGACATCACCGGAGGCCTTCAGATCCCTGGGATGATGAAGATGTGCAAAATATAGGGATAATCCATTCTGGACTGCATAAATATCTTGAAAAGAATGTTTTTTTTTCTGAATAACAGTATTTCCTGGACAATAAGGCGCACCCTCAAAATCCTCCTTTATGGGACTTTTTTTTCAAATACAAAATGCACCCAACTAATGGGCATCAAATTACAACTATATGAAGAGGGAGGGTGCATTTAATAAAAACATCAGTAAATAAATGTATTTAAAAACAAATATGTTGTGAAAAACTGGTTTCACAACTAAATGATTGATTTATTAATAAATTATACTGTATTCATTGTAATTATGCATTTTTAGGGAATACCTGATCATTATTCTACATGGATTAGTAATCTAAATTAATAGGATTCATGCATGCAGTCATACACAAATGGCTACTGCATGTAGGAGCATTTATTCAGGGAAACATTTCTGACATTCTGTACCGTATTTTCGGACTATAATTGTCACCTGATTATAAGGGGCACCCTCAAAATAACCCTTTATGAGATTTCCCACAATAAGGCTTACCGGACTCTTAAGTGCATGAATTTGATAGTACAGTAAGAGCAAGGGTTGCATACAAGAATAAATTGAAAGTAAATATACATAACTTACTGGACCAAATAAATTTCATTCATATATAAATGGCTACTGTATGTAGAAGGATTTCATCTTGTATTTAAAAGGTGCACCTTATAGTCCAGATAATACAGTACTTTAGAAAAGCTGTATTATAGTTAATAACCTTGGTTTAAAAGATCCAGTCAAACTTAATTTAGATGCAAAATGTTAAAACTAGTGGGGCTCCATTTTATCTATTGCTATGCAGCACATAATACATAGAATGTTATTTTTATCATGGTAACCTATGGTATGTTATGTCAAGGAAATGTGTGTAAATAAAAAAGCAGAACACATCAAGAGGGGATCAAACATTTATTTTTACCCTTATTAAAAGTTACAATAAAACCATTAACATCTTTAAACGATAGCTAAATCAAGAGAACCAAAAAACATTGGCCAATATTTACAGAGAAATGTTTTTCAGATAGAAAGCTTACATTTGTGTACACAATCCCAACCCCTGCATCAGAAACTCTGAAATGTGAACGCCGCAATTATCAGAAGCCTAAATGCGCGGATTTCAGCCTAAACAAAAAATAAAAATAAATCCAAACGCACTAAAACACACTGACCCAACCTCACCCTTTCATTTTTTCCATACATGACAAAATACTTGAAATTTTGAGGGCAAACCGTAGGAATGTATACTTCTAAAAAGGACATTTTTGAACAGTATGCCCAGCTGTGCAGACACGGCAATCGTTAGATCCCAAAAAGGGGAAAAAAATGGCAACTATAGGGCTGCCACGTTGAAGATGCCCGAAGAATCGAGTCAGGGGTGTGTAAAGTCAGTCCTGATTGGCTCCACATCCGGTTCATTTCATTCACCACATGCTATGTCCTGTGTGTACCATTAGGAGGGGACATTTTCATCAATTTGAAGGCCCGGTGAGATTCCGTCTGTCAAGATTACGAAAACAAAAAAAGGCATGTGAACTGGTGGTTGATTCAGCAAATGTGATATATCCTTTTTGTCTTCTCTTGTTTAAGAATGTGGCATGAGTCTCTCTTTTATATATTTATATACTTTAATCTTGGAAAATGAGTTCAGTCGCCCGGGCGCATTCACTCCGCAATGGCATCGCCTTCAATGGGGCCTGGTGTCGTTTCCTCAGCAGGGGCTGCGACAGGGGCGGCCTCTTCTACCAGCACTGCCTCCGCGGCGGCTTCCTTGATTTCTCCTTCCGGAACAGCGGCAACGCCATCTTTGTCTTCAAGAACCGTTGTCTCGTCTTTGGCTTCCTTAGCTGCGTGCCCATTCTCCTCAGGCATCTCCTCACCTGCTGGGGCGGCGTCAGGGGCCTCCTCCTTGGCCTCCTCGCTGCTCTTCTTGCCTTTCTTTAACGAGATGCCCTTGAATTTGAAGGAGTTCTTCAGGGAAAACTTCTTCTTTTTCTTGCCGTCTTTGGGGGCCTCGCGCTTGGTTTTGGGGGCTTCGCCATCCGTGGGCGGAGCGGGTTCAATGGCGTCCCTGGCGCCGGCTTCTCCGTCTTTGGCAGGCTCGGCCGTGCCATTGCCCTCAGCGGCTGGCGCCTCCCCGTCAGGCTTGGCGGAGACGTCGCCGTTAGTCTTGACGTGGCCGTTTTCCTGCAGAACAGAGGGTTTTTATCATCTAAAAATCCAACATGGCAAACACATGACGCGCCATAAACCTTAGTATGTCAAAATAAGAAGAGAGTCTCTCAGTTAGCGGTCTCAAAAGTGATTTACTTGGGGGCCGCCAAGACTAGGGTCTGGGTGAGGCTGGGCCAAATCAGGTTTTCCACAAGAAAAGCACTGATAAAAGCATTACACTTATATAATATCTTCCATGAAATTTCTTATACAAAATTATGTCTAGAAGTAAAAATACATTAAGAATTAATGGGAAAATAAATTGATCAATCAGGGCGGCATTAGCTTAGGAGGTAGAGCACTCGTCTTGGGATCAAGAGGTCACACGTTTGATTATCGGCTCCTCCCTGTTATATGTCTAATCGTCCTTGGGCAAGACACTGAATCCCTGATGCCCCCAATAAGCAGGTAGGCGCCTTGCATGGCTGACTCCCTATTGGTGTGTGAGTGTGTGTGAGAATGGGTAGGTGCGAAGCACATTGTAAAGCGCTTTGGGAGGTCTTCATTGACTTGAAAAGTGCTATATAAATGCAGACCATTCACCATCTAATAACAGAGTTCATAATTTGTGTGGGCTGCACGGTGTGTAATATTTGACCACCACATGTCTCTGTATTGCGTAGTACAACTGAAAACGAGTGCTGAAAAGTCCGGAGACTCAAGAGCGAGTATTTCTTGACCCATGCGTATTTTTTAAATGCACGTTTACAGCATAGTTGATGAATTGTTGCCTGTTTTAAATGCATAGTAATTTTCCAATTATTTTTTCTACAAAAAAGAGGCACTAATTAATAAACATTCAACCTTTAAACTTACATATTAAGGTGGGGGCCTGAAACTATATATAAAACCCTCCCTTCCTCTTACCCAATGTGTTCCACCCTGAACAGCGTTGCAAAAAGCATGGGTTAAAACACATTCTAAGGGCTCTATGAATACAGTTGGACATTGTTAATGCATACATACAGGAGAAATATTCTAAATTCAATCTTTTAAGGTGCCTAGCAAGCCTTTTTATGGTATGTATGCATCTGTATGTGTTTTACATGTCGGCCTTTTGACATTAAAAAGAGGTAGATGTTATCATGCACTCTATTTTAAACACACAAAACAGAACTACTCTCCAGGATACTAAAAAAACGAATAAACTTGTTTGAACCGGAATTGGCAAACTTACCAAAACAACAACCCAATGCTATAGTTGAAGTGAGAATTATTAAAAAAAAAAAAAAAAAGATTTAGACTGAAATACTTATCTCAAGTCAAGATTTTTGTTATTTAATTCTAATTAATAAAAAACAAAGGCAGATTTGGGGAAGCGTTTTAAGGGGCGTAAAGCAGTAGTATGTATTGTTCAGCCTAAACCTCGGTCACGTTCTTTAATCTTAAATGGTGGATACAGAAGAAATAAGCGCCGGGAAACTATATATACGCGTTTAACACGAGGCAACAGAAATTAATGTTATCTAAGATACTGCCTAGTCCTTTAATGACTGAGCAGCCAACACACACAAGGGGGTGCGGCAGATCAACTTCACCCTTGCGCCAAAGTGAGACCTCGTGGTCTTAACTGGTCCAAACTGGATATTGTGTGCAAAAGTGCTTAAAGATAACGAACGCTACGCCAAGCGAGTAAGGTAAGTCTGCATTCTTAAAACGCATTTCAAGTAACTAAGGACCTCCCAAAGTTCTTTACATTGTGCTTCACATTCACCCATCCACACACACACAGTCCCAAGCCGATAGCCGGAAGCTAATATCTGAACCCTAATCACACTGGCCAGTATGGGTTTGTTTGAATAACGTGGTATCCTCCATCTTAGTTAAATAATTTACTGTAGAACCAGTGAGGGCGGGGCGTCGACCGCTCTCTGCACTACCCAAACAAGCCGATAGATGGCAGGAACGTCGCGCGCTCTCTTCACCGTTAAAGAACAAAGGAATCACTTCGTCACAACTGCGCTCATCATCACCTTTTTGTGTTTGGCTTTAGAGATCGACATTGCATCAGTTAAAAATACATTCAATTTTTGAGAGTGAACATTTATATTTATAAATTTGTTTTGATAATGAATCGCAATTAGATTCCGAGCATTTAATTCAAACTGAGAATGCATCGTGATTTAGCGAGCAGACACTTTGTTCCAAATTTGCCACAAAATTCTAATGTAACAAACGCATTGAGCGCATTTTGTTGCAATTTCTCACTTAAAATTAACGAGGTGGCTTGGAGTTCGTTTCCGTGAGGGAGCATGCACCCAAAATGAACAAAGGCACGGTCGATGCTAGTAAGTAGGGGGGCGGGCGGGATCACATGAACTACGGTAAGAAAAATAAAAAATAAATCCGCCCCAACCAAAAGCATTCAATTATTGAAGAGCTCAATGTAAATTTGTCAGTATCCAAGCAACAGCTCGGCAGCACGCTGGTGGTGGGCGTTGGGTGCCATGTGACTGCTCGCCGGTTCGGTTCAATGTTGAAGTGGAAATGTAAAAATCCAAATATAAAATGTGAATAAACTCACCTGGCCGTTAGCTTTAGCGGGTGCAGGATCAACAGCGACGCTCCCCTCAACAGCTACATCTCCTTTTGACATGTGGGTTCCCATTTTATTGACAAGAAATTAACTAAACACACAACAAAAACAACAGAAAATATAAAACTTCAATGTGCGAGTTTTCTTTATTCAAGATTAAAACGTCCAGATGTGGGTATGGTAAAATGTGGCTGACGAATCCTTTTTTGTTCCTATGAAAACGTTCCTCTAAATATGAAGTCCTCAACGTCTGAGCTGAAATTCGAAGAAAGACTAAAAGCGAGTGTGAGTATTTCAACCACGCCTCAAAATCGTGGAGAAGCTCCTCCCATGGGCCAGGGCCGTAGCCAATGTAAGGCCGGAGGAGGGCCTTTCCTACACCTGCCACTACGACAGTCTGCATTGCTTCAAACTGTCTGTACAGTATATGTCTAATAATAATTATATATATATATATATATATATATATATATATATATATATCCATCCATCCACCCATTATCTGCACCGCTTATCCTTAGTAGGGTCGTCGGGGTGCTGGAGCCCATCCCAGCTATCTTCGGGCAGTGGGCAGGGGACACCCTGAACTGGTTGCCAGGCAATCGCAGGACAACTCGTTCGCTCATTCACACCCAGGGACGATTTGGACCAGCCAATTAACCTGACAAGCATGATTTTGGAATGTGTGAGGAAACCGGAGTGCCCGGAGGAAACCCACGCAAGCACGGGGAGAACATGCAAACTCCACACAGGGGGTTTGATCTCACGACCTCAGAACTGTGGCGCACACACGCTAACCACTGTGCTGCCGTGCTGCCATATATATATATATATATATATATATATATATATATATATATATATCGTATTTTCCGCACTATAAGGCGCACCTAAAAGCCTTTATTTTTTTCAAAAGCTGACCATGCGCCTTATAATACAGTGCGCCTTATTTATGGATCAACATTAAGTCGCAAAGTCTTCTAACTAACTTGCAACCGCCAACTAGATTTTCCCCCGAACGCCAAGTAGTACGCGGTGTATGCTGGGATTCATTTACCGGCGTTTCATTGGCTAACCAATGTGTCAATCATCATTTGAATCGATCACTATTGGCTAGAGTTATTCGCAGGTCAAGGGGCGACCCCGGTGCGCCTTGTAGTGCGGAAAATACGGTGTGTTTATATATATATATATATATATATATATATATATATACCATATTTTCCGCACTATAGGGCGCACCGGGTTATAGGGCGCACCCCCAAAAAATAGTTTTTGGTCCTATATCTTCCATAGATAAGGCGCACCGGATTATAAGGCGGTACAATGGGAACGTCGACAAAACAGTCAGATGATTCAGTCAAACTGATTACCCCCTTAACATTCCCAAAGCTTGCAAAGAAGCAAATACGTGTTGTAGACACGTGCGGATGCGGTGTCCGCACGATGTCAATTAAATGCGTCATTTCAAATATCGTTCGGAAGGTTAAAGTCTTGGAATTCAAGAAATGCCAACCATTCCTTAGTTTCTGTTTTCTTTTTCGCTCGCTACTTTACTGTGCATATGACAATAAACACTTGGAATTGAGCAACATCAAGATCGTTCTAAAACAAGACCGGGAAAATATAAAGCTGCATAACTCACCTAAGTTATCACGTTCAATAATGATAAGCAATCATGGTCTTCTTAAAACCGTGAGTGTAGTAAATCCAGGAGAGTAAAATATTTACAAATACAGACTACTGAAACATGTTTCTTTATGGCATACTTTAGCAAGCTTGCTATTCAGTCATCTTTTTCGGCCAATTGCATGGTTTGTTTTGGCCCTCTAGCGTATCCGAGGCTCCGAATAACTTCAGCCAATAGGGATCGAATTAACGGATGATTGACACATCTTTTTCGGCCAATTGCAGGGTTTGTTTTGGCCCTCTAGCGTATCCGAGGCTCCGAATAACTTCAGCCAATAGCGATCGATTTAACGGATGATTGACACATCTTTTTCGGCCAATTGCAGGGTTTGGTTTGGCCCTCGAGCGTATCCAAGGCTTCGAATAACCTCAGCCAATAGCGATCGATTTAACTGATAATTGACACATCTTTTTCGGCCAATTGCAGGGTTTGTTTTGGCCCTCTAGCCAATCCGAGGCTCCGAATAACTTTAGCCAATAGCGATCGATTCAAATGATGATTGACACATTGGTTAGCCAATGAAACGCCGGTATATAAATCCCAGCATACACCGCGGACTACTCCACGTTCGGGGGAAAATCGAGTCGGCGGCTGTTGCGTAAGTTGCGAGACCTTGCGATTTAATATTGAGCCATAAATAAGGCGCACTGTATTATAAGGCGCATGGTCAGCTTTTGAAAAAAATTAAGACTTTTAGGTGCGCCTTATAGTGCGGAAAATACGGTATATATATATATATATATATATGTATATATATATGTATTATATGTTCTGGACGACTGCTCTACAATATTTATTGGAGACCTGAGGTGACACTGCTGCGTTTTTGTCATGCGCTCAGATGGACATAAAAATGTTCAACTGCAATGACCATGCAAAAGTCGTTATGTCGACCAGACTTTCCCATCACTATGACCGAAAGTAAGATCACGGCCCTCTTTCTTGTCTCAATTAATTTATGATTTCCTTCTTATTATCTTACGCATCTCTGTCTGAAATTCCAAGAATCCTTGGGAACAAATAGCCCCCCATCCTATCCCCCTAACATGTCACTAGCATGGAATGTGAGTTATGCGCTTGTACTGTGCTCAAGATTCCAGGGTGGAATACACTCTGGAGGCTTTTAAAGGGATACCCAAATTCTAAAACATACATAAGTTGAGAAAGTAGTTCATGTTTTTTGCATCATATCTCATTGGTATATCCCAATTATTTTTCTGAGATTCCTGAGCTCTGACGTAATCTGAAGAACACCAGCACCCTAGCAAGCCAGTACCCATATTGTTTTACATGTTAATTAGTCAAAACTGTTTTGAGCGTTTTAAGCAAAGTTTTGGTAGTTTTTGTGAAGAACTCCTAAAAGTTGTGTCGCAGGTGGGTCCAGCAATGGTAAAACAAATGATGAGCAGCCAAACTAAGGACAGCTGACAAAAATAACACAGAGAGCTAACAGAGGCTAAACCAGCCGGGACAAGGCACGATGGAACTCCGGGAGGCAGCCAGGACAGCAACAACAAAAAACTACCTTGACCACAAACACGAACCCAGCCGTAAATACACCAAATGAGCAGGAGAAGCTCCTCCCATGGGCCAGGGCCGTAGCCAATGTAAGGCCGGAGGAGGGCCTTTCCTACACCTGCCACTACGACAGTCTGCATTGCTTCAAACTGTCTGTACAGTATATGTCTAATAATAATTATATGTATGTATATATATATATATATATATATATATATATATATATATATATATATATATATATATATATATATATCCATCCACCCACCCATTATCTGCAGGCTAGCCAAATGCTATGGAAGACAAACCAGGACTGATCGTCGGGAAAAAGACGAAGGCTGGATGATCCAAAACTTGCAGTAAGCAGCCAGGATAACCGGGAGCCAACAACAGAAAAACTACCATGGCAACACACACAAATACAGCTGGGAGAAAAAACAATGTGCACAGGAGGCTGCCCAGCTATCTGACCGCTTACAGACTATACAAAACTGGAAGCCTTCAGGAGCCGGCCTGTTAACGGGGAGCAATGGACGATATTATATTGATTGCAAGACACGCCGCGAAAAACACAAAAGGAAAGGTCACAGTCACATACCTAAAAGGAGGCGAAGGCAAAAAAGGAAATCACATTCTACACAACGACAGGTAAACTTACCCCAGCAGCTTTTGATAATCAAAGCATGCCACACGGACAACACAGTCAGAAGTTCCCCAGCAACATGGTCGGCAAAGCTCCAAATCATCCAGGCGGAAATGAGCGATATGCATTCGCTGAATACTACAACCATTGTCTGTTTTTCAACTTGACACGCCTGTATACGTTTTGTTGTCATCCGGTGACATCACAACTCGAGGGGATATGAGATCAAACTGTCTACTTTGAAAAGTCTTTTCTCCAGATCCATGGTATGTGGAATATTTTGGAACATATCTGTATGATTGTGGGGTGGAACATTACACGTTCCGTGCTTATTAAAAAAAAAGTTATTTCGTAATCCCTTTAAGTCTGTGATCAAGACCCTAGTTTTTTCCCTAAACGTCTTACTTCAATAACCTGGAATCATGGCTTTTAGTTTTGGTGTGCCACTCTAAGATTTTAGATTGCCTCATCTTGCCACCCCTATGAAAATTTTCTAGCAGTGCCACTGGGTAATGTTGGTAGGTATGCATTTTGTTAAACTGAAAAGATGAAATTTCTCATGAAAATTGCAACTTGCGACAACTTATTTTAGTCAAGTTCTATACGTTGCTTCTTTATCTACTCCCACACTGTTTTTCCCCCCCTCGGAGCCGATTAATGGCCTTGTTTGTGTGGTTGCTCATTTTTCATGGTCTGACTCAGGATAAACGTTCAAATTAGATAAATGGCCTCATTGAATGAGCATAACAAGTAGGGAGGCTTGGCGAGGGGGACAAATGGTTTACTTTTGGCATGCTAAAAGTTATTTTCAGGCGATATTGATTTGCAGAAATTGATGGACCAAATACCCACAAATTTATTCACATCAATTACAAGCTTGTTTTAACGATTTGATTTTTTTGGTCATGTACTCCAATTCTGAAATTTGAACAATAAGATTGAATGCGTATGATGTGCTTGAGCTATAACTTGTACATATGGAGGCCATTGGGTTTCGTCACCCGGAATGGGTTCACATAAGTCAGGGGTGTCAAAACTTTTGTTAAAGCAAGCCAGATTTGGCAAGCTGAAAATGTGAGGGCCGACTATTCCGCATGGCATTCTTTGAACCGTCTTCAATAAATTCACCCTCTGTGAAAAGTTTGCTGTGCATAGCGTTTATCATAGTGACCTCATAGCTCACCTTTGTAGCATTTTTACTCGAGTCACAGGGACTCATGGATTAGCGATGCTATGTCATGAAAACAGCTTCCAGTTGCTTCACGTTTTCACAGAATTCGTTTCCAGTAAGCTTTTTTGTAGTCATCATGTTTCGTCTGGCAGCGCCTCTTGATATTTTTATTTTACTCTTTGAAAACAACCAGTCTCTTGCCTAATCAGGCAGATGCAGTTGATTCTGAAATATCGGGGAAAAAAATACTCCAATATTCTGGAAGTGTCGGCCCTCAGCCAACTCTATATTCTTTTTGCAGTCGCGATGTTGGAATTGGAGTGGGTTAAAATTCTTACGTAAAGCCTAGGGCAATGTGGTCAAAGGGCTACTGCCACCGTTTGGTGAAATGGTGCTTTTTTTTTTTTATGTACAAATTTATTTTGTACTGCGGTCGACATTACTGGCGGACCACATGTCACCATACTTATGACGGAGGCCGCGGGCCAGTAAAAATGTGATCCCGGGACGTAACTGGCCCACTGGTTGGACTTTGGAGACGGCTGACAAAAGGTGCATGAATGTAAATAATTAGTCAGCCAGCAAATTATTTTTTAATTAACCCCTTTATCTGAAAAGTCTATGAAGTCCACCTTTGCAGTGTATTATACTCTCTGTTAACACATCACACATGGCGAAAAATAATCCAAAACGTTTTTTAATGACAAACGAGTTATATTTGGTTATAAAACTGACCACACCAGATGAATTACGCTAAATAATTGAAAATAATAATAATAATAATAACAATTGTTATTTTTAACCATTGTTAGTCTAGACTTAATGCTGGCTAATTGGATGGGTTTATTGTTTGATTTGATTTTAGTTTTCCTAGTGCACAACAATGGCCACAACCTCACAGTAAATGCCCGTTTTTTTATTGTCTATGTCAAGAAAAGCTGTAAGAGACTTTATACATTGTTGTTGTTTGACATGTAGTTAATGATTATTAAATAGCATTTGTTTGTGTACATTTTTTCAAACGGCGTTTGCGTTGCCGGGCACTTACTGTAATTCTAAAGAGAATCAAGTCCACAATTCTCTGCACTGCCATGAATAGGATCGCGTCTATTTAGGAGACAGGACTTTCTTATGCTAATTTGCTCTATCAACAGGCTTATTGACTGCGAAGCACCCTGACGAGCAGGCAAGCACAAAGCTGCACATGGCAGCCATCTTGGCAGGGACCGTTTCAGCATAGCGAGATGGCCGACACTTGGCCAAGATTCAGGCTTGCATGGCCGATGGATTAATTGCCAACGCTGCCGCCCAGAGACAAACTGAAGAAGCCGGCAAGATGAACAGTAATCGTTTTACTGATCTTGTGTCAATTGGCATCCCCCACTGAGCTCACCCTCCCTTGCCTCCACTCAGCCGATTCCCTTTTGGTGGCAGACGCACACATGATGCTGCGTAACCTCTCCCAACACTTCTGCATGAGTACTGACATGCCACAGTCAGTTGCCAAGGCAACCAACACTTCCATCCCCCGACCGGGCATTCGGTGGGGAGACAGTCAAGGGCAAAATGATAACAAGCTTGTTTAGGTCTGTCCCTCACTTACTTTTATAGTCGTAACTTTTGTTTTGTTTTAACAGTTTAAGAGCACGCTTCTATCTACATTAAATGATCCAGGGGCGAAAACAGATAGAAGTAGATGGGGATGATAAAGCACGCTTGAGCTGACGAAGGAGTATGTGTTCGTGTGTGTGGGCCAGCTCATTCCCACCGGCGATGAAGCTGCAGCATTACTAGGTCAGTGTGCCAACGTATCATTCATCAAAAAATTCACATGTATATAAGTATACTGTGTACCCGTCCCACCAAAGGATCCACATTCAGGATGAGGCTTTTATTACACTTGCTGTAATGAACGACACAACATACAGACACCATGTGGTTAGCACCTGCGCTGGTTTGCAACATTGTTAGCAGCGCATTGAAGACTCCTCAAAGCATATCAAATAGTTTTCTTTACAGTTAAGATACAATACAAGTTCAGAAAATCAACCATGACAATTATTTTTACATCCATTTTAACAAGATACTTTTAACAAGTGATCGTATAGTGGTTTTAACTTTTACAATGAATTCAACTCGACCTATTTTTCTATCTTAATCGTAACCAAGATCATCCTTTTTATAAATTTGTGAAAATAGAAATGATTACAATAACGAGTATAAAAAATGAGTACAATTTACCTGCAATGAGCGACACAACATACAGACACCATGTGGTTAGCGCCTCAGCTGGTTTTCCACATCTATGAAGGAAATTAGCCTTTCAGTGCAGTGCAACGTACGGCAACTAACATCGATGGCAACAGAAACAAAATGAAAATAAATCCAAATAGCTTGACAACATTGATTATATTACTGTGTATGTTGCAAGATTTGTCAGTTGTGGTTTTAATGTTGTCCATTTACTTTTTGCATGGCACCAAAAAGTTGTGGCTTACCGTAAGCAGCGCGTTGGAGACTGCTAACAATATCCGCCTTCCGGTCATAAAATCGGGCTGAACTAAACTTACCCCATACCAGCAAGCGGCACTGTTGGACTCGTCATTGCAGGACACTTATACACAAACTATCCATCCATTATCTGCACCGCTTATCCTCAGTAGGGTCGCGGGGTACTGGAGCCCATCCCAGCCATCTTCGGGCAGTGGGCAGGGGACACCCTGAGCTGGTTGCCGGCCAGTCGCAGGGCACACAGGGACAGACAATTTGCTCGCTGATTCACACCTAGGGACAATTTGGAGCGGCCAATTAACCTGATAGTGCATATTTTTGGAATGTGGGAGGAGACCGGAGTGCCCGGAGGAAGCCCACGCAAGCACGGGGAGAACATGCAAACTCCACACAGGAAGGCTGGTAGCAGGATTTGAACTCTTGACCTCAGAACTGTGCTGCACACTCGCTAACCACTGCCCCACCGTGCTGCCCTACAAACTATACAAACATATTTCAGCAGGAATTTCAACAAAACAAAACTTATTATTACACCCATTACATATATACAGTGGCTTGTGAAACTACCGTATTTTCCGCACTATAGGGCGTCAGGTGGTGTCCAACCGTCACTGGGCGTTTCGACCCTTAACCACAACGCCTCGAGTTGGCGGGCCGGCAGTGATGGCCAGTCACTGCCCATCTTGTCCTGGTCCCCAGCTAAACTCCTCTCTCCTACTCCAGAGCCAGCAAGAGGCTCTCTCCGCGGCTTCCCCCACCCTTTTGGCAGCTGCCTTCCTCTCCCTTCCACTTATTCCCAGAGCTGTTAATGTGTCCCATACAGACTCTGCTGGGAAGCCCCTGCACCCGACCTCCACTGGGAATAGCCAGGTCTGCCATCCCTTGTCTCTGCACTGTTGGACCAGCTCTTGATATTTGGCGTTTTTCCTTTCATGGGCTTCGCTGCATCCTTCTTCCCATGGTACAGTTAGCTCAATCAGGATGATTTTTTTTAGCTTCTTCTGACCAAATCACGATGTCTGGCCTCAAGGAAGTTTGGACTACCTGGGGAAAGTGTAATTTCCTTCCCAGGTCTACCTTCATCTCCCACGCTGGTGCTGTTTGCAGGAGGCTCTTTTTCGTCTTCTTGGAGGATGCTGGTTTCTCCCCTTCCCTGATTAACTTGATGGAATGTATTGGACTGGGTTGAGGTTCGTGCTTCTTTCGCCTTTCCTGCTCCAAGATGTAAGCCAGTGCACCGAGGACCTTGTCATGGCGCCAGCGGTATCTGCCCTGGCTAAGAGCAATCTGGCATCCTGCCAGAATATGCGCCAGTGTCCCTTTCCCACCACATAGCCTGCACGTTGGGTCCTCCCTCAACCCCCACCTGTACAGGTTGGTTGGTGTTGGAAGAGTATCGTACACTGATGGGTGCAAGAAAAAGATCCGGAACGGTTCCAACCTCCAGAGTTCTGGCCAGGTGATCCTTCGCTTTGGTAGGTCCCACTTAGCCCAGGCTCCTTGGACTCCAAGCTCCACCGCTCTGGACCACCTGCCTTCCTCCTCCAGTTGACGGACCTCGGCCTGCACCATGTCTCTCCTCTGCCTTGGATCAGCTTTTGACCATTGCTGGAAATGAGTAGACCCTAGTCCCTAACGCCCTACGCATGCATTTCCGATGAGATCTTTCAACCTGTCTAATGTACTTGGCTGTCTGCTACCCATTTACGCCCCGATCTTGTAATCACGCCCGCGCCACTAACCAACTCGTCGCTAGAATCTTTGAGCATCATGACAGCCCTAAACTTGGCCACCTTGAACTCTTCCACTACCGAAGACAGGGGAAACTGCAGCTGCCCCGACCTGATGTAAAGCCCTAATGATGTGAAGCTTGGTGGAATCCCAAGCCACCTGCGGAGATGTTTATTTGCCCTCATCTCAATTCCTTCAACCGCCGTCATAGAGATTTCATAGATCGTTAGCAGCCACAGCAGTCTTGGTAGCAGACCGTACTGGAACAACCAAGTCTTGAACTGGTAGTCCTGATCGCTCAATCCTTTGCAGCCACTCATTAGCCTGCTCCACTCTCCTGAGAACTCTGCCCCTCTCGCCCAGAGATGAATCGTACCACTTTCCGAGGCGTTTTATTGGGTTATTTTTGATTGATGGTATGTTTTCTCCTTGGATTCGAATGCTTCTTGACTTTCTAGACTTGTATTTAATCCGAGCCCAGGTTGCTACCTCGTCAAGTGCCTTCAGGATCCATCTTGCTTGCACATGGGTTACTGTTGTAATAGTGAAGTCGTCCATAAAGCATCTCAACAGAGGTTGACATGTGCCAGACCTCGTCATCGGCCCTCTAGTCTCCTTCACCGCAGCAGTGATGAGTAGATTCATGCCCATAACAAACAAGATGGGGGAGATGATGCACCCCGTGACGATCCCCTTCTCCAAGTCTTGCCACTGGGTGTTAAACTGGGTGGTTTGGAACCGGAACTTGAATCCACTGAAGTAGGAGGTGATCATTCCCCTTATGTGGTGTGGGATATGGTAATGCTCCATTGCAGTGTTGATGAGATCATGGGGAATTGACCCATTTCCATTGGCCAAGTCTAGCCAGACGACGGTTAAGTGTCCTTTACTTTCCTTGGCCTCGCGGATCAACTGGCCGATGATGCTTGTGTGCTCCAGACATCCAGAGGACCCTGGGATGCCACTTTTCTGGATTGATGTGTCGATATATTTGTTCTTGACTATGTACGTTGTCAGCCTCTGTGCCAGGACTGAGAAAATATATCTTACATTCAACACTTAGTAGAGAATGGGTTCGGAATAGGCTTATATCAGACGAGTCTTTTTCCTTGGGGACAAAGCACCCATCCGCTCTCTTTCCAGGATGTTGGGATTATGCCCTTTATCCAAATTCTCCGCAGTAGCTTCCACAGCCTCCATAGAGGTATTGGACATATATATATATATATATATATATATATATATATATATATATATATATAGCAGGGGTCGGGAACCTTTTTTGCTGAAAGAGCCGAAAAAACCCAAATTTTAAAATCTAATCCTAGGAGAGCCATATGTATATTTTAATACCAAAAACAGCTAAATGGAAGAGGAAAATCAACGAGTTTATAGTATAATAAGACAGAATTTATTTTGAACGACATTGTAAGTTAATAACAAAAACTAACAATTATTTATAATTATAACAATCAACTGGTCTGCAGGCTGAGGTTTTATTCATATCTGTCCATGTTTACTTGCCCGCTCTGCTTGTTCACCGCTGTCTGAGGCCCTCAGGTCAGCAATTTCTTATCTAAATCGAAGAAGACCAACAATATATATATTATAATAAGACTCTGTTATAACACGTTGTTCAAAATAAAATTAAAGGTATTTATTGATAAGAAAAGTACTTCTGACTTACTATTATTGCGACTTTTGGTGTTGCATGGTTTTGCTGATGGCTTTGTAGTCCGGTTGGTAGGTGGTGAGGTTCAGCTTCATGCAGGCGTTTAGGCTTCCATCTTTTAAACGTGATCGCAGGTTGGTTTTGATGTGTTTTAGGTGTGAGAACGACTGTTCGCATGCATACGTAGATCCAAACATGGTCAATACAGCAAGACTCACACGCTGCAGTGTTTTGTACGTGACGGGAAGCGCGTTCCAGGTTTTGACAATCAGCTGGTCTGCGCGCTGAAGTCTGTCCATGTCTGTCCATTTGTGTTTGCCTGCCAGCTCTGCTTGTTCTCGTGCAAGGGTTTCCAAATCTTCATTCAGTGACTTGAACTTATTAACCCACATGTCTGTGGCCTTCAGGTCAGCAACTTCTACTTCAAAATCTCTGACAGAGACATTGGGGATGAAACTCAGGTTTACTTTGTCCAAATCACACTCGTGCGGATGAGTGATGAATTGAAAAAGACTAGTGTGCTCACGAAAGTCCCCAAAGCGTGCTTTGAATGACGTCAGGAGAGAAGATGTGAAAACTGCGAGCTGATGGAGATCAAAATGTTCAGGGGAGTCACTTGCTGTGCACTCATCTTTAAATACTTTCAGTTTTTCAAAGTGTAGTAAACGACCAGTCTCAATATCCGCAGTAAAGATTTCCAGCTTGTTTTGAAATGCAAAGACTGCCTGTTGAAGGGATAAGACTGTATTTCCAATGCCTTGTATTTTCACATTGAGATGGTTCAGATGTCCAGTCATGTCCACAAGATAATAAAACTTGAGGAGCCACTCAGTGTCCGCTAGCTGGGGATACTCGATGCCTTTCATTTGAAGAAAAGTCCGTATTTCGCTCAGGCAAGCTGCAAAACGGCTAAGCTGCAAAACGGCTAAGCACCTTCCCTCTTGACAGCCAACGCACATTACTGTGCAAAACAAGACCGGGATAATTATTCTCCACTTCATCCAACAGTGCTTTAAACTGGCGATCGTTTAAAGCTCGGGCAACAATAAAGTTGACCACCCGAATGACCAGTGACATCACGTCATCAAGCTGCTTGTCACATATTTGCGCACAAAGTGCCTCCTGATGTAGAATACAGTGGAAGCTGAGGATGGGTCTGTTCTCCTGCTCACGAAGCAGCGCTACAAATCCTCTGTTTTTCCCCACCATGCACGGAGCACCATCGGTACACACAGAAATAAGTTTATCCATTGGTAGATTCTTTTCATTTGCAAACTCCATGAAAGACTTGAATAAATCCTCTCCTCTCGTCGTCCCTTTTAGTGGCAAAACGGCAAGACTTTCCTCACGCAGCGAGTCACCGTCAACATAGCGTGCAATAATACTGAACTGGGATAAATGACTGACATCTGTTGATTCATCCAAAGCGAGGGAAAAAAACTCTGCTGCATTTATGTCATTCACTTGTTTTTTCTCCACTTGTTTCGACATCATGATGGCACGATCGTGCACAGTTCTTGCTGAAAGAGGCATATCTTTTATCCGTTTGATTATTTTATCTTTATCCTTAAAGTCGTCAAAAAGCTCGTTGGCCACATCAAGCATGAATGATTTGGCATAATCGCCATCTGTAAACGGCTTCCCGCTCCTCACAATTGCTAAAGAACCAGCAAAGCTAGCAGAGTTAAAATCACCTTGTTTGGCCCATACACGGAGCTGCTGCTGACTCGCCTGGACTGTAGAAAGTAGTTCTTGACAGGCCTTCTTTCTCTTGTCTCCCACTGGATATTTCGCTGAAAATGTGGCATGGCGTGTGTCGAAGTGTCTCTTTATATTTGACCGTTTCATCGAGGAAATGTTATCATTGCATATAAGACACACTGCACAACCTGCTCTCTCAATAAAGGCAAATTGCTCTGTCCATTCCTGCTGAAACGTACGGTAATCTTCATCGCTTTTCCTTTTCGTCATCTTGATTAGAAGGGTTCACCCTGCATAAAAAAAGCTAACCAAAAACGAAAGGAAATATTTCTTCTTTGCTTCAAAATGACTTGTGCAGATTGTTGTAAATTATCAATTAAAATTAGACTTTCCGGGTAGCGGACCTTCCCGCTCACCGGAGAACAGATTGGCTCTTCGCTGCGTGCCTGAACGAAAAGTTGCAGGTGAAAATATATATAAATTAAAATGTGTGTATTTATTTATTTATTTTTTGACATGTTTTTTTCTGACTTTATTATTATTATTAATTATTTTGCTAAAATAACATTATTAGTAAAATTTGTTTCGTTCAGAAATTTTCAGAGAGCCAGATGCCGTCATCAAAAGAGCCATATATGGCTCGCGAGCCATAGGTTCCCGACCCCTGATATATAGGGTAGCACAGCGGCACAGTGGTTAGCGTGTGTGCGGCTCAGTTCTGAGGTTATGAGATTGAACCTCATGTGTGGAGTTAGCATGTTCTCCCCGTTCTTCCGTGGGTTTCCTCCGGGCACTCCGGTTTCCTCCCAAATTCCAAAAACATGCATGTCAGTTCAATTTGCCAGTCTGAATTGTCCCCAAGTGTGAATTAGTGAGTGAGTTTTCTGTCCCAGTGTTTCCTGCGACTGGCTGGCAACCAGTTCAGGGTGTCCCCTGCCCACTGCCCGAAGATAGCTGGGATGGGATCCAGCACCCCCGTGACCCTACTGAGGATAAGCAGTGCGGATAATGAATGGATGGATGGATGGATATATATATACAGTGGGACCTCACTACTTCGCGGTTCAACAATCGCGGCTTCGCGGTCTGTAATGGTTAAAAAAAACATTTAAAAAAAATTTTTTTTGAAGTGGCGTCGCTGCTTCGCAGATTTTAACTTTTTGCGGGTTTTTTCGGCGGAACGTCAGCGGATGCGGGATAAAGCGGCCGGTGTTGTGCCCAAATCCGACTCCTGTGCAAAATCCTCTCCCCCTCGCGTGAACGCGCATTCTGCTGCGCTTCCAACAAAAGCGATTGTACTCTATATAAAACAATGACAATAATGACAATAATGACAATAAAGGCATATTCTATTCTAGTCTATTCTATAAAACGCATATTGAAACAATAAAGCGAGCTAATTAAAACAATTAAGCGATCGTAGTCTATATAACGCGTTTATTTAAACAATAAAGCGCGACCGTATTCTACAAAATGCAGCGGGGGTCACTCCCGGGCCGCGCGACGGAGCGAGTTCGGCGGACGCGGCGTCACACAGCGCGACGCGAGAAAAGGCGGCGGGTGTGATCGTCCGACGACCCCATTAGCGCGGCACGACGACAGGCGGCCGTCTGCGCACGGCGGGTGAAAGGCGGCGGACGTGCGCGGGACCCCCGTAATTGGGGAAGACCCCTCAGCCGACGACCCGAGCACGGTGTTATGCCGAGAAATGCATCCCTGCCAAGAAGTGGTTGTAGTAGCAGGAGTGACGTGTGCGCGCTCCTGCGACAGGGGATGCAATTCTCGGCAGGGATGCATTTCTCGGCATAACACGTATCGCGCCCGAAAGCACCCGCGCCGCGGGTTAGGGGCTCGCTCGCGGGAGCGACCGAACGGCACCCACGGTGCGGCGCAAGTAAAAGCCCTGTCGTGAAGCGGTGCAGATAATGAGATGAGATGATTTTTTTTTTTTTTTTTGAATGGGCGTCACTACTTTGCAGATTTTCACTTTTAGTGGGTGGTTTTGGTCCCCATTAACCGGGTCTAAAAAAGAATCATTACAAAATTTTTTTTTTTTTTTTTTTTTTTTTGAAGGGTCGTCGCTACTTTGCAGATTTTCACTCTTTGCGGGTGGTTTTGTTCCCCATTAACCGGGTCTAAAAGATAATTAGATAATAGATAATTAAAAAAATAATAATCATAATATACTGGACTGTCTCAGAAAATTAGAATATTGTGATAAAGTTCTTTATTTTCTGTAATGCAATTAAAAAAACAAAAATGTCATACATTCTGGATTCATTACACATCAACTGAACTATTTCAAGCCTTTTATTATTTGAATATTGCTGAATTTGGCTTACAGCTTAAGAAAACTCAAAAATCCTATCTCAAAATATTAGAATATCATGAAAAAGTATACAAGTAGGCTATTCAACTAATCACCTGAATCATCTAATTAACTCGAAACACCTTGCGAGGGTTTCCTGAGCCTTAAAAACACTCAGCTTGGTTCAGTAAACTAAATCACTGCTGATCTGACTGCTGTCCAGAGGACCATCATTGATACCCTCCATCAGGAGGGTAAGACACAAAAAGAAATTTCTCAAAGAGCAGGCTGTTCACAGAGTGCAGTTTCAAAGCATATCCACAAAAAGTCTGTTGGAAGGGAAAAATGTGGCCGGAAACGCTGCACAACCAAGAGAGATGACCGCAGCCTTAACAAAATTGTGAAGAAGAGCCTCTTCCAGAATTTGAGGGAGCTTCAAAGACAGTGGGCTGAAGCTGGAGTCCAGGTATCAAAATCACAGTTCACAGACGTGTCCGGGAAATGGGCTACAATAGCCGTATTCCCATGGTCAAGCCACTTCTGAACTCAAGACAACGGAAGAAGCGTCTGACTTGGGCTATGGAGAAGAAGCACTGGACAGTTGCAGAGTGGTCCAAAGTCCTTTTTTCAGACGAAAGCAAGTTTTGCATTTCATTTGGAAGTCAAGGCGCCAGAGTCTGGAGAAAGGCTGGAGAAGAGCAAAATCTAAGTTGCTTGAAATCCAGTGTGAAGTTCCCACAGTCAGCAATGGTTTGGGGAGCCATGTCAGCTGCTGGTGTTGGTCCACTGTGTTTCATCAAGTCCAGAGTAAATGCAACTGTGTACCAAGAGATTTTAGAGCACTACATGCTTCCATCTGCTGAAAAGCTCTACGGAGATGAGTATTTCATTTACCAGCATGATCTGGCACCTGCCCACAGTGCCAAAACCACCAGTAACTGGTGCACTGACCATGGCATCACTGTCCTTGATTGGCCTGCTAATTCCCCTGACCTGAACCCCATCGAGAATTTGTGGGGTATAGTTAAGAAGAAGATGAAAGACACCAGACCTACAAATGCAAATGAGCTGAAGGCCGCTATCGAAGCATCCTGGGCATCAATAACACCTCAGCAATGCCACGGGCTGATTGCCTCCATGCCACGCCGGATTGATGCAGTAATCCGTGCAAAAGGATTCCCAACCAAGTACTGAGTGCATCAATGGACATTTTCAAATGTTTGATTTAGTTTTGCTGTTATAAAATTATTTTTTTACTTGGTCTGAGGAAGTATTCTAATATTTTGAGATAGGATTTTTGAGTTTTTTTCAGCTGTAAGCCAAAATCAGCAATATTCAAATAATAAAAGGCTTGAAATAGTTCAGTTGATGTGTAATGAATCCAGAATGTATGACATTTTTGTTTTTTTAATTGCATTACAGAAAATAAAGAACTTTATCACAATATTCTAATTTTCTGAGACAGTCCAGTATATATATATATATATATATATATATTTTTTTTTTTGAAGGTGCGCCGCTTCTTCGCGTATTTTCACTAATCGCGGGTGGTTTTGGTCCCCATTAACCGCGATAACCAAGGTCTTACTGTATATATATATATATATATATATATATAATATATATATATATATACATAAACATATACATGTTAGGAATTGAACTATATTACAAATGTAGCGTTTACCAAATTGTTCGAATTAGTTATCTGACTCCACTAACTTGACACAAACTTTATTCTCCTAACAATGCATGCTCGTTTCTTAATTTTAGGGAAAAATATTGACAAGAGACAGGCATTTTCACACCGGGGCAGATTTATTTTCTTAAAGTATTTAGCTAAGTGAATTCCATCGAATTTTGCCGAATTCTTGTCGAAATAGTCTAATTAGTCTTCGTCGAGCCTCCCATCTCTCGTCTCTGCTCCCGTCTCTCTCTTTTCCGTCTTCCGTCTTTTTGACACGTCAGGGGAATCAGAATCTGTGAAAAATCCCCACTGCATTCAACTAATGTATTTTGTATTATATTAATCCCTTATATTAAATGAAATAAAATAAAAAAATCCGTAAATACACACATATATATATATATATATATATTATTATTACAAAAGTCAATTCCATTGAAGTTGGGAAAAAGTTTAAAATGTCAGTAAAATTAGAATAGAATGACTTGCAAACCTTTTCTAACCCATATTTAAATGAATACACCACAAAGACAAGATTATCCATGTTCAAACTCATAAACTTTATTTCCATAAGCAAATAATGATAAACTTAGAATTTTATAATTGCAACAAGTGCCAAAGTAGTTGGGAAAGGGGCTTCTTCACCATTGTGTTACATCACCTTTCCTTTTAATAACACTCAATAAACGTTTAGGAAGTGAGGAGACTAGTTGTTGAATCGTTGATAGTGGAATCCTTTCCCATTCTTGCTTTATGTACAGCTTCAGCTGTTCAACAGTCCGGGGTCTCCTTTGTCTTATTCTGCGCTTTATAATGCGCCACACATTTTCAATGGGAGACAGGTCAGGACTGCAGGCAGGCCAGTCAAGCACCCGCACCCTCTTACTACGAAGCCACGCTGTCGTGAGACGTGCAGTGTGTGGCTTGGCATTATCCTGCTGGAAGAAGCAAGGGCGCCCATGGTAAAGATTCTGTTTGGATGGCAACATACTTTGTTCCAAAACCTGAATGTACTTTTCTGCATTAATGGTGCCTTCACAGATGTGCAGGTTACCCATTCCTTGGCCACTCATGCACCCCCATACCATCACAGATGCTGGCTTTTGCACTTTGCGTGCATAACAGTCTGGGTGGTTCTGTTCTTCTTTGGACCGGAGGACACGACGTCCACAATTTCCAAACACAATATGGAAAACTGACTCATCAGACCACAGAACACTTTTCCACTTTGTATCAGTCCATTTTAGATGGGCTCGGGCCCAGAGAACCCTGCGGCGTTTCTGGATGTTGTTGATGAATGGCTTACGCTTTGCAACATAAAGTTTTAACCCACACTTACGGATATAGCGTCGAACTGTATTGACTGACAGTGGTTTTCCAAAGTGTTCCTGAGCCCATGTGGTGATGTCCTTTACACATTGATGTCGGTTCTTAATGCAGTACCGCTTGAGGGCTCGGAGGTCACGGGCATTCAATAATGGTTTACGGCCATGCCGTTTACGCACAGTGATTTCTCCAGATTCCCTGAACCTTTTCACAATATTATGGACTGTAGATGATGATATCCCTAAATTCCTTGCAATTGTACTTTGAGGAATGTTGTTTTTAAACTGTTCAACAATTTGCTCACGCAGTTGTTCACAAAGAGGTGAACCTCGCCCCATCCTTGCATGTGAATGACTTAGCTTGTTCGGGTCTCCCTTTTTTATACCCAGTAACAACTCTCACCTGTTGCTAATTCATCTGTTCACCTGCAAATAGTTGGTTGATTTCCATTCATCCACTTTCTGAGTAGTTATTGACACCTGTCCCAACTATTTTGGCACGTGTTGCTGTCATCAAATTACAGAGTTGATGATTTTCTCCCAAAACAATAAAGTTTATGAGTGAAGACAATAAATATGTTGTCTTTGCTGTGCATTCATTTAAATATGGGTTGAAAAGAATTTGCAATTTACTTGGATCAATTTTTATTTGCAATTAACACACTTTCCCAACTTCATTGGAATTGAGTTTTGTATATTGTATTAGAGCATTATATATTATGTACTGAGGATTTTTTTCTTTTTACATTGAAATAGACATTACTTTCAAAGTCAAGAAGCCTTGATGGAATAACTGTTCGTGGTTTTTGTATGCGTTTAAAATCCAAAAGGGGTTGGTGTTGATCCTAACGCAAGAGAAGGCCTAATCATGGTTTCATATTCCTAAGATAAGGAGTCTGAACTGCAAAGCTTGAGTCGTGTTGAATGTGAAGGCAATATTTTATACAAGAGTTCACTTTTCTATTTCTTTGGCCCAGCCAAACCTACATGTCTGTCTTGCCAGCTCACGCCAGACTGCCTGCCAAGGCACAGCGGGGCAGTCGGGTCATACTTAACACCAAGCGGCCTCTTTGCCAACCTCCAAGTGGCCCATCCCCCGCCAAGCTAGCCCCATCCCCCATTTGATCCTCAAATCTGCATTACAATGAAGATAGTAGGGGGGGTGCTTTTCAGAGGCCACCAAAGAAAGGAGGGGATCTGCAAGAAGTAGGAGAGAGTAATGGGCTTACAGATTGTTTTTTTTCTGGGTGGGGCAGGAGAAATCTTTTCGATGGATCGGAACGGTCAGAAACAGACAGGACGTATATTACTGTGTTCGTTTTTATTTGTTTATTATCAACAATGTTGTACGCAGTGTTGGGCACATTACTAAGATATAGTAGTTAGAGACTATCAACTAACATATCACTATATCTGTTGACCCCCTAAAACTGCTTAAAAATAGAAAAAGAAGAAAACGTGTACACAAACCTGTGGAAGCAGTTAACTCATTATTCTTTGCTTGTGCAATCTTGAACATTAACCAAGACGCGCCATAGCCATTTTGTCTCTGGCCATCAAACCACTCCTCTTTTCTCCAGACATGGTATATTGCCAAAAAAGTGATTCAGGATTTAGCATTAGTATTGTAACATAAATGCAGTTGCCCGTCCAGCTCATCTCTGAAGAGCAAGATGGCGCTGTACACCGAAAAACGACAGAAACTAGATGATGTATCTGAGTCAGATTAGGAGACTTTTCCTGCTACCTGTAACCATTAAAACCAGTACTATCTGTTTTATGTGGAGGAACAAACCCATACGCCATAGAAATGGTCTGGAGAGGGATGAGTGCTGCCAGGCTGTACTTTCCCAAAACAAACCACAGTCATGCACCAATGACCCAAGCAGTTAAGGGATCAGTAAACCGTAAAAATTTACAAATAATAATGCCAAAAGTCAGCACACTGTGACAATGCTCACATTTAGTTCATTGGTATCCTGTTGGTTTGATGCTGTTGTATAAGCCACGTCTTTTTGCCACTGGTGACACTTAACCAATTATGCACATAGAAAATGCCTCTGACATAGATGAATGAATGAATGAATGAATGAAAACTTTATTTCGAACATAAAAATAAAAACAGGACAAAAACAATGAGTCAACAACGAAATAATGTCACACAACATGTTCGAAAAGGGGTAGTCAGAAGCAGATGCTTATTTTTCCTACCCCTTTATCTTCCCTATTAAATACATTTTATAGATAGCTCCTCTTGTGTCCAATACAACAAAATCTCATGGATATACTTATTACATAGGTCAGATATCAATAATTATAATAGTTACAATAATCACATATTTTATACACTAATCTTCGCAATACCCATCCCTCAACGTCATAATGCGCATAATGTCACTGCGGCACCAGTGATAATATCAATAAAAATAAACACAATACTTATAACAGTTCTGATGTGATAATAGCACAATAACAACAAGTTAGCTTTAGTTTGAAGTGCAGTATTTCCAGTCTCCGTCATATCCCATTTTCTTCATCTCTGTATTTCGCCAGTAATGCTTTTTTGTATTTAAATTTGAACACATGGATATTTGGACATTGTTTGATTTCATTTTGCAAATTATTCCAAAGTCTGACTCCACACACAGACACACACATACTTCTCCTGGTGGTTCTCACCTTTGGGATTTTGAATTCACCACAGCCCCTCAAGTTATAATTTCCCTCTTTCCGAGTGAATAATCTTTGTATGTTTTCTGGCACTATGTTTTTGTTGACCTTAAATAACAGTTGTGAAGTGAAAAAATTTATTAAATCATCCAATTTCAATAAATTGGACTGCATGAATAAAATATTGGTATGATCCCGATATCCTACCCTGTGTATGGTTCTTATTGCACGTTTTTGAAGGATAAAAAGGGGCTGTAGTGAACTTTTGTAATTATTGCCCCAGACTTCTGCACCATATGTTAAATATGGCAGAACGAGAGAACATTATAATAAATACAATGCATTATAATGTAAAAGAACTTTGGTTTTATTAATTATTGAAATGCTTTTAGATACCTTTGTTTGTATGTGTCTGATGTGTGTTTTCCAACTTAATTTATTGTCTATTATGACCCCTAAAAACTACAATACAATGTCTATTGAGACACCATCCATTTTTACTTCTAAATCTTGATTTGCCTTACGATTACCAAAGAATATTACTTTGGTTTTATTTAAATTTAAAGATAATTTATTTATATCCATCCATATTTTTAGGTTAATTAGTTCACGATTAATACAGGTTACCAAATCCATATAGTTATCATTTGAATAGAAAATGTTAGTGTCGTCTGCAAATACTACTATTTTCAATAGTTTTGAAACATTAAAAATATCGTTAATATATAAATTAAATAGCTTTGGTCCCAGGATAGAACCCTGTGGTACTCCACAACAGATGTCCAAATATTCAGATGAAAACTCTCCCATTTTTACATATTGCTTCCTCCCCGTCAAATAACTTTGAATCCATTTCAAAGCCACTCCCCTGATGCCATATCTTTCCAGTTTTTTTAATAGTATATTATGATTAATGGTATCAAATGCTTTTTTTAAGTCAATAAATACCCCGACTGCGTATCTCTTCTTTTCTATACTGTGGGTGATTTCTTCTACTGCATCAATAATTGCCATTGTTGCTGATCTGTTTGCTCTAAAACCATATTGACTTTCATGAATCAATTTATGTTTATCTACAAATTGTTCTAGTCTATTATTGTAAAGTCTCTCAAATATTTTAGAGAACTGAGGAAGCAGAGATACCGGTCTATAGTTTGTAAAAATGTGCTTGTTCCCATTTTTGTATATTGGTATAACTTTTGCTATTTTCATTTGATTTGGAAATGTGCCTGTTAGAAATGATAGATTACAGATGTAGGTCAATGGTTTCACAATGCTGTTTATAATTTGCTTAATTAGTACCATATCGATGTCAAAACAATCCATAGACGTTTTGTTTTTAAAGTTGTTAACCACGTCTAAGATTTCTGATTCCGTAACCCCAGATAAAAACATGGTCTTGGAGTTCATTTTTATTAGTGACTCAAATTGTTTACCACTGCACTCTGGGATATTTGCAGCGAGCTCTGGTCCAACATTTACAAAATAACTATTGAAATTCTCCACAACTTGATTTAAATTATAATTTTCACTGTTCTTATCAATAAAATAGTTTGGATATGCATTGCTTACATTCTTTCCTTTTATTATACTATTTAATATATCCCAAATACCTTTGATATTACTTTTGTTATGATGTAATAAATTGGTATAGTATAATTTCTTGCTTGCTCTTAATATTCCTGTCAATTTGTTTTTATACGTTTTATACCGGGTTTCGGCTTCCTTAGTTCTTAGTTTAATAAATTTTCTATATAAGTAGTTTTTTTTCTTACAAGCATTATGTAAACCCTTAGTTATCCATGGATGGTTTACAGATTTATTCTTAATATTAATTTGTCTCATTGGGCAATTTTTGTTGTACTTGTTGGTGAATATTTCCAAAAATATGTCAAACGCACCATCCACATCATCTGTACCATATATAGCATTCCAGTTTTGTTTAACTAAGTCATCATACAGTGATATAATAGTCGCTTCAGTTCTAACTCGTTTGTAAACATAATCCTTAATTGATTCTTGTCTAGTAACCTTTTCATCATACACTGTAAATACTGGTAGGTGATCAGAAATATCACAAACCAGTAACCCGCTGACGTTTGTAAATTCCATATTATTTGTAAATATATTGTCAATGAGTGTTGCACTGTGTGAAGTAAATCTACTAGGCCTTAATATAGTTGGGTACAAACTCACACTGTACATCATATTAATATAGTCATCAATGTTTTTATGTTTGTTTGGATTCATTAGATCGATGTTGAAATCTCCACAAATGAATAGTGTTTTGGCGCTTATTGTTGAATATGTTTTTTCAGCCCAGTTTGTGAAAGTTTCCAGATTTGAGCCCGGTGTTCTATACACACAACTGACTATAATATTTTTCCTTTTTTCATTTATAATTTCTATTGTAATACATTCAAGTAAATCGTCAATGACAAATGACATGTTTTGTAATATTTTCGATTTTAATCTTTTGTGCACATATATAGCTACTCCACCTCCTATTTTGTTAGTTCTATTTACATAGTTCAGATTATAGTTGTTTAATTCAAAATTTACACCCCTTCCCTCACTGAACCACGTTTCAGAAACTGCAATAACACTAAACGGGTTCTCAAATTGTTGTAAGTATTCAGTGATGTCATCAAAATTTGTGTACATACTTCTACTGTTAAAGTGTATTATTGAGAATTTGTCTTCAGATTTAACAAAGGTATTGTATTCATTTCCAGTATAATATTTGCAATTGTCTGAGCTAGCTGATATGAATTTGTGGTCAGGATCGAAGTCATCTAATCTTGAATTATTGGAGTCAGTGTGATTAACAATGCTCAGTTCCGGTAAATCATGGCCTAATATTTTATGATGGATTTTTTTTATTGTGATCTGTAATAAAGGTGTCCATATTGTCAGTCCAGGATGCCATTGTTACACTTCAGGCAAATCTGTCCAGCTCCTGCATTTCTCGAACCCATAATATTTTTGCTTGTTCCGGAGTGCCGTTTAACTTTATGTATACTCTGCAGTTTGAAGTCCATGTTCCTTGTATTTTGTTCGTTTTCCTCAAAAATCGAGCCTGTCTTGCAATGTCAGAGTTTTTTTTTGCTTAAGTGTTCATTTAAATAAACATTAGTCCCTTTTAGTTTTTTTCCTTGCTTAAGGATTTCATGTTTCCGTTTTCTGTTGACAAACCTTACGATGGTCGCCTTGGGTCGGTTGTCACCTCTTGTTAATTGGTGGCATGCTTCTATGTCCTCAGCATTGATGGATATGCCTTTTTTACTCATAAAAGCAATGACCTGTTGCTCAGCAGAATCCTCATCAGCATCTGTTGCAATATTTGTATTTGCCACAGCCTTGGCATAGGTCCGAGGTTTGATGTCCAGACCGGTGATAATGATGTCATTTATCCTGGTATACTGTTCCAGATCTGCTACGCGTCCTTCTAGCGCAATAATCCTCTTTTCTTTCTCCATGTTTTCGTTTTTAAGGTCTTTGATTTCCGCCATTAAACTCAAAATTGTGTCTTGTTGTCTGGTGACGATATCCATTTTATCCATTAAAAAGCCGAGTGACTTTTTAATTTCCTCGAGTTCTTTATCCCTGCTCGGCATCTTGAAAACTTCACGTTCCTCTTACGGCACCGTCCGCTGATCGCATCACCCGGTCGCCCTCTGAGTCTCAAGTTGTTATTTTCGCCGGACTTAGTTTCCCCGACTGTTGGTCGCTATACAAGTAGATGTGAATATATACGGGAGGGACAATATCTACATCTAAAGAAATTCAGTGTTTTCATACTCTGTGCTTGAGACAGTGCCACCACAACTATATTAAGTTGTATTTTTAAGGTGAATACAAACATCCTTTATACATTGCTTCAATGAATTGATTGTCAGAACTTAAACGAGGCAAAAAGACTAAATTATCATAAAACACTCCACCCATCCATTATCTGCACCACTTATCCTCAGTATGATCATAGAGATCCAAAAAGTGATTTGTTCTTTGTCCTAGCTAGCTGACATTGCAAATATCCATCGATCCATCCATTATCTGCACCGCTTATCCTCAGTAGGGTCGCGGGGGTGCTGGAGCCCTTCCCAGCTTTCTTTGGGCAGTGGGTATGGGACACACTGAACTGGTTGCCAGCCAGTCGCAGAGCACACAGAGACAGACAACTCACTCGCTCATTCACACCTAGGGACCTAACATGCATGATTTTAGAATGTGGGAGGAAACCGGAGTGCTGGGAGGAAACCCACGCAAGCACGGGGAGAATATGCAAACTCCACACAGTAAGGTTCGACATCATGACCTCAGAACTGTGTCGCACACGCGCTACCCACTGCGCTGCCGTGCTGCCCGTCATAAAACACTAAAATACAGATTTTGTTTTCTATAATGTAGCTGAGTAACGTAGCAATGCACCAAGTAACGGCAGTAGAGTTGAAAAATGATAAAATCAATAATGCATTACAGTACTTGCGATGATGATAATTAACACCGGTTATGAAAAAAAAACAATTCTACCACATTCAAATCCCCAAATAATTTACAACTAAAGCGAAGCGCAGAGAAACCATGTGAGGAATTACACACAGAGAGGCATTGGAAGCCCTCCTAAATCTTCTTTAAAATAACCACATTTGAAAACTACTAGAAATACCTTCCAAAAATATTCATAAAATGTGTACCTAAACAATGCTAATTATTTAAAAGTATAGATAATATATACCAGGAATATCCATCCATCCATTATCTGCACCGCTTATCCTCAGTCAAGTCAAGTCAAGTCATTTTTATTTGTATAGCCCTTAATCACAAAGAGTCTCAAAGGGCTTGACAGGTTATTACACTGACTATTTTTTCAGACTATTATTACACCATCCCCTGATCTGGAACCAACATGAGGGCAAGGAAAAACTCAAAAACCTCAACATGAGGAAAATGAAGAAACCTTGAGAAGGTACCGCACATGTGGCATCCCCATTTCAGGATTACCAGACAGCAAAGGATGTTGCAATCACAAATATTACAGAGATAGGGTCCAAGAAAAGTATAGGTTATTCATATGCTATAGAATAGAAGTGTGTTTTAAGCTTAGATTTAAACATTTTCACTGAGGTTGCTGAACGGATCTCAGGGGGAAGAGCATTCCACAGCACCAGTGCCTGGATGGAGAACGCTCTCGAACCAGCGGAACACTTCTTGGCTCTTGGGATCACCAGAAGACTGGCGCTCTCAAAACGAAGGCTTCGTACCGGGACACAGGGGGAAATCAGATCTGAAAGATATGAGGGAGCAAGTCCATGTATGATTTTGTATAATACTAAGAGAACCTTGAAATCACATCTTAGGCCAATGCAGGTTAGCCAAAATCGGCGTGATGTGATCGGACTTTTTTGTCCTAGTTAATGGCCTCGCTGCAGCATTTTGTACCAGCTGAAGACTCTTGATTCTGGACTTCGGGAGATCGGAGAGTAGTACATTACAGTAATTGAGACCGGGGGGTAACAAACGCGTGAATTATAATCTCCACATCCAACTGAGACAGTATAGGACGAATTAAAGCAATGTTGCAAAGATGGAAGCAAGCGGTTCTAGTAATTTTCTTCACATGTGTTTGAAAGTACAGATCGTGGTCAAATATGACACCTAAATTTTTAACTGAGTCACTCTGTGTGATGTGACATTTGTCAATGTTCACAGCAGTTTTGAGAGTAAGTCACAGCACTTAGATGGACCAATAACTAACATTTCGGTCTTGTCAGAGTTAAGACGCAAGAAAGTGAATGACTCCTCTGCCTTGTTTTTCGAATCATGACGATTTTTGCACGGGTCTGACTTACATGTGTCGAGGAACTACACAGCCACAAATCCATTTCCCCTAACCTTTTTCCAACCCCTGACTCTGCCAAACCTCGAAAGACCCATAATCAATTCAAAATAAGTGACAAGATCTTCCAGCTGTATAATAAAGATTTGAAACCCCAAAAAGTTCATGTGTAGTCAAAATATTAATGATCTGTATATGTGTGTCATTTCATGGCAGGAACTATTTCACTGTGCGTTTGAATTAAATGTTTCCTATTGTTAACAATTACAATTCTTACAATAATTATAATCAACCAATTGGAGAACTTTATTTTGAAAAACATTAACAGGAACTCACCGGTCACAGGACCTGCCTCAGATGACTGTGACTTCATCACAATTTAAAAGGGATGAGTGAACAACTTTATCTCTATCTCTCACCAGTGCCGCCTGCCGTCCTTTCCCCGGATGCCCCAAAAGGGTTGTGGGTCCAGTGAATTGCCATACCTTTCGCCTGGATGAGTGAAACCGCCGTGAAGTCCAGATCAACTGCAAAAAGGGACCTGGCTTTTTGTAGGCCCTTGTGAGGCTATGTGCTTCTCACACACCCTTAGCCCCGAGGGGCCTCTTTTGTTCTCAGAGAAAAGCAAGAAAATATAATGCAAAGACCTGTTATTTGTGCTGGAGCAAATAGCTTTTTATTTCTGACACACAAGAAATATAATTCCTGATCATTTAAATGAGTAGATTATCTTAAAACCGTGTTTAATGATCAGTACTTTCATTCTTGCTACAGACCTTCTTCCCCAAGAGTCCCACTTGGTACAATTTTCTCTTAATAACAAGTGGATGACGATATGTTCTGTTTTATTTTCTTTCTTTGTTTAGTGTACAAGTCTCTTCAGTAAATTGTTAGTAACAGAAAATTCCATAAATCTGAGAGGGTGTGTGTTAGTTAACGTATCTTATCTATAAAAAAACGGTGAATAGAAATACAGCTAAGTTCCTATGGAATACATACCTGTCAACCTGTACGGTTTTGCCGTACAAAGTACGTTTTTTATGCATTTTAAGGCGAGTGCGACGTACAAGGAAATCTGTACTGAAAACCGCAAATTTGGCATCATTCAGGCATCATTCCGAAAAAAAATAAAAATAAAATATGGTGTACGATTATTTTGCATTTTGTACGGGAAAATACGACAGTTTGTACAGGCATGAAGCCGTGGAGGTTGACAGGTATGGGAATATGAGACTAAAAAGTTTTTCATTCCATTTCCCTGATATTATTATCTAAAAAAACAAAACATATGTTGTGCTTTTAACAAAGCGAGACTAGTTTAAAAGGATAAACTCTCCCTTCAGTTTAATCGGTTAATCGATTATTTGTTCAAATACTTTTTTAACCACCAATATAATGCTACACATATGTACTACGGAGTTTGTATTTGATTGATGAAATAACAACCACCAGATGCATGAACATTGGTTCGGCATCTTTAAACAGACAGCAGTACAGTATATCCCCTTCTCAGCATTTTTAGATTAGTCAGCTATAGCCTTGCAGACTATTACTTCCCTAAAGGAAACATTAAACAATGCCAACTGTTGTTTTGCAATAAGATAAAGATCAGACCACCGCAGCCTGTTTGCCGATTTCTTATTTCATGTATGGATTTGCTGAGCCACTGTGAACCATTGCAGATAATTATAAATTCACAATCCCCTGCTGCCTTGCTGAACGATTCCACATTGACTGTGAAGTCGCAAAGACTCACATAACATTTGAGAGGCAATTGGTGATGAGCCTTTTTCTTACATTTGTATGTAAGGCCATCTCTGCTGACCTATAAAATATGTGAATCAAGTGATGTTAATTATATTTTGTTCATCAATACTTATGTAACTTATTCCTTTCATTGATTTTCCTCTGGCTTCAGTGCTTCCAAATGATTTCATATTGAAGCATTTGACCAATTACATTTCAGCCATTACTTGTTGCTAGAAATCTACCCGGAGGCCATCGCAAGCAGAATTGAAGGCCCCTGTAGCATAACATCAGTGTTCGATAAAGCTGTTAACTTAGCCAATCAGATTTAGAGTTGCCGACATCAAGGCCTTTTTGCAGGTGTAGGAAAAGATCAGCTAGGGGGCAGTATTTTACCAAAGTTTAAAATCCATTATTCTACTAAATTAGATCTTCTTTTTCTATTTCATTTTTTAATAAATGTTTTTTTTACCACTAAGTGTAAGAGTCTGGCGTGTCTTCGACCACTAGAGGGTGCCTAATTAGTTTGTCCAATCACCTTACACCTGCCCCTAATTAGCCTCACCTTTCATAAGGACATTTTGGGACTACATTCAGTGTTGAGGGATTTTCATTTTCAATCTTTGTCTTCCACCTTCCCCTTTTTTCCAGTCCAGCTTAGTTTCCTGAAGTTTGTTTCAAACCATTTTAGTGTTGTTTTTGACCATTAACGAAATTCTACAGAAATACAAAAAAAAATCTACAGAAATACTACAAAAATAATTCAACGGAAATACTATAACAATCTTACCACAGAAATACCCAATAAATCATACTACAGAAATGCTACAAAAATCTTATTCCAGAAGTAATACAAAATCCTACTACAAACGTACAAGTACAGTAATACTACAACACTTAATATCATATAAAGCGCTTAAAACTGATACTTAATATATTGTTTTTACGATCATTGTGAGTGTTTCAAAGTCAATTCGTCTTACATTGGCTTCCGGTATTGGGTCATCTAGTGCACTGGTTTTCAACCGGTCTGACTTCACCCAGCCCGCCAAACAAAATTGGTCAAAATATAATAACAATGTATGTATATGTAAATGTATAATGATTTGTCAAGGCAGAGGCCCGCGACCAACTGAAAACGGGTCTGTGACCAACGTTTGGGTCCTCACCCATGACTTGAGACTTCTGGACCCGCCATTAATGGCAAGCTGCAACCCAAATAAAAAAACATGTGTATTTCTCAAATGTAGCCAATGATAGGAATTTGTAGTTTGAAGCAGAGATAGTAAAATATATTCAACTTTAAAAAAAAAAAAAGATCAGCATAACCAACACAACCATACATACTCGCACATTAGCCTACATCGCATATACAGTAATCAACTCCCTAAAACTGTTTTAGAATAGCCATATGTTAAAGGAATTTTAAATTTGTTTGTACATAAACATGTCAAGTCAAGTGTATTTGTATAGCCATTAATCACAAAAAGTCTCAAAGGGCTAGACAAACCACAGATTATTGCAAACCACAGACTATTATGACACCATCCCCTGATCTAAAACCTACACGAGGGCAAATACTACACAGATATAGTCAACATAAAATATAGGTTATTCATATGCTTTAGAAAAGAAGTGTGTTTTAGGCTTGGATTTAAACATTTCCAATGAGGTTTCAGATCGAATCTCAGGGGGGAGAGCATTCCACAGCACCGCGACCTGAATGGAGAACGCTCTTGAACCTGCCGATCTCTTCTTGGCTCTTGTACTAGTGAACCAACATTTTCAGAGCGAAAGCTCCAGACCGAAACATAGGGGGAAATTAAATTAAAATCGGGGTAATGTGATCAAACTTTCTTGTATTAGTTAAAAGCCTCGCTGCAGCATTTTGTACCAACTGAAGGCTCTTGATTTTGGACATCGGGAGACCGGAGAGTAGTGCATTACAGTTATTGAGACGGGAGGTAACAAACGCATGAATTATAATCTCTGTCTCCGACAGACAGCATCGGGCGAATTTTAGTAATGTTGCGAAGATGGAAAAAAGTGTTCTAGGAATATTCTTAACATGTGTTTGAAAGGACAGATCGGGGTCAAATATGACATCTAAATTTTTGACTGAGTCACTCTGGGTGATGTGACATTTGTCAATGTTCACAGCAGTTTTGAGAGTAAGTCACAGCACTTAGATGGACCAATAACTAACATTTCGGTCTTGTCAGAGTTAAGACGCAAGAAAGTGAATGACTCCTCTGCCTTGTTTTTCGAATCATGACGATTTTTGCACGGGTCTGACTTACATGTGTCGAGGAACTACACAGCCACAAATCCATTTCCCCTAACCTTTTTCCAACCCCTGACTCTGCCAAACCTCGAAAGACCCATAATCAATTCAAAATAAGTGACAAGATCTTCCAGCTGTATAATAAAGATTTGAAACCCCAAAAAGTTCATGTGTAGTCAAAATATTAATGATCTGTATATGTGTGTCATTTCATGGCAGGAACTATTTCACTGTGCGTTTGAATTAAATGTTTCCTATTGTTAACAATTACAATTCTTACAATAATTATAATCAACCAATTGGAGAACTTTATTTTGAAAAACATTAACAGGAACTCACCGGTCACAGGACCTGCCTCAGATGACTGTGACTTCATCACAATTTAAAAGGGATGAGTGAACAACTTTATCTCTATCTCTCACCAGTGCCGCCTGCCGTCCTTTCCCCGGATGCCCCAAAAGGGTTGTGGGTCCAGTGAATTGCCATACCTTTCGCCTGGATGAGTGAAACCGCCGTGAAGTCCAGATCAACTGCAAAAAGGGACCTGGCTTTTTGTAGGCCCTTGTGAGGCTATGTGCTTCTCACACACCCTTAGCCCCGAGGGGCCTCTTTTGTTCTCAGAGAAAAGCAAGAAAATATAATGCAAAGACCTGTTATTTGTGCTGGAGCAAATAGCTTTTTATTTCTGACACACAAGAAATATAATTCCTGATCATTTAAATGAGTAGATTATCTTAAAACCGTGTTTAATGATCAGTACTTTCATTCTTGCTACAGACCTTCTTCCCCAAGAGTCCCACTTGGTACAATTTTCTCTTAATAACAAGTGGATGACGATATGTTCTGTTTTATTTTCTTTCTTTGTTTAGTGTACAAGTCTCTTCAGTAAATTGTTAGTAACAGAAAATTCCATAAATCTGAGAGGGTGTGTGTTAGTTAACGTATCTTATCTATAAAAAAACGGTGAATAGAAATACAGCTAAGTTCCTATGGAATACATACCTGTCAACCTGTACGGTTTTGCCGTACAAAGTACGTTTTTTATGCATTTTAAGGCGAGTGCGACGTACAAGGAAATCTGTACTGAAAACCGCAAATTTGGCATCATTCAGGCATCATTCCGAAAAAAAATAAAAATAAAATATGGTGTACGATTATTTTGCATTTTGTACGGGAAAATACGACAGTTTGTACAGGCATGAAGCCGTGGAGGTTGACAGGTATGGGAATATGAGACTAAAAAGTTTTTCATTCCATTTCCCTGATATTATTATCTAAAAAAACAAAACATATGTTGTGCTTTTAACAAAGCGAGACTAGTTTAAAAGGATAAACTCTCCCTTCAGTTTAATCGGTTAATCGATTATTTGTTCAAATACTTTTTTAACCACCAATATAATGCTACACATATGTACTACGGAGTTTGTATTTGATTGATGAAATAACAACCACCAGATGCATGAACATTGGTTCGGCATCTTTAAACAGACAGCAGTACAGTATATCCCCTTCTCAGCATTTTTAGATTAGTCAGCTATAGCCTTGCAGACTATTACTTCCCTAAAGGAAACATTAAACAATGCCAACTGTTGTTTTGCAATAAGATAAAGATCAGACCACCGCAGCCTGTTTGCCGATTTCTTATTTCATGTATGGATTTGCTGAGCCACTGTGAACCATTGCAGATAATTATAAATTCACAATCCCCTGCTGCCTTGCTGAACGATTCCACATTGACTGTGAAGTCGCAAAGACTCACATAACATTTGAGAGGCAATTGGTGATGAGCCTTTTTCTTACATTTGTATGTAAGGCCATCTCTGCTGACCTATAAAATATGTGAATCAAGTGATGTTAATTATATTTTGTTCATCAATACTTATGTAACTTATTCCTTTCATTGATTTTCCTCTGGCTTCAGTGCTTCCAAATGATTTCATATTGAAGCATTTGACCAATTACATTTCAGCCATTACTTGTTGCTAGAAATCTACCCGGAGGCCATCGCAAGCAGAATTGAAGGCCCCTGTAGCATAACATCAGTGTTCGATAAAGCTGTTAACTTAGCCAATCAGATTTAGAGTTGCCGACATCAAGGCCTTTTTGCAGGTGTAGGAAAAGATCAGCTAGGGGGCAGTATTTTACCAAAGTTTAAAATCCATTATTCTACTAAATTAGATCTTCTTTTTCTATTTCATTTTTTAATAAATGTTTTTTTTACCACTAAGTGTAAGAGTCTGGCGTGTCTTCGACCACTAGAGGGTGCCTAATTAGTTTGTCCAATCACCTTACACCTGCCCCTAATTAGCCTCACCTTTCATAAGGACATTTTGGGACTACATTCAGTGTTGAGGGATTTTCATTTTCAATCTTTGTCTTCCACCTTCCCCTTTTTTCCAGTCCAGCTTAGTTTCCTGAAGTTTGTTTCAAACCATTTTAGTGTTGTTTTTGACCATTAACGAAATTCTACAGAAATACAAAAAAAAATCTACAGAAATACTACAAAAATAATTCAACGGAAATACTATAACAATCTTACCACAGAAATACCCAATAAATCATACTACAGAAATGCTACAAAAATCTTATTCCAGAAGTAATACAAAATCCTACTACAAACGTACAAGTACAGTAATACTACAACACTTAATATCATATAAAGCGCTTAAAACTGATACTTAATATATTGTTTTTACGATCATTGTGAGTGTTTCAAAGTCAATTCGTCTTACATTGGCTTCCGGTATTGGGTCATCTAGTGCACTGGTTTTCAACCGGTCTGACTTCACCCAGCCCGCCAAACAAAATTGGTCAAAATATAATAACAATGTATGTATATGTAAATGTATAATGATTTGTCAAGGCAGAGGCCCGCGACCAACTGAAAACGGGTCTGTGACCAACGTTTGGGTCCTCACCCATGACTTGAGACTTCTGGACCCGCCATTAATGGCAAGCTGCAACCCAAATAAAAAAACATGTGTATTTCTCAAATGTAGCCAATGATAGGAATTTGTAGTTTGAAGCAGAGATAGTAAAATATATTCAACTTTAAAAAAAAAAAAAGATCAGCATAACCAACACAACCATACATACTCGCACATTAGCCTACATCGCATATACAGTAATCAACTCCCTAAAACTGTTTTAGAATAGCCATATGTTAAAGGAATTTTAAATTTGTTTGTACATAAACATGTCAAGTCAAGTGTATTTGTATAGCCATTAATCACAAAAAGTCTCAAAGGGCTAGACAAACCACAGATTATTGCAAACCACAGACTATTATGACACCATCCCCTGATCTAAAACCTACACGAGGGCAAATACTACACAGATATAGTCAACATAAAATATAGGTTATTCATATGCTTTAGAAAAGAAGTGTGTTTTAGGCTTGGATTTAAACATTTCCAATGAGGTTTCAGATCGAATCTCAGGGGGGAGAGCATTCCACAGCACCGCGACCTGAATGGAGAACGCTCTTGAACCTGCCGATCTCTTCTTGGCTCTTGTACTAGTGAACCAACATTTTCAGAGCGAAAGCTCCAGACCGAAACATAGGGGGAAATTAAATTAAAATCGGGGTAATGTGATCAAACTTTCTTGTATTAGTTAAAAGCCTCGCTGCAGCATTTTGTACCAACTGAAGGCTCTTGATTTTGGACATCGGGAGACCGGAGAGTAGTGCATTACAGTTATTGAGACGGGAGGTAACAAACGCATGAATTATAATCTCTGTCTCCGACAGACAGCATCGGGCGAATTTTAGTAATGTTGCGAAGATGGAAAAAAGTGTTCTAGGAATATTCTTAACATGTGTTTGAAAGGACAGATCGGGGTCAAATATGACATCTAAATTTTTGACTGAGTCACTCTGGGTGATATTACATTTGTCAATGTTTAGAGCCTCCAAATTTCCACAGTTTAGTGTGGCAGATTCCTCCATGGAAAGATATAGTTGAGTGTCATCTGCGTAGCAATGGAAACTGATATTATACCTGCGAATAATATCACCTAGTTGAAGCATGTAAATGCTGAAAAGAAGGGGCCCAAGTACTGAACCCTGCGGATCACCACAGGCAACACTAAAGGGCTCAGATGTCATTTCACCATATTTAACACAGTGCGCCCTATCTGAGAGGTAGGATCTGAACCATAAGAGAACGGTTCCTGAGAGACCAATCCCTTTTTCCAACCGTTCTAGTAAGATATTATTGTCCACACTGTCAAAGGCAGCACTAAGGTCCAGCAGCAGCAAGTGTGATGAAGCGCCGGAGTCCATTGCCAGTAGAAGATCATTAATTACCTCAATCAGGGCTGTCTTAGTAGAGTGGTTAGCCCTGAATCCTAATTGCATACATTCAAAAATATTGTTCTCAGATATAAAATGATTCAGCTGCTGTGCCACAACTTTTTCAAGCACTTTAGAAAGAAACGGTAGGTTTGACAGGTCTATAATTACATGAGCTTTCTGGTTCAAGGTTGGGCCGTTTCAGTGTAGGTTTAATAAGAGCGGACATAAAAGCCGCTGGAACTACACCTGAGGAGAGTGATATGTTTATAATATTTAGAACTAAAGGTCCAAGGACCCCAAAAAAGACCTTTAATCAGTCAATACGGAAGCGGGTCAAACAGGCAAGTAGTCAGTTTGGCCGTATTCACCACCTGTTTAAGATTATCAGGTGACGGATCACTAAATCGTGAAAAAATACCATGACAAGCCACCATGTCGCTTATCTATAGATTTCAGACCCTTAATATGTGATGCATATCTACCAAGTACTATGGTTTTGCCATAATGAGTACGGTTTTCTTGAACCCACTACGGTATTACGGTTAGGTCACAAAAACGACGTTTTTTTTTTAAGTCTTCGGTGCCGTCCGTATACTTTGGTTTACTTTCTATCATATCGTTATGGGGTTTAACGCGCAGAAATGCGTTTATCCGCGGAATAGACTCCTTGCCCTGAAGAATTCTCGCGCCGGTGTGATGAGGGGGCCTTATTGTGGCTGCAGAGCCAGAGTTAAGGCTAAGCGGCTAGCCGTGTTATATGTCTTCGGTACCGTCCGTAATCATGGTACCAAATGAGACCGACGAACTGGCTGTGCTGGTGAAAAACATCAAAGCATACAGGGAGTGCAGTTTGCTGTGTTTTACGGAAGTGTGGCTCACGTCTAGCATCTCGGGCGCTAATGTGTAACTACCTGGAGCAACCGGTAGCTACTGGAGCTAACCCCCTCTCCGATTCCTGGCTTAGCATGTGACGTCAGCCACTCCACTAAACGGAACTCCGGAAAACGAAAAATCTCCATCGGCATACATCGCAGGTAATTGACTATGCAATTTATCCAAAATTATTATTATTTCATATCGAAACTGATCAAAAATCAATTACCGTAAAATCCGGATTGTAGAGCACACTTGATTATAAGCCGCACCCACCACTTTTTAAGCGATTTGACACTTTTGTACTTACACAAGCCGCACCTCTGTACAAGCCGCGTGCGCACGCATTGAAACTTGTGACACAATCACAAGTTTAACCCTGATCAGGCTGTAAGTTCAATGATTGCAGCTTTTTGGTTTGAACAATTTTATTGACACTATTAACAGCAAATAAACAATGTGAGGTTTGAACAATTTGATTGTAGCTTTTTTGGTTTTTTGGTTTGAACAAATTTATTGACACTAATAACAGAAAACAATCATGACAATCTCAACAGCAATTAAGCACATTCACAATATTATATTCCAATATGACGTTTTTAACAGCAAACACAATAGTAGACAATCTTAGAACCACAATCAGCATCATGAATTGTAAATGATACCCGTAATTAACGTATGATGCAGACTTGTAAAGTCCGGGTCCCGTTGAAAGTAATCCAAGGAAACAAAATGTATATTTCCAAAGTTAAGGGTGGGAAAAATATATATCCACTATTGTCCGCTGCGACAACAGACAGATCTACCGGTAACTCAGCTTTACCCCACTTCCCATCAGCCCGTGTTTGCTCCGCCCCTTCTTTTTGATTCGCTCGTAGAACACATAACAGAAAAAAATCTCTAAAATACTGTACTTACGAAGAAAGACGGTACACCGAGAGAGTTTTCAAAGCTTTAATAATAATAATAATATAACTTTCATCCCAAACCGTTCCTTTGAAAGGTACCAGCACGCTAGTAGGATCACGCTCGCAATGCATCAAACGTGTCTGTCAAAAGAAAGCATCCCGAAATTGTGAAATACACGGTAGATCGTCCTCATAACTATCGCCATCAAGGATGTCTTCCTCATTATCGGAACGTACCTTTCCTTTACAGACAATGTATGCATAATCTTAGAGGTTGCAGTCTTTCTTGGCGCACATACAGGTATTCTACTGGTCTTAATCTTACCTTTTATACTCCAACGCCGCTGGTGGCCGTTTGAAAAATGACATAAATTGGCCGCTCCACTGAATAAGCCGCAGGGCTGAACAAAAAAGTAGCGGTTTATAGTCCGGAATTTACGGTATATAATTATTCACTCACAAATATATTGGAATATCTCAAATAAAAAGTTTCCAAATTAAACTGAAAACCAACACTGAATATTACTTCAATGATAAAAAATGAAATGTTTTGTTTCTTATTGTATCAAATATTGAAAATAAAAGACAACTATGAGGGTTTTCTATGACGTTGTTATATTAAATACATTATTGAGCTTTAAAGAACTTTCTTTTGATTAAACCCCCCCCAACTTGGTAGCGCGCGATTTTCTGTTTAAGCGTTAAACATTTAACATCAATAATTATTTAGTTATGTAGTTAATAAAGACTTGTATGCCGGTAAAACCTAAAGAATATAATATTTCTTAACCCTTTACTGTACCTATCAGCAGTTCTTCAATGGCATACCATTTTTTGATCATCCCAATCGTTTTGTTTTTGACTCCATCGTTGTTGTCACTGCTTTTGTACTTTTTCTTCCCCTAATCTCTACCTTCTTGAGACCAATTATCAAATGCAAAAAAAGGGATAGAACCAACAAAAAAACACAATAAAATGAGATGTGGGCCCTCTCAAATGCTCCCATTGACTGAACAGGAGAAAGAGATTGAGCAGGGCATAATTGCCATCTTCTGTTGAGGAGCTTAATCCAGCCTCTGTTTATTTTATTTCTTCTTCTTAGCATTAATTTGCCAAGGCAGAGGCCCGCGAACAACCGACAAGTCTGTGACCCACATTCGGGTCCTCACCTATGAGTTAAGAAACACTGGTCTGTGTAATATAGTGTAATAATCTGTGAAGCCCTTTGAGACTCTTCGTGATTTAGGGCTATACAAATAAAGATGACTTGACTTGACTTGGTTTAGGACTTATGTTGGGAGTAGGCATTAGCATGGGGTAAATAAAACAATCAACCCAGTAATCACAATTTTTCATGTTTCAATCTCCTAATCACTAACCTTCTTGGGACTCATTCTCATGGGCAGTAAAGGTTGTAAAACTAACAAAAATCACAATAAAATGAGATGTAATCCTTTCCAGGAGAAAAAGATCGAGTGGGGTATAATTGCCATCTTCTGTTAAGAAATGTAATCGACCCTCCGTTGATTTTTTTCTTTTTCTTAGCAGTAATTTGCCAAGGCAGAGGCCCGCGACCCACTGAAAATGGGTCTGTGACCCACTATTGGGTCCTCAACTATGAGTTGAGAAACACTTGTATAGGACTTAAGTTGGGAGTAGGCATTAGCATGGGGTAAATAAAACAATCAACCCATGAATCATGATTTTTCACGTTTTAATCTCCTCATCACTAACTTTCTAGGGACACATTATCATGGGCAGTAAAAGAAGTAAAACTAACAAAATCACAATGAGATGAGATGTAATCCTTTTAAATGCGCTGATTGAACTGGCAGAATAGATCAAGAAGGGCGTCATCGCCATTAACCGTTAAGGAGTGTAATTGTTTCTTTTTTTATAATGATTTTGCCAAGAAAAAGGCAAGAAAACACCAAAACAAGTCCGCGACTCAGTTTTGATCACGACCCACTGGTTGAGAAACACTGATTTAGTGAATGACATACAGTAAGCAAATTATGTATTTGGGGGGGAAGTGATGCTGTTAACGATGGGTTTAACGCTTACATCGCAACAAACAACTCATCTTAAATATGTAGTATTGTAGTTTGGTTCACGATTTGCTCATCATTTTGTTCCAGTTTTTCACTCGGTCCATCTGCCATTGCAGCTGTGTTGTCATGGAGCATCAATGCAAAATGTAGTGTGCGTAGTTTCTTCCCTTTTTTTTGTGTGTGTTAGTGACCTATTTATGTGTCCCCCCCCCCCCACACACACACACACGAAACACACTCACAGACACACAGCATCCCTCTCTATCTCTTGCCACAATTCCCTCACTCTCATCCTCCAATTGGAAAACGCTGCTGCCTCCTCACATGGAAATCTTTCAGATCGATTCCAAAGAGAACATAGAGGCCTGAGCATGTTGATTTGCATTTTATGCCTGATCAACTTTCTTTGTGGTTCAAGCTATGGCATCGGTATCTTTGAAAATGGTTTGGGAATAATTGTATTTTCACGACGATTAGGCGCACATAAAAGTCTCAGATTTTCTTCAAATTGTGCTTACTCAAGGGAATGTAACAGAGTAAATGTAACTCGTTACAGCCCACCTCTGGCCACAAGTAATGCAATGGATATTGTACAATGTGAACAAAACAGGCCTACTCTAAATCTTGGAAGAGTTTTTAACGAGGTGATTAAGACGTATCAGTATTGTCACACACACGCCACTTCCTATCAATGCCGAGATCTGGCTCCTCTCTGAAGAGCGGGATGCCGCTTTACACCAAAAAACAATGGCACCCAGATAATGAAGGTGTTGTATCTGAGTCAGATTAAGAGTCTTCTCCTGCTACTTATTACCATGGAAACCAGTACAAACCTCCACCCCAAAAAACGGACTGAAGAGGGATGGGTGCCGTTGGGCTGTACTTGCCCAAAACACAACACACGAAGTGGTGCACTGTAACCCAGGTGATAAAAATCCATGTTTTAGAATAAGAAAACATGTACGGAAATGAAAACATATAGATATATTTTTTGTGGAAAAAAATAAAACATAACCCCATTGGCAGAAGCTTTGTTTATTTTGGTCTTTATTTTCTCACTCATATTTGACCTTTTTCTTAAATCCAATTAGAAAAGAATAGCTCAAATATAAGCACAATTATTGTATTTAGCTAATGGTAGATATATTTGCTCATTTAAGGAAATCTCATCTCATCAGCTGTACCGCTTATCCTTATTAGGGTCGCGGGGGGGCTGGACCCCATCCCAGCCACCTCCGGGCAGTGGGCAGGGGACACCCTGAACTGGGTGCCAGCCAATCGCAGGGCAATCGTGGACAGACAACTCACTCGCTCAGTCACACCTAGGGACAATTTTGACCGGCCAATTCACCTGAAATGCATGTCTTTGGAACGTGGGAGGAGACCGGAGTGCCCGGAGGAAACCCACGCAAGCACGGGGAAAACATACAAACTCCGCACAGTAAGGCCGGTAGCTGGCTTTGAACCCATGCAGGAGGTTCCCACGACCTCAGAACTGTGCCGCACACGCGCTAACCACTGCGCCGCCGTGCTGCCCATCATTTAAGGAAATATTACACAGAAAAAAAATACTCAAACAAAGAAAAACAAATCTGTCCAATGGAACATACTGTAAGACAAGTTTGCTTATTTTAAGTCTTCGTATTATTATTATTTTTAAACAAAGAAAAACAATATTTAAAATAAAATACTTAAAATGACCAAAACTTTTTTTTGCAGTGTATGGATCTGTTTTCCTGTAGCAAGCCATAAAAATAAATGTCTCCACATTGGCAGAAACCTATGATTGTTTTAAGGTCATCGTGGTCCTGTTTGTCTTTTCTTTATACTTTAATAAATTAATGATAAAAATAAGCGTCTAAATAAATGCAACTATCTTATCTAGCAAATGGTAAGTAAGTCTAATCTCAGGGTTTGTTAGTCGATGGAGGACCAGAGTCAGGATGCACACCACAATGCTCAGGCCCCCCTTGCTGACCCTGCTCTCAGCATAAGGATGAGACAAGAAGCCCAGTGCATGAAAGGCTTGCCAAAAAAGCTGTGGTTGAATCTGCCATCTGCAAAATGCCAAAGGTAGGCGCAACTTGACGAAGACCTCAGCATCATTCTTAACAACACCTTAAAAGGGGATGCTACAAAGACAGTCAGACTTTGGTGGAAACAGTACATCAAGTATGCCACGACAGAATTGGAATCAAGAAAGAAAAGCCTGAGAGAAAGCAACCAGGCCCCAGCAGAAGACAACGCCGCATTGCTGAAATGCGTCAAGACCTGCGGAACCTCAAAAAGAGGTGGCGGAGAATAGAAGATCATGAGAAGGAAGCCCTGAGTGAGTTAAGCTCAGAAGTGCTGGGGGCAAAATCATTGCGGAGAATACAGAAAGGGAATCGCCGGCATAGAAAATCCACAGGCTGTAGAACCTTCGTGGACAACATCATCGTGATGACTATCCATTCTTGGGACACGATGGTTCCTGAATGCACTGGAGAAGGTGGCCACCTGGGCCCGCATGCATTTTAAGCCTGGAAAATCCAGATGCTTGTGCATCCTTAAGGGAAACCTATCTAACAACACTTTCAGCATCCAGGGGTCAGAGATTCCAACCATTTAGGAGGAGCAAATCCGATGCCCGGGGAAGAGCTATAACAGTACTCTGAAGAACAAAGGAAACCCAAAACCCAGCTTAAAGAGTGGCTGAGGAGAGTAGACAGGAGTTTGCTACTGGGCAGGTTTAAGGGGGGGGGGGAGGTTCTCACACCTAGGGACCGGCCAATTCACCTGAAATGCATGTCTTTGGAATGTGGGAGGAAACCAGAGTGCCCGGCGGAAACCCAGGCAAGCACGGGGAGAACATACAAACTCAGCACAGTAAGGCCGGTAGCTGGATTTGAACCCACGCAGGAGGTTTCCACAACCTCAGAACTGTGCCGCACACGCGCTAACCACTGCGCCGCCGTGCTGCCCATCCAATGATTTGTAAAGTAAAATTTTAAAAATGATCAGAGGTGCTCAAACATTTTCATGCAACTGTGCAACAAATGTATAACCCAATGTCAAATGTTCGCTATTCACACACCATATACCAAGCCCGCCATCAAAATGTCATTTAAATTTGCAGTACATTCTTGTACACGCGTTTGGCTGGCGTAATAAAATCAGTGTAGCTACGGTGGGTTGTCGGGGCACCAATGAGGACGCAACTCTGGACAGCCTTCTCCACTGTTCATGGTGCCCCGGTCTTTTTGGGGTAATGGCAAAGTTGGTACCCTAAAGCAAAACAAAAAAAAATATTTTCTTCTTATTATTTTTTTATAACTGTATTTGGTTAATACAATGACGCACAAAAACGCTAGCTCACTCACTGCCAGAATTGTTAAATATCGCCGGACAACTGATAAACAAATACCTGTCTGTACAATGTCACCAATCACTGAAATACCACATATCATTTGCAAGCTTAAACTTTTGGGATTCGAGATATGATTTCAAAATGTTTTCACCACAGATCAGTCTCAAACAAGATACAGACGCTGCCCTACTCACGAACGAGTTCCGGACGACCGTTCGTAAGTTCAATGTGTACGTAGGTTGCTTCAGTGCTACAGTATATTTTGTATGTTTAAGGTTTATATAAGTATGTATAAGGCTTGTATAAGTAACCTGCATTGTTTTGTACTAAAAGAAAAATATGCTCTATAAAGATAAATAAAGTTAAGTGTAACTTACTTTTGGAAAATGAGCTTCAAGATCCAACCATTTTCTCAACCGCATCAAGCTTTCTTATTCCAATTTAATTTCAAAAGAAATGGCTCACTTATTCTTTACACTTTACACCAACCATATTGAATAGATGCACGAAATATTACACAATAAAAATGTCATTGTGTGTTCTTAGCGCACTGGAGATAGTATAGACATAGTATAGGCAGTATAGAATACACACAGAATACACACATATTAGGAAGAGGAAGCGGATGTTTTTTCTTCCAGGTGGATGCAGAGTGACCTCTCACATTGCCACACGCCGGTAGCGGCGGAAAGAAGCACTACGATACAAAACCTAACTTACAGCAATGTCCCGAAAAAAATGTTCGTATCTACTGTTTATCGTAAGTCGGATGGTTGTATGTTGGTGAGCGTCTGTACCAGAAAACTATAAACTATAAATGGTTAACTCACTTATTACGTCCCCTGATCATCATCAAATGAGTTGAATGTCCGCAGAAATGGCTTAGTTATATTCAGGACAGTCCAGAGAATCCAACCATGTAAAATATATACTCCAAAACTCATGATGCAGACAGATAAAAAAAAATCCGCCTAAAAGCCTTTCTGCTTTGTGGGACATTCCTTGTTGTATTAGATTTGTTTCGCTCCAAAACTCCCCAAAAATAAACAGACTCGTAAAGTTATTCCCAATATGTTAGTTAGCCCCTGACCTTTTGATTGACACCACTCTCGGCCAATAACAGCCTTTTTCTTCACGGTCCATAGGCCACATTAGCCTATACTAGCCTGTTTGTTAATACAGAGATCGCCTCCTTGTAGTTTTGAATACCTTCAGCCAGTAGTAACTGAGTCGAATGATGATGACACAATAGTTAGCCAATGAAATTCCCAACACAATTTGATGCCATTTTCTGGGGGTGTATTCAAACCAGAGCCGAAAATAAAAGTGCGCAACGCCAATCCTGATTCATTTATACAAAACAATTATTAGGCACAATTGTGCACGATAATTGATTTGGATTCTGGAAAGAGAAGTAACTGTTTGCAGTTACATTTCTTTCACAATTTCTAAAACATCGGCCAAAGTAAAATACACATTTGCAAAGGTTTTAGTGTTGTAAATGGCCACTATGGAAAATCCTAAACCTACCCTTAGAAAAATGTGTAGAATACAATGTTTATACAATTTGAAAAGGTACCGGGTAAGGCTTCAAGCCAACATCTCGCCTATTTTCCACCTAAAATTCCCATGCTGCACTCATCAGTATTCAATTTACTTTGGGTACGTCTTGGATTGGGATTTTAGGTACATTTTACAGGAAGGGTAAGGGGTTTTAATGGTTATTCTATTGTTTATTTCTGACCGAGATCACAAGATTGTTTCAATGCAAACAACGTGAGTGCTGGAAGGATAAAAATCAACATTGTGTCGACCATATGAGTAGGGGTTAATGCCAAACCTCCACAACGAGTTAAGCTGATCAGACAGTACAGAAAATAATCGGCTTCAACCATCTATAAAATTCATATATGATGTATGGAATTAGATACGATTGTCACTTATTTATTGATGTCATCAGAAGATTAAAGCCTATAGGCATGTAGCCTTTACAAACGCTATGAGATAAGTGATTTTTTTTTTTTTTTGAATGAATGAATGAAAACTTTATTCGGACATCAAAATAAAAACAGAACAAAAACAATAACTCAACAATAAAATAACGTTACATAATATGTTCCATAGTAAGAGGGTTTGGTTTGAACAAATTTATTGACACTAAAAACAGAAAACAATCATGACAATCTCAACAGCAATTAAGCACATTCACAATATTATATTCCAATATTACGTTTTAACAGCAAACACAAAGTGAGGTTTGAACAAACCTTCTCGAAAATCAAACATATTCTCAATTTCATTATATAACATCTTTGTTAGTGTCAATAGATCCGTCCAGGCCAAAGTCGATTGTCCTCGGTCTGAACAAATCCACCGACACCAACAGCAGCAAAACACAGCCATCAAGCATATTCACAATTTTTTTATATTTGACAATATGACGTGACGATATGACGTTTTAACATTTTTTCCTGACATTTTCAACATCAATTAAACAATTTCAGAGTTATTTTCTTTTAACAGTAGTTAACCAGCGTGTAAAAGGCAATACTATTGTGCAAGGGCATAGCTCTGCCATCCCACCCTCCCAAGCAGCATTCTTCCAGTCCTCTGTGTGGGTCCTTTCCCTTCTGCGTGGGTCCTCTCCCTTCTGGGTTCCACAACCCAGGCCGTTGCTGCCGGGACTCCCACAGTGTAGCTCCGGCTCCCCCCTCCGGGTGGGTGCAGACGAGTCTTCTTTATGGCTGCGTCGTAGGCCCGCCGCTCGCAGATTGTATGGTATCTGCAGCCATTTGGAGCACAGCCACGGGGGGGATCTGCCTGCACCTCCATACCAGCAGGTTTCTGGAGGTCCAGATGGCGTCCTTGATGGCGGCGAGAGTGAGCCAGTCCCTGGCAAAGTCGTTCCGAGGCCTCCTCGACCGACTCACCCCGTAAAGCACGTACTGTGCATCAGGGACCTCTCCTGCTGGCAAGTCCGGGAACTTTCCTAGTTGTTCGGCCATTGTCCACAAGACCTGGGCAGCGCTGCACTCACAAAAAAGGTGCCTCACCGACTCTTGGGCGCCACAGCCAGGTCGAGGGCACGTCGAAGTCGCTGACATTCCTCGGTGGTGCATTACAGCTCTGACTGGGAGAACTTCATGAGCCACCATCCATGACAAGTCTCGTAGTCTGTTTGGGAGGGCAGGATGATTGACGTTGCTCCAAACCGTTGTGGATTCGCCAAACGCAAGCCCCCGCACAGGGCTTACTGTAGCTCGCTCTTGCACAATAGCAATAAGGGCCCTATGGTTTTGTAAAGTGTGACATTCTTGTGTCTCCAAATCAAACTTCTTCAAAAAATCCCGAATAAAGAGATGTGTTGGTGGCAAGTTAAACGAAACTGGAATCAAACGATTGTCTGGTACAAGCTTTAGCTTCCGCAAATATGAGCCCATCCAAAAACGGGTCATTGCTTGACTTTTCGGGTTGTTGGGTGGGCCCACAGCGTTTTGGAAGTGGAGAGAGACATATTTGCTTCCCAGGAAAAGCTGGAGGTCAGGCACTCCTTTCCCCCCTTTTTCCTTTTTCTTTTTCATTGTATCTCTTTTTATCCTTTCCCACTTTGAGCCCCAGACAAAGCGAAAGATGGCTCGGTCCAGTTGTAACAGCACGTTTCTTTTAGGCATAAAAATTAAACTGATTGACAAAAGCATTGGGAGGATGATCGCTTTGATGATTAGGACCTTCCCCTCTATTGTCAGTTTTCTTAGTGACCAAAAAACAAGTTTTTGCTTAACTTTCCTTGTCACGTCATCCCAGTTGGTCTCGCCTCCTCCATCCGCATTGAATTTTATCCCTAGGATTTTCTGGTCTGTCTTTAACACCGTCAGCGGGAGTCCTGCCTTTTCTGTCTCTTTCCACATTCCATAAAACTTCACTTGTGATTTTTCTCTATTTAGCCTTGACCCAGACGCCCTCCCAAACAGGTCAGTCAAGTCAAGGGCTCTTTCAACAGATGCGCGGTCAGTACACACAATATTGAGATAAGTGATGTGATGTGACAGTGATGTGATGAGAAGCATGTGATTGTTGCCCATTTTGGCCTTATGTTTTTATTACCCGTGCGAGGTGTTGTCCTTGAGAATTTTAGTGGTAGTTTGCATGGAAGAGCATTGTTACTAACTGGGGCTTTACCCAGGGGAGGGGGATCGGTGGTGGTTAGTGCCGACCCAAGGACAAGCTCTGCCCACGCAAAGAAAACTGGATGTAGTGGTGAGACCAGTCTGAGGAATGAAGATAAAGACAACCAAAATAACCAAAAAATCAGAGGAAAAAAGGAATAAAGAGAGAGTAAAATACTAAATAATAACAAAGCAAGAAAAAATAAGTTAAAAATGGGAAAAAAGACACAAAAGATTAAGAGAAAAAAGATAAGAAGATAAGATAAGAAAAAAAGCAGGAAAAAATAAGCAAAACATTTCTAGGAAAAATAAACAAAAGAAGAAAAAAAAACAGAAAAAAAGGGGCAATAATTTTGATTTGCCCCCCCGAGAATCATGTATGGCAACTGCCCTGGTTATGAAACAGTCTAATAAACTTTAAAGGGACAGTGTTTATTATTTACTGCCTCCTAGTGGTAAAAAACTTATGTTTTGTAAAAAAGAACTATATAAAGTTAAATGGCAGTTCATGTATTTTACTTTTCACATCAACATACGTTTTTAAAATGCTCATAGCTTGACTCTTTTCATAACATGAGCCTCACTAAGTGGGAGTTGACATAATTGTTTGCCATCGTGCTGTTACGGTGGCCCACCAACTTCGCAAAAAGCTGGGCAAAAATAAAACGGAAAAAAATGGTGGTGGTTGGCCACTTTGAGTGTCTGTAGTTTGTTTTTCCTTGTGCTTTTGAGAACTTGTGTTGTTGCACTGCTCAATTCAGGGACATCTATTAATCAAATAATACACACTGTCCCTTTAAATATTCATCTTAATATTCAATTCCGAGCAGCATAGCAGCACAGTGGTATGGTACAGTTCTGAGGTCATGGGATCAAACCTTCCCGTGTGGAGTTCTCAGGTTCTCCCGGTGTATGCGTGGGTTTACTCCGGGCAATCTGGTTACCTCCTACATTCCAAAAACATGCATGTCAGGTTAATTGGCCGGTCCAAATTGTGAGCGAGTGAGTTGTCTGTCTTTGTGTGCCCTGTGACTGGCTGGCAACCAGTTCAGGGTGACCAGCACCCCCGCGACCCTACTAAGGATAAGCGGTGCAGATGATGGTTGGATATTCAATTCCATTTGAATGTTTTTTACTGGAATGCAATGGGATTTTTGCTTAAAAGTGAAGTATACTGGACTGTCTCAGAAAATTAGAATATTGTGATAAAGTTCTTTATTTTCTGTAATGCAATTAAAAAAACAAAAATGTCATACGTTCTGGATTCATCACACATCAACTGAACTATTTCAAGCCTTTTATTATTTGAATATTGCTGAATTTGGCTTACAGCTTAAGAAAACTCAAAAATCCTATCTCAAAATATTAGAATATCATGAAAAAGTATACAAGTAGGCTATTCAACTAATCACCTGAATCATCTAATTAACTCGAAACACCTTGCGAGGGTTTCCTGAGCCTTAAAAACACTCAGCTTGGTTCAGTAAACTAAATCACTGCTGATCTGACTGCTGTCCAGAGGACCATCATTGATACCCTCCATCAGGAGGGTAAGACACAAAAAGAAATTTCTCAAAGAGCAGGCTGTTCACAGAGTGCAGTTTCAAAGCATATCCACAAAAAGTCTGTTGGAAGGGAAAAATGTGGCCGGAAACGCTGCACAACCAAGAGAGATGACCGCAGCCTTAACAAAATTGTGAAGAAGAGCCGCTTCCAGAATTTGGGGGAGCTTCAAAGACAGTGGGCTGAAGCTGGAGTCCAGGTATCAAAAGCCACAGTTCACAGACGTGTCCGGGAAATGGGCTACAATAGCCGCATTCCCATGGTCAAGCCACTTCTGAACTCAAGACAACGGAAGAAGCGTCTGACTTGGGCTATGGAGAAGAAGCACTGGACAGTTGCAGAGTGGTCCAAAGTCCTCTTTTCAGACGAAAGCAAGTTTTGCATTTCATTTGGAAGTCAAGGCGCCAGAGTCTGGAGTAAGGCTGGAGAGGAGCAAAATCCAAGTTGCTTGAAATCCAGTGTGAAGTTCCCACAATCAGCAATGGTTTGGGGAGCCATGTCAGCTGCTGGTGTTGGTCCACTGTGTTTCATCAAGTCCAGAGTAAATGCAACTGTGTACCAAGAGATTTTAGAGCACTACATGCTTCCATCTGCTGAAAAGCTCTATGGAGATGAGGATTTCATTTTCCAGCATGATCTGGCACCTGCCCACAGTGCCAAAACCACCATTAACTGGTGCACTGACCATGGCATCACTGTCCTTGATTGGCCTGCTAATTCCCCTGACCTGAACCCCATTGAGAATTTGTGGGGTATAGTTAAGTAGAAGATGAAAGACACCAGACCTACAAATGCAAATGAGCTGAAGGCCGCTATCGAAGCATCCTGGGCATCAATAACACCTCAGCAATGCCACAGGCTGATTGCCTCCATGCCACGCCGGATTGATGCAGTAATCCGTGCAAAAGGATTCCCAACCAAGTACTAAGTGCATCAATGGACATTTTCAAATGTTTGATTTAGTTTTGCTGTTATAAAATTATTTTTTTACTTGGTCTGAGGAAGTATTCTAATATTTTGAGATAGGATTTTTGAGTTTTTTTCAGCTGTAAGCCAAAATCAGCAATATTCAAATAATAAAAGGCTTGAAATAGTTCAGTTGATGTGTAATGAATCCAGAATGTATGACATTTTTGTTTTTTTAATTGCATTACAGAAAATAAAGAACTTTATCACAATATTCTAATTTTCTGAGACAGTCCAGTATATATATATATATATATATATATATATATATATATATATATATTCAGCATTACTGATTCGGGGCACCTGTGGCTGCCCCGTTGGTGCCAACAGCCCTGGTCGCTGATTGACTCCTTGCCACTTTTTAAAACCCCCCAGCTCCCTGTTACCGGCAGACCATTTGCGAACCTATGCTCCCAGCTAGGCAAGCTCATACCTTCCGACATTTTTCCTGCCCTGTTTTTTCCCGCCTGATACCTGTTGCCGACCTGTTTCTGGACCCGTTTCTGCCCTGCTCTTCCATCCCGTGCATCGACCTGTTTTGCCCTGTTTCTTTGTTTGGGGCGGCAGTAGCTCAGGAGGTAGAGCGCTGGTCTTGGGATCAAGGGATCCCAGTTCGAATCCCGGCTCGTCTGTGTTACATGTTGAAGTGTCCTTGGGTAAGACACTGAACCCCTAACACCCCCAATAAGCAGGTTGGCGCCTTGCATGGCTGCAATACAAGGCCGCTATTGGGAAATGTGGCGCACATTTTAAAGCGTTTTGGGAAGTCATTGCAGATCATTTCAGATCATTTAATTTCCTGCCTGATACCTGTTGCCAACCTTTTTTCTGGACTCGATTACCGCCCTTGCTCCCCTGTCCCGGTTACTGACCAGCTTTCCTGCCACCCTCATGGTGCTGGGCAGGCAGAGCTGAACCGCCGACGAGCTGATGACCTTGTCCACGGGGAATGGGCCCAAGAACCAAGGGGCCAGCTTCTGTGACTCCACACGAAGGGGTTGTCTACTAAGGTACACAACCAGACCCTCTGGACCACCCGGTAGATTGGAGCAGGGGTCCTTCGACGATTGGCCCCGACTGAGTAGGAGTCAACGGCCCAAAGTAGAGCGGCACGAGCCTGCGCCCAAGTGCGGCGAGAGCGACGGGCATTAGGAAGTGCCGATGGGCAAGAGACCTCTTCCTCCTGGCTAGGTTGATAGCCGTACACGTATTGGAAAGGAGACATGCCAGTAGAGGAGCCAACCAGCGAATTGTGGGCATACTCCACCCACAAAAGTTGCCGAGCCCAGGGAAGATGCTCCCGGAAGACCATGTGGCGTAGAGCTGTCTCTAGTTCTTGGTTAATCCGCTCCGACTGTCCGTTCGACGAGAGGCTTAATGAGGCACTTAGAAGTCGGCAGAACTCTTTCCAAAAACCGGATGCAAATTGAGGACCTCGGTCAGAAACAATGTCCTTTGGGATACCATGAATCCTGAAAACATGAAGCTGAACTGCCTGCGCTGTTTCCTTGGCGGAGGGGAGTTTTGGCAGGGCCACAAAGTTGACCATCTTACTGAATTGATCCACGATGGTAAGAATGGTCATAATCCCTTCTGAAGCAGGCAGCCCAGTTACAAAGTCCGAAGAGTTGTGGGACCAGGGACGATTGGGGACAGGCAAGGGCTGGAGCAGGCCGGCGGGAGGCTGATTCGATTACTTTTTTCTGAAGCAGGTCTGACAGGCCTTGACGTACTCTCGAGTGTCCTTCAACAAGGATGGCCACCAGAAACGTCGGGACAGAAAACAACAGGGTGTCCCCTGCCCATTCCTCCAACGCCAGTTTTATGGCCTACATTTCTCGGTCTCACACGTCGTAGTTACACTCGGCAGGGGACAAACAATGGGAAAAGGAGGCTGAATCGACGGTAGAAGTTGGCGAACCCAAGGAACTGTTGGAGTTTTTTGCGGCAGTTGGGGATTAGCCAGGAGGTGACTGCCGATACTTTGGCAGAGTCCATTTAGATCCTCCCCTCCGCCACGATATACCTCAGAAAGGCCACTGTCTTGGTTTGGAACTCACACTTCTCCGCCTTGACGAAGAGCGAGTTCTCCAGGAGTCAACAAAGGACAAGCTGGAGGTGCTGTGTGTGTTCATCCAGGGATTTGGAAAATATCAAGATATCATCCAAGTAGATGAAAACAAACCGGTTAAGCATGTCATGCAGCACATCGTTAACGAGGGATTGGAAGACGGTGGAGGCATTGGTCAAGCCGAACGGCATGACCAGATACTCGTAGTGCCCAGTTAGAGTGTTGAACGCCGTCTTCCACTTGTCGTCCTCCCGGATACGAACCAGGTGGTAAGCGTTGTGGAGGTCTAGTTTGGAGAAAACCGTGGCCCCATGAAGCAGTTCGAAGGCGGAGGAGAACACTGGTAAGGGGTACCTATTTTTTACCGTGATCTCATTCAGACCACTGTAATCGATGCAGGGGCGCAAGGATCCGTCCTTCTTCCCCACAAAAAAGAACCCCGCTCCTGCCGGTGGCGATGATGGCCGTATGATGCCCTCTGCCAGAGCGTCAGAGATATATTCCTCCATGGCCTGCCTCTCGGGTGCTGAAAGGGAGTAAGACGGCCCCGGGGAGGGGTACAGCCTGGTAGAAGGTCTATAGCGCAGTCATAGGGTCGATGTGGGGGCAGAAAGGTGGCCTTGGCTTTACTGAAGGCCCCCTGCAAGTGGTGGTGGCAGGCGGGAACATTAGACAAATCTGGTGGAGCCTTCTAGGACACAGGCTGGTCGGGGTGAGAAGTGGCGCGCAGACAGGTCCAGTGACATTCGACCCCCCATTACAGGAGCGCCCCTGAACGCCAGTCGAGGTGGGAGTTGTGCTGCACCAACCACGGGTGTGCCAGGATGAGCGGTTGACCGGGGGAAGGAAGCAGGTGAAAACGTATCCGCTTGCGGTGGTTCCCGGACAGTCTCATCTCCACTGGCTCAGTAATTTGTGTTACTGTGCCCAACAGATGACCGTCCAGAGCTCGAGCAGATACCGGGGTCGGGAGACGAGCAAGTGGTAACCCCAGCTCTTGCGCAAGGGCGATGTCTAGGATATTGGCCTCGGCGCCGGAATCAATAGGTGCCGTCAGAGTCTGGGGGGAGCCAGGGATTAGGAGGCGAGCTTCTAAGACAGGACACTGGGTCCGGGAGGTCGGGATATGGGCTGAGCTCAATCGAACGCCTCCTATGTCCGACGAGCTTTCCCTTTTACTGGGCATGAAAAGACCCGGTGTCCATTTCCTCCACAATACAGGCAGAGTCCCTCGGACAATCCCCGCTGACGCTCTTCGGTGGACAGCGACGCACGATCCACCTCCATTGCCTCGTGGTAAGTCGAGGCCATTGGCCGGAATGTCAGGGAACTGCGCGCCTCCCTGGACGAGCCGGCAGATGACCCGTCCGGGTGTCCTCACTCCTGGCGTCGCGCCTGTACTCTGCGATCGATCCGAGCCGTCGTCGAGACTGGATGGCGGAGCATGGAATACTAACTCGTCCTTCATATAATCTGCCAAACTGTGGTGGTAGGCGTCCACTAACGCCTCAGCGTTCCAGTTACTCTGGCTTGCGAGTGTCCAAAAATCGATCGAAAAATCGGCGATCGATCGCTTTCCCTGCCGTATCTTCATCAGAGATCTTAAAGCGTCGGGTGATGAGGATCCCGTGTCGAATACTCTGAGGATCTCCTGGGCTAGGAGATCAAACAAGGAGCACGCCACCAATCCTCGTTAAAACTCTGCCGTTTCCCAGAGTCGAGCCCTCCCGGACAAGTGGTTAATGGTAAAAGCCACCTTGGCCGTTTCGGACGTGAAATTTCGGGGTTGCAGGTCGAAAATGAGTTCACAATGAATGCGTGTACCTGAGCGGGATCAGCAAAGGCTGATACCCACGATCTGGTGATCGTCGGTCGCGGGGAGCAGATCGCTCAGAACATGGAAGTGACACTTCTCTGGCGAGCCATGGCGGTGTTGAAGTCGGGGAAAATAGGTTGGATGCCGGGACGGAGGAGCAGAGATGTGGTCAAACAGAAACGGGTCGAGGAAGCAGAAACATACAAGAGCCAAAAACAGGAGGGAGTCAGAGTCGGAGGGCTGGCCTAGCAGGAGCTGAGGGTCGCCGACGGTCTGACGCTTGTAACCGGGAACCGGGGGCTTTAAAAAGTAGCAGGAAGCCAAACAGCGCCCAGGGCTGTTGGTGCTAAGGAACAGGCACAGGTGCCTCGCATCAGTAATCATGACACGTTTATTGTAAGTCAAATGGTTGTAAGTAGGCGAGCGTACAAAAAAACTATAAAGCTGGCGTAACTCACTTATAACGTCCCCTGGTCATCAGCAAATTAGTTGAATATCCGCAGAAATGGCTTTGTTACATTCAGGACAGTCCAGAGAATCCAATCGTTTAAAATATATACTCCAAAACACATGATAATGCAGACAGATAAAAAAAATCCACCTAATAGCCTTTCTGCTTCGTTGGAATACCTTCAGCCAGCAGTAACTGAGTCGAATGATGATAGACAGTTAGCCAATGAAATTCCCACCATGGTTTGATGCCGTTTTCTTCAAACAATGTCCGAATATTTTTCAACATCCCGAAAACAATGTTCGTATCTACCGTTCTGCGTAACTCAAATGGTCATAAGTAGGGGGCGTCTGCATATCCATCCATCCATCCATTATCTGGACCACTTACCCTTAGCTGAGTTGCGGGGGTGCTGGAGCCCACCCCAGCTATATTCAGGCAGTGTGCAGGAGACAGCCTAAACTGGTTGTCCAGCCAGTCGCAGGGCACACAGAGACAGACATCACACTTGTTCATTCACACCTAGGGACAATTTGGAACGCCGATTAACCTGACATGCATGTTTTCGGAATGTGGGAAGACACCGTAGTGGCAGGAGGAAACCCATGCAAGCACGGAGAGAACATGCAAACTCAATGAAAGGTGTTTAACTGGATTTGTACCCATGACAGCAATGTAAACATACAAGTACCCATCCAATATGGTGGCCACTACTCGGGTAGCCCGGATGTAGATTACGTGATTAGGAATTATCTCCTAGCACCATGCTACCACTAGTCGACAATATTTAAAAAACACTCAGTTCAATTGCAGTTCTCGAGAAATTCACTGCACAACTTGAGATGTTGAAAATACTAGACAGCACCTAACTAAAATCTGTAATATATGACGGCGTGTGTAAATGTTTTCAATTATATTTTAGAATTTATACAATTGTGCCTAAATGTCATGAATATAATTTAATGTACAATTATTTATCACAGTCCTAGATTTTCTTGTTTTGTTTTTCTTTTTAACAACAAAAAAAAACTTTTAGGTTAGGCTTTCTATAAATTAAAGGCAAATGAATCGTGATTGTATTTCATTGAGAGTACATATAGAAACTACAATTTTAATACTGTTACCGCTAATACAGTAATACATCTGTACTCACCTATCTGGCACTTTTACCATTTTGCACTAATACTTAAGTAAGTTATAGGGTCAACAAATGTGAGGGGATGTGGAAGTAAAGCGACTGAGTGGAAGAAAGAGGAGATCGGAAGGATGATGACTAAAAGGAAGGTTGATGTGTTAGCCTTGAGTGAAACAAATATGAAAGGAAAGGGTGAATTACAGCTTGGAAGTATTTATGGTAGAACGTCTACAGTTACGGGTGGACATGCTAGAGAAGGAGTGGCTGTGCTTGTGAGTGAGAAAGCAAAGGAAAAACCGGTGGAGTGGCTGCAAAATAAGAGTGGTGAGGCATATGAAAGGTATAAAGTGAAGAAAAGGTTTGTAAAAGCGATAGTGGAACCAGGGAAAAGGAAAGCAAATGATGAATGGCGTCGAAGGATAGAAGTGAACTTTGAGGAAAGGAGAAAAGTGTTCTGGAAAAAAGTGAAAGAGTAAGAAAGAGCAAGCCTGGAAAGGAAGAGAAAGTGAAAGATAAGGACGGTAGATTGCTGGTTAGCGGTAGTGCAGCCAGGACGAGAGGGGCAAAGTATTTTGAGGAGTTGCTAAATGTGGAGGATGGGAGAGAAGTGAGAGTCGAGGAGATTGGTGGTATGGGAAGAATGCCCGTGTTGGGCGATTTAAATGTGAAGCCTGTGGAAACATGGGAGGTGCAAGAGGCAGTGAAAGAAATGAAAGGGGGGAAGGCGCCTGGGTTGGATGGTTGTACTGCTGAAGGCTTGAAAAAAGGTGGCACGGCTTTGATTGACTGGTGAGTACGCTTGTTGAATGTATGCTTTTTAAGTGGTGTGGTTCCTGTTGATTGGTATAGTGCATGTGTGGTGCCATTGTATAAGGGTAAAGGTGATAAGTATGAATGTAGCAATTCGAGAGGTATCAGTTTGTTGTCTGTGGGTACGCTGTATGGAAGAGTCCTTATTAAGAGAGTGATAGGAAGAACGGATGAGGTGGTGATGGAGGAGCAGATTGGTTTTAGGAAAGGAAGAGGATATTTGGATCAGGTGTTCAGGTGCAGTATGACAGGTATGTGAGAAATATTTTGAAAAAGGTAAGGATGTTTCTTTGGGTTTCATGGACTTGGAAAAGGCCTATGACAGAGTTGGTAGAGAGGCGTTGTGGCAAGTGGTAATGTATGGAGAGGGTGGAAAGCTGTTGGAAGCTTTGAAGAGTTTTTTTTATGTGAACAGCAGAGCATATGTAATAGTAGGGAGTGAGACAAGTAAGTGGTTCCGTGTGTTGACTGGTGTGAGACAGGGGTGTGTGATGTCACCATGGCTGTTTAATGTGTGCATGGATGGTGTGGTGAGGGAGGTGAATGCAAGAGTATTTAGCAGAGGTGTAGAGATGATGGATAACAGTGGAACGGTGTGGCAGGTAAGTCAGTTGTTGTTTGCAGATGACACAGTGATTGTGGCTGATTCTAAGGAAACATTGAGAAGGTTGTTAATGGAGTTTGTAAGAGTATTTAATGGGCATAAGTTATGTGTGAATGTTGGGAGGAGTAAGGTGATGAAGTGTTCACGTGATGGAGTGGGCATGGCGTTAGAAATACGTTTGCATGGACAGGTGCTGGAAGAACTTGAAAACTTTAGGTACTTGGGTTGTGATGTGGCTGCAGTTGGTGGAATGGAGTGCAAGGTATTGCACAGAGTGAATCAAGGAAGCAGGATTTTGGGTGCTCTGAGGAGAGAGAGATGAGCAACAAAAGTATGAGTATGGATGTTTAGAGGGGACTGTATGAGAGCGTGATTGTGCCAAATGTGTTGTATGGTGCAGAGACTTGGAGCCTGAACGCAGATTTGAGAAGGAAATTACATGTTGAGATGAAGTGTTTAAGGAGTATGTGAAGAGTGGCAAGATTGCATAGATTGAGAAATGAAATTGTGAGACAGAACCGGACTAGTAGTGGGACTGAGCACTCATGTGGATAAGAGAGTTCTCGGTTGGTTTGGACACATGGATAGGATGGATGAGGAACAAATGTTCAAGAGGATCTACAGAGCAGAAGTAAATGGAAGGAGACCAAGAGGAAGGCTGCGATTGACATGGATGGATGGAACAAGGTCTAAATATAGTCAAGGCTAGAGCTCTTGTTGGTGATAGGAATGAGTGGAGAAGTGTTGTTTAAGGGGCGGCAGTAGCTCAGGAGGTAGAGCGATCGTTTTAGGATGAAGGGATAACAGTTCGAATCCCGGCTTGTCCGTGTTACATGTCGAAGTGTCCTTGGGTAAGACATTAACCCCCAATTACCCCCAATAAGCAGGTTAGCGCCTTACATGGCTGCACAGATCACGGCCGCTATTGGGAAATGTGAAGCACAATGTAAAGCGCTTTGGGAAGTCATTGACTTGAAAAGCGCTATATAAATGCAGATCATTTAATTTCATTTCATAAGGATAGTGTGATGTTTGGACGCGTTCTAAGGGATGGGCATGCACCTGTATGATGCGGCAGGGGTAAACCAGTGAAAGCTGTTGGGCCCTGCAATTCAACAGAAGGGTGTGTGTTGTGTCACCCTGACCCGAGTGACATGGACGCTTTCTTGTGTCCCGTTTCATCTGGAGGGACGAAATTATGACCAACTTGGGTGCGGAGGTGCCTTACTTGTTTGGGGTGTTTGGGCATTTAGGTTGGCCATGATCCAAATTTTTTTGTGTGCGCTATATTTTCCCTTTTTAAAATTTCTAGAGGGATATGACCAGGGTAGATAGATAGATACTTAAGTATGTTTTGCAAATGTATTTCTATATGTACACAAGTATAAAAAGAAGTAACATTTTCTTCCACTGAACATGAATAGCATTCCATCCTGACAATTTCACAGGTGACGGTATAATATGCTTAAGAGGTCTCCAATGAATGACCTGATCTTAAAAAAATAGCTCACCAGTCGTGGGTCATTGTATTTTCTGGTCAAATTATTTTTTATTGGTTGATTAAGTCTGTTGAACCCTACTTTTAATAATTAACCTGGTAACCTGGTAATAACACAGAAATATATTTTTTAATAGAAATTCAGAATAAATACAAATTAATTGCTATGTAACAAATATTGATGATTTTTGTCAGCAATGAAGAAGAAATTGTAAGATTATATTCATGTAATAAACACATTTATTTATCCTTCTTATCCATTAATTATTTTTTTGACAAACTAAACAAGCTAAATTCCAATTTGTGGCTTTTATAAAGCAAATGAGATTTTTTTTTTGAGCTAGCTCTTGTCTACCTTTTGGGCAGCACAGTGTTTAGCGCGTCTGTGGCACAGTTCTGAGGTCATGGGAAAAAAAAAATCAAGTAACAGCCTTCCTGTGCGGAGTTTGCATGTTCTCCCTGTGCTTGCATGGGTTTCCACCAGACACTCCTGTTTCCTCCCACATTCCATCAAGTCATGTCAGGTTTTTTGCGCGGTCGAAATTGTCCCGAGGTGTGAATGAGCAAGTGAGTTGTCTGTGTTTGTGTGTCCTGTCCACAGCCCGAAGACAGCTGGGATTGGCTCCAGCACCCCCGTGACCCAGCACCCCCGTGACCTTACTGAGGATAATGGATGGATGAATGTCTACCTTTTTAGCTTTGAAGCCAACTTTCTTCCTACCTTTTTGGCTATTTGGAAAGCTATCTAGCAAGTTATCTACATATTTGAATGCTATCTAGCTAACTTTGGACTTTTTTTGCTTGTTATCAAACCAAATGATGTAACCTTTTCTAGCTAGCTATCTAGCTTTATGTTTTAGCTTCTATCCAGCTATTTATATGGCTACATTCTTAGCTAGCCATCTAGCGCCCCTTTATGGTCAGACATTGTGCAAGGTGAGCAGTAAACATAGTGCACTACTACAATGAGAATAATGTAACGTTTGATTGTACAGTAAAAGTGTTGCACTAACTCTGTTTTACAAGTTTTAGAGATTTGGTTCAAGTCTCATTTGGACTCAACAACCCCCCCATAGCCCACCAAGGAGGAAACGGAAGATGGAACGATGAGGAAAGGTAGCACTAATAATGACGATGAAGATATTATATGTGATGAACAATGGTAAGTAAATTACCAATTTTGATGATATTAAAGGAGTATGTCAACGCTAAGGGCGTTATAGGTGAGGAACCAGAAAATGTTTTGTGTTGTGCGGCCGGTATGAACCATAAACATGATAGATAGATATCTCATCTCATCAGCTGCATCGCTTGTCCTCAGTGGGGTAGCGGGAGTGCTGGAGTCCATCCCAGCGATCATCGAACAGTAGATAGAGGACACCCTGAACTGGTTGCAAGCCAATTGCAGGGCACACAAGACAATTCACTCGCTCATTCACACTTAGGGACAATTTGGACCAGCCAGTCCACCTGAAATGCATGTCTTTGGAATGTGGGAGTAAACCGGATAGCTGGAGGAAACCAACGTAAGCACAGGGAGAACATGCAGGCTCCGCACAGGAGGCCCGGTGGCTGGATTTGAACCCACACAGGAGGTTCCCAGGACTTAGAGCTGTGCCGCACACGTGCTAACCACGCCGCCGTGCTGCACACACACACACTCACATATATATATATATATATATATATATATATATATATATATATATATATATATATATATATATATATATATATATATATATATATATATATAGACAGTATATATGCAACAGGTGTAATAATAACTTTTGTTTTATTGAAATTCCTGCTGAAATATGTGTATAGTTTTTGGTAAGTGTCCTGCAAGGATGAGTCATTTTGTTTCTGTTTTACTAAAATGTAATTCCCCTTGTAGAGATCAAAGAGATTTTATTTCTATTTTCTCATATACATTAAAAAGGATGATGTTGGTTGGTTAAAATTCAGACTAAAAAAATATGTTGAATTTATTGTAAACATTAAAAATCCACTAAACGATCTCTTGTTAAAAGTATCTTGTTAAAATGGATGTAAAAATCTATTGTGATATTCTAAAATCTATTTTATGTAAATTGAAAAGAAAGCTCTTTGATATGCTTTGTTGGACAGTTTTCAGAGGGAACTGCTACTGAGATCAAAGAGATCAAATCCAGCAGAAAAGCTAATGTTGTGACTCATTCATTTGCAGTATCTGTAATAAAAACCCCATCATCCAGTCCAGCGTGAATGTGGATCTTTGGTGGGACAAGTACACCGCGGTTACATTGGTGCCGTGACCCGTGACTTCTATCAAACTCTCCGAACCGAGGACTGTCCTACCTGACACATCAGCTCACAGTATTTGAAATTTTAGTTACAGCGTTATCGTTAAGCTCATTACCGTGCAGTGTCACAGTGATGCAGATAACTAAGTGTGCTATACTGTGACGTGTTACGCAGGCTGCTGATTTATTTTGTGATTTTGACTTATTTACATTTTTTTCTGTTAATCTTTGAAACATGTTTAACCAGAGCAATGTGTTCGCTCCACAATTTGACACACCTATTCACATTGGCAGGGGCAGGGGCATGGTTACCCCCATCCCCTCTGTTGATAGTTTTACCCCAGGTGTTGCTACACATAGAGTAGAGGCAGTTTCTAGTGTCAGCACCTATAATGCAGCTGACCAACATGCCAGCCTACCTTCACCTCAGGTCAGACCCGCATCTACACCAAATCCCACGAGTGACATTTCTGAGGGTGTAGTTGATCAAATGACAAATATTACGAGCCACCTCAGACTTCGAGCCCACAGTATGTCCCTCTAACAGACATTATTAGTATGTTGGAGAAAGTTCTGCTACGTAGTGCTCCTAACCAGTTTCAAGAGAGAAGGCGAACTCCAACTAGGCGACCTGGAGACAGAATTAATGGTTTCACTGACAAGCCATGTATCATTTGCAAAGAAGTCGAACACAGTGCTCTCTCTCATTGCCGAGACAAAAACCTTTGCTTTCACTGCCATGCCCCAGGGCATTCTCGACGTGATTGTCCAGTGAAGAAAGCTGTCCCACTGCCTCAGGGAAACTGATCTGCGCTTAGGGGAGAACAGTGCAGATCAACTGAGTATGCCTCCCACCACTAGTGTGATGCCTGACATGCAAGATAATAAATCCATTTATGAGTTATACAGCAACACGATACCTCCATCGAAGAAGCTGATCTTTCAGGGGTTTCAGAGAATAGCGGATACTGACGAACTGTTTTACACACCTGTACTTGTGCAAGAAGGCCCCACTTTCAGAGCGCTGTTAGACAGCGGGTCCATGGCTTGTACAGTAAGTGAGGACACTGCTAAGTCCCTGCTGCTGCAATTCCCTGATATGATGAGTTACATGGCCGATAACTATGTCATTGTAGGCTCCGGTGGACACCAAGTTTCTCCCAGAGACATGTATGACATTCACGTCACAGTTTACGGATGCCAAATGATAATGCCAGTAATGGTTGTGCCAGGCCAGACAGAACAGATGATGCTTGGCAGCAATGCCATTAAACATATTTTGACTCAATTGAAAAGCACTGACGGCTATTGGAGATTAGTTTCCACTCCTGACAACGGTCTGTCGGATAACCACAGTCAATTCCTGTCAATGCTTTCTAACACAGAGAGATGGAGAGGTGATTGCTTTCCAGACAAGGTAGGGACAGTGAAAATCAAGAGTTGCCTGACGCTGAATCCACGGACCGAGTACGTTATTTGGGGCAAGTTACCTGAGTCGGCCGGGATGTCAGGGGGCAGCACAGTGGTCGTTGAGCCAACCCAATCTAAGGCTAAGCCCAGACAAGTCCTTGTCGGACGAGTTGTTACTCCACTCTGGGGAGATGGATAGGTACCTGTTAAAATATTTAATCCTATGGACAGAGTTGCGGTGCTGAGAAGAAACAGAAAAATTGCAGATGTGTCTCCTTGCATCGCAGCGGAAGACCTGCCCAGTGCAGAGGAGGTCAGGTGCAACATGCAGAGTGTACAGAGCAAAGAGGTCCAACCCAGGTCAGAAGAGGACATGATGCGTACATTGGACCAGAACAAGCCACTACAAGCCATCTGGAATCAAATGGAAGGTGCAGTTCAAAGTCTACACCTTTTATGTCACATTCATCGGATTCCAAAAATGAAAACAAGACATTGACCTGAAGTCATGCGAGGTTTCGCTGCAGTGTAAGACAAGCTCCTTCATGTCATCGAACAATTCGAGTCAATCTTTTCTCGCCATAAGATGGACTGTGGAGAGGCCAAAGAGTTTGTACATCGTATTCCCCTGGTTGATGATAAGCCGTTCCGTCAACCCTACAGACGTATACCACCAAGTCAGTATGAAAAACTGAGGACAACTCTGAACGAGATGGAAGAGAAAGGAATTATTCAGAAGTCGACTAGCGACTATTCATCTGCGCTTGTTCTCATATGGAAGCGGAATGGAGAACTCAGGGTACGTACTGATTTCAGAAGGCTTAATACGAGAACTATAAAGGATGCCTACCCACTACCGCATCAAGCTAAAGCTTTGGCCGCACTTGGGGGAAATGCCTTTTTCTCCACGATGGACTTGACGTCAGGCTACTACATGTCCCCTTGCACCCTGATGACAAAATTACACGGCATTCTCATCACCCTTTGGGCTTCACGAGTACAACCGGCTCCCTTAGGGACTTTTCAACAGGCCAGCGACATTTATGAGGATGATGATGTCGATATTCGGTGATCAGAATTTCATGAGCCTATTATGTTACCTCAACGACCTGATGGTGTTTGCACCTACAGAGGAAGTTGCACTCCAACGCCTGCAGATGGTGTTTACTCGCCTCAATGATCACAACCTCAAGCTTGCACTCAAAAAGTGTTTTTTCCTCAGACGGACTGTGAAATTTCTTGGGCATGTCATCAGTGAGGACGGAATTCGGACTGACCCCGAGAAGGTGAGAGCGATAAATGACGTACAAGTCGCTGACCTTATGGAGTCTGACGGTAAGACGCCGTGCCCTAGTAAAATCAGATCTTTTCTAGGCATGGTGATGTATTACCAAAGCTTCATTGAAGCATGTTCTGCGAAGGCAAAACCTCTGTTCAGGCTCACATCTGAATCTGGTGCCCAGCATAAGCGCAAGAGAGGCCGCAAACTAGTGAAGAAAGGTCAAATGAAGCTGACGCCTGCTGATTGGTCCAATGCATGCCAGAACGCATTTGAAACACTGAAGCACGACCTTGTGACAGGCGTCACTCTGGCCCACCCAGATTTTGATGCGCCGTTTATCCTGGCTGTCGACGCATCCTTCGATGGGATTGGAGCAGTCCTGTCACAGCTGCCACCTGGTGGGAAAATAGCCAGACCAGCGCCTTTGCAAGTAAAACACTCTATCGCTCCCAGCTCAACTACCCTACACACCGGCTCGAATTTCTTGCCTTGAAATGGGCAGTATGTGATAAATTCAGCCATTGGTTGAAAGGAAGACACTTCACCACGTGGACTGACAATAACCTGCTGACATACATTTTGACCAAACCAAGACTTGATGCGTGTGAACGGCGGTGGGTAGCGAAGCTAGCTGCATACAATTTTGACCTGAAGTACATTCCCAGCCCAAAGAACGTCGTAGCCGACGCTCTGAGCCGTGAGCCATTTGTACGGTCATGTGTGGGTCATTGCCTTGTTACCGAGCCCCATAACTCACTGTTGGACCACGTCAACCGAGTGAACAACAGTACTGTGCAAGAGGTGTTCAGAGTATCCAACAATTGTCACGCTGTTGTAGACGAGAGTGCTGAGGCATCAGATGAGTCAGTAAAAAGGGCAGTTCCATCAGGCACGAATGGTTCTGTGACATCAGAAGAAGTTGCTGCTGTCCTCAGTGGCGGCGTGAGTCAAGTGATGGGAACGGGTGCTAACTTCAATCTTCTGCAGAAGGAAGATCAGTCAACAGCACTGCCACAGAGTCAGCTTGTTGGTTTTCAAGAACGGGACAACACAATAAGCAGAACCATGTACTTTGTGCATAGGCACAAGAGACCTACCAAGCGTGATAGAGCTGTCGAGTCGCCAAGTGTGATTAAACTACTGAAGCATTGGAGCAGACTCACCATACAGTTTGGCATGCTCTACAAAATAAGTAAAGATCCTCGCATGGCCAAGAAAATCTTCCAGTTTGTGGTGCCTCACTCATTGAAACAGAAAGACCTCCACGGTTTACATGACTCAGCAGGTCACCAAGGCCAGAACCGTACTTTGTCTCTGGTGAGGCAACGATTCTTCTGGAATGGCATGGAACGTGATGTTGTGAACTATGTTAAATCCTGTCAGCGTTGTATAGTAGGGAAAACACCGGAACCACACAACCGTGCACCACTTAAGAACATAGTCACCTTTGAGCCTATGAAGTTGGTCTGTATAGACTTTTGGACTGCTGAGCAAGAGAACAAGTCTGTAGATGTCCTGGTCGTAACTGATCATTTCTCCAAGATGGTGCACGCCTTCCTTTGCAGGAATCAAACCGCCAAACAAGTTGCTCGCCGTCTGTGGCAGGACTTCTTTCTTGTCTATGGTTTCCCTCGACGTATCCACTCTGATCAGGGAGCCAATTTTGAGAGCAAACTGATCAAAGAGCTTCTAGAGATGGCTGGGGTGCAGAAATCCCATACGACTCCGTACCACCCCATGGGAAATGGTATCGCAGAACGATTTAACTGAACATTGGGAGATATGATCAGAGCCCTTCCCCCTCAGCCCAAAGCAAAGTGGCCACAAATGCTGCAGCAGCTCACCTTAGACTATAACTGCACAGAGCATGAGACAACAGGGTTTGCACCGTTCTACCTAGTGTTTGGAAGGATCCCTCGTCTCCCTGTCGATGTCATGTTTCAACATGCTAGTACCAATGATGCTGTTGTCAGCTACTCTGACTTTGTAACCCATCTGAAGAAGGATCCACATGAAGCTGCTCAGATTGTACGGAGGAACACTCTCAGAGAACAGACTCGCCATGCCAAGCTGTACAACCGTAGGGCCAAAGGATCACCCCTCGTCGTGGGAGATCGGGTGTTGATCGCCAACAGAGGTGTCCCAGGGAAACGCAAGGTTGCAGATAAGTGGGAGTCGACCCCGTATGAAGTCATATCAGTCAAGCCTGATCTCAATGTCTATAGAGTCGAGGATTGCCTGACGGGCAAAGAGAAGGTAGTTCACAGGAATTTGCTGCTCTCTGTTAGCCTCTTGCCCTGTGAGGGAGATATGGCCAGCGAATCTGAACACTCAGGGTGTGACGCTGCTATGCATGGAAGTGATGTATGTCCTGATTTACCTCACGCGGTCGTAGGCAGTGATGTCCGTACAGTAAACTGGGTGATACAGTCAGGTGAAGAGCAAGTTCATTCAGAGATGGAGGATAACTCACTAGACAGCAGATCTGATGTTCAGTCTGACTTTCTCACAGTCGATACATCCAGTCAAGGAAGTCAGCAAATCCCCGAACAAGATGTTGATCATACTGCAAGTGACAATACGGAAAGCCCACCTCGGTTCTCTGAAAACATGATCCCTTTGGATATGGGCCCACCAGACACCGTCCTCCCAAACGAGACCCCATTGAAAACTGACCATCCGGACACTGTCTCCCCTGATACTGACTGTTTAGACTTGACTGTCCCAGACCCTCAAGCTCAGGTTATTTGTACTCAACCTAGCCGTTATGATCTTAGGGTCCCGCCAGTCCATCAGGCCTCCCAGTCGTCTTATTTGTCAGGTGAATGACCAGTTTGTAGGTGACAATTCTGTGTCCGCAATATCTGCTAGTTCCTTGTTTAAGTTCTTTAGAGATGCACTTTCAGTTTGAGTAACAAAGCTTGACCAAGAAACAAGAATTGTGCCTATGTGAGTACTTGAAACTACAGGAACAATGTTTGATATTTCAGAGATGTAACAGGCATCTTTGAGTCTGTGCTTAGTTAGGAGTTTGATCGCCTCCTTTCTTTTCACACTCCTTTTTGGGAGAGTTTTAGAACTGACATGCACTTCAGTTTGTTCCTTGTAATACAGTACCAGTTTTTGTGTCTTTTTTTTTTTCATCAATATTTTCACTTTTGCATGTGCTTTTTTTCAGTTTAATGTAGCACTCCCATATTTAGCAGAATTTCAGGGGGGTGTATGTAACGGGTGTAATAATAACTTTTGTTTTATTGAAATTCCTGCTGAAATATGTGTATAGTTTTTGGTAAGTGTCCTGCAAGGATGAGTCCAACAGTGCCACCTGCTGGTATGGGGTGGGGTTTGGTTTTGGCTTCTGACATGTGACCGGGAGGCGGGGTTTGTTGGCAGTTTTCAGAGGGAACTGCTACTGGTAAGACACATCTTTTGGTGCTCCACAAAATAAGTTAATTTTACACATTATAACCCCAGCTGACAAATCTCTCAACATGCACAGTAATGTGATTGATATTGTCAAGCTGTTTAGATTTATTTTCGTTTTGTTTCTGTTTTGCTAAAATGTAATTCCCCTTGTAGAGATCAAAGAGATCAAAGCCAGCAGAAAAGCTAATGTTGTGACTCATTCATTTGCAGGTAAATTGTACCCGTTTTTATACTCATTATTGTTTTTATTTCTATTTTCTCATATACATTAAAAAGGATGATGTTGGTTAAAATTCAGACTAAAGAAAAATATGTTGAATTCATTGTAAACGGTAAAAATCCACTATACGATCTCTTGTTAAAGTATCTTGTTAAAATGGATGTAAAAATCTATTGTGATATTCTAAAATCTATTTTATGTAAATTGAAAAGAAAGCTCTTTGCTATGCTTTGTTGGACAGTTTTCAGAGGGAACTGCTACTGAGATCAAATCCAGCAGAAAAGCTAATGTTGTGACTCATTCATTTGCAGTATCTGTAATAAAAACCTCATCATCCAGTCCAGCATGAATGTGGATCTTTGGTGGGACAAGTACACCGCGGTTACATATATATATATATATATATATATATATATATATATATATATATATATATATATATATATATATATATATATATATATATGAAATAGTTTTGAAACTGAACTTTCAATAATGATAATGTGATAGATGTAAAAGAATAGATTAATAGAGATATTGTAGTGTACGGAGTTCATTTTGCCCTAAAGGATTTTGAATTCCGTGAACTAGCTTGCTAGGAGATTTATGGGTCTAGGCAGAGATCTATGAGACCCCAAAATTTAGTGATACCAAGATAAAGGTTGTGAATCAGTGACAAATATAGTAGATATCCGCATATTCATTCAGTTTTGATCATCAAATTATTAATTTATTTTCTGCATCTAATTGTTGATGGTAATGGGGAATGGCCACAGGCTTGTCTTTTTCCATTTTCTACTTCTATACTTCCTTCTTTTCTTTCTTTGTACAACATAATTCGTAATATCAATCATCAAAGCAAATGAGCCGTTTGAAAGCAGGCTCTCTTTAATGAATTGAGCCAAAAAAAAAAAGCCGTTTGTCTAATAAAAAAAGACTGACTTAACCTTCGCTTGACAACAATTACCACCAACAATGACGTAATCTCGAAACAACGAGATCTTGTTAGCCAAGATCGGTGTGCAGAAAAATAAAAACTCAAACCGCGAAACCAAAATAACGATGAAAAGTTTGTAGTGCAGTAAATCTTTGTTAAAGAGTAATTAAATGATAATGACAATTTATAGGAAAAAAAACTGCGTCCCCAGCATAAATGATGTGTCTAGGACACAGGTACATGGGCCAATGAGAACACTCAGTATATAATACAAGATAATTATACAGAATAGTTTGAAAAGAAATAATATGTACATAACAAGACTAATCATTTCTCGTTGAATATGCGAATAGCAAAAGGGTAAGAACTTTTAAGACGTGTAGTTTTGCACCTAATAAAGCAAGGACGAGTAGAGCAAAGAGGATGACTGGAAACCTTCCATAATTTTAGTGTCCATCTTCTCGTTTGTTATAAATGGACAAATTCAAAAGAGGCGTAATATGTAAAAATATTTTTCCCTTAGTATTTTCTCATACTCAACAATTAAATACTCTCAATAAAATAATGCAAATAAAAGAGCAGGTGATCTGAATCATTTAAAATACCGTATTTTCCGCACTATAGGGCCCAACGGGTTATAGGGCGCACCCCCAAAAAATAGTTTTTGGTCCTATATCTTCCATAGATAAGGCGCACCGGATTATAAGCCGCTACAATGGGAACATCGACAAAACAGTCAGATGATTCAGTCCAACTGATTACCCCCTTAACATTCCCAAAGCTTGCAAAGAAGCAAATACGTGTCGTAGACACGTGCGGATGCGGTGTCCGTACGATGTCACTCAAATGCATCGTTTCAAATATCATTCGGAAGGTTCAAGTCTTAGGATTCAAGAAATGCCAAACATTTCTTAGTTTCTATTTTCTTTTTCGCTCGCAACTTTACTGTGCATATGACAATAAACACTTGGAATTGAGTTTAATTCACTCAACTCATCACAGCAACATCAAGATCGTTTTAAAACAAGATACCGGGAAAATATAAAGCCGCATAGCTCACCTAAGTTCTCACGTTCAATAATGATACGCAATCATGGTCTTCTTACAACCGTGAGTGAAGTAAATCCAGGAGAGTAAAATATTTGCAAACACAGACTAATAAAACATGTTTCTTTATGGTGTACTTTAGCAAGCTTGCTAAGCTTGCTACGCCATTGCTAAACTCGGCCAATTGCAGGGTTTGTTTTGGCCATCTAGCCAATCCGAGGCTCCGAATAACTTCAGCCAATAGCGATCGATTTAACGGATGATTGACACATCTTATTCGGCCAATTGCAGGGTTTGTTTTGGCCCTCTAGCCAATCCGAGGCTCTGGATAACTTCAGCCAAAAGCGATCGATTCAACGGATGATTGATACATATTTTTGGCCAATTGCAGGGTTTGTTTCAGCGCTCTAGCCAATCCGAGGCTCCGAATAACTTCAGCCAATAGTGATCGATACAAATGATGATTGACACATTGGTTAGCCAATGAAACGCCGGTAAATAAATCCCAGCATACACCGCGGACTACTTTGCCTTCGGGGAAAATCTAGTCGGCGGCGGCAAGTTAGTTTCAAGACTTTGCGAATTAATTTTGTTCCATAAATAAGGCGCACAGTATTATAAGGCGCATGGTCAGCTTTTGAAAAAAGACTTTTAGGTGCGCCTTATAGTGCGGAAAATACGGTAATTGAAATTTTGAAAAAGGTTTGAAAATGACAACAAATTAACACAGAAAAGAAAATTTGAGACTAGAAATCATTTCTAACGTTGCTGAAGCTATTTCAGTTACTGAATGAAATGTTTCTTTTAAAAAGAAAATATCATGTTAATTTCTATAGCCTTAATCACAAGGGATCTCGAAGGGCTGCATAAAACAAAGACTACTGCATAAAACAAAGACTACTGCATAAAACAAAGACTATTGCATAAAACAAAGACTATTGCGTAGAACAAAGACTATTGCACAGAATAAAGATTATTATAATAATGTAATATAGATATGAGTCAACAAGATAATTCATAAGTGACAAGTATGCATTGCTTTATATTGAATCAATAACAAAAGATTGAATAAGATTACAGAAAGAGGAAAAGACAAATAGAAAGTTTTGACATTGAGTTCGATTTGGCATTTCTTTGAGATTTTTTTAGATTTTTTGATGTTTAGATATTGTGAGGGCTTTTTAGCCCAAAGGACTAGATCCTCTGGGAGGACAATTGACTCCACACTGAATTTTTTTTAGAATGAGTGTTACGATTGACAAATGATTAATAATTGTGTAACAAATGCTGACTTATGGTTTGGTTAAGTTAAAAGGAAACAGTGTCTGTGGAAAAGAGCATTTTTTTAGAAGACAATGAGAAACAGATTGATCGATCCTGTGACGCCCCATTCCAGCACCGCTCCAGTGCGCCAATTGAAGTGGTTGTTGTGCTGCACCAACCACTGGTGTCCCATCACGAGCGGAAGATTGATTGAAGAAGAAAAAATACAAAAAAATGAAGATGTTCAATTTTGACATGGCAAATTTGTGTATATAAGAACTTTGCCTTTTTATTATTTAATATCTTGTGCATCCATTCAATATGGTTGGTGTAAAGTGTAAAGAAGAGGCGAGCTGTTTCTTTTAAAATGAAAGTGGAATAAAAAAGATTGATGCAGTTGAGAAAATGGTTGGATTGCTTTTTTTCGCCCACATTCTACATCAGAGGAGGAAGTAGCCTAACTCTTGAAGCGCACCTTCCACAAGTAAGTTAAACTTAACTTTATTTATCTTTATAGAGCATATTATTTTATTAAATATTTATTTTTTAGTACAAAACGATAGAGGTTACTTATATAAGACTTACAAGACTTCTACAAGAGTCAAACATACAAACCTTAAACATACAAAGCACTGAAGCTACTTACAAACAAATTCAACCTACAAACTATCGTTCGCAGGTAGGGCAGTGTCTGTATCACAAGACAGGCTTGAATAAATTCTTGTTCCGTTCTGAACAAGCCTGATAAAAGTAAAATAAAAGCAGATAGGCGCAATGGAAAATAAAGCATAAGGGCTCTTTGAACCTAGAAGGGCATTGTACACACACACTTAATAGAGAAAATAATCAACACAAAAAAAATTCAGATTTTTTGTTTTACAATATGTGATGTCAATTTGATTCATGAATAATTGTGTCATACTATTCTTGACATGAAATCATAAAAATCTGAGTCTTGCAGAGATGGAATCAGTTTTTTTCATCACCTTGCATCATTTCACACCATGTAAACCATCGGGAGTAGCGGCAACATGGTGTCATGCACGCTCAATTGAGCGTCGTTACTTCCGAGTTATGCGATAAGCGCTTGCGAACAATCTCTACATTGTGGTAACATATTTTGCGGGTGTCACCAGCTGTGCATACATTCCACAAAGCGCAAAATCTCAAAGAATGTCAGTTATGAGATATGCCCGCAGGCTTTGACCATGCACACATATTTATCATCCCAATTTACCGCGCTGGGTCTTTGACAGTGGTGGGCAAACTATGTCCCATGGGTCACATGTAACCACTCAGCCCTTTTCATTGATTTTTTTTTTTTACAGAAATGGTAAAAACATAATCATAATATGTATCATCAAATTAATAACGTAAGTGCATGACTCACTTTTTGGAGCCAAATTGAGATTTTTGCCTAAATAGGCTTAAGGGACAAAATAGATTTATATGCTTTATTTCTGAGCATTTCTCAGTCAATTTGATTGAATTATGCGTTCATGAATACATACTTACTGGTGTATTTGTCTGTTGTCACGATCCTGTCAGTTGCCCGCTGATTGCCCTCACTCCTTCAGCGCCAGATGCCACTTGTTTCCTAATTTTTTCTCTCTCTATTTAAGCGCTTCCTTTTCTGGTCACTCTTGGTCTGTCCAACAGCAAACCTCAGCACATGCAAGGCAAACACTTTTGACTCTGAGTCCCGTTTTGATTCCCACCTGTTCCTGCATCCTGCGACCTGCCTGCCCACCCCGTCTACCTGCCTGATTCCTTCCCCTGATTACTGCTATAGTGTATCGCATTGTGTGAGCAGAACAAAAGCTATCACGGGGGCAGGTTGTGGAAGGCATTATGTGTATGTGTAATGCGTGGCCCTGACTGTCCGTGAAAGGCTAGTGTATGCTTTTAATCAAACAAAGAGCTCATGTCAAAGTGGCACCAAAAAAAAACTTCTAATAAGAGCAACAGCTAGTATTTTAAGCGGCCCGTTACAATGAAAATAAATGTATCAACTGGACCCTGAGGAGAGTCAAAAGAGCCCAAAGACATGCTGATCACGAACAGGTGCTACGTGGGTTGTTAATAGTCAGCGTCGGTGGCAAAAGTAGTGGTGGTGTCGCATGTCTGGTCCACTGCTACCGCTAGGCTACATAACAACTCACAAGCTACCTCCGACAAGCCTGTACCTCACCAACTCCAGATCCATTACCCATGATACAGATGACCTGGAGCTACTGTTGTGGTAAATACACTTGCAAATGTAGAATAGATTTGCATACATGTAGAAATGTAGAATAGATTTGCATACATGTAGAAATTTAGAAAGACTTGCATACATGTAGAAATTTAGAAAGACTTGCTTACAGTTGTGGGAAAAAGGTCGGGTAGACATCCTTGAAGATACTCTTGGCAGACATTAAGTTTCCTTGAAGATAGCGTGCAAGGGACGGGACGCTCTGTACTTGATACGTGATACAGGACCGCCTTTTGGGGTGGTAAATAGACTTGCATTTGTGCATACACTGACGTCAGTGAAAAACTCAGTTCGGGAAGTTCTTGGCAGACAGTTGAGTTTGCTTGAAGATAGAGTGCGAGTCTCTGTATACACTGGGCAAGGAACGAAGGTCTCTGTATACACTGACGTCAGACTGTTTGGAGAAGCCATCTCCTTGTCTCCTAATAAGGATACAAGGAGATGGCTTGAACGAGAAAAACAAAATTCCTTTAAGTAATACGTGATATCGGACCGCCTCTTGGGGTGTACAAAAAGCAATGTTCTGCCTGGAGCTTTTCCGAGATCTCCATTGACGCATCAATAAAGTGACATCTCCCTCCGAACGAGGCTGGCTCCTGTTTTCCTTATCCACATATGAGAAGACTTTTCTCTCGATTATCGAACCTCCATTTTCTCCAACATTTAAATGGCGCCCCAACGTGGATTTTGGCACTTAAAGAAACAGAAAAGGGAAAAGACTTCTCAGTGGAACGGTCTCGAATGAGCGGTTGAGGTAGGGACAGTTTTTTCTCTCCTTATTTCGGTTTGCTTGTCGAGATTCGTGGGAGGACGGGAGCCTGTGACGTCGGAGCTAAATTATGAAAATGCGTGCACGTGGAACTTTCCGTCTATAGTCAGGCCCAAGTTCGGACGGATGAGATATATAGACTGAGTTGTGATTTTTATGTCCGACGGGATTCTGAGCTCAGAGAGTCCTGTCTGTTTTGGGACATAGGCTGCTTGAAAAAGGAAAAAGGCTAATTTTACCTGGATAAAAGGTGCGGCGGCGTCGGTATTTGTATATTTATGATTGTCTTGAGATCTGTGTAAAGCTGTGATAAGACGTCATCATTTGCTGAAGTGACAGTTCGAGAGTAGACGATCTATATATGGTTAATACGGGGCATGTTTTATGTGTTTCCCTAGTCGATTGATGATTGGGAGTCGGACATGTAACCTTGCACTTGAGAAAAAGTGTGGTGCATGGAACCTCGCCATTTTCTACAATCTGAAAGGTTATACCGACGTTAGAAAAATGAGCAGTAATCAGATGTTGTATTATTAAGATATATTCGCATAGAAACAAGCGATACAAAGAATGTGTGAGAATTGCTGACATGTTTTCAGTCTGGGAGATGTCTCATTCGGAAATGTTGGTGTGTGTGCCAGCTGGCGATAATTGTGCGTGTGTCTCTCTGTCTGTGGATGTGTGTTCTGTTCGGTTCGGTTTCTCCCCCGGCCGCCTGAGTGAGAGTGCGCGGGTGATTTATACTTAACTGTTTTTTTTTTTTTTTTTTTTTTTTTTTTTGTTTGGCGTTGGGAGAGGAGTTAAGGACACATGGATGAATGATGGAGTGACTGCTTATTCTACATTTTACGGTCTTGTATGTGCGTTAAAGTGTCTTGCTTTTTGTGGGTTATTCTCACCCCCACCCGACCCCCGTCTTTCCCCCGTCTTTCGCTCCTTTGCTGTATGGAAAATAAATAAAAGTGGAGGGATTACTTAATTCGTCAAGTGCTCCGTTTGCGTGTGGCCTTTTGATTTGTGAGATCTTGTTCCGATAAACGTGATAAGTATAGTTTGGGTAAATTGAGGAAACAATTTGGCAAGCATTTTCAAAAGACAATGAGGAGCAGATTACTCGATCTTGAGGAAGACCATGAAAAATGTAAGAATTTAATTGCTAAGGTGATGTCTTCATGGTCATTTAACCTAGACTAAACATCCGAGTTTGTAAACATGACCGATTTAACGGGATTCAGAAGTCAGACGGACTGTTGAAAAGGGCTGAAGATGGACAGAAAAACAAGCAAAGAACAAACAAAGACGTTCACTCATCCGTTGTCTGCGCCGCTTGTCTACAGCAGGGTCGTGGGGACACTGGAGCACATCCAGGCTGTCCTCAAACAGTGAGCAGGGGGCAATCTGAACTGATTGCAGCCAGTTTCGAGGAGAAAGAGGTAGACAACTGGGCACCAAGGTCAGTGTGGCACTGATAAAGCTCATGGGCGCATTCCTACAGCGGATTACGAGTGGAACGTCACAATGGACTGAGCCAGACGGCCAAGGCCGTCGACGGGGCGGTGATAACGAACAACACGAGTCTGCATTGAATCACGCTAGAATCTTGTTGATTGACGTAGTGTTTACAAATCTGAGGAATATTGATACGTTTGGATTGTGAATTATTTTATTTTTAACACAGAAATACTGCTAAAATTGTATTTTGAATCTGCTTTCCAGGAAAACGGTGATGTGTCTCCAGATGCAGGAGCATCAGGAGGATTATTAAGGAGGATAGGTAACAGGGGAATACCTTTGGCTTTATATCAGATACAATTGCACAATTTAAAAATATTATGCAAGGGGGGGTGTGAAATAGCTGGAGAAATAAGGGTGTAGGTCTCCGTATTTACAGGCCACGGTAGACGGAGAGAATAATAATAGGAAGGAGTAGTAGGAATAATAGGAGCAGTGCCATCAAAAGATCTAGGTGCGGAAACAGTAATTAGGTTTTTGATTAGAGAAGTTATTCCGCGATTTGGCATACCGTCAGAAATAAACTCGGATAACGGTGCGGCATTTGTTCAAAAGGTCGTGAAGGGGATCTTACAAAAACTACACATTAAACAACGGTTCGGTGAGGTTTATCAACAAAGTCAAGGGATGGTGGAAAAGAGTAAATGGAATATTAAAATCAAAGATAAACGAGATCTTTGTGAGTACTAGGCTCAACTGAGGGGATGCGCTACAGTTAGCGCTGATGAGTGATCGCATGCAAACTCATTGGATCACGCATTTAACACCGCATGAAATGCTAACAGGCAGACCAGCACCGCATCTGGGAGGTCCCTATAAGGGGCCGCCACTTGAGCAACTACAAACTGAACTGAGAGACTGTATGAGACAATTGACGGCTGTCATCTACCGGCTGACAAGAGTCCAAGGTCGAACAACCATTTGAAAAGACGTCCCAGGGGATCTCGTCTACAACAAGGTTTCAACGAAAGTGGAACCATCCGAGGCGTGAGGGACCGTACACCGTCGTGAGGGCAACGCTGGCCGCAGTCCAGGTCGAGGGCAGCTCAAAATGGTACCATCTGAACCGCGGTACCACGGCTCACGCTGCCACCGTCAACGAGACCAAGCAAGATCAACAGGGCAGTAACGTTAAATTAGGAAAACAAGATGTGGGTGACAAAGCTGTGTGTGATAATAAATTGTCTGATATGATTGTTACTAGGAGCAGAGCTCGAGAAATCGCAGCGGCGAATGGAAATTGCGGGTCCGAAAGTGCAACCGGAGATCCAAAGAGCGACGCTGCAGTTGCAGACCATGACGCATCCTAGAGACAGCGGCCCGGTTAAGTGTGACACTACTGTATAACATGCCAAAACGGTTGAGGATTTGGAAAGTACAAGTACATTTTACCTCATGAAGGGCTCAATGGCCCTGAGGTATGGAAGCTCGAAAGTACCAAAATTAAAAATATTACAGGAAAAGAGAAAAAAAAAATGTGAGATATGACGAAAATGTGTAAAATATAATTCTTAGAATATGGTTTCGTAAGAAACATGCACTCGAAATCTTTTAAAGGGACAGTGTGTATAAATTGACCCCAAGATGTCTGCACTGTGGAGTGCAACCGAAATAAAAGTGCTTAACAGGATGAATAGGAGAGTCACAGTGCCCACATAAGCACTATTTTTCACTGCCTCTAGGTGATGCTCATGTTATGGAAAACTCCAGTAACTCGAGTTTACAGTCACGTAGTCACACCAGCGGTCCCTGTTTTGGATGTAAGTTGCTAAAAATACTTTATAAGAAAGCTAATTAAACGATTTAGGTTCACTATCAAGACATTTCTAATAAAAACTCGCAGGAAAAAACCTTAACCGAGAACGAACGTTTTATCCAGAAGCTGTAGCAAAGAAACTCAAACGTTTTGATTGGGTAAGTGTTAGGAACTATAAACAGGGCATGCACACTTTTACTCCATTGCCCAGCGCCTGTGCTAAAAGTAAATACGTAAGTATCTTCAGTTGTAGGAATTTTTGACATTTTCACAAAATAACTTGGCTTGCATCAGGTTTTGAATCAATAATTTGAGACAAATTGACAGACAAAATGAGCCTCAGCACTCATAAGTGACGGCGGGAGAGAGTCGAATTTTAAGTCACTCAACACTCAAAACGTCACACAGTGAAAATTAAAATCGCTGAATGAAAGTACCGTAGAAATACTACGACAGTAATACGGTAATAGAGAAATGCCCCTAGAGGTATACTAAACAATATCACAAAACTAACGATTCAATATAATACTTTAAAACAAAGACATAGTACACTACATCAATTAAAAATAAATAAAAAAATAAATAACTACAGAACTAAATACCAAGTTAAGTGCAAGAAGGGCATTTATGAGCTGGCTCTCTTCAATAAATTGAGAAAAAAGCAGTTTTGTCCAATGAAAAAGACTGACTTACCCAATTACCAACAACAATGACGTAATTAGCTAAGATCGGCGTGCAGAAGAATAAATACTCATACAGCAAAACCAAAGTAACGATGATGTAATGCGTTGAATCTTTGTTAAAGAGGAATTAAATGATAATGACAATTTAAAGGAAAAGGTTGCGTCCCCAGCATGAATGATGCATCTGGGACACAGGTACATGGTGAAATGAAAACACTGAGTGTATAATACAAGATAATTATACAGAATAGTTTAAAAAGAAAGAATGTTTAAGTAACAAAACTAATCATCTCTCGTTGAATATGCGAATGGAAAAAGGGTAAGAATTTTTAAGACGTGTAGTTATGCTCCTAATAAAGCAAGGGCGAGTAAAACAAAGAAGACGACTGGAAACCGTCCATAATTTTAGTGTCCATCTTTTCGTTGGTTATAAATGGACAAATTCAAAAGAGGCGTAATACATAAAAATATTGTTTCCTTAGTTTTTCTCATATTCAATAATAGATTACTAGTGGTATGAATGATTTCGAATTATCAAAAATTGAAAGAAGTTTGAAAATGACGACATATTATCACAGGGAAGAAAATTCGAGACTAGAAATCATTAATAACGTAGCTGAAGCTATTTCAGTCACTGAATGAAATATTTCTTTTAAAAAGAAAAGAAAAAGAAAAACAAAGGGAACTAAGACAATTGCGTAAAAACGAAGATTGTCGCGCGGAATAAAAGATTAAGATAGTAATATAAAATAAATACGATTCAACAAGATAATTCATAAGTGACAAGTAGGTATTGCTTTATATCGAATCAACAATAAGAGATTATGATTACAGAGGGATGAAAAGACAATTAGAAATTTTTGACATTGAGTTCGATAAGTTATTTAAATAAGGATAATTTGCTGAAAATTGGGTATGAAAAACTCGAGACAAAAGTATGAAAAACAACACACTTGGTAGTGTTTTTGGAGTTCCCCAGGGTCTTGAAAAGCACTATATAAATCCAGACCATTTATGATGGAATGGGACATATACCTTTACGGACATAGTTACAAAACGGGTTCACATATTGTAACTGACAATTAAATTTGGCATGACACTCCATCTTCAGAGTTAGGTAAAGGAACGGAAAAGATAAGGTTATAGTTATAATTAATACAATATTTACACAAGAATGTGCATTTAAAATGTTACATACAGTTGAGGGTTGTGTAAATATGCATTTGGTGAAAAATAGTCATTGTAGTGCAAAAAAGGTTGTCAGCATTGTGCAAAACATATGACAGTATTTTTATAGATAAGCTATAAAAATAAAAGGAAATTAAAAGGATCAATATCTAATTGAAGGCAAATAAACATAGACATAACATGTTGTTTTGCTTTAGAATAAGAAGATACGTACCACGCAATACATAAAATTTTGTTATAGAAAAAGATGCTGAGCACAGGGGTGAACGAATTAATCAGATAGATAGATAGATAGATAGATACTTTACTCATCCCCTGAGGGAAATTCACATTTCCAGCAGCATCCCTGAGCTGAGAACAATACAATAATAAAGCCAAAAGAATACAATATACAAATACCCACTTTAGCATGTTATATAGAGTAACTAAATAGTGCTACACAGAATACATATTGCAGTAAGATTCGGTAATGTCCAATGTAGGTGGTGTTGTTTAGTGTACGTATTTTTGCGAGTTGAAACCCATATCCATAGGATAGAAAGTAATCCAAGTGTTGCAAGGCACTGATAAAGTAAGCAAAAATAAATAAACAAATAAATAAATCACAAAAGTAGCGAAAATAACATGAGAGCTGCTGGAGTGGCTGCCATTCGTGACGGCGCCGGAAGTAACATTATCAAATACATTTTTCCACAATTGGGTCAGAATTAAACCTCTAGGGTTTAATCCAGCCATTCATGTGCAGTAAACCAAAGGAGAACAAGAAATGGGATGGTAAAATATTACAATAATGTAAATCCTACTACAGAAATTCTATGAAATTACTAGAAAACGGAATATAGAGCTTGAAAACCGGGACATAGTATATGGTACGGCTATAATTCTAAAAAGACCAACTACAGAAATTCTGCAAGAATACTGCTACAAAACTACAACAGCATTAATACTAGCGCTACTAAAGAAATCCTGCAAAAATATAGCCTCAGGTGTACTACAACCTACTTCGAAAATATTACAGAATCTTATTTAATCTTATTTTGTAAATATTATAAGATACTACTGCAGGAATGGTTGAGTTAAGTGCAGAGCGGACCTGAACTCAATCGCTTAACGACCAGTTACTTCTATTCAGCAAAATTGTCCAACGCTTAGGGAATAAACAAAACAGCAACTGGCTTACAGGCAAACAGGAACTCAGACTAGGAATACTCATAAAACAGGCTTTTACTCAGACCGGCAAGCCCTTAAGAAGGACACTCGCAAATTAGACGGTCGCCACGGCGACCATGCTGGACATGACAGAAATACTACATACGTGCACAACTACAATAACACAGTTGTATCTCTACTTATAAGTTTAATTGGTTCTAGCAGTAAATATGGAATGATGAAACTATTGTAAATCGAAACACATTATCAATTTGAATCAATTGGATTGAAACGGGATTAGTCCGTTCCGAAAGCAAACGAACCTTGTTGAATCAACTGCAATTGCCCTGAAGGTATGCTGGTGTTCAGTAGGGGTTCATACATATACACAAAATAGATAAACATGATATAAATATAATGAAATATAACATCATAACTGTAAATGAGAAAAACTGGATGTGTCCCCAGGCTCGTGACGCCAAAAGTTTGCCCACCCTTGACTTAGAACCATTGTTTTTGGGACGATGGACTGGTGGTTAATTGCGCTTTTAATGACGGATTTCTTTTTAGGTTCTTTTTAAGAAGCAGAATGTTGGAAAAAAAATTTTTCAGCTGATTGTAGCCGATGATGAAATAGGTCGATAAATTCTCTATAGAACGTGATGTCTCGTTTGGTTTCATGTTATAGTCATCATAGTTCCATTCCACTCCATTCAGTCGGAGTGCCGATGGACTACCAGAAACCAAATGTGTTAACGACAGTACAGACTAAAGTGACGGATGTTATGCTAAACCTTAATGTGACGATACAGGCGAGAAGGGTACCGACACACCAAAGTCCAGAAAAACCTACACCCACGGCGACAGCACTGAAGAGTGAGGTTACAACGCCGACAGCCAGAAATGAGTGCACGGCCAGTACGTAAAATTCGGGAAATTGTGTAGAAGAGGAAAACCATAACCCTAACTCGGTAGTTGTGTAGGCGCATGGTCTCAATGTGCACTGACTTAATTTGACTAATTAACTTAAATTTGTGTGGGCCATCTGTCTTGTCATATGTTTTATGTTTGTTCAATGTTGTAAGTGTTTGTATTCTTTCCTGTATTCTTATCTTTCTTGTCTATATGGTTGTCCAGCGTTTAATCGGCCCACGTAATAGTCAGTCTACATTATAATAAAAAATGGAGCATCTGCGGAAAGAGACACATATGATGATCTGGACTGAATACGATATCAATTAGCACTATTGTTAAACACGCAACACACTATATAGCACTAGGAATAACAGCAACAAATATATTGGTTTCTGATTGTGATTCTTTTGTTGGTATGTCACACTGCCGGGGAACAGGCTGCTGTCTGGGATGGTCAGGATGCATCGTCGCTTCCGGGTTTTGGGCTGCATGGAAACTGCGCGTGATGCCTGCTGGGATGGACACTCACTCCAGCATCTGACTTCACGACACCCGTTGACGAATACGACATTGCATGGTCTTCAAAATGTTCGCGGGAGTCAGGCCAAAGAACCTCCAATTTCTCCAACACTACAACTTGTGGGGAACCGCTCTTTTATTTAATATGACAATACAGACCTTCATTCAACTACAATTGTGTGTTCTGTGTTTTTATTTGTATATCTTTAGTTATTTTCTTACAGTTGTATACAGAAAGTTATCGATATTTTAAAAATAAATACATTTTTCTCCTCTGAGGGTTTTGAATGTCGCAGACTTTTTTGGAATGCAACCCCCGAAGAAAAAAAAAAACGGATTACTGTACATAATATTTTCTTTGTGTATTGTCGTGGTAAACAATGAATCTATCTATCTATTTACCCTGGTCATATCCCTTGAAGAGGGGGTGACCGACAGCAAGACAAGCACATACAAAAACAAAGATAATAAAAAAGGGAAAAAGTAGCAAAAAAAAAAAAAAAAAATTGGACCATGGCCAATAATGAATTGATACAGAACAATCAAGCTATCATTTACTTCTGCTCGTCCACCCCAATGTTCCCTGTGCGCTTAAACCGGTCTGAGCAATTACAAAAAAGTATGAAAATATTAAACGTAAGCAAAATCAATCCCGATTGTGGCAACCAAATCATTAAAAACCTGACATCAAATCAAGTTACATTCTGCTGGCTTCATGGCAACACTAGCTATTTTATTTATTCATATATTTTTGAATATCAAATCAAAGGTCATGTCCAAACAAAATCAATGCTGACAAAGTCTAAACCAAAACCAATAACCAAACTGGAAATGGAAATATAGTAAACAAAGTAATGAACAAGTGGGCTTAAAGCAACTAACATGATGCCCAATGGAGAAAGCGGAAATATACAGGTGTGTGTTGATTGTTCATTCATGTGCCCAGTTCCAAACCCGGGTGGCAGCCTCTGGTTGAAGGGGGCGTACCAGACCCTAACGTTATTGTGTATGAAATGAAATCTCAAGACTACCAGTGTTTTAACCCCTTAAAGTCCCTGTGAAATGTGCCTAAAATCATGATACATAATGTACCCATAGTAAATTGAATGCTGTTCTTGAACCATTTAGAGAGTACGGACAGTTATGGTCTCTTTTGAAAGGTAAGACTCTGAAGCTTTCCCCCCAATTGAAATAAGCACTGCAAGTGCTACTAACTAGTAATCTGAGTTACACACACAAAATGAAGGTTTTTATTCCTGTCTGTTTTTTTTTTTTTGCAATTAAGCACCTGTAGATGAGTGCAGCGTGGGAAAACACATTTTTAGTCATTATGAAAGAATTGTTTATGTTTGACTTTTCTTACTAGTAGTCATAATAATAATTGTTGTAATTGGTGTGTGAAAATGATGCGTGAAATTAATCTCAAATTGCTTGGCGCACGTTAATTTCAGCTCTGATTTGAATACACATCAAAAACTTGAATACATTATTGTTGGAAATTCAATTGTCTATACAATGTTTCAATCATTATTGGAATCGGTTTCTACTGGCTGAAGACATTCGGACCGGCCGGAGGGGGTCTCCCTTTTATTAAACAGTCTACTGGGAGGTCGGTGGTTCGCGCCCCGGCCGAGTCATTCCTAAGACTTAAAAAGTGGTCGGCGGCGCCCTCTGTTGGCTGCGGCTGCATCGGCTCGCTACAACGGGTCAGGTGCAATCGACATTTCGTTCTGTGTACATTGTTACACAGAATGACAATACAAGGAAATTATTTATTATTATTTATTATTGTATAGGCTAAGGCGGGCTTTGGACCATTAAAAAAACCTGCGATTGGCTGAGAAAGGTGTCAATCGAAAGGTCAAAGGCTAAGTACTGATTTGGGAATAATTTTTACGGGTCTATATAGCTTTGGAGGGGCATTTTAGCAAAACAAACAAACGAACGTCAAAAAAAAGATGACATACTTTTTTCTACTTTCATCTGTGTGTTTTGGAGTAAATATTAAGTAACGGTTGGGTTCTCTGGATTGTCCTTGATGTAACAAAGCAATTTTTGCGTACATTCAACCATTTGATTATGGCCAGGGGACATAATTGGTGTGTTAAGCTAGATTTTATAGTTTTCTGGTATCCTATTTAAAACTGATCATAGTGTTTCGGTGATGAGTATATTCTGAAATGGTAATCATATATTGACTCTTAATTTGTATAGCCCTAAATCACGAAGAGTCTCAAAGGGCTTCACAGATTATTACACTATATTACACAGACTATTTTTCAGAATACTATTATACATTCCCCTGCTCTGGAGCCGACGAGAAGAGTAGGTTATTCATATGCTATAGAGTAGAAGTGAGTTTTAAGCTTAGAAGAGGGAGAAGAGCATTCCACAGCACCAGTGCCCGGATGGAGAACGCTCTCGAACCAGCAGAACACTTCTTTGCTCTTGGGATCACCAGAAGACCGGCACTCTCAGAACGTAGGCTTTGGACCGGGACATAGGGGGAAATCAGATCTGAAAGATAAAAGGGAGCAAGTCCATGTATGATTTTGTATAATACTAAGAGAACCTTGAAATCACATCTAAGGCTAACTGGGAGCCAATGCAGGTTAGCCAAAATCGGTGTGATGTGATCGGACTTTTTTGTCCTAGTTAAAAGCCTCGCTGCGGCATTTTGTACCAGCTGATTAGACTTGATTCTAGACTTCGGGAGACCAGAGAGTAGTGCATTACAGTTATCGAGACAGGAGGTAACAAACGCATGAATAATTATTTCCGCATCCGACTGAGACAGTATAGAACGAATTTTAGCAATGTTACGAAGATGGGAGAAAGCGGTTCTAGTAATTTTCTTTACATGCGTTTCAAAGGATAGATCAGGGTCAAATATGACACCTAAATTTTTAACTGAGTCACTCTGTGTGATGTGACATTTGTCAACGTTCACAGCAGTTTTTGAGAATAAGTCGCGTCATTTAGATGGACCAATGACTAAGGGGCCGGTCACACAGACATTTGCGGCTGAATCACGGCCAGAAATTTCTGCCTTTGAGGCGGACGCTATTAAACGCATTGAGTTCGCCATTAAGACGAGATACAGCGGTGCTTAACACGAGGTCGGAAATACGCGAGCGGGTGGCAGCGAGAAAGGGTTTTGCGCTGCTCAATTCTTCAGAGCGCGGGTACACAGCCTTTCACGAGCGTATTGAGGCTGAACAGCGGCCAGAAATTTCTGGCCGTGAAGCAGATGCCGTTGGGCGCTGTTGGACGTTTTGAGACAGCCATATACACGAGATAGAGCAGGGCTTTACTCGCGGTTGGAAATTTTCACGTGGTTGGCCAAGTTCAAAACTTTTGAGCTGCTCAAAAGTTTGAGCACGTGTTAAACCGCGTGCCGCACACGTGGTCAACACGAGGTAATGACGCAGAAATGACGCGGAACGACGTGCTCTGGCCGCGGCCAGGGCGTACTTACTCATGGGTAGGACGGGAAATTTCAGTGGGTAATCGTGGGTGGAGCATGGTAATAGCATGTTCTGCGCCTGTATCGCGGTGTTATTACGTGAAATTAGCATGTTACGCGTGTGACGGTCAAACGCCTTTTTCCGCGTATAAACAGCGCGAATGCCGAGCACTCGTCAGTTGTGCTCGTGACGTCAAGGGGGTGAACATGGATCCCCGTCAGCGTAGTTTCTCTTCATTTCGAATAAATCTTTCGGTGCATTCGCAATGATTGCAGCAAGGCTTTAATGCTAGGACCTTAGCTTTGCCTTTTGGCTGAGAGTAAGAGTCCCGGCTCCTAAGCTTTGTAGCGTATTGGGAACCTATCAATAATGGATAATGAATAAAGAAGGTAGACGAATAACCCTTAAACCACCCCCCCCCCGTCAGCGTAGTGACCTCGTCTCAATCCATTTTTATATCTTGACATTTCTTTTCAAGATAATAAAATAAAAATGATGCCATTGCGGGCAGCACGGCGGCGCGGTGGTTAGCGCTTGTGCGGCACAGTTCATGTCATGGGAACCTGTCGTGGGTTCAAATCCAGCTCCAGACTTCCTGTGCGGAGTTTGTATGTTCTCCCCGTGCTTGCATGGGTTTCCTCCGGGCACTCCGGTTTCCTCCCACATTCCAAAAACATCCATTTCAGGTGAATTGGCCGGTCCAAATTGTCCCTAGGTGTGAATGAGCGAGCGAGTTGTCTGTCCCTGTGTGCCCTGCGATTGGCTGGCAACCAGTTCAGGGTGTCCCCTGCCCACTGCCTGGAGATGGCTGGGATGGGCTCCAGCCCCCCCCCCGCGACCCTAATGGGGATAAGCGGTACGGCTGATGAGATGAGATGATGCCATTGCTTGAAATCTTGATCTTCACGGTACTGTGTCTTGTGCGGTTATGATATCTACAGCCCGGTGCCGAGATTTGCATCCCCTTGCTACTACAACCACTTTAACCTCGATTTATCTCACTTTTAGGGAATGTAATAGCGAATATATAACCAAAACCACTTCGTTTTGCATTTGTTGGAAATGTAATACAATTTAAACCATTCCGTCTTTGTTATTGTTGTGAATGTTATCGAACGGTAAAATCCATTTCTGCTGCACTTTCAACGAAAGCGATCGTATTCTATTTAAAACGCTTATTAAAACTATAAAGCGAGCTAATTATAACAATTGGGAGATCCTAGTCTATATAACGCGTTTATTTAAACAATAAAGTGCGATCGTATTCTACAAAATGCGTTTGTTAATGTGGATGAAAAAGTCACGCGAGGGGGCGGGGCGGTGTGGGTGTTGCGTAGGAGTCGGATTTGGGCACAACACCGGCTCGGGAGCTTTTATACCCGTGGTCCACACGAGAAAATGACGCAGAAATGACGCGATGAGGAAGCGGAACAGTCGCCGGCGTCTGTTTTGCGGGCATACCACCGATGAACAGCGGGTTGGGTTTTGCGCATTTTCCATCCCGGGCAACCACGGGCAAAAACAAAACGCAAAATTTTAGCCGTGATTCAGCCGCAAACGGCTGTGTGACCGACCCCTAACATTTCGGTCTTTTCAGAGTTAAGACGCAAGAAATTGAGTGACATCCACTCTTTTATCTCAATGAGGCAGGCCTCCAAATTTCCACAGTTTAGTGTGGCAGATTCCTCCAACGGAAGATATAGTTGAGTGTCGTCTGCGTAGCAGTGGAAACTGATATTGTACTTGCGAATAATATCACCTAAAGGAAGCATGTAAATGCTGAAAAGAAGGGGGCCAAGCAGTGAACCCTGCGGAACACCACAGGTAACACTAAAGGGCTCAGATGTCATTTTGCCATATTTAACACAGTGCGTCTTATCTGAGAGGTAGGATCTGAACCATGAGAGACCAATCCCTTTTTCCAACCGTTCTAGTAGGAAATTGTGGTGCACTGTGTCAAAAGCAGCACTAAGATCCAGCAGCAGCAAAAGTGATGAAGCGCCAGAATTCATTTCCAGTAGGAGATCATTTGTTACCTTGATCAGAGCTGTGTCAGTAGAGTGGTTAGCCCTGGATCCTGATTGCATAGATTCAAAAAGGTTATTCTTGGATATGAAATCATTCAGCTGCTGTGTCACTACTTTTTCAAGTACTTTAGAAAGGAAAGGTAGGTTTGACACAGGTCTATAATTACATAAGATTTCTGGATCAAGGTTGGGTCGTTTCAGTGTGGGTTTAATAACGGCGGACTTAAAAGCTGCTGGAACTACACCTGAGGAGAGTGATATGTTTATAATATTTATAACTGGAGGTCCAAGGACGCCAAAAAAACCTTTAATAAGTGAACCTGGGAGCGGGTCGAACTGGCAAGTTGTCGTTTTGGCCGCATTCATCACCACCTGTTTTGAGATCATCAAGTCACAAATTCCCTGGACAGCCACCCTGTCGTGCATCTGTAGATTTCAGCCCTTTAATATGTGTTGTATTAATAATGTCTTTAGCAATTTCTTCCTGTATGCATTGAATCTTCTTAGTAGAAGACCATTAAGTCATGAGCAGAGTGGGTCGAACTATCTGCGATAGTCTGTTGCCTTGTAAGCGATGCTACAGTGTCAAAAAGGACTTTGGGATTGTTCTTTTGTGACGCAATCACCTTCAAAAGGTAGGCCGATTTTGCAGAGGCAAGGGCCACTTTATACTTTAACAAGCTGTCACACCAGGTTTGATGGAAAACCTCAAGCTTGGTAGCACTCCATTTTCTTTCCAATTTCCTGCATTCTTGTTTAAGGGTTCTAGTTTCATCAGTAAACCAAGGCGTGCTTCTTTTAGGACGTGATTTAAGCCTTATGGGCGCTATTGAATCCAGGACACTAGCCATGGTAGTATTAAACTCATTCATAAGTGAGTCAATAGAGCCATTGTATGAAGAAATGACGCAACTGCTCCAGGAAGGAGTTCAAAGAGCTCAAAAACTGTGCCAGTGCTTATATTGCGTCCGCTAAATCCTTCAGCTTTTTTAGCACTACATTTAGCTAGCACCTCAAATGTAACTAAATAATGATCCGAGATAATGGTAGTACACGGTAACACCATAATGTTTGAGGTTCAAACTCCTCGAGTCAGAACCAAGTCTAGCGTGTTTCCATCTTTATGGGCTGGCAAATCAACCAGTTGATTAAAACCAAATGCATCAATTAGAGACCGAAACGCAACAGTAAGTGAACTGAGTGGGGAGTTCATATGAATGTTAAAGTCCTCCATAATTATAATTTTGTCTGCATAGGTTACTAGTTCAGACAAAAGTTCAGCAAATTCGTCTAAGAAAGTTGTGTATGGCCCAGGTGCGCGATAGATAGTTATTACATAAATTGACAATAGAGAGGACCGCATAACAGATTGATTGTCTCGGTAATGTGTCAAAATCATCTAAATGCAAACCTCACAGTTTGTGTCATCTTTTTCCTATTTTTTTTCCTGCACGCTCAAGAAAATGTGCCTCACACGAAGTCCTAGAATAGAGTCGGAGTCATTAATAAAGCATGGACCTGCTGTGCATCCCAGCTCCCTGCTTGTATCCCTGCAATAAAGCGAGGACTGTTGCAATAATGGTTTCTATTTGAAAAAAAACCATCTCTTTATAGTGCTTTCATCACCAGCGTAACGTTATTTTCACCAGCTGAGCTTCCACAATTGCTTTGGTGATCAGCAGACATGTAATATTTATCTTCTTTTTCTTCTTCTCAATCAAAAAAAAACCTCTTCAAGTTCTCTCCATTTCCCGATATTGCTTATTGTCTGCTCTCACAGCTTCCCTGTTGACTCATTGCTGATACCAGTGACAAAGATCTAAGTGGTTGCCGTGGCAATCCCTTGACAACACTATTGGAATTTATTTAGCATGCTGCTTTGTGAATGGAGGGGAGAAAATCTTTTGCGTGCTCTGTGTGTGACAAGTTATTAGATGTGTTGTGTACCACACACACACACATTATGTGTATATATACATATATATATATATATATACTGGACTGTCTCAGAAAATTAGAATATTGTCATAAAATTCTTTATTTTCTGTAATGCAATTAAGAAAACAAAAATGTCATACATTCTGGATTCATTACACATCAACTGAACTATTTCAAGCCTTTTATTATTTGAATATTGCTGATTTTGGCTTACAGCTGAAAAAAACTCAAAAATCCTATCTCAAAATATTAGAATACTTCCTCAGACCAAGTAAAAAAATAATTTTATAACAGCAAAACTAAATCAAACATTTGAAAATGTCCATTGATGCACTCAGTACTTGGTTGGGAATCCTTTTGCACGGATTACTGCATCAATCCGGCGTGGCATGGAGGCAATCAGCCTGTGGCATTGCTGAGGTGTTATTGATGCCCAGGATGCTTCGATAGCGGCCTTCAGCTCATTTGCATTTGTAGGTCTAGTTTCTTTCATCTTCTTCTTAACTATACCCCACAAATTCTCGATGGGGTTCAGGTCAGGGGAATTAGCAGGCCAATCAAGGACAGTGATGCCATGGTCAGTGCACCAGTTACTGGTGGTTTTGGCACTGTGGGCAGGTGCCAGATCATGCTGGAAAATGAAATCCTCATCTCCATAGAGCTTTTCAGCAGATGGAAGCATGTAGTGCTCTAAAATCTCTTGGTACACAGTTGCATTTACTCTGGACTTGATGAAACACAGTGGACCAACACCAGCAGCTGACATGGCTCCCCAAACAATTGCTGACTGTGGGAACTTCACACTGGATTTCAAGCAACTTGGATTTTGCTCCTCTCCAGCCTTTCTCCAGACTCTGGCGCCTTGACTTCCAAACGAAATGCAAAACTTGCTTTCGTCTGAAAAGAGGACTTTGGACCACTCTGGAACTGTCCAGTGCTTCTTCTCCATAGCCCAAGTCAGACGCTTCTTCCGTTGTCTTGAGATCAGAAGTGGCTTGACCACGGGAATACGGCTATTGTAGCCCATTTCCCGGACACGTCTGTGAACTGTGGCTTTTGATACCTGGACTCCAGCTTCAGCCCACTGTCTTTGAAGCTCCCCCAAATTCTGGAAGCGGCTCTTCTTCACAATTTCGTTAAGGCTGCGGTCGTCTCTCTTGGTTGTGCAGCGTTTCCGGCCACATTTTTCCCTTCCAACAGACTTTTTGTGGATATGCTTTGAAACTGCACTCTGTGAACAGCCTGCTCTTTGAGAAATTTCTTTTTGTGTCTTACCCTCCTGATGGAGGGTATCAATGATGGTCCTCTGGACAGCAGACAGATCAGCAGTCTTCCCCATACTTGTGATTTAGTTTACTGAACCAAGCTGAGTGTTTTTAAGGCTCAGGAAACCCTCGCAAGGTGTTTTGAGTTAATTAGATGATTCAGGTGATTAGTTGAATAGCCTACTTGTATACTTTTTCATGATATTCTAATATTTTGAGATAGGATTTTTGAGTTTTCTTAAGCTATAAGCCAAATTCAGCAATATTCAAATAATAAAAGGCTTGAAATAGTTCAGTTGATGTGTAATGAATCCAGAATGTATGACATTTTTGTTTTTTTATTTGCATTACAGAAAATAAAGAACTTTATCACAATATTCTAATTTTCTGAGACAGTCCAGTATATATATATATATATATATATATATATATATATATATATATATATATATATATATATATATATATACATATATATATATATCATCTCATTAGCCGTACCGCTTATCCTCATTAGGGTCGCGGGGGGGCTGGAGCCCATCCCAGCCATCTCCAGGCCGTGGGCAGGGGACACCCTGAACTGGTTGCCAGCCAATGACAGGGCACACAGGGACAGACAACTCATTCGCTCATTCTCACCTAGGGACAATTTGGACCGGCCAATTCACCTGAAATGCATGTTTTTGGAACGTGGGAGGAAACCGGAGTGCCCGGAGGAAACCCACGCAAGCACGGGGAGAACATACAAACTCCGCACAGGAAGTCTGGAGCTGGATTTGAACCCACGACAGGTTCCCATGACATGAACTGTGCCGCATATATATAATGTAATGTGTGTGTGTCAAACTCAGACTTGGGTCTGAGGGCCAGGGAGTTTGAGGGTTCAGCGTAGTGTCTTCGCTGTTATTAACCCATTGTAAAAGCCCTCTACTGGATGATCCAAGGATGATCGTAAACTAAACTTTACCATAAAACCAATGATAACTATATTAACATAATGTACAGCATGAGTTTATACCCAACTATTGAACCCCTAGTAAAATTACTTCATACAATGGAACACCTATTGACAATATCTTTACAAACTATTAAATCTGCAAATGTTAGTGGATCATAGGTTTGTGATATTTCTGATTAGTTGCCAGTCTTTACAGTGTATGATAATAAGGTTACTATTAAAAAGAAATCAACTATAAAGAGCCCTCTTTATCAATACCACCACTGTTGGAGAACCTTAAAAAATAAGTAGGAGTAGCTGGATATTTAAATTATGCGAGCAAATCAGTAGAAATGATGATAACAGGAAAATGTCCAACAGAGGTGATCGATAAATTTGATTCCAAATGGACAAATAAAGGGTTTAAATATTTGGAGGTGACTATTACACCACATCCCACACAGCTGTTTGATGCAAATTATGTTAATTTATTTAAAGAAATAAAGAAGGATTTGGAAAGATAGGAAATATTGCCCTTAAGCCTTATCGGAAGGGTAGAAACCATTAGAATGAACATATTACCAAGACTATTATTTCTGTTTCAGTCTCTTCCTATTCTGATCCTGGCATCCACATTCAATGTGTTAAATACAGTGGTACCAAAATTCCTTTGGCAAAATAAGAAACCTAGAATAAAATATAAAACCCTTTAGCTTCCAAAGAAAAAGGGGGCCTGGACCTACCCAATATTAGATATTATTATTGGGCAGCTCAAATTAAAGCTCTTATTCATTGGATTACTAGAGACAAAGATACAATATGGGTGGACATGGAGCAGCGGTCTTGTCCAAATGGCATATCATACAAGCTGTACAAGTACTGCTCGGGGGTCCTGAATATCCTGTGGCAACTTCTGCAGGTGGCCTGGAAGAAGAATTTCATACCTTCAGAGTGGCAGAGAGCGGTTTTGATCTTCATCCTAAAGGAACAGAACCCTAACACAATCGGCCAATTCAGGAGCATTGCACTTTTGAACGTGGAAGGAAAGATCTTTTTTTCCATCATGGCCAAGAGGTTGACCAGCTACCTCACAAGTAACAGCTATATAGACACCAGCTGCCAGAAGGCTGGGGTCCCAGGATCTTTAGGGTGTGTGGAGCACTCGGCCATATTTTGGGAGCAAATACAAAGGGCAAGGAGAGAGAAGTGCGACCTCCATGTTGAGTGGCTGGATCTTGCCAATGCGTACGGGTCCGTCCTGCACCAGCTGATCAGCTTCACCTTGGACTTCTTCCACACGCCAGACTGCATTAAAGGCATGGTGGTCAAGTACTTTGCAGACTTGCAGATATGCTGTGCTCACCAGGACTTCACTACAGGATGGCAGCAGCTTGAATGGGGATAGCAATGGGATGTTCGATCTCTCCCATACTGTTCATCGCGGCCTTTGAAATAATCCTCATCGGGGCTAGGAAGATGGTTGGCGGAGTGAAACTGCCATCTGGCCAAAGGCTACCACCGTTGCAAGGCTTCATGGATGATGTCACCACCATTTTCCGGACAGCAGCATGCACATCAAAACTGCTGAAGAGGATTGATGAGCTTGTAGGCTAGGTAAGAATGAAGATCAAGCCATCTAAGCCTGTCCCTAAGGAAAGGTATCAGGGATGACCATACCATCTTCACTGCAGGAGGAGAGCAGATCCCGCTACTATTAAAGCGACCCTTAGCCTGGGGCACTCCTACACAGCAGACCTCTCAGACAAGCAGGCGACAGAGGCTGTTAAGAAACAGCTTGCGGATGGCCTAGCCAGGATCATTCAGAAAGTTGACCTCAAAAGGCAGTTGCAGTTCCCCAGGGAGATCGCCGAAATATATTTGCGGCCAGACATTGTGCTGTGGTCTGTAGCCAGCAAGGCGGTCCTCATGGTTGAGCTCACTGTCCCTTGGGAGGAGGGAATAGAGGCAGCATACGAGAAGAAACGGAAGAAGTACGAAGACCTGGCAGCCGAGTGCAGGGAGGCAGGCTGGAAAACTACAGTATGCCCAGTGGAGGTGGGGTGCAGGGGTTTTGTGGGCTCCTCAACCTCCCGCCTGCTCAGAGACCTTAGATGAACAGGAGCTGGCAACCGTAAAGCAACTAAAGAGCTGTCAGAAGAGGCGGAAAAGGGCAGCTTCTGGCTGTGACTGCGGAGGAATGACAGGAACTGGGGGCCTTCAAGCAACACCTAGGGCATCAGTGGGGTTGGCAGGGAGATTTCCCAGCTATCGCTTCGCCACCAAATGGAAATACAGGATGGCCCGACAAGAATCGACGGTTTTGATAGCAGGGCTCTCAGAACCATCGAGAACATCAGGAGGCCCCAGCGAGTCTCCAATGAAGAGCTCAGAGCCCGCACGTGCCAGCCCCGAGCATCTTCCTTGGTCGCACAACGCAGGCAGGCGATCTGTAGAAGGAGTCGCACATGAGTATTTCACTTATTTCCAGTATTTTCAGTATGACCATGCTGCAATGGAATTTGCAGGCAGGAAGACTACCATCCTGTATTTCCATTTGGAATCATTACCATTCATATCAGTAGTCACCGTCTTCTTCTTTAATGCTCCAGCGAAGGTCAGGGGGTCCCGTCCCTGTGCGTTGAGCCGACCAGATGAACCAGGTTTTTCCAATGCTGGCGGTCTTGTGCCAGCTGTTCTGCATCCTCTACAGCAACTCCGTGTTGTTGGAGGTCGCCCGCAACGACGTCGAGCCATCGAGTGCGGGGTTTCCCTCGTGGCCGTCTCCAGCCTGCGGCCTTTGGGTCAAACTGGAGAATGGCTCGTGTTGGATGGTCTGGTGGTAGACGAAGGACATGGCCAAACCAGCAGTGCGGCGTTGTGCGACCAAGGAAGATGCTCGGGGCTGGCACGTGCGGGCTCTGAGCTCTTCATTGGAGACTTGCTGGGGCCACCTGATGCTCTCGATGGTTCTGAGAGCCCTGCTATCAAAACCGTCGATTCTTGTGGCCAGGGTGTTGTTCAGGGGCCATGTTTATGAGCCATGAAGCAGGATAGAGAGTACTGCGAGGTTTTAAATGCGGACCTTCATCTTGCGTGCGATAGTCTGGTGCCGCCAGAGTGGTCCCCAGAGAGACTGCAGAGCAGATGCTGCCAGGGCTCTTCTGCAGGGAATCTCTGGTTTTAGGTCCCCATTGTCTGTCACCATGGACCCCAGATACACAAAGCTCTTGACAGGCTCTACGATGTCACTACCAATTTGGATAGGAGCTGGATCTGGTCCATCATACATGAACTTGGTTTTCGCCCAGCTCACTTGGAGGGCAAGCCGCGCTGCCTCTTTGCTGTAAATGCCCAGAGCGTCTCTCAGCTGGCTGTATGAAGTGCTGAGCATGATGGTGTCGTCAGCATACTCCAGGTCAGTCAGGTGGTAGTTGCCGAGAGACACTCCGGGATGCGCTCACTTACCCTGAACATCAGATGGTCGATGATGCAATCAAAAAGGTCGGGAGCAGCCACGCAGCCTTCACGAGCGCCGCTGGAGATGGTAAACCAGTCGGAGTCAATGCCGTTGATACGGACACAGCTCTCTGCGTTGCTGTAGAGCAAGATCCTGGTAAAGACCTTGCCCGGGATGGAGAGTACGGTTATACCTCAGTGCTTTCCACAGACAAGCCTGTCACCCCTGCATTTCCAGAAGCGCATGATGACTCCTCTGGTCCAGTCAGTGGGCAGCTGCTCCAATTCCCACACCTGGTTGAATAGGCGGGTTAGCCACTCCACCATGCCATCACCGCCGGCCTTGAGCATCTCGCCGGTAATGGCACAGATGCCGTGGGCTTTCTTGGTGTTCAGCTTCTTCAGAGCAGCTCTCACTTCTTCGGGTGTTACAGGGTCTGTGCAGCAGTTGTTGTTGGCCGCGGTCTCAAGCTGTTGGGCTTCTGCCTGCCAAAACCTCTCCCTATCTTCAGCGATGGCCACATTGCGCAGGCGGTTCAGTCTCCGATACTCTGTGAGGTCGCCTCAGAGCCGGGCCTCACGCCGCTGGTCTATGGTGTTTAGTGTCCTCTCTGATATCCAGGGCTTTCTCTGAGAGAATCGGGGGCGTCCGAGGACATTGTGAGCAGACTGGAGGACACTTTCCCTGAAGGCCGCCCAGTCTGCGGCGGATGGAGCAACTGAAGTCTCTGGCGATGTTGGGGTCGCTGAGTCGGGAGGAGTCGGGGCGAGTCTTGTGCTGGTTGGCTCAGAGCTTTAGCTTGAGCTGGGCCCCCAGCAGACGATGGTCTGTGTTGCCAAGCTGTGCTCCTCTGAAAACCCGGCAGTTGGTAGCAAATGACTTCCATCGTCGTGATATCAGGATGTGGTCCAATGCCTTCCTGGTTCTGCCATCTGGGCTGTACCACGTCCAGTGACGGATGCGTTTCCGGGGAAACCAGGTGTCAGCAACACAGAGGTTGTTTTGGTGGCAGTGGAGGAGGAGGCGGTTGCCATTGTCGTTTGTTGTACTGTCAACAAAGGTGGTACCGACAGGTGAGTCGGGGGACCGATCATTGCTGGATAGAGTGGCGTTGGCATCAGTGAGGATGATACATCCAATCTATTTTGGCGTAACTGTGGGAAGGTCGGAGATTTTACGCATTTTTTCTGGAATTGCCCGGTGATATAACATTTCTGGAGAAGTATTCAGACAAGGATAAAATTGATTATTGGTTGGGAGTTGCGGTTGGGCCCCGTGACCTATGTATTAGGAATTTTGAAACCACAACCTACTGACATAAAACAATGGAGAGAAAAATTAAAGCAAATGTACATTTCGGAAAAAAATCACTGCAAGACTTACACTGAAACTACATAAATTTGTGAAAAGATGGAAGCTTATCACACAATTTTTACTTGATGTCTAAACACCTCAACTTTTATTTTATTCCTTTTATTACATTTTTTGTTGTTGTTCTTTCTGTTATTTATGGGAATGTATATATTTTGTGGTTCGTGTAGCTGTATGATGGGTGACCCAACCCTCTGTCAAATTATGTCAGAGAAAAAAAAGTTAAAAATACAAAAACAAATCAACTATAGAATATATTTACAAACGAGTAAGAACCGAAGAGACAATTAAATCACTTTATGATGGCTTAATCAAACAAAACTGGAATATTAAGATCCAGTAAGTAATCATTACATATGAACAAAAGCAATATTAAAGGTATTTGGGGAATATTAAATACTATAATGAAAGGTAATAACGTAAGTGATGAATATCCAAAGTATTTAATTAAATTTTAAAAAATTTTTTTTGTAAACGGTGGACCAGAAATAGTGGCAAATTTTCCTGATTCCAGTAGAAAAAAATGAGGCACTGATAAAAATAAACTCAAAGACTATGTTTCTGTCTGGAGCAACAGAATCAGAGATAAAAGACGTAGTAAAAAATGTTAAAATAAAACGTTTACTGACTCTTTTGCCATAGACATGGTAATAGTTGAGCAGATAATACATTGTGAATTAATTAACCCACAAATGTAATGTATCATTTCTAGCAGGGAATTTTCCAAATAAAATGAAAACAGCAAAAGTTATACTAATTTATAAAAATCGAAACAAACAGATCTTCACAAACTTCAAACTGGTATCGCTGTTTCCTCAGTTATCTAAAACATTAGGGGAACTTGATAGTAATAGACTAGACCCATTTTTAAATAAGCATTAATTAATTTATGGAAGAAATTATGGTTTTAGGACAAACAGCTCAACAACAATGGCCATTATTGATGCAGTAGGAGATAAGCAGCTGGGATATTTATTGACTGAGAAAGAGCATTGGATACCCATCCATCGATCCATCCATTATCTTCCGCTTATCTGAGGTCGGGTCGCGGGGTCAGCAGCCTTAAAAGGGAAGCCCAGACGTCCCTCTCCCCAGCCACCTCCTCCAGCTCATCCGACGGGATCCCGAGGCGTTCCCAAGCCAGCCGTGAGACATAGTCTCCCCACTATGTTCTCTAAGGGAGAACCCAGACAATCTGCGGAGGAAACTCATTTCGGCCACTTATATCCGGGATCGTGTTCTTTCGGTCATGACCCAAAGTTCATGACCATAGGTGAGGGTAGGAACGTAGATTTTGATACCATTAATCATAATATACTTTACAGAAAAATGAAACAATACAGCATCAGGGGAGTGAGTGGCTTTGGGATGGATTCAAGGCAATAATATGTGAAAATGGGGCGGTTAATATCTGGATACTTGGAGATCTGTGGTGGAGTACCAAAAGGTTCCCTCCTGGGTCCAAAGGTTTTCAGTTTAAATATTAACAATATATTTAATGTTTCAAAACTATTAAATTAGTTATATTTGCAGATGATACGAACGTGTTCAATTCCAATGATAATTACCGTAAATTCTGGACTATAGAGCGCACCTGATTATAAGCCGCGCCCACCACATTTTAAGAAGAAAACCGATTTTGTACTTACACAAGCCGCACCTGTATATAAGCCATATGCGCCCACATTAAACATGTAACACAAACACAAAATTAACCCAGACCCAACTTTAAGTCCCACGATTGAAACTGAATGTCCTTCATTAAAGTACACAGTCCGAGAATCACAGCCGGCAAAATTAACGGAGAATGATACCAGTCCTTAAAGTTTGATGCAGACCGGCAGAGTATGGGTCCTCTTGAAAGTAATCCAAAGAAAAAAGTGTATATTTCCAATGGTAAGGGTGGGAAAAATATATATCCACTATTGTCCGCCGTGTCCACAAACACTCACCTTTACCGGTCCCCACTTCCCGTCAGCCCGCGTTTGTTACGCCCCTTCTTTTTAATTCGCCTGTCCAAAACATATCAGAATAAGTGTCCAAAATAAATACAAATAAATACATTACATAAATATACAGTTGCAAATACATATTATACATGGTTACACATATTTACAAAGAAAGACGGTGCACCGAGAGAGTTTTCAAAGCTTTAATAATAATAATATAACTTTCATCCGGGCAGTTAATGTTAGCAACACGCTAGCATCACGCTCGCAAAACACAGTAAACGGGTCTGTTAAAAAAAACATACCGTACTTGTAAAAATCACGGTAAAGCGTCCTCATCTTCCTCCTTAGAACTGAAGCCATCAAAGTCGTCTTCCTCAATGTCAGAAAGAAACTTTGTCGTATAGACGTCGTCCCACGCTCCCGCAGCCGGTGTTATGCCGAGAAATGCATCCCTGCCGAGAATTGCATCCCCTGTCGCGGGAGTGTGCACACGTTACTCCCGCTACTACAACCACTTTTACGTACCTCGTTTTATCTCACTTTTATATCTGTTGATGATTTGACAGTTCGTTTCAGCATAATAAGCTTTATGGTAGAGTGCATAACAGTTTAAATACGAGCGATTTGAGTCGAAAAAGGCAAAACAAACACGTTACCTGCTCAAAAGTGGTTTATATACGGTGTGCATTACCGTTCGATTACATTCACAACAAATACAAGACAGAATGGTTTAAGTTGTATTACATTCCCAACAAATGCAAGACGAAGTGGCCTTGGATATATGTTCGCCATTACATTCCCGAAAAGTGACATAAAAGTGAGATAAAACGAGGTAAAAGTGGTTGTAGTAGCGGGAGTGACGTGTGTGCGCTCCAGCGACAGGGCATGCAATTCTCAGCATAACACCGGCTTTTCGGAACCCGTTGGTGATGGTGGATTTTTTGATGCTGCCCCACGCTGTCAGGATGCACTGGCAGACTTGCGAAAAAGTTGCCTTTCGCATCCGGCCAGTTTTAGTGAAGGTGCAGTCTTCCTCGGCGCATATATTCCACCGTTCTAAATCTTACCTTTTGTACTCGAGCGCCGCTGGCGACCGTTAGAAAAATTACATAAATTGGCCGCATCACTGAATAAGCCGCAGGGTTGAAAGTTTGGGGAAAAAGTAGCGGCTTATAGTCCGGAATTTACGGTATAATAATCTACTAACAAATATCAATAGTAACCTAATTAACCTAAAAACATGGACGCAAGGTTTTGGGTGCTCTGAGGAGAGTGATGGGCAACAAGAGCATGAGTATGGATGTTAAGAGGGGACTGTATGAGAGTTTGATTGTGCCAACCATGTTGTATGGTGCAGAGACTTGGAGCCTGAATGCAGATTTGAGAAGGAAATTAAATGTTTTTGAGATGAAGTATTTGAGGAGTATGTTAAGAGTGACACGATTGGATGGATTGAGAAATGAAATTGCGAAAGACAGAACTGCGTGTGGATAAGAGAGTGCTCGGTTGGTTTGGACACGTGGAGAGGATGGATGAGGAGCGAATGTTAAAGAGGATCTACAGAGTAGAAGTAAATGGAAGGAGACCAAGAGGAAGGCCGCGATTGACGTGGATGAATGGTGTTATGAGTGCACTCCAGGAAAGGGGTCTAAATCTAGTGGAAGCTAGAGCTCTTTCTGGTGATAAGAATTAGTTGAGAGGTGTTGTAAAAGGATAGTGGGATGATTGAACGTGTTCTAAGGGATAGGCAGGGGTAAACCAGTGAAAGCTGTCGGGCCCTGCTGTTGAACAAAAGAATGTGTTGTGTCACCCTGACCCGAGTGGCATAGCCACTTTCCTGTGTCCCGTTTCATCTGGAGGGACCAGACTTAGGTGCCGAGGTGCCTAACTTGTTTGGGTGTTTGGGCATTTAGGTTGGCCATGGTTCAAAAACGTTCGTATGTGTTTTTTGCTACTTTTTTCCCTTTTTTATTTTCTTTGTTATTGTATGTGTTTGTCTTGCTGTCGGTCAGAGAGATATATATATATATATAGAGAGAGATATATAGATAGATCGATAGATAGATAGAATAAAAACATTGACGGATATGAATAAATTATCTTTACATTTAAACAAAACTAAGGATTTTCTTTGGAAATCACAAAGCAAATCTTGACCTTATGGTGAAAATGGATAGTATTGCCATAGCCACTGTAGCAGATTTTTTTTTTAAATTACTAATAAAGAAAAATATTCTTAAACTATAATGCATTTTATTCATTATATTTTTCTCTAGTTTTGCCATATTTACCATACTGTGCAGAAGTTTTGGGGCAATAATTACAAAAGTTCATTCCATTCCCTGTTATATACAAGCAATTTGCAATAAGAATTATACACAAGGCAGTCTAAGCAAATTATTACCCTTATTATTATTAATAATAATATAATTATTATTATTATAACTGTCATCAACTGTTATTATGACTATTGTTGCTATGTATATTTTTTATTATTGGTGTCTGAATTATATTTAGTGATTAGTTGCATAATAGAGTTAATAGATGGGTAAAAAAAATAACAATTGAAATCAGCTAAATTATGTGCAGTATTTTTAATTTATTTCAAGTAGTTTTTACTTTTTTGAAATGCAATCTTAAACAGTCTCGTCCAAAATAATTAGGTAATTAAATATACTGTAACACATTATGAGCAGATTAAAAAAATTGGATTACCACCTACTGATATGGATGATGAATAAATGTTAGTTACTCAACTGATCATTGAAAGAAAGCAACAGCATTGAGCATGGTGCGTTTCAAAGGTACAATTGGGTGATTTGCTGAAGTACATTAGACAATGACTAATGCAAACGAGTGTGCCCTGCACACTGATGGAAAAACACTGCACTAGACTGTAGCTGTCAAAAAGGCTGCCCTTGAGGTAGATATGAACAACTCTCATTATTTTAACTAGATTTTGATCAACAGGGATACAAACATGGAAATGTTTGAGCCTATACAAAAATAATACGGCATCCAGGGTGGGAGTCTACTAAAAAAGGAAACGACAGAACAAACCATCCCAATATATGGACAGCAATAACAACAACAGCACATAAAGACAAAGGAACAATGATGAGGCAATGAGAGGTTTAGCAGACTATTCTTGCTCAACCAGTGGCTGGCAAGTTTCTGTAGTCAGCAGGGATTTAGGTTTGTGGATTAATGGCTCACTCTTTCTAGAAATATAGATTACTGTTTAAACCTTCCGTGACGGAGTACACTCGTTCTACTGTTATTCATCCTATTATTCAACCCGTCTACAATATTCCTGTGGTATGGAATCCGGGCGGCACCTGCCGCCGTTCAAGGCGCAATATTTGTGACTGGCAGCAAAATCTTGTGGAGTTTACCACTAAAGTTACGACTAAGGTTAAAATTCGGTAAAGTGTTCATCTCAGTTCACAGTGCTGAAGCTTGGTTTTCTGAATGTAAGATCACTTGCTTCCAAAGCTTTACTTGTCAATGACTTTATTAGTGATCACAATCTTAACCTATATGGCCTTTGAAAGACTTGGTTAAAACCAAATGAGTTTGTATCACTAAATAAGGCTTCTCCCCCTAACTTTGTGAGTTTGCACTTGGCACGACTGTGCAATAAAGTTGGCGGTGTTGCTTTTATATTGGAAATTATGCTGAAATTTTCTCCTTGTACCTCTAGTGTTTTCTAAACATTTGAAGCACTTGGATAATGAGGTTCTCTATGACACCATGAATTTATGTAGTTGTGTATCGCCCACGTAGACCATATTCAATTTTTTTGGGGATGAATTTTCAGAACTGTTATCTGACTTAGTAACTTATTCGGACACAATTCTAATTATTGGTGATTTTACTGTTCACATACACTCCCCATCTAATTCACTGATTGCTACATTTGGTTTAAATCAAATAGTTGATGTACCCACTCATAAAGATGGTAGACTTTGTTCTGACCCGGGGTGTGGTAGGTAGGTTTCGGTGCTACCCTATCCCAATGCCATGGCCGATCACTATCTTGTTAAGTGTGAGGTGTTGTTTAATGTTTACTGTGATACAGAAAATTTTGGTTCTAGTAGCCGCAATATGTGCCCGGCAACAGCATCAGCATTAATAGAGCTATTACCTATGGCAACTACGGCCTTCCTTTCGTATATTGGGCCTGCCGACTCACTTTCAAATAGCTTTAATCCTGCTTTGGTTAATGCTCTTGACTCTCTGGCGCCCCTACGGCATGCATTTTGAGCAAAGAAGCATACACCTTGGTTTATTGACCAGGTCACTCAAACAAGGTTGCAGGAAACTTAAACGAAATTGGCGCACTACAAATCTTGAGGTTTTCCGACTGGCCTGGTGTGATAGCTTGCTGAAAGTTAAAGTAGCTCTTGCCTCTGCTAAAGCATTGTTTTTCTCTGAGATCGGTGCTGTACATAAAGATAATCCGAAAGTTTTGTTAGACACTATGGCGAAACTTACTAGAGAGCAACTTAGCCTGAATAGTTCTTTCTATTCTGCTAATGACTTTATGGTATTTTCTAGTAAAAAGATTCAACTCATCTGGAATGAAATTTCAAATGAACGTTCTGCAACCTCGTTCTACCTTCGAATGTTTTGGATCATGAGCAAATCACTCTACTAAGACTAGTCAATGCTATGCAGCAGGATCTCAGTGCTGCTTTAGACACTATGGACTGAAACATATTACTTGTTCATTTGGAAAAATGCATCGGTATCTTAAGAACCGTATTCTCGTGGTTTAGGTCCTACCTGTCAGACAGGACACAACGTGTTAATTATGGCAATCTGACCTCAGAACATTTATAAATTGAAGAAATCTAGCGAGATACAAAGATTAATGTCTCTACATTTCTTTGTGCCTTAACCCAGAAAAAAAATGTTGATTGTTGGTCCAGCTCATCATTGTGATTTGTTCACTGCTCTGAACCTCCACAAATGTAATATCACCAATAGTGACTTCGTCAACAATCTAGGTGTTATATTCGATATTAATCTGTCTTTTCAGTTCCATGTCAAGTCAAGTCAAGTCATGTCTATTTGTATAGTCCTCAATCACAAACAGTGTCAAAGGGCTGAACAGACCATAGACCACTGCAAACCACAGACATTTATCACACCTTCCCCTGATCTAAAACCTAGATGAGGGCAAGAAAAAACTCCAAAACCTCAACATGAAGAAAATGAAGAAACCTTGAGAAGGGATTACACATGAGGTAATCCCCCTTCCAGGATGACAAGGCTACAATGGATGTTGCAATAACAAATAAAAAACAGATATTGTCAACATACAATATAGGTTATTCATATGCTATAGAATAGAAGTGTGTTTTAAACTTAGATTTAAACATTTCCACTGAGGTTGCAGATTGAATCTCAGGGGGAAGAGCATTCCACAGCACCGGGGCCCGAATGGAGAATGCTCTCGAACCTGCAGATCTCTTCTTGGCTCTTGGGATCACTAGTAGACCAGCATTTTCAAAGCGAAGGCTCCAGACTGAGACATAGGAGGAAATTAAATCTAAAAGATATAAGGGTCCATGCATGATTTTGTATACTACCAACAGAACCTTAGAATCACATCTTAAGCTAACAGGGAGCCAATGCTGGTTAGCTAAAATTGGGGTAATGTGATCAAACTTTCTTGTCTTAGTTAAAAGCCTCACTGCAGCATTTTGTACAAGCTGAAGTCTCTTAATTTTGGACTTAGGGAGACCGGAGGGTAGTGGATTACAGTAATCTGAGACAGGAGGTAACAAACACATGAATTATAATCTCTGTATCTGACTGAGACAGCATAGGGCGAATTTTAGCAATGTTGCAAGGATGAAAAAAAGCTGTTCTAGTAATATTCTATAATATAAACATGTGTTTGCAAGGACAGATTTGGGTCAAATATGACACCTAAATTGACTGAGTCACTCTGGGTGATATTATATTTGTTAATGTTCAGAGCAGTTTTTGAGAACAAGTCACAGCATTTAGATGGACCAATAACGAACACTCCGGTCTTTTCAGAGTTAGTGGTGCGGCAGTAGCTCAGGAGGTAGAGCGCTCGTCTTGGGATCAAGGAATCCCAGTTCGAATCCCGGCTCGTCCGTGTTACATGGCGAAGTGTCCTTGGGTAAGACACTGAACCCCAATACCCCCAATACGCAGGTTAGCAAGGCCGCTATTGGGAAAGGTGGAGCACATTGTAAAGCGCTTTGAGAAGTCATTGACTTGAAAAGCACTATATAAAATGCAGATCATTTCATTACCAGCTCGGTAGCCTAGATGGTAGGGCGCCCACTCCGAGACTCGGACGAGTCATACCTAAGACTTACAACATTAGTACTCATTGCTCAGCATTTGGGTTGGAATTGGGGGGTTTGGTCACTTAATGACTAAAATGGCTGCGCTCTGTTTGGCTGCGGCTGCATATATATATATATATATATATATATATATATATATATATATATATATATATATATATATATATATATATATATATATATATATATATATATATATACATATATATTTTTATTTTTTTTTAAATTTTATTTATTTATTTATTTTGAAGGTGCGCCGCTACTTCGCGGATTTTCACGGGTGGTTTTGGTCCCCATTAACCGCGATAACCGAGGTCTTACTGTATGTCAAAAAGAGACCGAAAAGCAACAGTAAGTGAACTGAGTGGGGAGTTCAAATGAATGTTAAAGTCCCCTACATGTGAAAAATATTACTAGAATAGCTTTCTTCCACCTACGTAATAATGCAAAGATTGGCCCGATGCTGTCTCAATCAGAAGCTGAAATTTTGGTTCATGCATCTATTTTTTCTCGGCCTGATTACTGTAATGTATTGCTTTTTGGTCTCCCAATGTCAAGCATCATATATTTGGCAGCTGGTTCAAAATGTGCTAGCGAGACTTTTGAAAAAGACAAAAATTTTGAGCATATCACACCTATATAAGATAACTTGCACTGGCTCCCAGTCCACCTATGATGTGACTTTAAGGCTCTTTTACTCATATATAAATGTTGGATGGACTTGCGCCCTCTTATCTCTCTGATTTGATTACCCCCTATGGTCCTGCACGGAGCCTCCGCTCGGAAAATGCCGATCTACTTGTGACTCCAAGGGCCAAGAAGAAGTCTGCAGGCTCGAGAGCTTTCTCCATCCGGGCTGTGGATCGCTCTGCCTCCGGAGATAAGATCTGCAACCTCAGTGGAAGTTTTTAAATCTCGACTTAAGACCCACTTCTATTCAATAGCTTATGATTGATGCCTACCGCAAACTTTTCTTTTCTTTTTCCTAATGCCTGACTGGTGGTTATACAACAGAGAAGGATGATTTGGGATGAGTCAGTGGACCAGCATCTGGACGGGAAGCATGTCAACGCCTGCATCGACCAGTCGGCAGAGATGGGAAACTGCATCGTTGCTGTTACGGACGCAGGGTTGGGTAGGGTTACTTTAACTGGATTACTTTCAATTACTTTTGGATTACTCCAATACCAAATATGCTAATAAAAGACAAAAGAAACTAAATATGAATACAATTATGACTCACAACACATGGTAAGCTTTTTCTCCTGGCTTTGATCTCTGGCAAAACTAACATAAAATGAGACAGAAACAAAATGAAAATGAATCCAAACAGCTTGCCAACATCATTTTTGCCGTTCCATGTATTCCGTTCCCAAGCCTGCAAAATTTAGTAATTTTATTCATATTTAGTTTCTTTTGTCTTTTATTAGCATACAGGGAGTGCAGAATTATTAGGCAAGTTGTATTTTTGAGGATTAATTTTATTATTGAACAACAACCATGTTCTTAATGAACCCAAAAGTCTCATTAATATCAAAGCTGAATATTTTGGAAGTTGGAGTGGGGCTTTTTTAGTTTTAGCTATTTTAGGAGGATATCTGTGTGTGCAGGTGACTATTACTGTGCATAATTATTAGGCAACTTAACAAAAAACAAATGTATACCCATTTCAATTATTTATTTTCATCAGGGAAACCAATATAACAGCTCAACATTCACAAATATACATTTCTGACATTCAAAAACAAAACAAAAACAAATCAGTGACCAATATAGCCACCTTTCTTTGCAAGGACACTCAAAAGCCTGCCATCCATGGATTCTGTCAGTGCTTTGATCTGTTCACGATCAACATTGCGTGCAGCAGCAACCACAGCCTCCCAGACACTGTTCAGAGAGGTGTACTGTTTTCCCTCCTTGTAAATCTCACATTTGATGAGGGACCACAGGTTCTCTATGGGGTTCAGATCAGGTGAACAAGGAGGCCATGTCATTAGTTTTTCTTCTTTTAGACCCTTTCTTGCCAGCCACGCTGTGGAGTACTTGGATGCGTGTGATGGAGCGTTGTCCTGCATGAAAATCATGTTTTTCTTGAAGGATGCGGACTTCTTCCTGTACCACTGCTTAAAGAAGGTGTCTTCCAGAAACTGGCAGTTGGACTGGGAGTTGAGCTTGAGTCCATCCTCAACCCGAAAAGGCCCCACAAGCTCATCTTTGATGATACCAGCCCATTCCAGTACCCCACCTCCACCTTGCTGGCGTCTGAGGCGGACTGGAGCTCTCTGCCCTTTACCGATCCAGCCACGGGCCCATCCATCTGGCCCATCAAGACTCACTCTCATTTCATCAGTCCATAAAACTTTAGAAAAATCCGTCTTGAGATTTTTCTTGGCCCAGTCTTGACGTTTCAGCTTGTGTGTCTTGTTCAGTGGTGGTCGTTTTTCAGCCTTTCTTACCTTGGCCATGTCTCTGAGTATTGCACACCTTGTGCTTTTGGGCACTCCAGTGATGTTGCAGCTCTCAAATATGGCAAAACTGGTGGCAAGTGGCATCTTGGCAGCTGTACGCTTGACTTTTCTCAGTTCACTGGCAGTTATTTTGCGCCTTGGTTTTTCTACACGCTTCTTGCGACCCTGTTGACTATTTTGAATGTAACGCTTGATTGTTCGATGATCACGCTTCAGAAGCTTGGTAATTTTAAGAGTGCTGCATCCCTCTGCAAGATATCTCACTATTTTTGACTTTTCAGAGCCTGTCAAGTCCCTCTTCTGACCCATTTTGCCAAAGGAAAGGAAGTTGCCTAATAATTATGCACACCTGATATAGGGTGTTGATGTCATTAGACCACACCCCTTCTCATTACAGAGATGCACATCACCTGATATGCTTAATTGGTAGTAGGCTTTCGAGCCTATACAGCTTGGAGTAAGACAACATGCATAAAGAGGATGATGTGGTCAAAATACTCATTTGCCTAATAATTCTGCACTCCCTGTATTTGGTATTGGAGTAATCCAAAAGTAAATGAAAGTAATCCAGTTAAAGTAACAGTATCCAACCCTGTACGGACGTGGTGGACTATTTTACAGGGTTAGGGTATCGTTGCTGTCATGCACTTTCTGGACAAATTTCATCATATTACCTATTGTTTTCTTTATTGATGTTACCCGGTGCTAAATGTATTGCACCATGTTCATCATAGAAGGAGGATAACCACTTGAGATGTCATGATTGCCGATTCAAGGCACCCGCGACTGCCCATATGGCCCCAACAGCCGTGAGAGCTGATTGGCTGAGAGACTCTTTTTAAACCCCCGGCTTTAACGACTAGTATTCCTGCAAATCGACAATCATCCTCGCTCGACACGGAAGTGCCACTTCCGCGTTTCCAGCCACCTGCTACCCTTGTCCGTCAACCATCGGAACGTGGAAGCAAGCCCTACTCCTCCTCTTTATTAATAAAACTGAGTAAACGAGTGCTATTGGGTCCTGTTTCTGTTTCTGGTCTGTGACATGTGAGGCCCCTTCTAAAGGTTTCTTATTTTCCTCGTGCTGAGGTTTTGAGTTTTTCCTTTCCCACATCTTGGTGTAGGATCAGGGGATGTTGTAACTGTAACCTGTGCATTCCTTTGAGACATCTTGTGTTTAAGGGCTATACAAATAAATGTGACTTGACTTGACTTGAACTAAGAAAACAAACAGAAAAACAACAGTACCTTGTCAAACCTTAAAAGGGCAGTAAATAGAACTGTTGCAGCGGGTGGCTCCCCACACATGAGACACCTGACTCCATTCTTGTAAAATTAAGAAAATACAAGTAGATAGATCAATAAATACCCTCGCACAGCACCATATACATGAGGCAGTAAAGAATCCAATGAGAAGGTTGGAACAGTCATTCGGAAGTTCTACCAGGCTAGTTAATCAATCTGGGATACACATTCATTTTATTAACACAGGTTAAAAAAAAAACTTGACCAGCTTGCGTGAAATATTTCTATATAATACTTAAGTGAGTATATAACTTTTTCCAGATGTAAACATTGATGGGTAGATTTGATCACTCTAAAAAAACTCTTTCGCTGAGTGATTCCATGATGATCACAATGACGTGTTTAGTTTAAAAAGGTTTTTGGGGAATTGACTTTGGCAAAAAAGGAGAGCTGAGAGAATCCCATTGTCCTCATGTTGGGCGTATGTCACACGCATATCAACAATTTGGGGGAAGTGAAATTCTAAAGGACATAAGACATGACATCCATCAAGCACCCAGCTTCTAGCAGCTGTTGCACATTAAGCAAAGTGCAGCAGGCCGATTTGTAAGAGCCAGTTATTTGAAGTCGAGTCGATAACGTGAATTTGTTAGAGTCCTGCTTTGGGAACATGATTTTGTAATAGGTCGCTGCCTTTCACTGCTCTTAACTTCTGAGCTGATTACCGTGGCTCGCGCTAAGTGTTTGGGTCATCGTAACCCTCCAAATTCCGGCCCGGGGGCCAGTTACCCCCCATGATCATGATCCTGGCCCAGGCCCCCTTTTCCCAGTGGTTATCATATGCATGGTTACAAAAGTTGAAGTCAACAGCTTTGATTTACAATTGACAGGGCAAAAGGAAAAATAAGAACACTGTTCATTCATGTAATCGGATTTTACAATAGCTCTTGAGTCTAACAAATCACATCCCATCATTACATAAGAGAAATAATCAAACGTGTAAAGTATAGATAAGAGTGATCATGTTTAACATCATACGTTGACTTCATGTTTGCCTACATAATAGCCTTGACATCTCACCCTCATTTCTGATCCTTTGATCTTACTATCCATCCATCCACCCATTTTCTGCACAGCTTATCCTCATTAGGGTCACGGGGGGTGCGGGAGCCCATCCCAGCTATCTTCGGGCAGTGGGCAGAAAACACCTTGAACTGGTTGCCAGTCAGTCGCAGGGCACACAGAGACACTTGCTCATTCACACCTACGGTCAATTTAGACTGGCCAATTAACCTGTCATGCATGCGTCTGGTATGTGGGAGGAACAGGGAGAACATGCAAACTCCACATGGGTAGGCTGCTGTAGCTGTACTTGAACCCTGGACCACCTTACCATGGGGCTGCGTGTTAACCACCCAGCTGCCGTGCCACCCTAGTTTTTACTAATTAAACATATTTATTTATCTATTTCCTTGTGTGTGTGTTTGTTTAATTCCTACGAGAAGAGCTGAAAGTCGATCTTAATCCAAATAAACCAGTCTAGTGGGTTGATTAGTCATTGTTTTCCATTTCCATTTTGACGTTGAGGACCTCGTTGAACTTGTTGTAGAGGTCAGCTTTCAGCTTGCTCAACGCGTTTCCGAGCGTGGTTGTCTGTCCGGTTAGGCTGTTGGCGTGGATGGCAAATTAATAATATATGGCCAACCAGTAATGTTGATTGCATTATAAAATTATTTGTACAAAAAAAAAAAAATAAATCACCATTTCACCAGATGATGGCAATCAAAATGTACCGTTTACCAAATTGTTCGAGTACACTCTCGTTGTGTCGCTGTCTCTTGCCTTTTGGCCAGCTTGCTCTTGGCATCCTTTGAAAATGTTAGTCCCTCTCATGTTCGACATAGTGACTGTAAATTAAAAAAAGGAAAGTTGACTGTGATAGCCTCTGCTTCTAAGACAAGTGGAGTATTTTTTTCACCAAAATCCGGAACATCTGCGTCCGCCTAATTTGTCAAGAGACTGTGACTGTTTTTTAAGAATACAGTATCTTGAGGCACTGCCAGAACAACATGCTGACTACAAAAAACTAACTGGAAACAAACGGTGTGAAAAGGGGAAGCAACTCCAAGCTGTTTCAATGGCACGGCAGCGCTTTTTCACGAGACCCTGCGAGTCAAATGAAAATGCTGCAATAGCAAGCTACAAGGTTCTGACGCTGATCGCCAAGCACTGCAAACCTTTCACGGAGGGTGAATTTATTAAGGACGGTTAAAAGGATGCCAGGATAAAATGTCTGCCCTCATATATTTTCAGTTTACCAAATCCGGCCCACTTCCTGAAAAGTTTGGGCACCTCTGGCCTACACTCATTAGTCAAGACACACTAAACACCACTGATAATGTAAGATGAACATGCCAACTAAACGCCACTGATAATGTAAGATGAACGTGCCAACTTTCAACAATTTAGTCGTACCTCTTCAACTGAGCTTAATCTGTTCGAGGAACGTACGCATAGCTTGACTTGCAAGTGTAACAAGCACATTTTTCGGATATGCAATAAATAAAAGCAAAGTGGCCAGTGGCCGACCGCCCAAAAGCATCCTGATAAACCCTAAAAAGCTGTAAAACATACCATCCTCATTACAAAAAAAATATCAAAATAGAGATTAAACATAAAAAACGGTAATAAATTAAACAAAATGTGAGTTTATTATGAGCACATACCATTGAGGGAGTTGCCATTTGCTTAGGTAACAGGGGTGTGGAAAGGGGAAGGGGTTTTGGGAACAATGACGTAGCATGAGAGACTTTTGATCATACTTAAGCATTTACTGTACACTAAAAATTAAAGTTACTGTAACTTTGAACATATACATGCAAACATTTTTACAGCATACTGTTTTTCATTTTTTTCCTTTTATTTTAATTAAGCTGAGCTCAACAAAAACTCTTCCAAGGCTTTGAACCTGCACTGGCTGCTTTTACATGCCAAAATCCAGTCAGAGAGGCAATTGTCTTCTTGAAATTTTCAAACCGGCGGGCATTTAAATCCATTCCGGTTGTACCGAATGCGGCCTGAACTTTTCGGTCCCTGTAGATAGACAGCAACTTCTTCTTCTCATTGTGTCGCTGTCTCTTGCTAGCTCCTTGTCACGCATCCACAATAATACAAGTCTCTCCATCTCGTCATGAATGCGATAAACATTGTTGCTTGTGGAATATTAAACTTTTATTTGAAGTTTGATAACAGCAAATCCATTCATCCATTCCCAACCATAAAACATTCACAGTATCAGAGTGTGTGAGGTATTTTTGACAGTAATTGTTCAGGACGGCGGCGACAGCTGTGGGATAACTCCCAGCCAGGAAGGCGAGGGTCTGTCCTGCACCGCACTCAAGGCAGCTTGTGTTGTGTCCATACAATCCAATATTGGTTCCTGTTGGGAAATAACTATCAAAATGTACCGTTTACCAAATTGTTAGAATTAGTTATCTGACTCCATTAACCAAACACGACCTACATTCATACAAAAATTATGCACGCTCGTTTCTTGAGAGAAAAATGACCAGGAAAGCCGACATTTCACACAGGCCGGACGTTTATTTTTCCGTTGGAGTGTGTGCGGGAAGCCTTCTTCTCCACTTCTTTTGCTTTCTCTTATTGGCTCACGTCTCCCCGCAAGATGGTGTCTCGGCGCCTCCCATGGGCGTGCCAAGGAAGCCCCTTAGGCTTCACAGTCTCATACACCAGCGCCTTGATGTCTGGTCAGCAAATCCACGAGTCCTGTTATCAAGATTTCCTAGACAAAATATTGTGCATTTCAAACAGCCTGCCCTGACATTGAACTAAGGCCCAGTCAGTGAATATCTTTATTGTTTTAAACCGAGTCAATCTTATAATATCCTTCATAGTCAAATTTATAAAATCCTTTATTTCAGAAGGCATTTCTTCTGTATTTTGATAAATGGTGTCAAGTCAAGTCATCTTTATTTGTATAGCCCTAAATCACGAAGAGTCTCAAAGGGCTTCACAGATTATTACACTACTGTATATTACACGGACTATTTTTCAGCCGACGAGAAGAGTAGGTTATTCATATGCTATGGAGTAGAAGTGAGTTTTAAGTTTAGATTTAAACATTTCCACTGAGGTTGCAGATCGGATCTCAGGGGGAAGAGCATTCCACAGCAACGGTGCCCGGATGGAGAACGCTCTCGAACCAGCAGAACACTTCTTTGCTCTTGGGATCACCAGAAGACCGGCACTCTCAGATCGTAGGCTTAGGACCGGGACATAGGGGCAAATCAGATCTGAAAGATAAGAGGGAGCAAGTCCATGTATGATTTTGTACAATACTAAGAGAACCTTGAAGTCACATCTATGGCTAACTGGGAGCCAATGCAGGTTAGCCAAAATCGGTGTTATGTGATCGTACTTTTTTGTCCTAGTTAAAAGCCTCGCTGCGGCATTTTGTACCAGCTGAAGAGACTTGATTCTAGACTTCGGGAGACCAGAGAGTAGTGCATTACAGTAATCGAGACGGGAGGTAACAAATGCATGAATTATAATTTCCGCATCAGACTGAGACAGTATTGAACGGAATTTAGCAATGTTACAAGGATGGAAGAAAGCGGTTCTAGTAATTTTCTTTACATGCATTTCAAAGGATAGATCAGGGTCAAATATGACACCTAAATTTTTAACTGAGTCACTCTGTGTGATGTGACATTTGTCAATGTTCACAGCAGTTTTTGAGAATAAGTCACGGCATTTAGATGGACCAATGACTAACATTTCGGTCTTTTCAGAGTTAAGACGCAAGAAATTGAGTGACATCCACTCTTTTATCTCAATGAGGCAGGCCTCCAAATTTCCACAGTTTAGTGTGGGAGATTCCTCCAACGGAAGATATAGTTGAGTGTCGTCTGCGTAGCAGTGGAAGCTGATATTGTACTTGCGAATAATATCACCTCATGGAAGCATGTAAATGCTGAAAAGAAGGGGGCCAAGCACTGAACCCTGTGGAACACCGCAGGTAACATTAAAGGGCTCAGATGTCATTTCACCATATTTAACACAGTGCGTCCTATCTGAGAGGTAGGATCTGAACCACGAGAGGACGGTTCCTGAGAGACCAATCCATTTTTCCAACCGATCTAGTAGGAAATTGTGGTGCACTGTGTCAAAAGCAGCACTAAGATCCAGCAGCAGCAAAAGTGATGAAGCGCCAGAATCCATTGCCAGTAGGAGATCATTTGTTACCTTGATCAGAGCTGTCTCAGTAGAGTGGTTAGCCCTGAATCCTGATTGCATGGATTCAAAAAGGTTATTCTCGGATATGAAAACATTCAGCTGCTGTGCCACTACTTTTTCAAGTACTTTAGAGAGGAAAGGTAGGTTTGACACAGGTCTATAATTACTTAAAATTTCTGGATCAAGGTTGGGTCGTTTCAGTGTGGGTTTAATAACGGCGGACTTAAAAGCTGCTGGAACTACACCTGAGGAGAGTGATATTTTTATAATATTTAGAACTGAAGGCCCAAGGACGCCAAAAAGACTTTTAATAAGTGAACCTGGGAGCGGGTCGAACTGGCAAGTTGTCGGTTTGGCCGCATTCACCACCTGTTTGAGATCATCAAGTGACAGTTCACTAAAACCGGACAATTTCCCAGGACAGCCACCCTGTCGTGCATCTGTAGATTTCATCCCTTTAATATGTGTGGTATTAATAATTTCTTTAGCAATTTCTTCCTGTATGCATTGAATCTTCTTAGTAAAGAAGACCATTAAGTCATGAGCAGAGTGCGTCGAACTATCTGCGATAGTCTGTTGCCTTGTAAGCGATGCTACAGTGTCAAAAAGGGCTTTGGGATTGTTCTTTTGAGACGCAATCACCTTCGAAAGGTAGGCCGATTTTGCAAAGGTAAGGGCCGCTTTATACTTTAACAAGCTGTCACACCAGGTTTGATGGAAAACCTCAAGCTTGGTAGCACGCCATTTTCTTTCCAATTTCCTGCATTCTTGTTTAAGGGTTCTAGTTTCGTCAGTAAACCAAGGCGTGCGTCTTTTAGGACGTGATTTTAGCTTTATGGGCGCTATTGAATCCAGGACACTAGTCAGGGTGGTATTGAACTCATTCATGAGTGAGTCAATCAAGCCATTGTACGAAGGAAAGGACGCAACTGCTCCAGGAAGGAGTTCAAAGAGCTCAGAATCTGTGCCAGTGCTTATATTGCGTCCGCTAAATCCTTCAGCTTTTTTAACACTACATTTAGCTAGCACCTCAAATGTAACTAAATAATGATCCGAGATAACGGTAGTACACGGTAACACCATAATGTTTGAGGTTAAAACTCCTCGAGTCAGAATCAAGTCTAGCGTGTTCCCATCTTTATGGGTTGGCAAATCAACCAGTTGATTAAAACCAAATGCATCAATTAGTGACCTAAACGCAATAGTAAGTGAACTGAGTGGGGAGTTCATATGAATGTTAAAGTCCCCCATAATTATAGATAATGCCAAGTCAAGTCAAGTCTGTTTATTTGTATAGCTCTTAATAACAAGAAGTCTCAATAAGGTGCACAGACCCTAGACTATTAGAGATTACATACTATTATCATATCCCCTGATCCAAATAATTTATCTTGCAGTAAGTCAGGTTAATGCATTTAATGTAATTCTTTAACAATTTTGCTTTAGCATTAAACTAGTAGTGAGAATCAGTGTTTCGAAAATAGCAGTACATTTTCCGGTAGGGGTACATAAATGCACTCGAAGGGAGTGTATGATATAAAAACAAAATTTTAAAAACAGCATCCATGCCTAAATAGTTTCAAAGCAATTTATATGTTTATTTTTTCAGGAAGAGTATGCAGGGCATGAAATCAATCTTATATTCAGAAGGCTACTCTCTAAAAACAAGAGTGGACCCATCCACGACTTTATTTGTCAATTGTCATTCGTGTTCAGAGTAACTATTTTTAGACTCTGCAATTTGTATAAACCAACCCCAAAACATGAATCAGTTTGTTTAACACCAAAGCTTACCAATGACCAACTCTCATGGTGGCAGTAGGAAAATGTCTGATTTGCAGTCATCAAGTGCTTACAGCAGCAGTGTGGTGTTATAAATGTTTTTCATTGTCGTAACATGAAATTAAGTCACTCTAAGATGTGTTTTACACTTTCATGGAGCCACTAAAATAAGGAAAAGGTTTTGTTGTGTATGTCATCCATTCTTGTTGGTAAACCAGTTTCCACTCATGCAGCCAACACGCCGGCCCAAAACCATCACTGAACTGAACACTTTGTAGAGAACCCAATGTTTTGTTTAATGTGGCAGATTTATAACTCATAAGGTTTAAATTCCAGTTGTCTTGTTGCTAATATTATTCTTTTTTGGGGAGTACTGTATTGCATGCCAGACTAAAAACCATCTGGAGCAACATATTAGTAAAACTAAAGATCCGACTAATCCAAGCGCTGGTTACTTCCATCTTCCTCAACGCTTTCTTGAAATGGACTCCGTCAATCTAGAAAAGAAAATCCAGGGCATGGAGATGTGACGCGACAAGAAACTTCCGAGCTACCAGCTACGAAATGGTATACAACACCATCAGACCCTACAAAGAATGGCTGCCAACTGTGCGCAGACGGAAACTTCAGTGGTATGGTCACATCAAAAGATCATTAGGACTGACCAAGATAATTCTCCAGGGCACATTCCAAGAGGCAGGAGAAGAAGACCGAAAAATAACTGTGCAGGCAACTTCAGGGAATAAACTGGTGCCAACTTTGCCACTACCCAAAAACAGGCCAGGAACTGTCAACAGTGGAGAAAGTTGTTGGGTCCTCGTTCAGGCCCCGACGACCCATGCGTTCAAGGGATCCGTGAATCGTGGTTGCATGTAATGCTGATGATATTTGCAGACTACCAGGAGAACAACAGGAACTCAAAGATCTGGTAAATCGCCTGGACTAAGCATTGACCCGGTATGGGATGGAAAACAACAGACAAAAAACAAAAGAAATGACAAACACGTCAAGTCAAGTCATGTTTATTTGTATGGCCCTTAACCACAAAGAGTCTCAAAGGGCTGCACAGATCACAGATTATTGCAAACCATTTACCCAGTTAGCACCACAAACATCACCATTAACCACCAAGATTTTAAACCTTTCACTAAATGTAAGCATGTGAAGCTTTCATGTCAGAAAGTGGTCAATATGGAGTCTTGGACAATAAAACATTTTATGAGTTTTAGAACACAGGCAAAGTGGGGTCCCCAAAACATGTGTATAACACAGCCAAACAAAGGCTCCTCATATCACAATTGAGACTTTGGTCATTCTAAATATAAGTATATTAAAGCTGTTGTATCAGAGGAAGGGTCAGGGACACAAATCATGGCTGGGATAGCTCAAACCACAGCCGTGCTTGCTAGACTTAGACCCATCTGGAAAGACAAGAGCATTGCAGTGAAATAAAAAAATCGGAATCCCTGCCGCCCCATAGGCCTTATGATTGCGCTATTGATCTCCTGCCCTGGTCCACTCCCCCTCGGGGTTGGCTCCATTCCCTGTCGGCTCCCGAGAGGGAGGCTATGGACAAATATATATCAGATGCCCTGGCGGCCGGCATCATTCGACCCTCTTCTTCGCCAGCGGGAGCAGGGTTCTTCTTCGTTGGGAAGAAGGATGGGTCCCTCCGACCTTGCATCGATTACCGGGGACTCAATGATATCACTGTAAAGAACCGTTACCCGTTACCATTACTTGCTTCTGCCTTCGAGTTACTACAAGGGGCCACGATATTCACGAAACTCGATCTCTGTAACGCCTACCATTTAGTCCGTATCCGGGAGGGAGACGAATGGAAGACGACGTTCAACACCACCACCGGCCACTACGAATATCTGGTAATGCCGTTCGGGTTAACCAACGCTCCCGCTGTCTTCCAATCTCTGATTAATGACGTGTTACGGGATGTGCTGAACCGTTTTGTTTTTGTATATCTGGATGACATTCTAATCTTTTCCAAGTCCCGAGAGGATCATCAGAAACACGTCCAGCTCGTCCTCCGTTGCCTCCTTGAGAACTCCCTGTTTGTTAAAGCCGAGAAATGTGAGTTCCACTCCAAGGTTGTTTCATTCCTGGGCTACATAATAACCGAAGGGAAGCTATAGATGGACCCGGCCAAAGTATCATCTGTCACCTCTTGGCCCGTTCCGGAGAATCGTAAAAAGCTCCAGCAATTTCTGGGGTTTGCCAATTTCTACAGAAGGTTCATCCGTAATTACAGTTCGGTGGCGGCTCCCCTCACGGCTCTTACCAGCCCCAAAGACACTTTCCGGTGGTCCCCCGCAGCTGATGAGGCCTTCCATAAACTTAAAACTTACTTTTCCATGGCCCCTATTCTTCAGGTACCAGACCCCGCACGGCAACTCGTGGTTGAAGTGGACGCGTCGGATGTGGATGTTGGGGCTGTCCTGTCCCAGAGATCTTCGAAGGACCAGAAGATGCACCCGTGACCCTTCTTCTCCCGGCGGTTATCCCCAGCTGAGCGCAACTACGATGTGGGGGATCGTGAGTTGCTGGCCATTAAGCTAGCGCTAGAAGAGTGGCGGCACTGGTTGGAGGGGGTGACGGTGCCGTTTATTGTCTGGACGGACCACAAGAATTTAGAATACATCCGTTCGGCCAAGCGACTAAAACCACGACAGTCACGTTGGTCTGTTTTTTGCCCGCTTCAATTTCACCCTGTCCTACAGACCCGGTTCCCGCAATGTAAAACCCGACGCCCTCTTTAGACAGTTCCAGAAACCAGAGGACCAACCCCAGGGTCCGGCAACCATTCTCCCAGCATCGCGCATGGTTGCAACTGTCACATGGGACGTGGAGAGGCGAGTAATAGAAGCGATACAAGACCAAGTCGGCCCCAGCTCCTGTCCCGAGGGCCGATTATTTTTCCCAGAGTCCCTACGATCAGAGGTCCTACAGTGGGGGCACGATTTCCACCGGTCTTGCCACCCAGGGGCAGCGCGAACCCAAGGTTTTGTGTCTCTAGGTTTTTGGTGGCCTTCCATGGCAAGAGACATAAAAGAATACGTCTTGGCTTGTCAAGTCTGTGCCCAGAATAAGTCCTCTCACCAGCGTCCGGTGACATCCCCTACTGGTCCCTCATCGACCATGGTCACATATAGCTATGGACTTTGTAACCGGGTTGCCTGAATCTGAAGGTATGACTACCGTCCAGTTGTTCGGTTCAATAAAATGGCACATTATGTTGCTCGACCCAAACTTCCCTCCGCTAAAGAAACCGCCCAGGCCGGTCAACAGAACGTGTTTCGCCTCCACGGCATTCCAAATGAAATTGTCTCTGACCGGGGTCCTCAATTTTCGTCAGGATTTTGGAGAGAATTCTGCCGTCTACTGGGGGGCGTCAGTCAGTCTCTTATCAGGGTTCAATCCCCAGTCCAACGGACAGTCTGAGCGAGTGAATCAGGACTTGGAGACAGCGCTGCGCTGCATGGTGTCTCGGAACCGCTCTCGTGGGCCAAGCACTTGATTTGGGTGGAGTATGCTCACAACTCCCTGGTCAGCTCCTCTACAGGAATCTCTACCTTCCAGTGCGTGTATGGTTACCAACTTCCCCTGTTCCCCAGCCAAGAGGGGGAGGCTTCCTGCCCGTCTGCGACGTATCTGGGCACAAGCCAGGACAGCACTCGGGCAGGCAAGTCCCATTCGACTGGGGCTAACCGACGACGTAGGCCCGCTCAGGACTATCAGGAGGGCCAAAAGGTTTGGCTCTCTTCCACTGACCTACGGCTGAGGGTGGAATCCAAGAAGCTGGCGCCTCGATTCCTTGGTCCATTCACAATGGAGAAGATCATCAACTCCTCAGCGGTCCGTCTCCGCCTGCCGAGATCAATGAGGGTTCATCTTACCTTTCATGTGTCCCGGATTAAGCCCGTCCGCCAGAGCCCATTGGCACCCGAGACTCCTCCTCCTCCGGCCCCACGCATGCTGGATGGGGACCCGGTCTACACGGTTCGGTGCCTGCTCCGCTCCCGACGCAGAGGACGAGGACTCCAATACACGGTCGACTGGGAGGGATACGGCCCGGAGGAGAAGTCATGGATTCCCACCTGGCAGATCCTGGACCGTTCCCTCGTGCCGCCCTTTCGGATGCTGATGAGGGGGCCTCTGTCCATTCGGAGGAATTCTAGGTACTGTACTGTTCTGACTCCTGTTTTTTTTTGTTTTTTTTCAGTTGCCTTGTCTCTCGTCACTGATCGTTGGATTGTTTATTCCTTTTTTTTGGGTTGTTGGAGACGTGCCTGTGGACTCTGTGACTGCCTAGGACATCGGGTAACTTGCCTTGGATCCTTTCGGGTGACGTAGTGGAATGCTTTTTGTACTTGTTTGGAATACTTTTGACTTTTTCCCTTGGAGTACCTGCATTTTTTCAGTTTTTCTGTTCTCTGTGACTTCCTGGAATACCTGTTGACCTGCCCTTGGATTCATTTTTTTTGTTTTGTTTCTTGGGACTTGGGATGGGGGGTTCTGTCATGATTACTAACACTGATCACCTGGAGCAATCATGTGGGCGCCTTCTGATTGGCTGGCACTTCGCTCTTAAGCGCGCTGCGCCCAGAGTTCCTTTTTCAGAGTGTACAACTGTAACTCTGTGTGACTCTCCTGATATCCCGTTTACTCCCCTTTATATCTGTGTCATCATGGATGGACCCGGCCAAAGTTCGGCTGCGGCTGCATCGGCTCGCAACAGTTTTTTTACATGTCGGCCATAAGACCCAGTCTTCGACTCAGTTTTGACGGCGCACAAAGTCGGCTCGAACTGCAGATTAAGATACGATCGCAGTTTTTTTTTGCTGGATATGCGATCATCCAGACATCAAGCGCTCGGTGCTACGACCACTCGGGAGTGTTTATTAGCCACGGACTGCTATGTCAACAATACCCAGCGGCCTACAAAGCAGCGAAGCAGAGTGGCAAGACAGCGACGTGACCGCCGGACGAGGATGCGAGGTTGTCGGGCCGGGCTAACAGCTAGGCTAAAGGCTAAACGCCTCTCCCATCCATTCTCCAACGTTCGCTCTCTGGACAATAAACTGGACCATTTAACAACTGGAAGTGGCATCGAACCGCGAGATGACGAACTGCTGCGCTAAAATTCTGACGAAGACATGGTTAATCTTATCTATCCCGGCTGACGTTCAAAGAAACTGTGCGGGTCAGATGTATCGACATTTCGTTCTGTGTACACGTGTATACGAATGACAATAAAGTAAATCTGATCTGATCTGATTTAACTCTGCTTACCTGTTTCTTCCTGCCTCCGATCCGACCTGTTTCCGTCCCACGCTTCGATCTCCTCTCCAGCCCCGGTAAACCCAACCCGCCTGATTTCCGCACTTCGATTCCGGACTCGTTCCGAGGTGTTCTTCCCGGGGCCGCTGCTGACGTCTGATGGCCATCACGTCTCCCGCAAGCCCTGAACGCTTCCTTAAATAAAGAACTGAAACGAATGCTCTGGGGTTTCCTGGTCTGTTCTGGTCTCCTGATATTACTGAAACACCAGCAAGAGGTTTTGCGTATAATGATTTTTATATAAAATGTATAACATGTTTTTACTTGAAAATATGATTATTACAAAAAAAAATACAATTAAAAAAAAAAGAACAAAAATTGTTTTAGTTATGTCTCTATGCTCAAATTTTGTTTGCATGCTTTCCCCTAAAAATTGCATGAGCAAGTACAGATTAAAGATTTTGGCAACACAGATTTGTCATTCATTTTCATGGTAGCATCCTGAGTCTATTAAGTGATCATATTCGGGTATACTGTCCAGACGATAGATTTTATCAAGTGGCTAAGATTGTGTGTGGGTCTGCAATCATCTTCATTGGGTCATTCTGGGTCAAGTTAAACTGAGAACTGACTTGTTGGTTTTCCTCCTGGCTCTAACTATGACTATTTTTCCACTCAGTCTCTACACTGATTGATTCTAAATAAGGGTGGGAGGTCTGGGGACCCAGGAAATGCTTCCGATTCCAGTCGTAGTAGTGGTCGACAGCGCCTGGGGATGGGGTGTTTGGCTATACAAGATCAACTAACCAATGAGAAACAATAGGGAAGACATGAGCACAGAATTTAAAAGTGTGGTGAATTTTTGACTTTTTACTTGTACATTTTTCATTGTAGTACACCATGTTTTCTGAAAAAAAGAAAAAGAAAATATATGTCCCTCCTGTCCCCAGATCTTATGCGCGCTTACTTTCATTTATTCAATCTTGTGTTGATATCAACTTCAAAATTAGCACGTACAACACACAGAGGAAACCCACATTGCTTTTACCCGCATGCACTGTAATTCTGGCTGAATATTTTAAGGAATTAAATTTGCAATTTTGAGCCCTGGTTTTTATTTGCTGGAAAGATTTTCTTGTAAGCTGAGAAGGTATGGCCAGTGTGCAATTGCGCATGCACACAGCTTAGAATGGGAACATTGTTGGTAATTGTAACTAATAAACGTTTTCTCAGTAACTCAGTCCATTTTGAGGGAAACAATACATATCTTGCATCAATCGGCTTTATTGACGTTTTTTAATTGTGTATCTCTGCCCGAACCCTGAGCTCCTGCCAGTGAATGCTCGAGGAATGTGATTTGATTTTCATTAACGCTCTCCAGATGGTCATTGCGCGAAGAATCTGACGCCTTCGTCCCGTACCTCGGAGAAGCCAAAGATGTGAAGCTTGTACACTCTGTTGGGGGGGTGTAATCGGCTGATTTAGATTTTGGAGCTGCTTCAAAGCAAATGAGGTGCGAGATCCAAGGAGAAATTTAAAGCTAAGGAGGACAGAAAAAATAATATAAGTGGGAGTACTTATGACACAGAAACAAATCAGCTGCACTATCTGAGACTAAAAAAGCATGGCAAAACACGAGATGGTGTAAACAGTAAAAAGGCAAAAAAAGAAGGGTTGTTGAGGGTCATTCATGTGTAAATAAGCAAAATAAAACTCAATTATCCACCTCTGTTTGGTCCATCTGTTTGGGCTTATCTTTGAAAGGGTTTGGTGCTTGCGGCATGGCCACAGGAAGTCGTCACCCCCAACCCTCTTCTGAGTTTTGAGAAAGAAATGTGATCCTCTTAATAAGTCCTGACAAACACTCTTAAAAAAAAAAAAAAAAAAAAAAAAAAGACCTCAGGCCACATTGAAATTTCCACTGCGGCCTTACCAAAAAATGGAGACTTCGAGGCCAACTCAAGAGACGAAAACTTGGCTTTGTTATTACTTTTGGAAAACAAGTTAAAGCAGTGTTTCTCAACTGGTTGGGACGGACCCAAAAGTGGGTCCAAAACCCATTTTCAGTCGGTCACAGGCGTTTGCCTTGGCAAAATAATGCATCAAAGCAGGGTTGATTACACTCCTTAACATAAGATGACATTAATGCTTTGCTCAATCGCTTCTTCCTGTTTATTTTGTTGTGTTTGACATTGACAACATCTCAATTTATTATGATTTCGTTGGTTTTATTTCAATTTTCCTGTCCCTTATAATAGTTCCCAAGAGAGTTGGTGAGAAGAAAAGGAAAAGTGGCAAACAGACACTGCAGTAACAACTGAGTCGAAGAAGGAAAGGTTTCTTTAAGTATGTGGCTATTCTAAAGCAGTTTTAGGAGGTGGCTTATATGCGATGTAGGCTTATTTAGAATTAGAATTGTCTTTATTGTCATAGATATCAACGTGTGAACCTTGTATATGTCCAATGCCTGGTACCTTAACCACGATACAAATGACATTAGAGCCAGAACTTGTGGGAAACCACTCCATTCAGGGACTGTCTGGTTTTAATGCTCGCGGAGATTTGTCTTCCTTTCAAGGATACCCGATGCTAGCAAGCAGCTAACCAGACACTCTCTAAATTGCTTTTACAAGGAGAACCAAACCAATTTTTCATTTACTTTTTTATAATGACAAAAAAACCATGGCTCCATGCAAATCCGTGAAGTAGCGTAACCGTTAAAAGTAAACCGCGTAATAACGACGGATCACCGAAATATGGATCTTATTTCATCCATCTATTATATGCACCGCTTATCTCAGTAGGGTCGCTGGGGTGCTGAAGCCCATCTCAGCTATCTTCCTGCTGTGTGCAGGGGACACTCGGAACTGGTTGCCAGCCAGTCACAGGGCACCAACTATTCACTCCCTCATTCACACATAGGGACAATTAGAACAGGCCTAACATGCATGTTTTTGGAATGTGGGAGAAAACCGAAGTGCCTGGAGGAAACCATGACCTCAGAACTGTGCCTCGGACGCATGCACTAACCACTCAGCTGCTGTGCCGCTTCTTATTTCTTCTTATTTTTTTATTTGAGCAAATAACTTGACTAGGTATTTGTTTTCCTGCTTTACCAAAAAAAAAATTCATTTTATTCCCCAATGCTTGTAGCCCCATTCAAAACTGAGGAAAAATATCATAAGTCATGGAAAATATTACTTACAACTCGTAAAATTGTATGTTAATGTAAATAAATGAATAAATAAATAGATAGATAAATAAATAAATAAATGACTGAACGAATGAATGAATGTACAAATACATCCATACATACATATTATAAACTGACATGTTTTTGTGCCAAAAGTCTTCACTTAGAACTGTAAAGCCTGATAATAAATAAATTTTAGCTCTTTTATCAAAAACTTGTAAAATTGATAATGAAGAGATGTCTCACATAGTATCAAAGCAAGCAGATCAGAAAGAACATTTTCTAGATTTATTGAGAGTCGTTTTGGGTATCACCAGTAAAATGGTACCTGATATGTTGAGTAAGTTTTTTTTATTATTGGACATCCTGCAAAGGAGATTACTGAGGAGAGAGCGAGTGAGAGCTCCAGCAGCCCTACTGAGGATAAGCGGTGCAGATAGTGAATGGCGGATTCTTTTTCCCTTGTTATTTTTTTCTTTCTTTTCGATAAACAAAAACTGAACAGTTACATTTGCCCAGTTCAAATAACTCGAAACTTTGGAACGGTTGGAACAAATGGCCCCTTTTTGTACAGTTCCCGGACGTACCAAATTCTCATTAGCGGCCTTGTATTGCAGCCATGTAAGACGCTAACCTGCTTATTGGGGGTATTAGGGGTTCAGTGTCTTACCCAAGGACACTTCGACATGTAACACGTACGAGCCGGGATTCGGTCTGGGATCCCTCGATCCCAATACGAGCGCTCTAACTCCTGAGCTACTGCCGTTGTTGGATGTTGTTGTATTGTGTAGTGCAATGGTTTTGTTGTAATCCTTTCTACATGCCGTGATAATTTTTAAGGTCCTGGTACAAATGACTTGTGTTTCCTATGGACCTAGCGAGTACGGGAAAATAATTTCTGCAACGGGCGTTTTATTCTGTTCCACTTCCGCTTCGTCAAAACCAAAATGGGTCCAAACGAGCCCTTCCTAGGTGCAAGCTTCGTTTCCTTCTCGTTTGTTGACTCTGTTGAGTCCGCCATGACACTAAATGAGCTCACACGGTGGGGTGGCATAGTGTGGTGCTTACAAACTTTGAATCATGTTTATTGGCTTGTGCTATTATTAAAACTTGTCTCTGATTGGTCAGCGCTTTTAAAACTCAAACATTAACAATTGTGGGTGGCCAAAACTCCATCACTCACTACAAAACCTTGAAAAAAACCGCAGTGCTTTGTGGTTTCACAACCGCACTACATTCAAACTCCTGACACCCACTTCGGACTGCCGCTACCCTAGCGCCCCCTACTGCCATCACCTGCTTCTAGTTATAAGTCGGGCTTGTGCTCCCATCACTTCTTGAAAACATTTTGGGTTTTGAATTGTGGTTACTGTTGATTTAAAATTTTCATGATAGGTAAATAGGGTTAAGACAGTAAAAATTGCATGTAAAAAGCTGCTGGCATATTTTTTAAGCATTTATGTGGGTGTATGCGTGTACAAGTGTGTGTATCTGATCATCTTTCCACTAAATTCCTGTCTCAGCACATTCCTGAGCCTATTCCACTGGCCGTGTCCATGTGTCATGAAACACGACACATGGACACAACCTGTAGTGCATAGGCTCTCAATTGTGTGTACCAAAACGGGTTCTCAAAATTTGAAAATATATATTTACCCCTTAAAGTTCCTGTAGAATTTGCCTAAAATCCCAATGCAAGACGTACCCAAAATAGAATAAATGCTGTCCTTGAAGCGTTTGAGGGATATAGAAGGTCTTGGTCTCTCTTGAGAGGTAACACTCTGAAGTTTTCCTAAACATAATTATCACTGTAAGTGCTACTTACTAATCTCAGTTGGAACAACAAAATGGAAGGTTTTTATTCTCATCGGATTTTTTTGCGAGCAAATGCCTGCAGAAGAATGTAGCATGGGTATCTGAGCTGGAAAACCTGTGATACAATAGCTTGGCACCAAACCTTGTCAAATTTGATCACAATCTGAAAAACTAAACATTGTGTTTTACCTTTTTTGAAGTTAGGTTTAAGCAATTCCAAAAGTGGCCATTTGGAGATGACCAGTTTACAACACTAAACTGCGCAATGGGCAAATAGTACAAAGGCGTGTGAGAAAATTGCAGTTAATCAATTTTGGGGAAGGAAAAAAAACAGGTGTGAATCGGGTGGCGCTTATTCAAGGATGATGAAGCCAGCACAGGTTGAACATGAGTTTGACAAAAACGGGTCGTTCAAGACACTGCTCTGAAGAACGATGTTCTTCTATTAAAAAGTTGATTGGATATGAAAGAAACTATAAAGAGGTCTAAAAATTTGTTGGCTGTTCAGCTAAAACAATCTTCAATGCCCTAATATTGGTGGAAAAACAGAGACACATGGAAGAAAACAGAAGACAACTATTAAAATGGCAAAGGCTCATCCATTGATCAGCTCTAGGACAATCAAACACATTCTGTAGTTACCTGTAAGTGCTGTGACAGTTAGAAGATGACTGTGTGAAGCAAATTTACATTCAAGAATGCCAAGCAAAGTCCTTCCGCAAAATCACTGTACTGTCAACTTCCCTTGAATTTTTGGGATTTTTCCCCGGGAGGAATTAAAAGCAGCCATGCTTCTTTTGTTTGATTTTATTCTATATTTTGGACTGTGTACATAGAAGTGCATGTCTTTTAATGGAATTCCGCTTCTAATTGTGTGTTCTCTCGAGCTCCAGCTCAAGTTCCCTTGTGGAATGGTAAGGCTGTAAAAAAATACAAACAGGAAAAACAGATTTCGGGTTGCTCGAATGCAGGCACAGGGAGAAAAATCTGCTTTGGAATTTAACAAATTGACATCGAGAAGGTCTTCATTATCTCTCCACCGACATTCCTTGAAATTGGCTCAAGATGTTGGAATACAAACATCGACATCCGAGCGGTGTTTGTAAACAGGCAGCCAGTGGAATGCAAGTTATGAACGTCGGCCGCAACTCCAGTTTTGTTTAAAAGTCAGTGCAAACAGAGGTGGTCTGCGTGCACAGACAACAATGCAGTGCAAACACAATCCACAAGTCGCACATGTGTACAATTTTGGTGGCGCGGGCGTGTGTGTGCCTGACTACATTCTTTGTCGTATTCATGTCAGGCCAAGTGTAATTTTTGTGGCATTTCTGCGCTAGGATAGGAAAACTGTAACCTTGAGCTACTTTGTGAGGAATTTCCATGAAGATAAAAACCGTAAATAAGTACCGTAAATAACGGACATGTTTATAGACGTTCTTTGTGTTGGGTTTTGTGTCAGTGCCTCTTCACTGAGCAAACCATAAAAATACCTTTGGTTCTGATTTTGCAAATATGTTGAATTCTGTCTGCATATTGACTTTAGAGGTGTTTGTTTTGATTTCATTATAAGTTTTTAGTGGAATGGAGTACATTAGTGTCAGTGACAGACCATGCATCACTGAAGCTAAATTAGTGAGCCGGCCAATCAAAGACGTACCCAAAGTGAATTGAATGCTGTTCTTGAACCATTTGAAGAATATGGACGGTTTTGGTCTCTTTTATAGGTAAGACTCTGGAATTTTGACCCAAACTAAAATAATCACTGCAAGTGCTGCTAAGGTGCCGGTCACACAGACAATTGCGGCTGAATCACGGCTAAAATTTTGCGTTTTTTTTTTGCCCGTGGTTGCCCGGGATGGAAAATGCGCAAAATTGGCCAACCCGCTGTTGATCTGTAGTATGGCCGGAAAAAAGACGCCGGCGACTGTTCCGCTTCCTCTCATCGCGTCATTTGCGCATCATTTCCGTGTTTAGACCACGTGTATAAAAACTGCCGAGCCGGTGTTGTGCCCAAATCCGAGTCCTACGCAACACCCATAACCGCCCCACCCCCCCGCGTGACTTTTTCATCCACGTTTTAACAAACGCATTTTGTAGAATACGATCGCACTTTATTGTTTAAATAAACGCGTTATTTAGACTAGGATCTCCCAATTGTTATAATTAGCTCGATTTATAGTTTTAATAAGCGTTTTATATAGAATACGATCGCTTTCGTTGGAAGCGCAGCAGAATGCGCGTTCACGCGAGGGGGGGAGGATTTTATATACGGTGTGCATTACCGTTCGATTACGTTCACAACAAAAATAAAGACGGAATGGTTTAAGTTGTATTACATTTCCAACAAATGCAAGACGATGTGGTTTTGGTTATATATTCGCCATCACATTCCCTAAAAGTGAGATTAAACGAGGTAAATGTGGTTGTAATAGCGAGGGGAAGCTAATCTCGGAAACGGACTGTAGAAACCCAGTCCCGTGAAGATCAAGATTTCAAGCTATGGCATCAGTTTTATTTTATTATCTTGATAAGGACTGTCAATAAATAAAAATGGATTGAGACGAGGTCACTACGCTGACTGGGGGGCGGGGGTGAGGTTTAAGGGTTGTTGGTCTATCTTCTTTATTCATTATTCATTATCGATCAGATCATAAAACGCTACAAAGCTTAGGAGCCGAAATTCTTACTCTCAGCCAAAAGGCCAAATTAAGGTCCTAGCAATTAAGCGTTGCTGCGATCATTGCGAATGCACCGAAAGATTTATTCGAAATGAAGAGAAACTATGCTGACGGGGATCCATGTTCACCCCTTTGACGTCACGAGCACAACTGACGTGTGTTTGGCATTCGCGCTGTTTATACGCGGAGAAAGGCGTGTCACACGCTTAACACGCTAATTTCACGTAATAACACCACGATACAGGCGCAGAACATGCTATTACCATGCTCCACCCACGATTATCCGCTGAAATTTCCCGTCCTACCCATGTGTAACCACGCCCTGGCCGCGGCCAGAGCACGTCGTTCCGCGTAATTTCCGCGTCATTTCCTCGTGTTGACCACGTGTGCGGCACGCGGTTTTGAACGCGGCCAACCACGTGAAAATTTGCGACCGCGAGTAAAGCACAGCTCTATCTCGTCTATATGGCGGTCTCTAAACGTCCAACAGCGCCCAACGGCATCTGCTTCACGGCCAGAAACTACTGTTTATTTTGTTAGAATAAGAGCTTGCTCTGTCCACTCCACGCATCGGCCCGGTATTGCAGTACCTCCGGGAACGGTGCATTCGCAATGATCGCAACAAGGCTTTAGGGCTAGGACCTTAGCTTGGCCTTTTGGCTGAGAGTAAGTGTCCCGGCTCCTAGGCTTTGTAGCGTATTATGAACTGACCGATAACGGATAATGGATAATGAATAACGAAGATAGAACAATAACCCTTAAAAACCCCAAACCCCTAGCCGTGGATCAGCCTCAATACGCTCGTGAAAGGCTGCGTACCCGCGCTCTGAAAAATTAAGCAGGGCAAAATTTTTTTGCGCTGCCACCCGCGCGCGAATTTCCGAACTCGTGTCAAGCACCGCTGTATCTCGTCTGAGTGGCGAACTCAATGCGTCCAATAGCGTCCGCCTCAAAGGCAGAAATTTCTGGCCGTGATTCAGCCGCAAATGTCTGTGTGACCGGCCCCTAACATTGAACAATCTGAGTTGGAACACAAAGAAATACAAGGTTTTTATTATCACCTAAATTTGTTATTGAAATTAAATACCTGCAATTGAGTGTAATATGAGCCTCTTAGCTGGGAAACAAGTGAGACAATTGCTGGAAGCCTTACATATAGTACTTTGTCAAATTTGATCACAACCTGAAAAACTAAACATTGTGTTTTACACGTTTTCTATGGGTAGGTTTAGTTGTCTTCAAAAGTGGACATTTGTATACGACCAGTTTACAAGCATAAAAGCTTTGCAACTATGCATTTTGGCCACTTTTTAGACATTGAGAAAGAATTGTAAACGTTTGACTTCTCTTTCCAGAAGTCAAATCAATGATTGTTCAAACTTGCACGTAATAATGGTGCGTAGAAAATAATCACAAATTGCCTCATGCACGTTATTTTTGGGTCAGATTTGAATACTACCCTGAAAAATGGAATATACTGGGGATTTCATTGGCTCACCAACGTGTCAATCATTATTCAAGTCGGTTACAACTGGCTGAAGTTATCCGGAGCTACAGGAGGCGATATCCATTTCATTAAATAGGCCCATATAGGCTAATGCGGGCTGTAGACCGTGAAAAAAAACATGCTATTGGCTGTGAGTGGTGTCAATCAAAAGGTCAAAGGCTTACAACCATATTAGGTATAATTTTACGGTTCTGTTTATTTTTAAAGGAGAGTTTAGGAGCAAAACTAATTAATTACAAGATGCAAAGTCGAAGGAAGCAGACATGCCTTTAAGCAGTTTTATTTTTTAATCTGTCAGGTTTTTTTATGTTATTGTGTGCTTTGGAGTACATATTTTACAGTTAGATTCCCTGGATCGTCCTGGATGTAACAAAGCCATTGTTGCAGATATTCAATGAATTTAATGACGGCCAGTTGACGTAATTGGAGAGTTACACCAGCTTTAGAGTATACGGGTATCCTGTTTCCGACTGATCAGTATATTTTGATGAGTATATTTGAAATGGTACGTATTTCAATGACTGGTGACATTGTACAGACACATTTTTAGGGGTTTAAACAAGACTTTATAAAGAGATACAATGAACAGTGACATGTGGATAACAAAATAAAAAGGCAGAGAGAGAGAAGGGCCTAAGATCTTACCTCTAGGCTGAAAGTGGCGGACAAAACCTTTTAATGTTAGCGAAAGATTTGCTCGCCTCTGAGTTTTCCAACCTTTCTCTATAAAGTAACACAACAATGTTGAGCAAATAAGACCCGCACAAAAATTACTCCCACATTCCTCTTTTTCCCTTGTTATTTTTTTCTTTCTTTTCCACAAACAACTAACTGAACAGTTACATTTGCCCAGTTCAAATAACTCGAAACTTTGGAATGGTTGGAACAAATGGCCCCTTTTTGGACAGTTCCCGGACGTACCAATTTGCCATGTACCATAAAGAAATCGATAACATGAAGTTTTGAATGTAACTAAAACAGCCAAAGCTTTGTATTGATAAAATAATGTTCTCACCGTACGTAATTATCATGAATGGAGGGACATTCTCAAGTACGGAACATTACGCAAATTTAGCACGTCTTGGCTTTCTAACGAGTTTAGCAATTTCAAACACCGTCATCCGATACTGGTGGTATCAAATATCTGAGACGACGCCCAAGGAGGCATGATCTGGTCGAGCATCGCTTGTTCATATAAAATGAATTGGCTGAGCAATAGTCATTCTCTTTCTTTACCCGGCTGACTCATGCAGCCTTGAGATTGGCACGTGTTCAATACATTGCGACTGTCTGAAGCACGAGACCAGGTGTCATCACGATGAAAAATAAGGTGACAGTTTCAGATTTAACTCCATGTTTGCTGGAAACTTTGCGGGAAACTTTCTTTCTGTGCTTGTAACTTACAGACTTTCAGAGGTCAAAAACTCCCACAATCCCCGGCGCTCAGAAAGTAGGCCAGATTTGTTAAGGCTGTCCATTCAGCTTGGCATTCTTTGAAAAGTTAATTCACCCTTCGTGAAAGGTTTGCAGTGCTTGGTGATGAGCATTGTGACCTTGTAGCTCGCCTTTGTAGCAATGTCGACAGCTTACAGTTGCTTCACCATTTCACAGATTTTGTTTCCAGTTAGCCTTTGGAGTCAGCATGTCTCATCTGGCTGTGCCTCTTGATACTACATATATATATATATATATATATATATATATATATATATATATATATATATATATATATATATATATATATATATATATATATATATATATATATATATATATATATATATATATATATATATATATATATATATATATATATATATATATATATATATAGCCACAGTTTCTTGGGCAAATTAGGCAGACGTAGTTGTTTTAGATTTCAGTATAAAAATACTTTAATTTTCACTAGTCTTTTAAGAAGCTGCCCTCACAGTCAACTTTCTTTTTACAATTTACGGTCACCCTGTTGGAAAAGGGGTGGGTTAATATTCTCAAAGGAAGCCGAGGACAAGGTGGCCAAAGCGCTACTGAGTACTCTCATCTGGTGAAATGGTGATTTATTTTTATGGGGGTACAAATTTATTTTATACTGTGCTCAACAACATTGGTTGGCTAAATATTATTAAGAGGCCGTGGGCCAGTAAAAATACGTTCACAAGCCATAACTTTCCCCTGGACCGGATTTTGGACCTACCTGTACTAAACCAACAGCTTTTTCGAAGACTGATTTCACGGGTCTGGATAGATTTCTCAGCCGAGCAACAACTAATAGCTTGAATGTGATTAAATGCTTAAATATGAAACCATTACCGTTTTTCTCTAAATAAGGTAATGGTGTTTATTATTAAAATTCTGGAGACTGCTTGTGTTCCACGTGTGAAAATAAAGTGCGCATTAACATCCACCGCATTTTATTGTCAAAAGGTACACATGAATGTTCATGGTTCATGGATCCCTTAACAGTCTAGGTTGTAGAGGCACCAGCTCCTATGGTGGGTCTTGAGCAAGTACAGACTGGCGCCACCCATACCAATCAAACCGTTTTATTTGGGTTGGAGTTTGCACCTCCACATGAATTAGAGAGTACTTGTTTCCATGGTTACCAGTAGCAGGAGAGGCCTTGATCAGACTCAGATAAAGAGCCTTTATCATGTGGTCGCTGTTGTTGTCTGTGGACGGCATCTTCACTCTCTTCTAAAATGAGTCGGACCTCAGCATAGACATTATTTGATTAATTAATATCCATGTCTAAAACAAATCCACGTGTGTGTGTGTGTGAAAGTAAAACTGTGTGCGTGAAAGTATATACTGTAGTAGTGTGTGTGGTAGTGTATAAGTAGTTTGTGAAAGCATAATAAAGTGTGTATGAGAGAGTATAGTTGTGTTTATGCATGGGTATGCCCAAGTTTGTATGAGAGTATAGTTGTGCATGTGTAAGAGTACTATCTTATGTTTGAGATTAAGTATTACTTCTCAATTTGCTTCTCAGACGGAAGGCTATTTCAGAAGTAAATTATGCAACTATATAATCAAAAACACTCTACAGTGGTACGTCTACCTACAATAGATACAACGGTTTTCAGGTAACAAAGCACCCGATGAGAAAATACTGCCTCGAGTTACAAAGGCGTTTCAGAATACAAATTAGAAAATTCAGTACAGTACGGGCTGCCATTCGTCAATCCTAGAGTTCTACCTTGCAACACGATGCGTATGCATAAATCCAGACATGCTCTTTATGTCCCCTACTCTTAGTCTCGCCTTCCCGCTCTTTAAACAGTCTACTGTATGGTACAGCTACAAGCTTTCGTTCACAATAAACCCCACAAAAGACATGCAGAAAAATTGACAGGGAGAAATGAAGAGGAAGAGACTTGTTCCGGCAATCGAAACAAAGCAAAGAATAATAGAAAGCTCTGAAAACACAGACTGCCGTGCAGGATGAATCCAGAGAAGACAAGGAGGAGGACGTAGCCATCATACCATCAGCCCATTGTATTTCAAATGCATGTGTTTTTTTAAACACCTAAGAAATGAGAAATGATTTCAACATTCTGAACGATTAACTGAAATTCCTCTGGAGCCTCAAGTTTAACGATTGCACGGCAGGTTGCAGGCTGTTCGTCTTTTTCTAAACCATCTCAGTTCAACAACATTCTTGCGATGTCTGATGTGAATCATTCTCTTGTGGTTACGCCTCAGCATCTTAGTCAGGTTAAGGTCAGAATTCTGACTGGGCTACACCACGTAGTGCATTGTCTTGAAAACATTCGGTCCTCTGCCAATAAGGCATTTCAATTTGTAGTCAAATTGTCTTAGCTCTCTTGGTACACTTGGAATCTGCTTTTTTGTTATTGTGTCCAGGCCCTGAGGCAGCAAAACAGTCCAATTTCATGATTCGTGATTCTTTCCTCAACCCTACAATACATTCAAGTTCAATTATTTATTTTACCAAAAAGGAGTTCCACAAACCACCAAAGCTTATGAACTGAGTAAATATCTACACTGAATTAATTTAGAGATTTAATTTAGGAAGGAAGTACTGCACAAAACCTATGTCATCCATTTAATAGAGTGATGAAAACCCTGTATTAAAGGAGTTCTGCCCTGGACAGAACTACTGAGGAATCTGTACGCCGGGTAGACTTGAAGTGACTGGGGATAGTTATTGTTATATCAAGTTATCTGTAAGTGATGAAATTTGGTGCGATCTTCTGGTTAACTGTGACAAACATCTTTGTTTCAAAAAAAGATTTTGTGTGTTTTTTGCTATTTTTTTCCCTTTATTTTCTTTGTTATTGTATGTGTTTGTCTTGCTGTCGGTCACCCCTCTTGAGGGATATGACCAAGGTAGATAGATAGAACTATTATAAAGATAAATAGAGTTAACTTACTTTTGGAAGATGAGCTTCAAGAGTTAGGCGACTTCTTCCGGCCGAGGTAAAAAGTGCCCGAAAAAAAGTGATACAAGCATTTTCTCAACAGCATCAGGCCTCCATATTCCACTTTCATTTCAAATGAAACGCCTCTTCTTTACACTTTACACCAACCATTTTGAATGGATCCGCGAGATAATAAACAATAGAAATGTCAAAGTTCTTACATACATTATAGAATGTTTACACAAGAACTAGGAAGAGGAAGCGGGGAGGATGCAGGTTGACCTCTCAAAGTGCCACTCGCTGGTAGCTGTGGAAAGAAGCACAACAGTAATGTCCTGTATTCAGAAAAAGGTGAAAAGATTGGACACCATTGTTCTAGTGCAACCGAAAACGAGCGCTAAAAGGTAAGGACGATTTTAGGTTCTGTCAGAACCAGAACAGACGGTAGAGCCAAACGCATAATATTTCATACCAAGCTTTATTGAGGAAGCAGAGAAGTCAGGCGCAGGAAAACAAACGCAAGCAATCCTGTGATCGCTGGGCAGGAGAAGCAGGAAGTCCACGATATCGGAGGACGGACACCATTCGGGCATCCGGAACGGGAGATCGGAGCGTGGTCGGTAGGCGGAAACAAGTCCGGCAGGCAGGACGGGAGATCAGAGCGTGGTCAGAGGGCGGAAACAAGCCAGGACGGGAGATCGGATCGTGGTCGGAGGGAGGAATCAAGTCAGGCAGACAGAGATGATCGGGAAGCCAGGGGCAGACGGGCAGGATACCGGACAGGACGGGATAGATGGGAGCCAGAGTCAAAAAGTGCTTGCCTTGCAAGTACGGAGGTTTGCTGACAGACTGACCAGGAGTGAATGAGAGTACTGAGTTTAAATAGGAGGGGAACCAATCAGAAAACGAGCAGTAGCTGGAGCCAAACGAGCGGGCACAGGTGAGGGCATTGGGCAAATCATGACAGGTTCATAGCTTTGGGGGTGCAGAGCACCTAGAATGTCTGGCTTAAATGAACAGTGTGTAATATTTAGTGTTTCCTAGTGGTACAAAAAACTTTCATTGAGGAAAAAAAATACCTGAACTATCATACAGATGTAAATGTTTTAAAAATAATCATAGTTCCAGAGATTTGTATTTCTTTTACATCGTGGAATCCATACCTACAGGTCGCCGCCATGTTTGTCTGCCAACTTGTTGCCACGCTGTGCTCCGTTGCACTGGTTTTCGTTTGTATTAGACAGTACAGTGCAAACTAGCGGACACATTTTACACGCTTGGGCTTTAAAGTAAATAATGATGATTGTTCAACACTGTTCAGAAGTGTCACTTCCCTTTGTGGATATTTTTGGGTAAGCAGAAACAAAATAATGCAGCTAAAATGAAGACTAATATCTGTTAATGATAACAAGGTCATGGTACTGGTATCAAAATAATTATTCAACAAACCACTGTATAACATACTCTCACCGTAACACATCAGAGCCTGCACAGAACACTAGCTGAGCAAAAGAGGAATGGAGAGGGGGGCGAGAGCGGTGCTAGGAATTAAAACTATTGACATAGAAACATCAAGATCAGTCTGAAACAAGATATTGGGAAAATATAAAGCCAGGGTAGCTCAACATAGTTATCTTGCAGCCATCACGATCAACAATAGTACGCAACCATGGTCCTCTGGTGAGTGTAGAAAATCCAATCGTGTAAAATATTTACACACTCCAAAACACACAATATTGCCGACAAATAAAAGAAAAAATCCACCGAGAAGCATCTTCATCGACTGACGTTGCTTGTTGCTAGCTGTCTGTTTAGCCCCATAACTCCTGTTTACAAATACAGAATAGTAAAAAAAAAACATGCCATAGAGCAACCTAACGTTTGATTCACATTCATCTTTTTCAGCCAATTACAGGCTTTGTTTTACCACGCTTTAGCCTATGCGAGCCTGTAAATGCTGAAAAGGACCCACCTCCAAATAACTTTGGCCAATAGTGACCAATTCAAATGACAACTGACACGTTGGTTAGGAAATGAAACACCGGTATACATTTCCCAGCATACACCGCGGTCTACTTCGCCTATGAGGGAAAATCGAGTCGGCGGTTGCTTGCCTTAGTTGCAAGACCTTGTGACTTAATATTGATCCATATATAAGGCGCACTGTATTGTAAGGCGCATGGTCAGCTTTGGAAAAAAATGAAGGCTTTTAGGCGCACCTTGTAGTTGTGAAAATACCTTACATATTTACGTATACGTTATAAGAAGGGTTTAAAAATACCACCTTACATTGACGAAAAAGGTGCTTGATGTGGGTCATAAAGCAGCGGCGTGCTGTCGAGGGAGGGGAGCGGGGTGTGGTTAGAAGGGGATGGGGCCAATTCTAATTCCTCCCTGATTCTTCTTAAGAATATGGCACTGGCCTTGGAAAGACTAAATCTGGTGAAGAAAAATGAGCGGGTAAATCTGGGGAAGACCATGTGCTTGTTGGGCACACCACCACAACCCCCCCACCCATCATTTTTTAATGCGCTTTATTTTTTAAAATGCTGAGTTAATGAGGATAGTCGGTATCACAATGCTACATATATTATTCACCTCATTGGGTTTTCTGCCTGCTTGAACCAGCTAGGAGTCAAAGATGTGCGACAAGGGCCGGAGTATTATGAACTGATAAACTGACACACACACACACACACACACACACACACACACACACACACACACACACACACATACACACACACACACACACACACACACACACACACACACACACACACACACACACAAAGAAGCAATGATGCCATCATGTATGATCTCAGATACAATGAGATCCCAACTACAGTATGTGCATTAATGCATCCAACAGACTCCCTATATAGCCATTTCCATGGGATTCTACATTTGTACAACACAACTCATTCCACTAAACGCTTGTGGGATACAGCTGGTATGGAACTCATGTCATAATGAACAGCATGTTTATGGAGTATTTATTTTTGCTCACTTAAAGTGTTTTGCACTTTTAAATTTTAAATAGTCCCACAGGCTTTGTCACCTAATACAAAGCAAGCATTTTTGCAAATGTGTTAATGGGGCTTTCATGTGTACGCTGGCTGACCAGTGGAGGTATTTGCCCAAAGCTGGCCCATTATTGCACCCCCAGGAGAGATCAGAGGAGAAAGCGTCTTGACGTGACCCCATCATAGTTGCCTCTTAAAGGTAGCCGTCCAAAATTAAGACCTCATAAATAAGCAGAAGAGGAGAGTTTAAGTGGGTGTAGGAATGTCTGTTTGTCGTCAAAATGTGAATTTATGCATCAGCCATCATGAACGACATGTGTAACTTGTAAATTTTTGTTTAACTATTACCTATGATACATGTTTTTCTTTTCAGTCAAGTATGCGTCATCAACCATCACTGAAGATTTGAAATTATTGAGCTGTTAAACAATCCCACATAGGGGCACTTTAAACACACATTCAACATATTCCCTGAGGCAATTTTCTATATACAGTTGCTCCTTGGTTTACAGTGGTCTCAGCATATGCATTTTTGCACTGGTTTTGTAGTGGCGTACAATATGTTGTCATGGGGCTAGGGTTGACATTGTAAATAAAAAAGTAATAAAGAAATGAATATTGAACTGAATTGTCTTGATTGTCATTGATAACAAAGTAGTTAGCATAGTTTTAAAAAAAGATTAGACATGGAATTTCCGAATAAACATGTAATTAGGACTTAAAAGAAAACATAACAAAAGAGAATGTCAAGATAAATGGTCAAAAATATTTACAATGTAGAGCTTGGAAACTGGCCTAAGGTGTAATAAAAGTGCAATGAAAGGTAGTGCAATAATATTCAAATATTCATCAGCAGCAATAATTTCAAATAAGTCGCAAGATATATATATTTTTCAGTTTTTGCATGCTTGTTCAGCGTGGTGATAGCTTCAGGGAAAGTTTTTCTGAGCCTGTTAGACCTTGTTTTAAGGGACCTGTAGCACCCACCAGAGGGCTGGTAAACATATTGAATTAAGAAACAATTTTGTTTTGATATAAAAACAAACACTTTAAAAAATACACAAAATATAAATAGTACGTGTTTCCAAATCCGTAACAATATTTGTTGTTTTCAATTTTATTAGCTCATGTAATTGTTTCGTGTGTCCAAAAGGTTTTACAACAGTATAGTTGTAAAGTGAAACAAAATGAGAGGAATGAAAGATATGCTACGGCTCTGGTGTTTTCCATATGTTTTTTTATGAGTTAACTTTTTGTTACCATTACGTACGCTTGTTTTACTGAAAAAGTACAGTGATCAACGTCAACCTTATTGTCAAATATGCTTCATGCACAACTAAGAAGAAATTACTTCCTCTTTCCCACGTGCAACCATGTAATAAAAAAGGCATAGTACAAATAACAGAGAGCAGCAAGGTCAAAAGAGGAAAAAAAGTATGTGTATAAAAATATAAGAATAAATAGAGTTTCAAATGACAAATAAGCTTTCATAATTAATCCATTTTAGGTTGGAAGTCCGATTTCATTGTTTGATTTGGTAAACGTCTGAAATTCTTTCTCCAATAAGAAACAAAGAAAACTCACTAATCTGTTGTGGCGCTCAATAATAATACCCAACTATATTATATTGCATATTATATTTTGTGTGTCCTGTTTCATCTGGAGGGACGAAAGTATGACCAACTTGAATGTCGAGGTGCTTAACTTGTTTGGGTGTTTGGGCATTTGGGTTGGCCATGGTCCAAAAATGTTTGTGTGTGTTTTTTGCTACTTTTTGCTACTTTTTCCCTTTTTATTTTTTTATTTTCTTTTATTTTCTTGATTTTTGTATGTGTTGTCTTGCTGTCGGTCACCCCTCTCGAGGGATATGACCAGGGTAGATATATAGATAGATAGATTTTATATTGTTATTATTATAAATGTAATTAATAATAAAAAAATAATACAATATAACGACATTGTGTATAATCTAGCACCTGCTAATGGTAAAGCAGCTTCATTCATCAAAAATAAAGTATATATTTGCATGACTATTATTCATTGCAATATTGCTACGATGCACTCACAACTTACAGTAGATCTGCCTCCAAGCCCTACCTTATAATTTCTTATAACATTCTTATTTTTTCTCATCAGAGTCTTTTTTTAGGTAGTTTTGTTGGAGTGCCATAGCAAATATTGCTAAAATGTACTGGAATACAATACCAGCCCTTTCATAGTCTGTTGTTGAGTTTTGATGTATTTTGGTTACACCCAAAGGCAACCTGAAAGTTTACCTATATAGTGTTTACATAAATATAAATGTTAGTCTTAAAAAAAAATACATTGTGATGCTAGGACGCTATCGACCGTGCAAATATTTTGGAAAAAACAACCACTTCAAACAAGCTGTCCTGGCATACCATACAAAATGATGTGCATCATAAAGAATTCTGTCTGACAGAGTTGAAAGGGCTCCCCCTCTTGTTAGTCCTTTAATGGAATAAGAGCTTGCTCTGTCCACTCCACGCATCGGCCCGGTATTGCAGTACCTCCGGGAACGGTGCATTCGCAATGATCGCAGCAAGGCTTTAGGGCTAGGACCTTAGCTTGGCCTTTTGGCTGAGAGTAAGTGTCCCGGCTCCTAGGCTTTGTAGCGTATTATGAACTGACCGATTACGGATAAGGGATAATGAATAACGAAGATAGAACAATAACCCTTAAAAACCCCCCACTTTAATCAATATGTGGAAAAACAAAAGAAGGGATGGCTGCGTTTTTTAAAGAAGGACATTGCTTACACAAGTGTCAAGTTCAATTCTTGCGTGTTTTTTATTCCCCTTCTGACTGCCTTTGAAATATGTTGCTCTTAGTCGTAATCATATGCTGCTGTATGTGGGGTATTCTCAGCCAATAGTGTTTTGCCCAAACAGCCCAAAAACAACAGGGAGTTTCCCCAGAGCACTTTGCCGAGCAGCTGTGAGAGTGCGGTAAATGGCACGTTTTTTTGACAGGAAGTTCCATCGAAGGCCAGGAAGCCCTGCCAACTTTGTTGCTGGTCCATTCATAAATCTTGTACTCAGTGTAATCGAAAAAGGTCGAGGTGATGAGGCACGTGTGGCCTTACTGGAGGTGACGCAAACCTCCATGGCAGGACGTGAACAGGTCGAAGGTGTTTGAGAGACTGTTTAAGAAGTACCGTATTTTCCGCACTATAGGGCGCACCGGGTTATAGAGCGCACCTCCAAAAAATAGTTTTTGGTCCTATATCTTCCAAAGATAAGGCGCACCGGATTATAAGGCGCTACAATGGGAACATCGACAAAACAGTCAGATGATTCAGTCAAACTGATTACCCCCTTAACATTCCCAAAGCTTGCAAAGAAGCAAATACGTGTCGTAGACACGTGCGGATGCGGTGTCCGTACGATGTCACTTAAATGCGTCATTTCAAATATCATTCGGAAGGTTGAAGTCTTGGGATTCAAGAAATGCCAAACATTTCTATGTTTCTATTTTCTTTTTCGCTCACAACTTTACTGTGCATATGACAATAAACACTTGGAATTTAGTTTAATTCACTCAACTCATCACAGCAACATCAAGATCGTTCTAAAACAAGATACCGGGAAAATATAAAGCCGCATAGCTCACCTAAGTTCTCACGTTCAATAATGATACGCGATCATATTCTTACAACCGTGAGTGAAGTAAATCCAGGAGAGTAGAATATTTACAAATACAGACTAATGAAACATCTTTATGGCGTACTTTAGCAAGCTTGCTACGCCATTGCTAAACTCGGCCGATTGCAGGGTTTGTTTTGGCCATCTACCCAATCCGAGGCTCTGAATAACTTCAGCCAATAGTGATCGATTCAAATGATGATTGACACATTGGTTAGCCAATGAAACGCCGGTATATAAATCCCAGCATACACCGCGGACTACTCCACGTTCGGGGTAAAATCGAGTCGGCGGCTGTTGAGTAAGTTGCGAGACCTTGCGAATTTAATATTGAGCCATATATAAGGCGCACTGTGTTATAAGGCGCATGGTCAGCTTTTGAAAAAAATTAAGACTTTTAGGTGCGCCTTATAGTGCGGAAAATACGGTAGATCATAGATCATACTTGCTCTTACATTGCATACACTCACACATGCACAACTCTCACATAGACACAATCATACCCATTATGAAAAACATTGCTTAGATGGCAGACAACAGGAAAAATGAGCCAGTTATTACATACACCAGGGTACTCCAACCTGGTTCCTGCGATAACCTGGGTGCCCCCTGAGGACCGCTGCCCACCAACCTCTTCTAAAAATATCCCACCAGTGGTGGGTCGTTGTGATTTTCTGGTGGAATGATTTTTTTTTTCTATTGGTTGACTGAGTCAAATTAAGCTCTTCCCATCCATCTTATTCTCTTTGTTTCTTCACTTTTTCATTTCTTTGTTTTTCAATTCTTTGTTTTGTCTTTTCTTCATTTCTTTCTTTCTTTCTTTCTTTCTTTCTTTCTTTCTTTCTTTTTTTCTGTCTTTCTTTCTCTTTCTTTCTTTCTTTCTTTCTTTCTTTCTTTCTTACTTTCTTTCTTTCTTTCTTTCTTTCTTTCTTTCTTTCTTTCTTTCTTTATGTCAAAGATAAAAACATTATACATTTATATACAAATCAATAACTCAGTCATTAATAAATGAATCCATGATTTACATGGGCTGTTCTTACATTAGAACTCGGAAATTATGACGGGGCCTTAAACTATCTTCCTGTGAGTTGTGAGTTTTATCTCTAAAGGCCAGTTTATTCTGGTAACAGGTATCGATACCTTAGATATTATTTTGTGTATTATTTTAGGTACATTCAAATGTATTTGCAAGCCAAAATGTTAAGTAGTTTCACGCTTCCTACAAGGCGGCCATTCACTGTACTTCTATCTATCCCACCAGACAATAGAGCAAAATCAATGGCCTTAAGTATTATAGTAGGTCCTGACGCTTTATCAGCATAGTCAAGACGTAATACTCGTTAGAATGTAAAATCGGTATAAGAGCAACGTTTTACCACTTGATGCTGTTTGAGGAAACAAAAAACTTAAACTGATGTGTGTTGGGCTCAGAATCTCACATTGTGTTGCCTTTGTAGTGATCTTACTGCCAACAGCTGGAGCGGAAGCCACGGGCTATTTTCAGCTTCCATATGTGTTTGTGTACATAAGATGTGTTGTGTGTATGGGTGTGAAAGAGAGGAAAGACAGAAATTTGTTCATGCACCTCCCTGCTGGGTTCGCTCAATTTCCTGGTTGCAGGTGGTGCAGTGTGATCTCTTCCTGCCTCCACCAGCGGGTGTGCGTACATCCATGGCCTCCACTGATTTCCTGCCCATGAGGAAGAGGAAACTGCCGCAAACAGGATGGATCTTCCAGGCAGAAAGAGTCACCACGGGCTCGACTAAGTGGAAGAAATGGACAGTGACCCTGAATTGATGGAAAGATCCACATATGCATAACATTTCCCTTCTTTGCTAAGAGTACAGGAATTCATATTATGTCACCATCAAATGTTCTCTCCCCAGTCATTTTTTGTTATATTTTGTTCATTTTTATTCATTTCAGTCATGTTGCAACAAACATGACATAACAAAGAAAAAAATCACCTTAAAATAAAAAGGGATGACAGGTTGAAACCAAAGACCTCAAGGAAACTTGTCCCCAAAATAACTTTGGACACTTCTTCAATCAATCATATAAATAAATTAGCATAACTTATACCATTTTAACAATCATTTGTTAAAACAGAATGACCACATTATTGAAACACGATATATAGTGTATTTTACAGTTTATGAGAAATTATTCTTTTCATATCATTCTTCTTCTCACGCTCTAACAACAATAAATTGCGTAAAAGCTGGGACAAATACGCTTTTCTTGGGAAAACTTTAAATTGTCCCTAGGTGTGAATGAGCAAGTGAGTTGTATGTTTCTGTGTACCCCGCGACTGGCAGGAATACATATTTAATGAAAATGTATACCAATCGAAACAATTATTTTCCATTGTCCTATAATTTTAATTGTAAAGCTTTAATGTTGAGATCAAATCATCAGAATTCACAATAAGCCCTAATAAAATGACTAATTGACAGTGAAAAAGAACCCACATGAGATGAGCTGCATTAGTATTGCAAACATCAGTTGTTTAAGTCCATACAACATACCATAACATACAGTAACTACTAATATAATGTCGTTGAGTATTCATTGGTGTTATGCATGCCGGGCAATAAAAGTCATCCTGTTGACATTTTCGCCATATTAATGTACAATACAGTAAACTTATCATGTTACCTGTCATATTTTATCACTCTGACAGGAAACTTCCTGTCGTAGCTTTAAAGTTAACATTGCATATCCCAAGGCCTTTTAGTCACATACTGTACATGCTGACGTGCACAAAAGTCGATGCATGGGCAAGCCCAGGCAGATTAGTCTTCCTTCGAATTTTCGTCAAACTTTTGGCATTCTGAGATTCTTCGGAATCGGCAGCAACACACATATTATATTATTATTATTAATATTATATATTGAGAGCACTTCAAGATGTTTGTAAGTAGAATATTAACACCAGAAGTTCCACAACCAAGTCATTTGGTTTTCCTACATAGAATGACCAAATGACTGGATTGGCTCCACCATTGATCTGCAAATAAGGCAAACTCTGGTGTGAACCACAAAATTTAGTAATGAGCTTTGGCATGCTAATGTGAAGAAAATAATGTTTTGTGGGGGCATAACCAGCCTGTATTTTTTATTATTATTACCGTAGTTGTATTTTTTTGGTATTTTTATTCTATTCATGCAATCTAAATTTGGTAGTATTTCCTTGGTGTTTTTGTAGTATTTCCATAAGAAATGTTTTGTTGTATATCTGTACTGTTTTTGGATTATTACTCTCGTTGTACTTTTGTAGTACTTTTATTGGATTATTTCTGTCGCAGGATTTTTGTAGTATTCCTGTCGAAGTAATTTAAATTATTTCCATACTAGTATCTTTTTAGTATTTCTTTAATATGTTTTACTATTACTGTAGATTTTTGTAGTAATACTGTTTTAATAATTCTGCTATTCTGCTAAGTATTTTGTATCATAGTAGTACTATAGTAGTATTTCTTTTCTTATCAGAATGAAAATAAAATAAAATATTAGATCATTTTTATAGACATTAACTAGATATTTATTAAAGGTATTTTTGGGGTCCTTGGACCTTCAGATATAAATATTATAAACATATCACTCTCCTCAGGTGTTGTTCCAGCGGCATTTAGGTGCGCTGTTATTAAACCTACACTTAAATGACCCAAACTTGATCCAGAAAACTTATGTATTTACAAACCTGTGTCATACCTACCGTTTATTTCTTAATTACTTGAAAGAGTTGTGGCACAGCAGCCTGAACACTTTTGTATCTGAGAATAATCTTTTTGAATCTATGCAATTAAGTTTCAGGGCAAATCACTCTAGTAAGCCCTGGTTTAGGTAACCAATGATCTTCTACTGGCAATGGACTCCAGTCTATTATTACTCTTGCTGCTGCTGGACCTTAGTCCTGCCTTTGACACTGTGGACCATAATATCTTACAAGACTTGTTGGAAAAATTGATTAGTCTCTTAGGAAACGGTCCTCTTATAGAATAGAATAGAATTTACTTTTATTGTCATTCTTTGTAACCATGCACATAGAACAAAATGTCGATACACCTGACCCGTACAGTTAAACTGTAGCGAGCCGATACAGCCGCAGCCAAACAGGGCGCTGCCATTTTAGACCCAACTGTGTTGTGTTGGGAGTCATTACTAAACCAAACCCCCCAATTCCAACCCTTAATGCCGAGCAGGGAGGCAATAAGTAGCTATGTTGTAAGTCTTAGGTATGACTCGGCCGAGGCTTGAATCAGCAACCTGCCAGTCTCGGAGCGGGCGCCCTACCATCATGAGAATGCCGTGTACTTTTTGTCATCAGGGTGCAAGGGGACATTGTAGTAGCACGACGTCAGGTCCATTGTGGAGAAAAAGGCATTTCCCCCAAGTGCGGCCAAAGCATCAGCTATCACTTCGTTTGTCTGCTATTTGATATGTTTAACTGAAATTGCTGATCCGAACAATTAATGATTTATAAAGGAAAATCTTGAAAATGATCAGGGTTGCCCAAACCTTTGCATACAACTATATATATATATATATATATATATATATATATATATATATATATATATATATATATATATATATATATATATATATATATATATATATATATATATATATATATATATATATATATATATATATATATATATATATATATATATGTATATATATATATATATATATATATAGTTCTGAGGTCATGAGATCGAACCTCCTGTGTGGAGTTTGTGTGCTCTCCCCATGCTTGCGTGGGTTTCCTCCGGATACTCCGGTTTCCTCCCACATTCCAAAAACATGCATGTCAGGTTAATTGGCCGGTCCAAATTGTCCCTTGGTGTGGATGAGCGGGCGAATTGTCTGTCCCTGTGTGCCATGCGACTGGCTTGCAACCAGTTCAGGGTGTCCCCTGCCCACTGCCCGAAGATAGCTGGGATGGGCTCCATCACAACCGCGACCCTACTGAGGATAAGAGGTGCAGATAATGAATGGATATAAATATGTATATATATACTGGACTGTCTCAGAAAATTAGAATATTGTGATAAAGTTCTTTATTTTCTGTAATGCAATTAAAAAAACAAAAATGTCATACATTCTGGATTCATTACACATCAACTGAACTATTTCAAGCCTTTTATGATTTGAATATTGCTGATTTTGGCTTACAGCTGAAAAAAACTTAAAAATCCTATCTCAAAATATTAGAATACTTCCTCAGACCAAGTAAAAAAATAATTTTATAACAGCAAAACTAAATCAAACATTTGAAAATGTCCATTGATGCACTCAGTACTTGGTTGGGAATCCTTTTGCACGGATTACTGCATCAATCCGGCGTGGCATGGAGGCAATCCGCCTGTGGCATTGCTGAGGTGTTATTGATGCCCAGGATGCTTCGATAGCGGCCTTCAGCTCATTTGCATTTGTAGGTCTGGTGTCTTTCATCTTCTTCTTAACTATACCCCACAAATTCTCAATGGGGTTCAAGGCCGGGGGAATTAGCAGGCCAATCAAGGACAGTGATGCCATGGTCAATGCACCAGTTACTGGTGGTTTTGGCACTGTGGGCAGGTGCCAGATCATGCTGGAAAATGAAATCCTCATCTCCATAGAGCTTTTCAGCAGATGGAAGCATGTAGTGCTCTAAAATCTCTTGGTACACAGTTGCATTTACTCTGGACTTGATGAAACACAGTGGACCAACACCAGCAGCTGACATGGCTCCCCAAACCATTGCTGACTGTGGGAACTTCACACTGGATTTCAAGCAACTTGGATTTTGCTCCTCTCCAGCCTTTCTCCAGACTCTGGCGCCTTGACTTCCAAATGAAATGCAAAACTTGCTTTCGTCTGAAAAGAGGACTTTGGACCACTCTGCAACTGTCCAGTGCTTCTTCTCCATAGCCCAAGTCAGACGCTTCTTCCGTTGTCTTGAGTTCAGAAGTGGCTTGACCATGGGAATACGGCTATTGTAGCCCATTTCCCGGACACGTCTGTGAACTGTGGCTTTTGATACCTGGACTCCAGCTTCAGCCCACTGTCTTTGAAGCTCCCCCCAAATTCTGGAAGCGGCTCTTCTTCACAATTTTGTTAAGGCTGCGGTCATCTCTCTTGGTTGTGCAGCATTTCCGGCCACATTTTTCCCTTCCAACAGACTTTTTGTGGATATGCTTTGAAACTGCACTCTGTGAACAGCCTGCTCTTTGAGAAATTTCTTTTTGTGTCTTACCCTCCTGATGGAGGGTATCAATGATGGTCCTCTGGACAGCAGACAGATTAGCAGTCTTCCCCATACTTGTGATTTAGTTTACTGAACCAAGCTGAGTGTTTTTAAGGCTCAGGAAACCCTCGCAAGGTGTTTCGAGTTAATTAGATGATTCAGGTGATTAGTTGAATAGCCTACTTGTATACTTTTTCATGATATTCTAATATTTTGAGATAGGATTTTTGAGTTTTCTTAAGCTGTAAGCCAAATTCAGCAATATTCAAATAATAAAAGGCTTGAAATAGTTCAGTTGATGTGTAATGAATCCAGAATGTATGACATTTTTGTTTTTTTAATTGCATTACAGAAAATAAAGAACTTTATCACAATATTCAAATTTTCTGAGACAGTCCAGTATATATATATATATATATATATATATATATATATATATATATATATGTATAATTAATTATGTATAATTAATTATCATGTTTTCGTAGGAGGTCAAACAAGACACAAGAGCAGCAGGAACGATGACAAGGTAACTTTTCTTTGATGGGGCGGGGGGGATTTTGTAAGGTTTATTGTTCTATATTCTTTATCAATTATCCATTATCAGTCAAATCATAACACGCTACAAAGCCATGGGGCCGAGACACTTGCTCTCAGCCAAGAGACTGAGTCAAGGTCCTGGCCATAGAGCCAAGCAGCGATTATTGCGAATGCACCGTTCCCGGAGGTACTGCAATACCGGGCCGATGCGTGGAGTGGACAGAGCAAGCTCTTATTCCATCTCCCGATTGCAAAAATCAAACTTACAGCATTGCTGTAACTTCATAGAACTGTGCCGCACATGCGCTAACCACTGCGCCGCTTTGTTCAGAACCACAGCAGGTATCTCCCCTGCCAGGTAAGTAAGATAAGTTTGACCTGTGGGAGAGCAGGTTCTTAGGTCACTTGCACATTCTAAAGTTAAAAGACACTATCCTAAACGAGCCAAGTGGTGGTAGTGAAGAACAGAATGAAGCAAGAAGGAAAAATGCCGACTGCTATGCTGAGCTAATAAGACTAACAAACGACAAAAGCCTGTCACACCTAAGGCATGAAGCACCTGATGATAGCAGAAAGGCCCTGAAAATTTTGAAAAAACATTACTCCGGAAAACGTAAGCCAAGAATTGTAAATTTGTATACATCACTAACTAATCTGCGGATGACGAAAAAAGAAAAAGTCACTGACTATCTCATAAGAGCAGAAACATAATTATGGCTCTTAGAGACGCAAGAGAAGTCATGAGTGATGGACTAACTGTTGCAATGATACTAGGTGTATTTCCAGAATTACTTAAGCCTCTAGCTGTCAATGTTACACAAAATGAAGATAATGTCACGCTGGCAGATTTTAAAGGAAGGAGGCAGAGAAAATGAATACGTCTGATTCTACAGATAATGTGATGAAAACGTATGTGAAACCAGGTCACATAAAAACGCATGCTGAAGGCAGAAATGATGAAGAACAGATAAAATGCTACAAGTGTGGACTGAAAGGTCACATCGTAAGAAGATGCTACAGGAAGGTATGGTGTAAATACTGTAAAAATAATACACAGCATAAATGCTTATGCAAGAAGAATGGACAAGATGGTGCCAGAATTTCTTGGAAGAAACGGATGATGACCAGGATCAATTCTCTAAGGCCGAACACACAAAGAAGGTGAAACCAACGGACAACGTTCAAATGAAAGGCATCATGGTGATGGAGGAGCGACATCCCACATCGTCAGCGACATCCCACATTGTCAACGACATCGAAAAGTTTGTCAAGTTTGATGACAACTTCATGCCAGGGGGCCATTCTGTTGAATTAGCTGACGGCATAAAGTTTTAAAGATGGCAATGATAAATCTACTATACAACGCTGGACGAGAACACAGAGCAAATTCAACGTGATGCACTCCACATGCTTTCATACCCACATGACATATTCCTGGTGGCAAGAGCAACAAACGGGGGAGCCACTATCATCTTCAAGCGAGGAGACGGCTGTATGGTCACTAATGACGGCAGTAGGTTTGATATTCATGAAAGTGGAAATTTGTTTTACTTGCCAACTGTTCAGTTGAATGCAGTTGATCAATGTAAACAATGTCAAGACATTCAAACCTGGCATGAGATATTGGGTCACTGTAGAAGAAGTTACAAGGTGTAGTGAAAGGTATGGAAATTAGAAGATGTACAGTCTAGCCAGATCAGTTTTTTGAAGTATGTACACAAGGAAAATTCACTCAGACAAGAAGTAGAGAACCAGACACAAAAGCTAAGAAACCCTTACATCTTGTTCATACTGATCTAGCTGGTCCAATAAAAATTGTAAGCGTAGAAGGTCACAAATATGCACAGTCTTTTACAGACGATTACTCGGGTACTATATTTGTGTATTTTCTCAAAACAAAAGGTGACGTTGTACAAGCTACAGAATGATTCTTAGCAGATGTTGCACCTCATCGAGAAGTAAAGTGTATTCGCTCAGATAACAGCTCTGAATTTACAAGCAGAGATTTCCAGGCTCTACTAAGCAAGAATAGGATTAGACATCAGACGTCTGCACCCTATTCACCCCATCAAAACGGGAAAGCAGAGAGAAGTGGGCAAACTCTCTACAGCATAGGTAGATGTTTACTGTTATACAGTAAATTACCAAATGAGCTATGGTGCTATGCTGTACAAACAGCAGCCTATGTGAGGAACAGGTGCTACGCAGACGCACAAAGAAAACACCATATGAACTGTTTACAGGAAAAATCCCTAACATATCCAGACTTCACAAATTTGGATCAATCTGTTTTGCCTATAAGCAAGAAAAAGGGAAATTAGATTCTGGATGTGATCAAGGTATTTTTGTGGGCTATGATAAAAACAGCCCAGTTTATCTGGTGTACTACCCAGATACAGCACGAGTCCAAAAACACAGATTAGTGAAATTCACAACCAAACATGCCAATGAAAAGGGAACAAAGACATCTGAAGTGTGCATAGATTATGGCGAGAGAGGGATACAGCAAGAGATTGATGACAGTAAAATAAATGATTCTGATGTCAAAATGTATTAGGTCAAGAAGTACAGAGTCTTACTTCAGGGTTTTCACCTGAAAAGAGTGAGAGTTCACAAGCATGTGTGGATACAGTGAGTGTGAAAAGAAAGAACCCACTGAGAAGCAGAAAGAACCCAGCATATCAGCAGAAACTGAATTTGAAAATGAGGATGCAGGGGAAAGATTACAGACCTGTATAGACTCTTGTTATAGAGAAGTATGTGACCAAAACGCCATATCATCTACCAAGTCAAGGCCATGGACGAGGAGATACAATCATTGGAAGAAAATTATACCTTCAGCCTCACCAAATTACCACCAGGCAAACAGACATCGGGTGGCAGATGGGTTTATGCACTAAAATGTGACACTGATGGATCAGAGAAATACAAAGCAAGATTTGTTGCCAAAGGTTACAGTCAAAAACTTGGAAGTGACTACAAGGAAACATTTTCACCCACAGCTGACATGACAAGTGTTAGGGTGATAATGCAAAAGGAGGCACAGGAAAACTTAATCCTGCTCCAGATGGATGTGAAAACAGCAAATTTCCATGCACCAATTGACTGTGTACTGTATATAGAGCAACCACAAGGTTGTGAGAAAAGATCAGAAAATGGTGAGAAACTTGTGTGTAAACTGAACAAATCTCTTTTGTTCAGAATCCAGCAGACCACTGTGTCTATACAAGGGAGAAAGAAAACAAAAAAATGATCTTATTGGTATGGGTTGATGATCTCATCATTGCAGCCAGTAATGATAGTATACTTAACAGTGTAAAGATGATGTTGACAGAAAAAATCAAAATGAAAGATCTGGGAAAATTAAAATATTTCCTGGGAATTTATTTCAGCCAAACGTATGGTCAGGTCAAAATGTCTCAAAAGAAATACGTTATCAAAATATTGGAAAGATTTGAAATGCAAAATTTCAGGTCCAGAGAGACCCCGTGCGAGCCAAAACTAGAGTACAGAGAAGACGCTGAGAGAATCAAAGATCCAAGGAAGTACAGCGAAGCAGTGGGAAGTTTAATTTATTTATCCACATATACAAGACCAGACATCACCTTTGCGGTCAGCAAATTGTCTCAGTATTTCTCAGAACCAACAGAAGAACACTGGAACACTGGAAAACATATTTATAGATACCTCAAAGGTACGACAGAGAAGGAGTTATGCTTCAAACGCAATGAGAATGAGAAATCAGGTTTAAAAATGTACAGTGATGCTGATTGGGCATCTGATGTAACAGACATATGGAGGACCTCAGGATATTGTGCTAGTCTAGGTGAGGAAAGTTCGCTAATCTCATGGAAGACAAGAAATCAAGCAACAGTTGCACTATCTACATGTGAGGCAGAATACATTTCTTTAGCATCAGCTATACAGGAATGTATGTACCTAGAACAAATACTCAAAAGAATGGATAATTATCAATATGCACAGACAAAAGTGTACCAAGACAATCAGGGTACTATTGCACTAGCCAGAAACCCAGTCAAGAGGCGTCGGTGCAAGCACATTGACATTAAATACCACTTCATAGGTGAAAGTGTAAACAATAGGAAAATAACTTTGCAATATTGTCCTACTTAGCAAATTATAGCTGATGCAATGACAAAGCCAGCTACTAAGTTAAAATCAAAAACGTTTACTCAGCGTTTGTTTGGCACATAAATGTGTACAAGATTTTTGTTTACATATGTGAGGGCAAAACGTAATTCTCTGTTATATATATATATGAAATGCAAAATTGTAAGTTCAGCGAGACTATATATATACATATATATATATATATATATATATTTTTTTTTTTTTATTGTGTTCCAAAAGTAATCCACAGAGCTAAGAGCGAGTGGGCGTGTTAAGATTTGTCAATTTTATAGCGCTCTTACTCGTGAAATTGTGGTAAGACTTTTTCTATTGAGTGATGTCATTGTGCACACACCATATTTCGTTTAGCTTATTGTTGATTGCCTTGTTGGATTGGATGGATGGAGCCATGTTCTTGTTTGCTTGCTGTTAAGAATAAATATTCTTAAGGCTGAACCACAATGTCCTGCTTAACTTCTCACGCATGAGGAAACTGCACACTCTGTCATATCCTTAACAGTGGCCAACCGCTGAGTGGCGGAAAATTACCACTAAATGAATCCCTGACTTAATATTTTTAACATGTTTCAATTTTCATGATTACATACTGTAAGATTTTGCCCAATTAAACAGATTTAAGTTGCAATAAAAAGTCATTTAAAAAGCATGAAAGTAGATTTGCTGATACCTGCATGAACATTCAGTTTCTTCTGTAGATGATTAGTAAAAGAAAACTCCATAAAACAGAGTGTGAGTCCTGATTAAAGTATATTAATTGAACTATCAAAAACGGTAAAATGAATTCGTAAACGTTTTTCATGTTTTTCTTCATATCATGATCTAAAGAAGAGACACATTTTGACAAGAATAAACTCAACTCTTTAATTCAAACGGTCTATAAAGTATTGGTTAAAAATATATTTATTTATCAACCAAATTACGCTACACACTCATTAATGTCATAATCGACACTGCAACGGATCGGACCAGTTGGTTGGTAGCAGGTTTTAATTTTTGGTGGACCCTGCCACCCCATCCACTAATATGAATCTGGTTCCGCCCCTGTGCAGAACTACCTCATACATAAACATTTACTGTTTCTTGTTTGTATTTAATGAAGAACATAGATAGATAGATAGATAGATAGATAGATAGATAGATAGATAGATAGATAGATAGATAGATAGATAGATAGATAGATAGATAGATAGATAGATAGATAGATAGATAGATAGATAGATAGATAGATAGATAGATAGATAGATAGATAGATAGATAGATAGATAGATAGATAGATAGATAGATAGATAGATACTTTATTCATCCCCGTAGGGAAATTCACACTTCCAGCAGTCTACCCCGTTGTTTATTAACAGATAAACATGATGCCCTAGTGGTGCTTGTAGCGAAGTGGATGACGTCACGCCAGTCCAAAAATTCGACATCCCTGCGGCAGATGGAAAACAGCACCGCTGATGATTTAATGAAGTGACTGGGCCGGCCAGACGGACTTCTTCACACTTTCTGTCAGCCAGTCAATAGGTGAGTACTGCGTGTTGTGTGAGAGGGCAGTGTACGCACTCGGAATATGAATTGAGTGCTTTGGCAGCAGTCTACTGTAATTTAAATCCTCTGGATTTCTGGCAAAGGCCAAGAAACTTAGATGTGGGCCAGGCAGATAGCTCAGCCCACTGTCATACAATCTCTGGATGTAGTGCCATTGCCAGACATGAGTCTCAGGGGAGGATATCAAATTCATGGGGAGTGGGGGATAGCACAACATTTGTTCCCACTTTACCCTGCTTTTTTTCTTGTTTTTTTTATTCCTTTTTTTCTCTCTCTCTCTCCCTCTCTCTTTACTTTTTTTTTGTTCTAGCTATTAATTTTTTGTTTCAGTTGTTTTCTTTTGGTGTCCTTTTCCCCCTTTCATTTATTTTCTTTTGTTTTTGTTTTTAAACGTCATTATTTTGCCTTGGTGGTTTATTGGTGGTTTATTTCAAAATGATGTGACATACTGTGTGTGAACTGTGTGATTGTTGGGCAGAAAACAACGACAAATTACTCTGGGTAATAGTACTTTACTTCCGGCGGCACAGTGGTTAGTGCGTGTGCAGCACATTTCTGAAGTCATGAGATCGAAACCCCTGTGTGGAGTTTGCATGTTCCTCCCGTGCTTGCGTGGGTTTCCCCCGGGCACTCCGATATCCTCCCACATTCCAAAAACATGCATGTTAGGTTAATTTGGCTTTCCAAATTGTTCCTAGGTGTGAATGAGCGAGGGAATTGTTTGTCTCTGTGTGCCCTGCGACTGGCTGGCAGCCAGTTCAGGGTGTCCCCTGCCCTCTGCCCGAAGATGGCTGGGATGGGCTCCAGCACCCCCGCGACCCTACTGAGGATAAGCGGTGCAGATAATGGATGGATGAATGGATAGATGTTTTCCCTAGCTTTTTATGTATTTTTCTTGCCTTTTAATTTTTCCTATACATTTTCCTGCTTTTTTGTTTCTTTTTCTTCATCGGTTTTTACTTAGTTTTATTCTAGATAGATAGATAGATAGATACTTTATTCATCCCCGTAGGGAGATTCACACTTCCAGCAGTCTACCCTGTTGTTTATTAACAGATGAACATGATGCCCTAGGGGTGCTTGTAGCGAAGTGGATGACGTCACGCCAGTCCAAAAATTCGACATCCCTGCGGCAGATGGAAAACTTTTCTTTGTGAAAATCCAGGGATACACCACCTCGTGTTAGCAAGACCGCCTCCTCTCCGATTCCCCCCGGCTTTCGTGTCTCTGTTTAGCGGCGTTGAAGCCGGATTGCTCCGGGTAGCTCCGGGTGGCTACACGTTAGCGTCCGGAACGCTAAACGTGAGCCACGTTTCCGCAAAACACAGCAACTGCGCTCCCTGTGCGCTTCGATGTTTTCCACCAGCACTCGATGATCTTATTTGGTCGTGAGTTCGCATTTACCATGATTACGGATGGTACTGAAGACTTATAACGCCGCTAGCCGCTTCGCTAGCTCCGGCTTTTCCTCCACGATAGGCCCCTTCATCACGCCGGCACGAGAATTCTTCAGGGCAAGGAGTTGAAATTCCTTGAATACACGCATTTCTTGTGCGTTAAAACCCATGTCCATAGGATAGAAGTAATCCATAGTGTAGTTGTCAAAACGGGAAGAAAAAACACCGAAGATAGGAGCAGACAATAAAACAATAGGGCAGCTGCTGGAAAAGGCAGCCGCTCGTGGCAGCGCCGCTTTGATCTATTCTGTTAGTGTTTTTCTTTTTTTTCCTCTTTTTCTTGTTTTTCTTCTTTTTTTCTTTTTACATTGTTGTATTTTTTCTTTTTTTGCCGTACTTTTCTAATTTTAAGTCATTTTGCGCATAATTTAACCTAATAATTGTATCAGGAAACCAGAACAGACCAGTGGACCCCAGAGCATTCGTCTAAGTCTTTTATGAAGGAAGCATTCAGGGCTTGCTAGAGACGTGATGGCCGACAGACGTCAGCAGCGGCGCCGGGGAGATAACTTCGGAACAAGTCGGGAATCGTAGTGCGGAAGTCAGGCAGGTCGTGTTTACCGGGGCTGGAGAGGAGATCAAAGCGGGGGACGGAAACAGGTCGGATTGGAGGCAGGCAGAATCGGGTAAGCAGAGTTCTAAACGAACGGGATATCAGGAGAAACACACAGAGTTTCAAAAATGTACGCTCTGACACTGCTCTCTGGGCGCTGGGGGCTTAAGAGAGGAGTGCCAGACAATCAGAAGGCGCTCACCCAGGCGCCACATGATAGCTCCAGGTGATCTGAGTTAGTAATCATGACATAACCCCCCCCTCAAGGGACGGCTCCAGAAGTCCCAAAAAAACAAAAAAAATAGTCCAAGGGCAGGTCAACAGGTATTCCAGGAAGTCACAGAGAACAGAAAAACAGAAAAAATGCAGGTACTTCATGGGAAAAAGTCAGAAGACAAAATTTAAGCCAAACAAGTACAAAAAGCATTCCAATACGTCACCGAAAGGATCAAAGGCAAGTCACCCAATGTCCTTGGCAGTCTCAGAGTCCACAGGCAAGTCACCAACAACCCAAAAAATGAATAAACAATCCAACGATCAATGACGAGAGACATGGCAACTGAGAAACATAACAAAAACTGAGTCAGAACAGTACAGAACCTAGAATTCCCCCCTCATCAGCATCCGAAGGGGAGGCAGAGGGTGGGTCCGGAGGTGAGCGCGTAGAAGGCCCTCGGGGACGACCGCGGCGCTGGTTGGTCCGGCTGTAGTCGGTGGAACTCCTTCGCGAGGGAACGGTCCAGGATCTGCCAGGTGGGAATCCATGACCTCTCCTCCGGGCCGTATCCCTCCCAGTCAATCAGGTATTGAAGTCCTCGTCCTCTGCGTCGGGAGCGGAGCAGGCGACGAACCGTGTAGACCGGGTCCCCATCCAGAATGCGTGGGGCCGGAGGAGGAGGCGTCTCGGGTGCCAATGGGCTCTGGCGGACGGGCTTAATCCGGAGACATCAAAGGTAGGATGAACCCTCATTGAGCTCGGCAGGCAGAGACGGACCGCTAAGGGGTTAATAATCCTCTCCACTGTGAATGGAACCAGGAATCGAGGCGCCAGCTTCTTGGATTCCACCCTCAGCGGTAGGTCAGTGGAGGAGAGCCAAACCCTTTGGCCCACCTGATAGTTCGGAGCGGGCCTTCGTCGTTGGTTAGCTCCTTGCCCGGCCGAAGGAGTGCTGTCCTGGCTTGTGCCCAGATACGCCGGCAGCGCTGGGCGTTCGTTGTTGCAGACAGGCAGATAGCCTCCTCCTCTTGAATGGGGAACAGGAGAGGTTGGTAACCGTACAAGCACTGGAAAGGGGACATTCCCGTTGAGGAGCTGACCAGGGAGTTGTGAGCATACTCCACCCAAACCAAGTGTTTGGCCCACGAGAGCGGTTCCCGAGACTCCAAGTCTTGGTTCACTCGCTCAGACTGTCCAATGGACTGGGGATGGAACCCCGATGAGAGACTGACTGACGCGCCCAGTAGACGGCATGATTCTCCCCTAAATCCTGACAAAAATTGAGGACCCCGGTCAGAGACAATATCTTGTGGAATACCATGGAGGAGAAACACGTTCTGTTGAACGGCCTTGGTGGTTTCTTTAGCGGAAGAGAGTTTGGGTAGAGCAACAAAATGTGCCATCTTACTGAACCGATCAACTATGGTCAGGACGGTAGTCATACCTTCAGATTCGGGTAACCCCGTTACAAAGTCCATAGCTATATGTGACCATGGCCGATGAGGGACCGGTAGGGGATGTAGTAGACTGGCCGGACGCTGGTGAGAGGACTTATTCTGGGCGCAGACTTGACAAGCCAGGACGTAGTCTTGTATGTCTCTTGCCATGGAAGCCACCCAAAACCCAGAGACACAAAACTTTGGGTTCGCGCTGCCCCCGGGTGGCAAGACAGGTGGGAATCGTGCCCCCACTGAAGAACCTCTGAGCGTAGGGGCTCTGGGACAAATAATCGACCCTTGGGACAGGAGCTGGGTTCGGCTTGGTCTCGTAGCGCTTCTATTACTCGCCTCGCCACGTCCCATGTGACGGTTGCAACCATGCGCAATGCGGGGAGAATGGTTGCCGGGCCTTGGAGTTGGTCGGCGGTTTCTGGAACTACCTAGAGAAGGCGTCGGGTTTCACATTGCGGGAACCGGGTCTGTAGGACAGGGTGAAATTGAAGCGGGCAAAAAAGAGAGACCAACACGACTGTCGGGGTTTGGTTGCTTGGCCGAACGGATATATTCTAAATTCTTGTGGTCCGTCCAGACAATAAACGGCGCCATCAACCCCTCCAGCCAGTGCCGCCACTCTTCTAGCGCTAGCTTAATGGCCAGCAACTCACAATCCCCCACATCGTAGTTGCGCTCGACCGGGGATAACCGCCGGGAAAATAAGGTGCACGGGTGCATCTTCTGGTCCTTCGAACACCTCTGGGACAGGACGGCCACAACTCTCACATCCGATGCGTCCACTTCCACCACGAGTTGCCGTGCGGGGTGTGGTACCTGGAGAATAGGAGCCGTGGAAAAGTAAGTTTTAAGTCTTTGGAAGGCCTCATCTGCTGCGGGGGACCACCAGAAAGCGTCCTTGGGGCTGGTTAGGGCTGTGAGGGGAGCCGCCACCGAACTGTAATTACGGATGAACCTTCTGTAGAAATTGGCGAACTCAAGAAATTGCTGGAGCTTTTTACGATCCTCCGGAACAGGCCAAGAGGTGACGGCAGATACTTTGGCCAGGTTCATCTGTAGCTTCGCTTCGGTTATAATGTAGCCCAAGAATGAAACAAATTTGGAGTGGAACTCACATTTCTCGGCTTTAACAGGTAGTGCTCCAGGAGGCGACGGAGGACGAGCTGGACGTGTTTCTGGTGTTCCTCTCGGGACTCGGAAAAGATCAGAATGTCATCCAAATATACGAAGACAAAACGGTTCAGCACATCCCGTAACACACCATTAATAAGGGATTCGAAGACAGCGGGAGCGTTGGTTAACCCGAACGACATTACCAGATATTCGTAGTGGCGGGTGGGGTTGTTGAACGGCGTCTTCCATTCGTCTCCTTCCCGGATACGGACCAAGTGGTAGGCGTTACAGAGATCGAGTTTCGTGAATATCATGGCCCCCTGTAGTAACTCGAAGGCAGAAGCAAGTAATGGTAACGGTAACGGTTCTTTACCGTAATATCGTTGAGTCCCCGGTAATCGATGCAGGGTCGGAGGGACCCGTCCTTCTTCCCAACAAAGAAGAACCCCGCTCCCGCTGGCGAGGAGGAGGATCGAATGATGCCGGCCTCCAGGGCATCCGATATGTACTTGTCCATTCCCGACAGTGAATAGAGCACAATCATAAAGCCTATGGGGCGGCGGTGAAGAGGCCTTTGCCTTGCTAAAAACCTCCCGTAAATTGTGGTAGTACTCCGGAACCTGGGACAGGTCGGGTGGAGTCTTCAGGACTGGTCGAGAGGTCGCGCGCAGGCAGGTTTGATGACAGTCATGTTAATCTGTTAATAAACAACAGGGTAGACTGCTGGAAGTGTGAATTTCCCTACGGGGATGAATGAAGTATCTCTCTCTCTCTCTCTCTCTCTCTCTCTCTCTCTCTCTCTCTCTCTCTCTCTCTCTCTCTCTCTCTCTCTCTCTCTCTCTCTCTCTCTCTATCTATCTATCTATCTATCTATCTGTCTGTCCATACTCCACTCCAATTTCGAGACAAAATGCCAATCAAGATGTGGGTTATGTTGGACCAACCAGGGGTGACCCAGAACTATAGATAGATAGATAGATAGATACTTTATTCATCCCCTAAGGGAAATTCACATTTCCAGCAGCATCCCTGAGCTGAGAACAGTACAATAATAAAGCCAAAAGAATACAATATACAAATACCCAGTGTGACGTGCAAATGCCCACTGTAGCGTGTTATATAGAGTAACTAAATAGTGCTACACAGAATACATATTGCATTAAGATTCGGTAATATCCAATGTAGGTGGTGTGGTTTAATGTGGGCCTTTACTCTGCCGGGTGGAGTTAAAGAGCCTCATGGCATGAGGAAGAAAAGATCTCTTCAGTCTGTCCGTAGTACAAGACAGTGACAGCAGTCTGTCGCTGAAACTGCTCTTCTGTCTGGAGATAATGCTGTGTAGTGGATGCGATGGATTGTCCATGATTGACCTCAGCTTTTTCAGTGCTCGTCTCTCAGCTACTGTTGCAAGGCTGTCCAGCTCTTTGCCCACAACAGAGCTCGCTTTCCTAGCCAGTTTATTGAGACGAGAGGCATCCTTCTTCTTGACGCTGCCTCCCCAACACGCTGCCGCATAGAAGAGGGCGCTTGCCACTACTGTCTCATAGAATATTTTCAGGAGCTTTTTGCAGATGTTGAAGGAGGCCAGCCTTCTGAGGAAGTAAAGTCGGCTTTGCCCTTTCCTACATAGAGCTTCTGTGTTGGCAGTCCAGTCCAGTTTGTTGTCCAGCTGCACACCCAGGTATTTGTAGGTCTGGACAAATTCTACACATTCTCCCTTGATGGTTACAGGAACCGGGTGAGTTCTGGTTCTCCTGAAGTCCACCACCATCTCTCTGGTCTTGGTGGTGTTTAGGTGCAGGTGGTTTGCGTCGCTCCATCGGACAAAGTCCCGAATCAATTTCCTGTACTCCTCCTCCTGCCCGTTTCTGATACATCCCACGATCGCAGTGTCGTCGGCAAACTTTTGCACATGGCAGGACTCAGACTTGTACTTAAAGTCCGATGTATATAGAGTGAATAGGAACGGAGAGAGAACGGTCCCCTGCGGAGATCCTGTGCTGCTAACCACAGTGTCCGATGTACAGCCCCCCTGTTTCACATACTGGGGTCTGCCTGTCAGGTAGTCAGTAATCCATTCTACTATAGGTTGACCCGGGGAGTGTATCAGATGAAAACAAATTTTCTCTCGGTGGTTACCGGACAGTCTTAATTCGACGGGCAGCGTTATTTGGGAAACGGTGCCCAGCAAGTGACCATCTAACGCTTGTGCCGAGATCAGACTAGGGAGGGTTTCTACAGGTATTCCTAGCTTGCGGGCGAGGGACAGATCGAGAATGTTTACCTCGGCGCCCGAGTCAATCAGGGCCGGAAATGTCTGAGCGGAATCGGAGAGGTAGAGAGAAGCCTGGATAACGGGTTTCGCGTCTGTGGGAGCAGATACGAAGGCTGAGCTCAATCGGACGCCCCCTATGTCCGTCGAGCGTTGGCTTTTACCGGACAGGTGGCCTTGCCGCCGCAGTATAAGCATAATTGTTCGACGTACCTTCGCTGGCGTTCCTCAGGGTAAAGAGAGACCCGGTCCACCTCCATTTTCTCTACGATGGGGGATGCCGGGACCCAGGGGTTCGGAACGTTACCCTCTTCTTGAGTCTGGCGGGTAACGACTCGGTTTGGACCTCCCCGTTCCCGTCGTCTCGCCTGAACCCGACGGTCGATCCGGGCGGTTAATTCTATTGCCTCATCAAGCGTAGCCGGGGAAGCGTGTGACACCAACTCATCTTTGAGATACTCCGCCAAACTATACAAATAGGCGTCGACCAGCGCCTCCTCATTACAGTGACTTTGGGCCGCGAGAGTACGAAAGTAGATTGCATAGTCGGCTATTATGCGCTTAACCTGGCGAACGTTCAGAAGCGAACGGGAGGAATCGGCTGACGGAGAACAATCAAATACCTTCGTCATCTCTTGGGCCAGAAGGTTGAATGAAGTGCACGCCATCGCACCTCTCTCATAGGCGGCCGTTCCCCAAAGGCGAGCTCTTCCCGTGAGGTGGTTTATGACGTACGCATCTTTCGCCGCTTCGGTACCTCTACAATTACAAGGCGTTCGAGGCTCTTGTTTTGCGGTCCTCTCCATTGTCAATTTATGTAGTAACTATTTATCGCGCACCAGGGCCATACACAGCTTTCCTTGATGAATTCGCTGAACTTTTGTCTGAACTAGTAACCTATGCAGACAAAATTATAATTATGGGGGACTTTAACATTCATATGAACTCCCCACTCAGTTCACTTACTGTTGCTTTTCGGTCTCTAATTGATGCATTTGGTTTTAATCAACTGGTTGATTTGCCAACTCATAAAGATGGAAACACACTAGATTTGGTTCTGACTCAAGGAGTTTCAACCTCAAACCTGACGGTGTTACCGTGTACTACCGTTATCTCTGATCATTATTTAGTTACATTCAAGGTGCCAGCTAAATGTAGTGCTAAAAAAGCTGAAGGATTTAGCGGACGCAATATGAGCACTGGCACAGTTTCTGAGCTCTCCGATCTTCTTTCAGGAGCAGTTGCGTCCTTTCCTTCATACAAAGGCTCTATTGACTCACTCATGAATGAGTTTAATGCTACCCTGGCTAGTTTCCTGGATTCAGTAGGCTTAAATCACGACCTAAAAGACGCACGCCTTGGTTTACTGATGAAACTAAATCCCTTAAACAAGAGTGCAGTAAATCTGAAAGAAAATGGCTCGCTACCAAGCTTGAGGTTTTCCATCAAACCTGGTGTGACAGCATGTTAAAGTATAAAGCGGCCCTTGCCTCTGCAAAATCAGCCTACCTTTCGAAGGTGAGTGCGTCACAAAAGAACAATCCCAAAATCCTTTTCGACAATGTAGCATTGCTTTCAAGGCAACAGATTATCCCAGATAGATAGGTAGATAGATAGATACTTTATTCATCCCCGCAGGGAAATTCACATTTCCAGCAGCATCCCTTTGCTGAGAACAATACAATAATAAGGCAAAAGGAATACAATATACAAATACCCAATGTGACGTGCTAATACCCACTGTAGCGTGTTGTAAAGAGTATTTAAATAGTGCGACATAAAATACACACTGCAATAAAAGTACGGTAATATGCAATGTAGGGGGTGTGGTTTAATGTGGGCCTTTACTCCGCCGGGTGGAGTTAAAGAGCCTTATGGCATGAGGAAGAAAATATCTTTTTAGTCTGTCCGTGGTACAAGACATTGACAGCAGTCTGTCGCTGAAGCTGCTCTTTTGTCTGGATACAATGCTGTGTAGTAGATGTGATGAATTGTCCATGATTGACTGCAGCTTTTTCAGTGCCCGTCTATCAGCTACTGTTGTCAGGCTGTCGAGCTCTGTGCCCACAACAGAGCTCGCTTTCCTCGATAGTTCCACCCATTCAGCCCATGACTTAATTGTCTTCAATAAGAAGATTCAATGCATACGGGAAGAAATTTCTAAAGACAGTATTAATACAACACATACTAAAGGGCTGAAATCTATAGATGCACGACATGGTGGCTGTCCAGGGAATTTGTCCCGTTTTAGTGAACTGTCACTCGATAATCTTAAACAGGTGGTGAATACGGCCAAACCTACGACTTGCCTGTTCGACCCGCTTCCAGGTTTACTTATTAAAGGTCTTTTTGGGGTCCTTGGACCTTCAGTTCTAAATATTATAAACATATCACTCTCCTCAGGTGTAGTTCCAGCGGCTTTTAAGTCCACTGTTATTAAACCTACACTGAAACGACCCAACCTTGATCCAGAAAGCTTATGTGATTATAGACCTGTGTCAAACCTACCGTTTCTTTCTAAAGTACTTGAAAAAGTAGTGGCACAGCAGCTGAATAATTTCATATCCGAGAACAATCTTTTTGAATCAATGCAATTAGGATTCAGGGCTAACCACTCTACTGAGACAGCTCTGATTAAGGTAACCAATGATCTCCTTCTGGCAATGGACTCTGGCGCTTCATCACTTTTGCTGCTGCTGGACCTTAGTGCTGCTTTTGACACAGTGGACCATAACATCCTACTAGAACGGCTGAAAAAATGGATTGGTCTCTTAGGAACCCACCTCTCATGGTTCAGATACTACCTTTCAGATAGGACGCACTGCGTTAAATATGACGAAATGACATCTGAGCGCGTTAGTGTTACCTGTGGTGTTACGCAGGGTTCAGTGCTTTAACCCTAACCCTCCTTTTCAGCATCTACATGCTTCCCTTAGGTGATATTATTCGCAAGTATAATATCAATTTCCACTGCTACGCAGATGACATTCGACTCTATCTTCCGTTGGAGGAATCGGCCACACAAAATTGTGGAAATTTGGAGGCCTGCCTTACTGAGATAAAAGAGTGGATGTCACTCAATTTCTTGCGTCTTAACTCTGAAAAGACCGAAATGTTAGTTATTGGTGCATCTAAATGCCGTGACTTACTCTCAAAAACTGCTGTAACAATTGACAAATGTCACATCACACAGAGTGACTCAGTTAAAAATTTAGGTGTCATATTAGACCACGATCTGTCCTTTCAAACACATGTGATGAAAATTACTAGAACCGCTTTCTTCCATCTTCGCAACATTGCTAAAATTCGTCCTATACTGTCTCAGTCGGATGTGGAGATTATAATTCACGCGTTTGTTACCTCCCGTCTCGATTACTCTAATGCACCACTTTACGGTCTCCCGAAGTCCAGAATCAAGAGTTTTCAGCTGGCACAAAATGCTGCAACGAGGCTTTTAACTAAGACAAAAAAGTCCGATCACATCACGCCGATTTTGGCTGACCTGCATTGGCTCCCTGTTAGCCTAAGATGTGATTTCAAGGTTCTCTAAGTGTTATACAAAATCATACATGGACTTGCTCCCTCATATCTTTCAGATTTGATTTCCCCCTATGTTTCGGTCCGAAGCCTTCGTTCTGAGAGCGCCGGTCTTCTGGTGATCCCAAGGGCCAAGAATTGTTCCGCTGGTTCGAGAGCGTTCTCCATCCGGGCACCGGTGCTGTGGAATGCTCTTCCCCCTGAGATCCGTTCTGCAACCTCAGTGGAAATGTTTAAATCTAAGCTTGAAACACACTTCTACTCTATAGCATTGTCAGGGATTGACATTATTAAGACTCTTTAGTGGCTATATTTGCACAGATAAAATACATGTATATAGTTTAATTCTACATGATGGTGGAAGACAAAAACTTACGTCCGTTCTGGATGGAGTCCAAACCGAGAGAGAGACAGTGTTTATTTTACGTCAGAGGAATCAGTACAGACAAGAACACGACTTCAAAATAAAAGAATACAAGATTGATAAACGTACAAGAGATATAATTACACTTGTTGTTGAAACGTTACTTTATGTGTGTGTGTGTATGAGAAACATTGTTTTTATATTTAGTAATATAAAAACAAGCTAATTACCTTGAGAGAGAAATTCAAGAGATTTACATTGAAAACCTGACAAGCATATGAATAACCTATACTTTTCTTTGACAATATCTCTGTATTATTTGTGATTGCAACATCCTTTGCTGTCTGGTAATCCTGAAAGGGGGATGCCACATGTGCGGCCCCTTCTCAAGGTTCCTTCATTTTCCTCATGTTGAGGTTTTTGAGTTTTTCCTTGCCCTCATGTTGGTTCCAGATCAGGGGATGGTGTAATAATAGTCTGAAAAAATAGTCTGTATAATAACCTGTGAAGCCCTTTGAGACTCTTTGTGATTAAGGGCTATACAAATAAAAATGACTTGACTTGACTAGACTTGACCTAACTGTTCTGACCTTTATTTTTATTTTTTTTACTTTTCAATACATTTCTTAGCCAAAGCACACCTTTTTTCATGTCTTTGTCTGTTTCAGAAGCGGCTCATTTCTCTGTGACGGAATGCTGCATTTTGCTCCTCTTTTCAATCCACTTCGCCTTTTGGTCCAAGTGCAGACCCTTGTGATGCTTGGCATTCCAACCAGCAAAAGAGCAAAAACGAATTTCCACTGTGGCACTCGTAAATCAATGCGTGCCGTATAAATTATAACCCTGTTTTACACTGTAGTAAAGTGAAGAATACAGTACTTTTAGTTTTCCAAATGTAAATTTAGCAGATATTTATGTGAAAGGAACAGTCCCTCATTGGTTCTCATTATATCCAAATAAGGATCAAGTGGCCCTGCGATTGGCTGGCAACCAGTTCAGGGTGTCCCCTGCCCACTGCCCAATGATTGCTGGGATGGGCTCCAGCACCCCGGCGACACTACTGAGGATAAGCGGTAAGGCTAATGAGATGAGATGAGGATCAAGTGTGAACAATAAGCAATTTGCTATTTGGCAATATTACATTCTCAGGAGGTCATGACATCATTATGAGGCTCTCATTCAAAAGTTTAAGAACTACATTCATAAACAATTGAGTTCGGGCTGCAACAACTAAATGATACAATTGATTAAAATCAATTATCAAAATCATGGGCATCTAATTAGATCATTGATTTGTAGTATCACATGATTCATGAGCCACTAAGTACGTTAAATCAATGCAAATAAGGGATTTGCAGTACCATCTTAGTCCAGTTGAGGGCGCCAAGACAGTTTTTATGAAAATGTTATTCTACATTTTTCAAATCTTTTTTTGGGGACATTGCATCATTACAAGCAAATTTCAAGGGAACAGACAGTGCTTCAGGGAAAAAAAACGGGAAAATAAGCAAAATAAACAAAAGTAAAGAGAAAGTATATTATATGACATGTTTAACTCTACATAAGCATATTATATACATCACTAAATATTGGGAACATTCTATCACGGAGAAAAGTGGCCGAAATGAGTTTCCTCCGCAGAGTGGCTGAGATAAGGTGAGAAGCTTATTCATCCAGGAGGGACTCTATGTTAAGCCACTGTTCCTCCACATTGAGAGGAGCCAATTCAAGTGGCTCTGGTATCTGATTAGGATGCCTCCTGGATGAGAGGTGTTCCAGGCATGTCCCATCGGCAGAGGCCCCGGGGAAGACCCAGGAAACGCTGCAGAGACTATTGCTGCGTCCCATTCTTCTCACTTTCCCTCGCTGTTTGCCCCAGTCACTCGGTTTTGCGTGTGCACGTGTGAGTGTAATATGTCCCAATAGTCTCAAGACCGAGGGAGAAGTCCTCTTAAACCCACAAAATAACCACTTCAGATGGAGGGAGGTCAGGAGCTGACTTGGAACAAAGACTTTGCGAATTCTCAATATCAACAAACATGGCTGGAAAGGAACCGCACAAATGTTAGTCCTTTTTCACAACTACGCATGTATTTTAACGAAATATATTGAGATATCTTAGTTAGACATAAATGCAATGGAAAACGTAATTTTTGCGTTAAAACATGAATATTGCAAAATCGTTACTTTACACAGTGCACAAATCTACCGAAAGAGCCGCAAAAAACTTTTCACACTCCAAACCGTAGAGTATTATAATTGTGCAGAAATTTCCAGAAAAAGCCTATTCCTGTTTTTATCTTAAATGAGTCGTGCCTTCACATCTACATGGCCAGTCGCTAAAGCAGCATAGTCGCAATAATGTTATGGATATATGTCATTGTGCTTGTTAGCTGCACACGATTCCGCGTGTCCTGTTTTATTTACAATACGATGCCTTCATGTGAGATCAAATACCTTATTGACACAGCATAGGCATTCCGGAACTGTCAAAATGCATTAGTTCTCATTATGGATCATGAGTAATGTCTCCGTATTTCATGTGGAAATCCAGATGAAACAAATAACTATCACATAGTCCACTGTCTTCTCTGTCAACACATATTAAATAAACTACCGTATTTTCCGCACTATAGGGTGCACCGGGTTATAGGGCGCAACCCCAAAACATAGTTTTTGGTCCGATATCTTCCATAGATAAGGCGCACCGGATTATAAGGCACTACAATAGGAACGTGGGAACGTCAACAAAACAGTCAGATGATTGAACTTATTACCCCCTTAACATTCCCAAAGCTTGCAAAGAAGCAAATACGTGTCGTAGACACGTGCGGATGCGGTGTCCACACAATGTCACTCAAATGCATCATTTCAAATATCATTCGGAAGGTTAAAGTCTTGGGATTCAAGAAATGCCAACCATTCCTTAGTTTCTATTTTCTTTTTCGCTCGCAACTTTACTGTGCATATGACAATAAACACTTGGAATTGAGTTTAATTCACTCAACTCATCACAGCAACATCAAGATCGTTCTAAAACAAGATACCGGGAAAATATAAAGCCGCATAGCTCACCTAATTTCTCACGTTCAATAATGATACGCAATCATGGTCTTCTTACAACCGTGAGTGGAGTAAATGCAGGAGAGTAAAATGTTTACAAATACAGACTAATGAAACATGTTTAAGTTTAGCAAGCTTGCTATTCAGTCATCTTTTTCGGCCAATTGCAGGGTTTGTTTTGGCCCTCTAGCCAATCCGAGGCTCCGAATAACTTCAGCCAATAGCGATCGATTTAACGGATGATTGACACATCTTTTTCGACCAATTACAGGGTTTGTTTTGGCCCTCTAGCCAATCCAAGCCTCCGAATAACTTCAAGCCAATAGCGATCGATTTGACTGATGATTGACACATCTTTTTAGGCCAATTGCAGGGATTGTTTTGGCCCTCTAGCCAATCCGAGGCTCCGAAAAACTTCAGCCAATAGCTATCGATTTAACGGATGATTGACACATCTTGTTCTGCCAATTGCAGGGTTTGTTTTGGCCCTCTAGCCAATCAGAGGCTCCGAATAACTTCAGCCAATAGCTATCGATTTAACGGATGATTGACACATCTTTTTCGGCCAATTGCAGGGTTTGTTTTGGCCCTCTAGCCAATCCGAGGCTCCGAATAACTTCAGCCAATAGCGATCGATTTAACGGATGATTGACACATCTTTTTCGACCAATTGCAGGGTTTGTTTTGGCCCTCTGGATTATCCGAGGCTCCGAATAACTTTAGCCAATAGCGATCGATTCAAATGATGATTGAAACATTGGTTAGCCAATGAAACGCCGGTATATAAATCCCAGGATACACCGCGGACTACTCCACGTTCGGGGGAAAATCGAGTCGGCGGCTGTTGCGTAAGTTGCGAGACCTTGCGATTTAATATTGAGCCATATATGAGGCGCACTGTATTATAAGGCGCATGGTCAGCTTTTGAAAAAAGTTAAGACTTTTAGGTGCGCCTTATAGTGCGGAAAATACGGTAATTACATTCTTAAAACGTTGTCCAGACATGGAGACAATTCTATAGCATATGTGATGCTGGCAAATAGAAGGCTCTTTACAGCCATAAGAATAACATGTCAGGCTTGTGAATCTAGTCACTATTAAATGATTATCCAGACCACATCCTAAAATTTTCTGTCTCACATCAAGTTGCATCGACCTATCAGTGATCAACTTATTTCTCATGTGGTCATGTCGGCTAATGTTTCAGAGACTGCGTAGCAAACCAAAGCCCTGATCAAATTCAGGGCAGAAAATGATGAGCAGTTCACAAAGAAAAGGTTCACCACAAGACAACTGTGGGAGTGAGTAGCCTAACCTGCAGTTTTGCAATCTCATTGTGACAATGCATTAACCCACTCTAATGTCATAGGACAGCTGTCGAAGCGATCGGCCTGGAGGGGAGAATCACAGGACAATATGCATAAAAAGCATGCGGAAACTCAAAAAATGAAATACAATGTAATGCAAAATTGTAAAGTAGGCTACCTTTAGTTCTGTATTTCCCAGACTCCTATTCTATGAAATAGACTTGTTTAACCTGGTTTTCTATTTTCAATATGCAAGTACCGTATTTTCCGCACTATAAGGCACACCGGGTTATAGGGCGCACCCCGAAAAAATATTTTTGACATACATAAGACGCACCGGATTATAAAGCGCTGCAATGGGAACGTCGACAAAACAGTCAGATAGTTCAGTCAAACTTATTACCCCATTAACATTCCCAAACTTGCAAAGACGCAAATACGTGTCGAGAACACGTGCGGATGCGGTGTCCGTACAATGTCACTCAAATGCATCGTTCCATCATTCGGAAGGTTAAAGTCTTGGGATTCAAGAAATGCTAACCATTCCTTAGTTTCTATTTTCTTTTTCGCTCGCAACTTTACGGTGCATATGACAATAAACACTTCGAATTGAGTTTAATTTAAAAATAGACACTCAATTCCATCCATTATCTGCACCGCTTGTCACTGAAACATCGAGTTCAGTCTGAAACAAGATACAGGGACAATTTAAAACCCGGAGTAGCTCACCGAAGTCGTTGTGTTCATAATAATGTGCAGCCAATGTCCTCTTATATCCGTGAGGCTTGTAAATCCAGGAGAATAAAATATTTACAAATACAGAATAGAAAAAAATGCTTTCTCCATGCCGTCAGCCACGTGCTATACACAATCATCTTTTTCGGCCAATTGCAGGCTTTTTTTGCCGTTGAAGCCAATACCAGCCTGTAAATGATAAGAAGGATCCGCCCCTTGGCCTCCAAATAACTTTAGCCAATAGTGATTGATTCAGATAATGATTGACACATTGGTTAGCCAATGAAATGCCAGTAAATAAATACCAGCATACACCGCGTACTACTTGGCGTTCAGGGGAAAATATAGTCGGCCGCTGCAAGTTAATTGGAAAACTTTGCGATTTAATGTTGATCCAAAAATAAGGCGCACTGTATTATAAGGCGCATGGTCAGCTTTTGAAAAAAATAAAGACTTTTAGGTGCGCCTTATAGTGCGGAAAATACGGTAATCATTACACACACACACACACACACACACACACACACACACACACACACATAGTCATGTTTCAAAGATCCATATTTTCAGTCTAATTCCATTCTTTTTAATATGTTTTCAATGTTTATTGTATTTAATGTAATATGTATGCACGACTCAATCCATTCACTGCGCATGTGCGACCTTTCAATAAACAACACCTACTGACCCGGATTTTGTCAGTTCGGCCTGGGCGACCAAGCAAGACGGCGGCCAGGTCGGGCTCACTACGTTCCTGAAGTAGTTTTAAACTTTATAAATGTCTCGGCCTGAATATTTTTGCCAGCAATGGAGTTATATTAATATATAGCTCCAACAAAAATTCAATTTGATCTACATCATCCTGACCCGTGAGCTGTTGTTATGTATATCCTGTTTCAAATACATATCATCATATCATATCAAATACATATACAATATATTACAATTATTATGTTACTGTGAGTGTTGTGATTGCAGAACCTAAAAATGCCTATAATTGGATCAGGCCCTGGTAATGGAGAACAGACGGCATCAAACTAGCATTATTATGAGGCCATGCATGCCGTTCTCCGTGGTAAGCCATCCGTTGACCCACCAGTATTGGTGACGTTATTCACCCCACCTGAACGAACAGAACCACCATTGTTATGTTGAGAGGACCAGGAACTGAACCCATCAGTAACGTTTTGTTTATGTACAGCGCCCTATACACAGTAGTTTTTGTACAATACACCGGCATTAAGTAACTATTCTTGTTTTTTTCCACCCAACCTAAAGGCCAATACAGAACGTCTCGTGGAAGAGCTGGGCACCATCAGAGCTACCACACTATCCACACCAGCGGGCACATCGTCGGCATCTTCCACTCCGGCACCAAACCCCAAATCACCCAGAAATAAAAGGAAGCACGATACAGTCCTTGACTTTTTGAAAGAGGAGTCTGCCAGAGTGCAGAAAAGGCACGACGAAACTGAGGCCAAAACTGAGCGGTTCCTAAACCTTTTTGGGAAGCTCGTGGACCTATTATCAGAGCAGTGACATCTCTGCGATAAGATGGTAGGAAAATAGTACATGTATCTTAAGGGCCGGTCACACAGACATTTGCGGCTGAATCACGGCCAGAAATTTCTGCCTTTGAGGCGGACGCCATTGGACGCACTAAGATCGCCATTCAGACGAGATACAGCGGTGCTTAAAACGCAGTCGAAGATTCGCGCGCAGGTGGCAGCGCGAAATAATTTGGCACTGCTCAAATTTTCAGAGCGCGGGCACACAGCCTTTCACGAGCGTACTGAGGCTGATTCACGGCCATAAATTCCTGGCCGTGAAGCAGATGCTGTTGAGCGCTGTCGGCTGTTAGAGACCGCCATATAGACGAGATAGAGCAGTGCTTTACTCGCGGTCGGAAATTTTCACGTGGTTGGCCGCGTTCAAAACTTTTGAGCTGCTCAAAAGTTTGAGCGCGTGTTAAACCGCGTGCCGCACACGTGGTCAACACGAGGAAATGACGCGGAAATGATGCGCAAACGACGTGCTCTGGCCGCGGCCAGGGCGTGCTTACACATGGGTAGGACGGGAAATTTCAGCGGGTAATCGTGGGTGGAGCATGGTAATAGCATGTTTTGCGCCTGTATCGCGGTGTTATTACGTGAAATTAGCGTGTTACGCGTGTGACAGTCAAACGCCTTTCTCCGCGTATAAACAGTGCGAATGCCGAGCATCAGTTGTGCCCGTGACGTCAAGGGGGTGAACATGGATCCCCGTCAGCGTAGTTTCTCTTCATTTCGAATAAATCTTTCGGTGCAATCGCAATGGTCGCAACAAGGCTTTAAAGTCAGGACCTTAACTTGGCCTTTTGGCCGAGAGTAAGAATCCCGGCTCCCAAGCTTTGTAGCGTATTATGAAATGATCGATAATAGATAGAGATTAAAGAAGATAGAACAACAACACTTAAACTCACACCCCCCCCCGATTGCCACGTTAGTTTGGCTGTGATTTGAAGCACCCATGGAAAATGGCATACAAGTATGTTGGATGTTTTCTTGGCTAACTAATGTGTCCATCATCATTTGATTTTGTTGCTATTGGCTGTTGATATTTGGAAATAGTATCCGTTTTAACACACAGGTCTGTAACAGCCCAAAGTGGGCGGTGGATCATGAAAAAAGCCTGCTATTGGTAGAAAAAGGTGTTAATCAAAAGGGGAGGGCTAGCTACCATATTAAAAATAAGTTTGCGAATCTGTTTATTTCCAGGCGGCAAAGCGGCTGAGTGCCCGGCGCGTCCACAGCACAGTTCTGAGGTCATGGGATCAAATCCAGCTACCAGGCTTCCTGTGGGGAATTTGCATGTGGTCACTGTGCTTGCATGGGTTTCCTCCAGGCACTGCGGTTTCCTCCCACATTCCAATAACATGCATGTCAGGTTAATTAGCTAGTCCAAATTGTCTCTAGGTGTGAATGAGCGAGTGAGTTGTCTGGCCCAGTGTGCCCTGCGACTGGCTGGCTACCAGTTCAGGGTGTCCCCTGCCCACTGCCCTAAGACAGCTGAAATGGGCCCCAGCACCCCTGCGACACTACTGAGGATAAGTGGTATATTATGGATGTTTATTTACAGTGGGAGTTTTGGAGCTAAAAGAAAACACTATAAGAAGTAATGTCACACGAAGCAAAAACGTTATAGGCGGATTCATAGTTATCTGTCGCCATTAATATTTTACACGGTTGGATTTAGGGATTATCTTTGAAGAAGCCATTTTGCAGACATTCAAAGAATGTAATGGTGAGTTACGTGGGCTTTACAGTTTTCGGGTAACTTGTTTCACACTGATCATGATGTTTCGGTAATGATAATATTTTGAAATAGTTCAAGCTTTTCAATGATATGTGGCATGACATTTTTCAGTGACTGGTGACGTCGTACAGACACGTATTTGTTTAGGGGTTAAAACCTAAAGTTGCAAGCTTTTACCAAAGCGGAAATGTAATACAATCGTTTGAGTTGTTTACTCACGCAGAAAGACCAAGTCTCGCTTTAAAATGAAGCAGCCGTAGTCTAAAATACTTGTCTCGACGAAAATATATTTTTCTGCTGTTTAAATTTGGTATATTTCTTTAGAAATTGGTAGGTGTTTTTAGGGGAGAAAACCGGTAGTGTAACAATTAAAGCAATAGTGTTGGTAGGTATGTGAAAGGAGGTAGGGTATCCTTGTTTTACTTTTCTCTACTAATATGTTTTCTGCCTGCATGAAAAAGAGCATTGCTAGCTTCCAGCTATTACCAAACTCGTATGGGGGTCAGGTAGGAGGGATCCATTACACCAGTTTTGTAATTGCTTGGTTGGCTCCCTGTGCGTTTCAGTATGAATTTCAAGGTGCTTTTACTAGTTTTTGAACATCTTAATGGTCTTGGGCCTTTCAATCGGTCTGAATGGCTTTTATTAGATAGATAGATGGATGGATAGATGGATAGATAGATAGATATTTTATTCATCCCTGTAAGGAAATGCACACTTCCAGCAGTATCCTTGTGTTGACAAATAAATCTATAAAATAAATATATAGAATACAAAAATACCCAATATAACGTTTTGCTATAGAGTATTTAAATAGTGCTATGGAAATACACACTGTAATAAAAATAGGGTTATGCAAATGTGGGGTGGAGTTAAAGAGCTTAATGGCATGAAGAATAAATGATCTCCTCAGTGTGTCCCTGAACAAGACCGTGACAGCAGTCTGTCGCTGAAGCTGCTCTTCTGTTTGGAGATGATGCTGTGTAGTGGATGTAATGAGCTGTCCATCATTGAGCGCAGCTTGTTAAAGCCCGTCTCTCAGTTACAGTTCTCAGGCTCTGTGCCCACAACAGAGCCTGCCTTCCTCACCAGTTTATTAGGAAGAGAGGCATCCTTCTTCTTAGCAACGCCTCCCCAACACACTGCCGCATAGAAGAGGGCGCTTGCCACGACAGTCTCATAGAACATTTGCAGGAGCTTTTTGCAAATGTTGAAGGACGCCAACCAGAGGTCCTTTCCTGCACAGAGCTTCTGTGTTGGCAGTCCAGTCCAGTTTATTGTCCAGCTGCACACCCTGGTATCTGTAGGTCTGGACTCTACACATTCCCCTTTGATAGTTACAGGTTCCGGGTGAGGTCTAGTTCTCCTGAAGTCCACCACCATCTCCCTGGTCTTAGTGGTGTTCAGGTGCAGGTGGTTGGCATCGCTTCATTGGACAAAGTCCTGAATAAATTTCCTGTACTTCTTTTGCCCACTTCTGATACATCCCACGATAGCAGTGTCATCAGCAAACCTCTGCACGTGACAGGACTCAGAGTTGTACTGAAAGTCGGACGTATACAGGGTGAATAGGAGCGGAGAGAGCACGGTCCCCTGCGGCGCTCCTGTGCTGCTGACCACAGTGACAGGTCCCATGGGAGCGGCTTGTACACTGTTCCGAGGGTTAGGACCAATGTCTTCACTCGTGCGCAATTGCGCCCTTCCCAGACCTACTCACCGCACAAGTACAGCTATTATGCACATAAAAATCAGGGTTCAAAATTTGCCCAATTTATTTGCAAACAAATTCGACAAGAACAGTGACTGCAGGCAAAAGCAATGCAGGCTCTCTCTGCAGTGTTTTAAATGCGGTATTTTGAAGTCAATGTAAGCAAGAGATTGAATAAACGAAAGCAAGCATGCTCTTGAGCTTGAGTTATTGCAGGAGAGATGTGATATTAACCTTTTGCTCGTGACGTCACGTTGCCCTCCCCAAGCAAAATGACATCCATGCTGGACGACGGAAAAGCCGTAGCCGTCAGCACTTGATTTGGGATTTGATTTGATTTGGCACCTGGTAGAAATTTGGTTTTCTTTTAGAGAAGCGGCTTTTTCCGCTCGGCTCACTAAAAAAGAGCTGACCCTTTCAAAACCCAAATGGCTTTTCAGATTTTTTTTTTGCTTATATTGAGATATTTGCAATTATAATCCCAAATTTTAGAAAAAGTGACCTAAAAACGGGAAAAAATAAAGCAAAACAAGACAAGTATAATAACATGAAATGAAATGATGATCCACATTTTTATATAGCGCTTTTTAAATCAATGACTTCCCAAAGCGCTTTACAATGTGCTCCACATTTCCCAATAGCGGCCTTGCAGCCATGTAAGGCGCTAACCTGCTTATTGGGGTATTAGTTCAGTGTCTTACCCAAGGACACTTCGACATGTAACACAGACGAGCCGGGATTCGAACTGGGATCCCTTGATCCCAAGACGAGCGCTTTAGCCCCTGAGCTACTGCCGGGCCCTAAATAAAAGAAACGGAAAACAAAATTACACAGAGAAAAGAGAAAAATGATAAGAAAAAAAGCGAGGGAAAATAAAAAGCAAGAAAAAATGGAAAAAAACAAAACAGCGAGAAATAAATAAGTAAAAAGCTAGGAAAAATGAGAAAATAAAACTAGAGAACAAAAGAAAAAAAGGGCATTAAATAGGAAAATGCTAGGAATTAAGACACCAAAGGCTATCAAAAAAAGAAACAAAGATATTTTTTTCCATAACTATTTTGTTTTTATTGTATTTTAACAATTGTGTGTGTCTGTGTATGAGTTGTATTCGGTTTTTGAGTATGGTGGGTACCGAGGATTTGACTGTCTTGTTGTAAGCTGAATGCTTTGTGTGGCAATGTATTGCCTAAAAAGTGCTTTACAAATAAATTTTATTTGATTTGATCAAAATCATCTATTTTTGTGTACTGTTCGCGCTATTTTTTTGCAGTCCAAAAGATGATATTGGAATTTCAAAGCCATCCTGATATTTGTCACAGACCATCCCTCCATCCAAATCTCTTTTCTTTTGCCTTCTCGCCTCGGCTGTTTATTTTGCTGTCCCTTCCTCCCTTACGAGCTGTGAGAATTGGCAGCTTGCCTGGTGACCAACGCAAACGAGATGGACCCCAGTTAAAACTCACGGAGTGAAATGGGGATAAAAGAGGTCCATCAAGGGAAAGTAAAAAAATATAAAATGAAGAGAAAAGAAAACAGGGAATCTAGGACTCAAAAGAAATACAGTTGTTGTTTTAAACCAATAATTATAGCCAGATGGGCCATGGACAGGGCGTGGCTAGAGGGAAGATAGAATAGAATAGAATATACCTTTATTGTCATTGTTACAAAATGGGTTAACATATTGTGACAACGAAATTGGGCATGACACTCCAGTTTCACACATTCACAGTGAGGTAAAAAAGCCAAGAAGATAAAGGAACAGATTGAAAAAGTGTGGGACATTTTCCTTCCGGTTAAAGTTGCAGCAGGACTCTTCTTGTTGCAACCTTTTCCTTATTCACACATTTACAGTGCCTTGCAACAGCACGGCGGCGCAGTGGTTAGCGCTTGTGCGGCACAGTTCATGTCATGGGAACCTGTCGTGGGTTCAAATCCAGCTCCAGACTTCCTGTGCAGAGTTTGTATGTTCTCCCCGTGCTTGCATGGGTTTCCTCCGGGCACTCCGGTTTCCTCCCATGTTCCAAAAACATGCATTTCAGGTGAATTGGCCGGTCCAAATTGTCCCTAGGTGTGAATGAGCGAATGAGTTGTCTGTCCCTTTGTGCCCTGCGATTGGCTGGCAACTAGTTCAGGGTGTCCCCTGCCCAAAGCCCGTCTCTCAGTTACAGTTCTCAGGCTCTGTGCCCCGGAGATGGCTGGGATGGGCTCCAGCCCCCCCGCGACCCTAATGAGGATAAGCGGTGTAGCTGATGAGATGAGATGAGATGAGATTTTCGAGACATTGCCATATTTCAGGTTTAATCCAGGGTCTTATTAATTTTGGAAAGCACTCTACAAAACACTAACGGCGATCTCCATTGCATCATCGGCGAGACATATGTGTGCAATTGAGTAATATTAGTCCCTCACCCATCCCCAGTAACATTCCAGTGATCATTCTTGAACAAACACTGCAATGTAATATTTTTTGTTTTACTCCCTTTCTGTACCTGACTCAAACCTCATCAGACATTGCTTTGTTTCCCTCAAAAACATGTTTTGTCACCTTTGCACAAAGTATTAAATGTCAGAGCACAACAAGAGCAGAGGAGTTGCGAAAACTCATTAAAAAAACTTACCAGGAATTGTATTAGCGTCGACCAGCAATTCCCGATCGAACAGGAACATGGGAGGGAATTAAATCCGAAATATATTATGGGACAAGTCCATGCATAATTTTGTGTAGTACCAACAGAACCTTAAAATCACAGCTTAAACTGACAGGAGCCAATGCAGGTTAGTTAAAATCGGGGTAACGTGATCAAATTTTCTTATCTTAGTTAAAAGCCTCGGTGCAGCATTTTGTACCATCTGAAGGCTCTTGATGCTGGACTTGGGGAGACCAGAGAATAGTACATTACAGTAATCAAGACCAGAGGTGACAAATGCATGCATTATAATCTCAGCATCAGACTGGGACAACATAGGGCAAATGTTTTCAAGGAGAAAATGCCATGTGCTCCACTCCGGCCCCTCATAGCTTTTCACAGGATAAGGCGATTGGCCAAGAGTGGTCTCAATTAAAATGTCCGAGGCTAACGTCAATATTGGAAATCATCTGAGGTAGAGCGCTTGTCTTGGGACCAAGAGGTGGCACCTTTGAGTTGAATGTTGAAGTGTCCTTGGACAAGACACTGAACACCTAATGCCCCCGAAAGGCAGGTAGGCAGCTTGTTTGGCTGCCTCAGGCCATCAGTGTGTGTGCGAATAAGTAAGCATGAAGCACAGTGTAAATTGCTTTGGGACGTCTTCAATGACTTAAAAAGAAAAATCCAGTACTTACAATGCATGATTTTCAACAATTCATTTGTGTGATACAGCTGCAAATTAGTATTTGAAATCATGGAAGAGGAACGAAGAGTACAATCGGAAGAACACCAACCCCAATGTGAAGCATTGGGTGGTAGCATTATGCTTTGGGGTTTTTTTCTCCACATGGGACAGGACGAGTGCATTGCATTAAAAAGATGATGACTGGGGCTGTGTATTGTAAGATTTGGGAGCATTGAAGATGGGTCGTGGCTGGGTCTTCCAACATGACAACGACCCGAAGCACACAGCCAGGAAAACCTAGGAGTGGTTCCGTAATAAGCATATCAAGGTTCTAGCATGGCCCAGCAAGTCTCCAGACCTGAACCCAATCGAAAATATTTGGAGCCCAAACTCTGTGTTTCTCAGCCACAGCCCAGAAACCTGACTGATCTACGGAAGATCTGTGTGGAGTAGTGGGCCAAGATCCCTCCTGCAGTGTGTGCAAACCTGGTGAAAGACTACAGAAAATGGCAAACAAAGGCTAATGTATCAAATTTAAATGTTCATTTTCTCAGGTGTTAAAATACTTATTTGCAGCTATATCACACAAATAAATCATTGAAAAAATCATGCATTGTGATTTCTGGATTTTTCTTTTTAGTTTATCCCTCTCAGTGGACATGCACCTACAATGAAAATTTCAGACCCCCCATAACATTTCGTAGAAACAAAAATGCCCAAATATTAAATAATATTCTATAGTCTTGTTTGCTTTCCGCCTCGGTTGGGTCTGGCCTTGATGCGGCGAGGGGGTTTGTGTGTTCCAGTGACCCTGGAGAGCGATACCGTCGGGAGCTTGCTCCTGGTAGGGTCACCCATGGCGGGCCGGTCTCCGGGGTAGGTTCCAGACAAACAAAGACCCCAGCGTGTCGGTACGCTGTGAGGTGGCAGCCCCACCAACCGACTATCCTGCGGAGGGCTAACAACTCACCCAGGAGAAACCACCTTTGTTACGAAACTGACCAGAGAAATAAGCCGGCACCACCTTTGTTGACAGCACAACAAACGACAATGGCAACCGCCTCCTCCTCCTCTGCCACCAAAACAACCTGTGTTGCTGACACCTGATTTCCCCGGAAACGCATCCATCACTGGACGTGGTACAGCCCAGATGGCAGAACCAGGAAGGCATTGGACCACATCCTGATATCACGACGCTGGAAGTCATTTGCTACCAACTGCCGGGTGTTCAGAGGAGCACAGCTTGGCAACACAGACCATCGTCTGCTGGTGGCCCAGCTCAGGCTAAAGCTCCGAGCCAACCAGCACGTCTCCTCCCGACTCAGCGACCCAAACATCGCCAGAGACTTCAGTTGCTCCATCCGCTGCACTCTCGATGCCCTGGCTCCTGAATAGCTGACAGACTGGGCGGCCTTCAAGGAAAGTGTCCTCCAGTCTGCTCACAATGTCCTCGGACGCCCGCGATTCTCCTCGAGAAAGCCCTGGATATCAGAGAGGACACTAAACATCATAGACCAGCGACGTGAGGGCCGGCTCCGAGGCGACCTCACGGAGTATCGGAGACTGAACCGCCTGCGCAATGTGGCCATCGCTGAAGATAAGGAGAAGTTTTGGCAGGCAGAAGCCCAACAGCTTGAGTCCGCGGCCAACAACAACAACATGAGCCACATATTCAGTCTACTTCGCCAAGCCCGTAGCGGCCCACACATAAAGACAGCCCCGGTAAAAGACTCAGACGGCAACCTCATCATGACAGAAGCCAACTGCCTCGTGCGCTGGAAGGAGCACTTTAGATAGATAGATAGATAGATAGATAGATAGATAGATAGATACTTTGTTCATCCCCGAAGGGAACTCTTGCAGCACAGCACCATCCCGGCTGATCCCACCCTCCTAGTGACTGCAAACACGGCACCTCCTAGCGACGCCTGCTGCACAGACCCTGTAACACCCGAGGAAGTGAGAGCTGCTCTGAAGAAGCTGAACACCAAGAAAGCCCCCGGCATCTGTGCCATTACCGGCGAGATGCTCAAGGCCGGTGGTGATGGCATGGTGGAGTGGCTAACCTGCCTATTCAACCAGGTGTGGGAATCGAAGCAGCTGCCCACCGACTGGACCAGAGGAGTCATCATGCCCTGGAAATGCAAGGGTGACAGGCTTGTCTGTGGAAATCACAGAAATATAACCCTACTCTCCATCCCGGGCAAGGTCTTTACCAGGATCTTGCTCAGCCGTGCCCTTCCAGCAATCAGAAGCTGCCGCCGTCCCCAGCAGGCTGGCTTTATGCACAACCGCTCCACAACGGACCACATCTCTGCCGTCCGTTTGCTGATAGAGAAGACCCGTGAATTCCGTAAAGATTGCCATCTGTATATCGGATTCATTGATCTGAAGGCCGCCTTTGACACCGTCTGCCACTCTTCACTGTGGAACATCCTCCAAGCTCTCGGAGCACCACCCGAGATCATAGCCCTGTTCAAGCTGCTCTACAGCAACGCCGAGAGCTGTGTCCGTATCAACGGCATTGACTCCAAATAGGTTTTAGTGCTGTAAAATGGTCGTATCCAAATGGCCACTTTTAGAAACGCCTAAACCATCCTCAGAAAATTGTGTAAAATACAATGTTTAGTCTTTCAGAGTATGTTCAAATTTAACAAGGTTCCAGGTAAGGCTTCAAGCTATTGTCTCACCTGTTTTCATGCTACATACATCTGCAGGCATTTAATTGCAAAGGAAAAATCAGGCGAAAATAAAAACCTCCTATTTCTGTGTTTTCCAACTTGATGTTGTTTTCACGAACCAGGAAACCAGGAGACAGGACCCAATTGCGTTCGTTTTACTCAGTTTTATTTAGAAGGAGGAAAGGACTTGCACCCACGATCCGGGGATCGTCGGTCACAGGTAGCAGATCGCTGGGAACGCGGAAGTGCCACTTCCGTGTCGAGCGCAGGCAAAGTTGAGAGCGAGGAAAAAAAAAAGTTGATGGCTGGTGCGGAGGAGCAAAAACATAAACGGGTTTAGAAAAAGGTCGGGAACGGGAATCAGACAGAAAACAGGGCAGGATGGAGTCAGGAGTCACAAAGGTTTGCCTAGCGTGTAACGTAGGTTAACAAATGATCCGACGAGTGTTGTCAGGAAAGCGGGGGTTTAAAAAAGAGGAAGCAGCCAATCAGTCTGCGGCTGTTGGCGCCAACGGAACAGACTCAGGTCCCCCGCATCAGTAATCATGACAGTTGTAGCACTCGCTGTGATTATTTCGGTTTGGGACAAAACTTACCTTTACAGTCTTACCTTTACAAAAGAGACCAACACCGTACATATTCTTCAAATGGTTTAAAAACGGCATTCACTTTATTTTGTCTATGTCTTGGATTGGGATTTTTGGCAAATTTTAAAGGAACGGTTAAGGAGTTATTCGTTTAACCAATCACAATTCAGGCACAAGTAGCTGCTAAAAACAAAGACTAAAGGAAATGAAAAAAATATATTAATTTACATTTAAACTGGCCTATTTATTTACTGGTCCTCAGCAGTATTTTTTTGTGCGGTTTCCTGAAAAACTGATCCAAGGACGTCTGCTTTTGCCGGCTTTTGAAAATCTCTGAAATATGCGAGGCAAACGCCATCATAATCAGCGATAGCCCGACCTCTCAACTTCTGCTGGGTGATTCCACAAATTTCTATGCTTCATGGATTGATGCCAAAATGTTTTTAATCTGGGCTGATGGTATGATGGCTGTGTCCTCTTCCCTGTTTTCTTTGAATTCATCCTGCACGGCGGTCTGTGTTTTCATACCTTTCTATTCTCTTTTGCTTTGTTTCGATGGCGAGAACAAGTTTCTTCCTCTTCATTTCTCCTTGTCAACTTTCCTGCACGTCTTTCGTGTTTTCCATTTTATTCCGCGTAGCATAGAAATCAACACACTATTGTGAATGAAAACACAGAGAACATTCAATGGAGAGAAAGGGAGCTTTTGGATGTCTAGAGAAAGAAAAAGGTTGTTTTAACTTCAACATTTCTCATACTATTGCAAACAAAATAGTGAAAATGACTTAAAATTTAAGAAAATATACTGTCAATGAGCTAGTATTTTAATTACTGTGTACACCATGAAAACAATATTTGCTGGGTTTATGTATATTTTTCAAGCATTTTAATTTATTTCATCATGTTTCTTGATAAATAATAAGTAAAACATCCTCGAAAAAAATCTGAATTTTCTCATGTAGTATATAATGATGCTCATTTTAAGATTGTCTGCGTAGATTAGAATACTGTATTATTTCCTCCCAAAAACATGCATTTCAGGTGAATTGGCCGGTCCAAATTGTCCCTAGGTGTGAATGAGCGAATGAGTTGTCTGTCCCTGTGTGCCCTGCGATTGGCTGGCAACCAGTTCAGGGTGTCCCCTGCCCACTGCCCGGAGATGGCTGGGATGGGCTCCAGCCCCCCCGCGACCCTGATGAGGATAAGCGGTACGGCTGATGAGATGAGAGATGAGATGAGATGATCCATCTCAAGGCAGCACGGCGGCGCAGTGTTCAGCGCGAGTATGGCAAAGTTCTGAGGTCATGAGATCGAACCTCCTGTGTGGAGTTTGCATGTTCTCCCCTTGTTTGCGTGGGTTTCCTCCGGGCACTCCGGTTTTCATCCCACATTCCAAAAACATGCAAGTCAGGTTAATTGGCCGGTTCAAATTGTGCCTCGGTGTGAATGAGCGAGCGAATTGTCTGTCCCTGTGTGCCCTGCGACTGGCTGGCAACCAGTTCAGGGTGTCCCCTGCCCACTGCCCAAAGACAGCTGGGATGGGCTCCAGCAGCCCCGAGACCCTACTGAGAATAAGCGGTTAGGATAATGGATGGATGGATGATCCATCACATTGCAAAAAAATAAATTTTCTTACCCTAGTAAATCATTGACAGAATATTTTTCTCATTGTATGTATATTTTTTCTTATTTGTAGTTTTCTTGTTATTTAATTAAAAAAAGAGAATAATAGCCCTAGAACACGCACTATGGTCTAATCAACAGATTGTTTTCATATGACAAGACACGTTTTCTACGTAGATAAAAAAAGTGTCCAAAAATGTAAATCGGATGTATTATTATTCCATCCATCCATTGTCTGCACCGCTTATCTTCAGTAGGGTTGCAGGCGAGTTGGAGCCCGTACTCTGTGGGGTTTGCATGTTCTCCCCGTGCTTGCGTGAGTTTCCTCTGGGCACTCGTTTTTCCTCCCACATTCCAAAAACATGCATTTCAGGTTAATTGGCCGGTCTAAATTGTCCATAGGTGTGAATGCGCGAGTGAGTTGTTTGTCTCTGTGTGCCCTGCGACTGGCTGGCAACCAGTTCAGAGTGTGCCCTGCCCACTGCCTGAGGACAGCTTAGATGGTCTCCAGCACCTGCTGAGGATAAGTGATGCAGATAATTGATGGATGAAAACAGCAGCAGTCTCCTGGCAAAAGAGGCAGACGCGGTAGTTTCAGATTTCCGTTAAAATATACTTCAATTACTACTTGTCCTGAAAGTGTCGGCCCTCACAGTCAATTTCCCTTTTTTATTTACAGTCACTGTATCAGAAATAAGATGGGCTAAAATGTTTACAGAAAGCCACAGGGAAAGGTGGCTAAAGAGCAACATTAGGTGAAATGGTGGTTTTAATTTTCTTCTTTTTCGTATACATTTATTTTATTCTGCAGTCAACATTACTGATGGGCCACATGATATTAATTTGGGCCAATAAAAAATTGATCAAGGGCTGTAACTGGCCCCTAGGCCAGACTTAGGACATGCCTACATCAGGATGTTTTTTTGCTGAGATTAAATTAAACAACTTTGTCAAAACTGTAGAGAAGTGCATGCTTGAACAAAAATACCAATTATAGTATAACATTTTCTACAGCAATTAATTTAGCAATGTTTTATTGCTTCTTTGGTACAATAAATGTCGCAACATTCAGTGCCCAACACCTTTTATCTTATAATTATTGATACGTTCTCACTCATCTAGCTAAATTCGGATACAGACTCATAGATAGTTTTTCCGTCAAAATTAATCATTGCTGTGTTTATAAAGATATTTTTCTTTTTTTTTCTTTTTGAGATAAAACATTTCTCTGGTTTAGCTTTTATATCTAATACTTGTATCAGTATTATCTTATTGGTCAAGTTTTCTTTAAAAAGTATTGACAGTGTCTGAAACTCATGACAAAGTTGCTGGACACCAGGGCAGACAACTCTGAAAAGTTGCCTGCCCAGCCATAAAGTTGCCTGCCCCATTTTCCACAACTTGAAACACAATCAGACGACTAATCTCAAAAAACCCATTGTTGTATTAAGTATTAATGATTGATAATCAGAATATATAACAGAACAACACTTTAAAATTAAGTTCATTATAAATCTACTTATAACATTCATTGATTGTATATGACATTGCTGTTTTCCATCGGCCATCAGTATGTACCTGTATTTACTTCTCTTCAGTCATGCAATGTTGCGCCACAAATTGTGTTAGCTTCTTTTTAATCGTTCTTCTGGGGCTGAGATTTTGGCTTGATTCCTAACCACTTATCCATTTTTTTGTGTGTTCTCTGTGCGTCTACTTTGGAAAATTATATGCAAATGCACGACATTATAACGCTCGGGAAAGTCTGGAAGCACGAAGTTATTCGATGCAGGCTTCTGATCAGCTGCCGAGTATGTAAATTGCCAAGCGATCCAAAGTTTCCAAACCAAACGAAGATTTCAAAATCGGAATAAAGCAAACGTTTGATTTGAATAAAAAAAAATCGTTTTTATTATCTGTTTCTTGAAAAAGTTGTCGGACACCTGAGCAGAGACGTTTTATAAGTTGTATGCCCGACATAAAAGATGCACGCCCCGGGCGTTGGGGCAGACGTTATTTAAGACACTGGTATTGACCAGGTTAACTCATTCATTTTTGTTGAATTTTCGACTAAAAGATGAATATAAGACAAAGGTCCACAATTCCGATATCTAGGTCACAGTGTTTACAAGCCAAGGCATCATTTTACAAGTTGCCTCGGTGTTGACTTTAAGATTTATTGCTTGAACATTAGAACTTGCTTGTTTTTTAGTTTTAGGTTTCACATGTGAAAACTGTGTTTGCTGTCAAGCAAACATGACCAGAGTGCTCCTGTCTACAATTGAAAACCAGCTTAGAAGAGAATCAATAGAAATAATCTATTTCACCAAATGTCGGGAAGAGTCAAAACAACAGTTTTGAATGACCTGAAAATGAAAGACACTGGGAGTGTATTGAAGAAAAGAAAAAATAGGCAAAGACAATGATCAGTGATGTTACTCTCAACCGGTCCAAATTGTCCCTTGGTGTGAATGTGTGAGTGTGTTGTCCATTATATCTTGAATCCCAAGAATTTAAGCTTTACATTAATATGTGACATATTTGTGATATATGACGTATCTCAGTCAAGTCAAATCAGATTTATTTGTATAGCCCTTAATCACAAAATGTCTCAAAGAATTACAATTAATGGGCAGGAGGAGGAGTACAGGAAATTGATTCAGGACTTTGTCCGATGGAGCGACGCAAACCACCTGCACCTGAACACCACCAAGACCAGGGAGATGGTGGTGGACTTCAGGAGAACCAGAACTCACCCGGTTCCTGTAAGCATCAAAGAAGAATGTGTAGAATTTGTCCAGACCTACAAATACCTGGGTGTGCAGCTGGACAACAAACTGGACTGGACTGCTAACACAGAAGCTCTATGTAGGAAAGGGCAAAGCCGACTTTACTTCCTCAGAAGGCTGGCCTCCTTCAAAATCTGCAAAAAGCTCCTGAAAATATTCTATGAGACAGTAGTGGCAAGCGCCCTCTTCTATGCGACAGCGTGTTGGGGAGGCAGCGTCAAGAAGAAGGATGCCTCTCGTCTCAATAAACTGGCTAGGAAAGCGAGCTCTGTTGTGGGCAAAGAGCTGGACAGCCTAACAACAGTAGCTGAGAGACGGGCACTGGAAAAGCCCACATTAAACCACACCACCTACATTGCATATTACCGAATTTTATTGCAATATGTATTCTGTGTAGCAGTATTTAGATATTATATATAACACGCTACAGTGGGCATTTGCACGTCACACTGGGTATTTGTATATTGTATTTTGGTTAGCGCTTGTGCGGCACAGTTCATGTCATGGGAACCTGTCGTGGGTTCAAATCCAGCTCCAGACTTTCTGTGCGGAGTTTGTATGTTCTCCCCGTGCTTGCGTGGGTTTCCTCCGGGCACTCCGGTTTCCTCCCACATTCCAAAGACATGCATGTCAGGTGAATTGGCCGGTCCAAATTGTCCCTAAGTGTGAATGAGCGAATGAGTTGTCTGTCCCTGTGTGCCCTGCGATTGGCCGGCAACCAGTTCAGGGTGTCCCCTGCCCACTGCCCGATGATTGCTGGGATGGGCTCCAGCCCCCCGCGACCCTACTGAGGATAAGCGGTACGGCTAATGAGATGAGATGAGATGAGATTTTTATTTTTGCTTTATTATTGTATGGTTTTCAGCTCAGGGATGCTGCTGGAAATGTGAATTTCCCTTCGGGGATGAATAAAGTATCTCTCTCTCTCTCTCTCTCTCTCTCTCTCTCTCTCTGTGTCTCTCTCTCTCTCTCTCTCTCTATCTAATCCCCTGATTTTAAACCAACATGTGGGCAAGAAAAAACTCAAAACCTCAGAACAAGAAAAATAAGAGAGAAGGGGCCTCACAAGTGGTAATCTCCCTTCCGTGTCCCGACGGATCACCACCTTATCGTGGTGGGGCACTTTGTGCGTCTCCATGACCCCTAGAGCTATGTCGGCGGGAGTCTCGTACTCCTGGCAGGGTTACCCAAGCCGAACAGGTCGAAGGGTAGAGTCCAGACTAAGAGTGATCCCAAAAGCTGGTGGCGGCACGCTTTGAGGCGGTTTCCCACAGGCCTGGATCCCGGCAGCCGCCTGCAGTTGTAGGAAGATGCCGGTCGTCTAGGGTCTCCCTTGCCTCTGGAACCATCTTCTTTACAACCAAGATAGTGGCGTTGGGGAAAGCGCACCCCTTACGCCACTTTAAAAACCATCATTGCGCAGGTATCCTCTTTTACCTGAGTCCCCGACCACAAAAGTCTGGCGGCGATGGAGTATCCAGTGACGGGAGCAGGTTTGAATGAGCTGGAAGCTCTTAGCTGGACCTCTGCACGTCAGCGGCACAGGGCAAGGGTCGTTAGCAGCTGGGATTGAGTGGCAGCTGTTTCCCCTGTGCGTCTGAGCAGCACTATTTAGTGGCCGCACTGCTCACCCCAATTGGGGAAAGGCCTAGAAAAGGTGGCCTAAAGATTGCCCACCCAGCACAGTACCCGGACAGGAAACCGCGCCTGTCGGGACATTCCACTATGCAGTCGAAAAACAATAGCATTTAGAATTGCAGCATGGAACATAAGGACACTCCTGGATACCAGTCTGGACAAAGCACAGCGCAGAACAGCACTCATTGCCAACGAGCTGAAGCGATATAATGTGGATGTGGCAGCGCTCAGCGAGACCAGACTCCTTGAGGAAGGCTCACTCAATGAAGAGGGGGAGGGTTACACATTCTTTTGGAAGGGATACCCCATGGGCGGACACCATCTTCACGGAGTTGGTTTTGCAATTAAGAACACCCTACTGCTGAAGCTCACAGAGTCACCAGTGGGTGTCAGTGAAAGACTAATGACTCTTCGCATCCCACTTGCAAAATGCAGACATGTCACATTAGTTAGTGCCTATGTACCAACACTGCCATCGAATGATGAAGAGAAGGATCGTTTCTACCAGGCACTCGATGACATCCTCAGTCACATCCCGAGGAATGACAAAATCATGCTGCTTGGTGATTTCAATGCAAGAGTCGGAAAGAACTTGCAAAACTGGAATGGTGTGATTGGTGCCCATGGCATTGGAAAAGTTAATTCCAATGGCATGAGACTTCTTAGTCTGTGCGCGGAACATAACCTTACCATCACAAACACCATCTTCCAACAAAAAAAAAATATAAGGCATCCTGGATGCATCCCAGGTCCAAACACTGGCACCTGATCGACTACGCGATCGTGAGGAGGGCTGACCTGAAGGACGTGCTCATTACAAGAGCTATGCGTGGGGCAGACTGTTGGACCGACCACCGCATGATTCTGACAAAGGTCAGAATGCATGTCCGGCCCCTAGCACGTCAGGGTGGTTCAAAGAGGAAGACACTCAACTGTGCCAAACTCTCCAGTAGCGACACCCTTGACAACTTCCGTTGCTCTCTAGCTGAGAGGCTGGCAAACAGTGAGCAGCTGGTCATGTCAGAGGCTGGTATGGATGAGAAGTGGACCTATATATCTACCACCTTCTTTGACACTGCAGCCCAAACCGTTGGTTTTAAAACTAAAAAACACCAGGACTGGTTTGACGAGAATGCCGGAGAGATCTCAACCCTCCTGGACAGAATGCACAAGGCGCACAGAGCCACCCTGAACAACCCACAATCTAAATTCTATAAAAAGCTATGGCAAGCCCTTCGTTCCGAGGCCCAGAGAACTCTCAGAAAACTGCAAGATGAGTGGTGGATCTCAAAAGCCAATGAAATCCAGTCTCACGCTGATAGAAGCGATATGCACAGTTTCTATGATGCAGTAAAAACCATCTATGGCTCCAGAAACTGCTCCCTGGCACCTGTTAGATCTGCTGATGGAACATCTCTAATCAAGGATCAGGCTATGATAGTGGAGCGGTGGGCTGAGCATTTCAACACCCTGCTCAACCAGCCCACCCTAGTGGACCCAACTGTCCTTTCAGAGCTCCCTGAACATCCTACATTGCCAGACCCCGACCGCCCGCCAACTTTCAATGAAATCCTGCATGCAGTCAAAACCCTGAAAAACAATAAATCCCCTGGACCTGACAACATCCCAGCTGAACTTCTCAAGGTAGGAGGCTACCTCTGTACATGATATTTGTGACACGTCAGCTCCAAGAGAAATGCCGGGAGCAGCACAAGGACTTGTTCATCGCCTTTGTTGATCTCTCAAAGGCATTTGACACAGTGAACAGGGACCTACTGTGGCAAGTCCTGAAGAGATTTGGGTATCCACCCAAGTTTCTCACCATTCTTACACAGTTCCATTCAGGGATGACGGCCAGAGTGGTAGTTGGAAGACACAGCTCAGAGCCCTTTGGCGTCGAAACTGGAGTGAGGCAAGGCTGTTTGCTGGCTCCAGTTCTCTTCAACATCTTCCTCGTCTTTGTTACAACACTGCTACGTAGAAGGATGGAGAAGCAGGCTGGAGTTACCATCAACTTCAGGGTTGATGGTAACCTGTTTAACATCAGGAGGCTACAGGCAACTACCAAACTGACTTCAGAGACCATCATTGAGCTACAGTATGCTGATGACTGTGCCCTGGTTGCCCATACACCGGAGGCTCTGCAAAACATTCTCTCGGCAGCTGTAACTGCATACACCAGAATGGGACTGACGATCAACACCCAGAAGACAGAGGTACTCTGTCAGTCCAGTGCTGACCTCTTACCAAACCCAATAATCCTCACTGCAGCAGGGCAACACCTGCTCATGGTGCCCACCTTCAAATATCTGGGGAGCATAGTGTCTGACACCTGCTCATTGGATGATGAGATCCAGAGCCGTCTCAAGCAAGCATCAGCATCTTTCGGTCGACTAAGGAGAAGGGTCTTTCAAAACAACAACCTTAGACTCCACACCAAAATGCTGGTCTACAGAGCTGTATGCATCACTACATTACTGTATGGATGTGAGGCATGGACTATCTACAGCCGCCATCTGAAGAGCCTCGAGACCTTCCATGTAAGATGTCTTCAGAAGATCCTTGGCATCACATGGAGGGACAGAGTGCTGCACACAGAGGTGTTGGAGAGGGCAGGCAGCTGCAGCATGGAATCCATTATGGCCCAAAGCCAACTCAGGTGGCTGGGGCATGTTGTTCGAATGCCCAGCCACAGACTGCCACGCCGTATCCTCTATGGTCAGTTACATCTAGGCCAACGCAGTGCTGGTGGGCAGAAGAAGCGGTTCAAAGACCAAATGAAGAACATCCTGAAGAGATGTCGGATAAACCCCTCCTCACTGGAGGAACTTGCTTCCTGCCGAGATCTCTGGCGCTCCCACTGCTCACAGGGAGTGGATTACATGGAGGAACAGCGCATGCAACACCGTGCAGCAAAGCGTGCAAAGAGACATGCTCGCCAGGCCACCCCTGCTCCCCCCAGCACCCCTTCACATGCTCTGTCTGTAACCGCATCTGTGGATCCAGGATCGGACTGTTCAAACATCAGCAGACTCACAATTAAAAGAAGATGGTCATCATCGAATCGATGGACAACCCCAAGCAATCTCCCTTCCAGGATGACTGTTGACATTGTGGAGATATTTTTTTAATCAACAGTCTGTCAGCCCGCCAGCGGGACGTCGTAATGTTAAGTGGTTAAAATATATATTGTGGCTCATACTGAAAAAAACAAACACAAACTTTTGGTTGCTTTCAGGGCTCTTTGAGTCAAATAGGTTCTCAATCCCTGATCTAGCCTCTGCCAAAATTTTGAACTCATTGCATCCTCCGAATCATAAAGGTATGCCCACCAATGTTTCCTCTAATTTTCCACGGGTCTGAGCGTTCACACAAAGTCGGCGAGTAACGCTTGAAACAACAGTGAGCAACGACAATCCCAAATGTGGCAACTGAGTCATTATCAAACATGTCCAAAACTTGACATCAAGTTACATTTTGCTGAGTTTCCGGCAATGCAAAAAAAAATCACTTTTGAATGAATTGGCTAATGTATTATTGCAAAGGTTGTACGGCCTTTTACAAGATTTTCTTTATTTTTTTTCATGGTATCTTTTGTTGCATACTACTAACAGTTTTGGGGACTTACCTAGTCAGTTGCACGATACAGAACTGTATTTAATCACATTTTTTAGTGGAAGTGCAATTTTGGCAACAAGATTGACTTGGTATAATTGGAAATTATTTAAAATGCAACACAAACTTTTTCTTCTGTTTCCCTGTTTTTTCATTTTTTTAATCCCTTTAAAAAATGTGTTTATTTTTATCTGGCTGTTACTTTTTTCTTTTTGTTCTCTATTTACTTTTTTCCTTTGTTTCTTTCTTTTCTATTTTTCTGGTTTTTTTCTGAATGTTTCCTTCTTTTTCCTCTTCCTTTTGTTTTTTTTCTCAGCTTTACACTACTTTTTCATTTTGGTATTTTTTTTTTTTTTTTTGTTCTATTCCCCCTTCCTTCAAGTCATTTTGTGCATAATTTTACATACAATATTTGGTCATATAGGGATGAAAGAAGCAAAAACAACCTGAAGAGCCGTTTAGGACCCGAAAGAGCCGGTTCCTTTTAGTGAGCCGAGCCGAAGAAGCCTGTTCTCAAAAAACTTTTAAAACTCACACACGCAGTTTAGAGGGAACATTGCGCTGGATAGATTTTCTTGTGCGCTGAGAATGTGCAGGCAGTGCGCGATTGCGCACGCGCGCAGTTTAGAGAGAACACTGATGCCCAACCCTGATCCGGCAAAAGACAGCGTAGATTGGAAAGCAATTTACATTAAGGCATGATTTTCGTGGATTTGTTCCAGTGTGTGCTGAATTGTGGAAACAAACGGCCCGTCTCCAGCTCACTTTTCTGCCTCATTTGGAGCCAAATCTATTTCTTTTCCCCCTGCTGCCCTTTTGAGCTTGCAGCCCTCTCCTCCTTTCCCACCTGCAGAGTTGGATTCCTTCAAAACTCAGTCAACATTCTGCCATCTGTACCTTGTGCTTTTGACCCTTTTCCAAGCACCGTCTGACTGACAGTTGAGGCGACAGCTGAGGCAGGAAAACATGAGGAGATGAAAGACAGGCAAGGCTCAGGACAGACAATGCTAGGTTGTATCGAGCGAGGATTTCATGTTCCAAAAAAACCCTCCGAGGGACGGACACTCGCACGCGTCCAACAGTAGCAACTGGAGTTTTGCAGCTGTTGAATTCCGTCAGCAGTGGCAAGATCAATCTTCTTTCTCCTTGTTCCCACTGTCTTGAAGTAGTGGTTCTCAACTGGTTCATCTTCAGAACCCAACTTAATCCCAAACTTTGACCGTAATCAAGTAAAATCCCGTACTTAAATTTTTTGAATAAAAGGATATACTATATAAAGCAGAGATAGTACAGTAAATCAAAGAGTAAAAAGCTAATCACCACAGCACAGTGGTGCAGTGGTCAGCGCGTGTGCGGCCCAGTTCTGAGGATGGGCTCCAGCACCCCCGCGATCCTACTGAGGATAAGTGGTGCAGATAATGGATGGATGGATGAAGATAATTACCAGAAAAAAATTCAAGTAATAATATTCCCTTTCAAGGGACATTCTGTATTATTTAGCACATGGGTGTCCACATTTTAGAAAGTGCGCCAGATTTGGTAAGCTTAAAATGTGAGAAGCATTCTTTGGACAGTCTTTGTTAAATTCACCTTCCGTGTAAGATTACGGTATTTGGCAATCATTGTTGCAACTTCGTAGCTTGCCCTCATAGCATTTTTATTTGACTCGCGAGGTCTGGTAAAAAAAGTCTGCTGTGACGTTGAGACAGCTCATCATTTCGAAATACTACAAAAGACACTGTAGAAATACTACAAAATACTACAAAATAAACGTACGGTAATACTATAAAAATACTACAGAAATACTACAACATCCAAACAGCAGAAATAGTACAAAAATAACAGAAAAATACAATTAGAGTAACATGACAAAAGTGCGGGCCGGTAAAGTCCCCACTAAACATTTTTTTTCTTCACGTTAGCATTTAATGGGTCATTAATGGGTAGTGTTGTTCACACTAGAGTTTGCCTCATTTGCAGATCAATGGTGAAACTAGTCCAGTCAGTTGGACATCCTTTGGGCATTCTATGTCGGAAAGCCAAATGGCTTAGGTTTGGTACTTTGTTAAGGAATGCAACACATTGACCTTCAATTACCTTTTTCTTAGAATTATTTCACCAAGCACTGTTTGTACACCATTTTCATGAAAAACCTCAAGCACTTTAAAAGACAATTCTCCAATTGCTCCAATACCATTAAAAGAAAAAACATCTGGTGTGTATCATGTATTTTGGAGATCCACATTTGTTTAAGGTGCACAAACATATCCACGACTTACATATGCCATTTTTAATCTGGTGTGTACTTTTTTCAAAACTAAAGATATTCAGGTTTTGAGTATATTAAGAATACATTTGTTTTTGAGACAACTATCTTCCCATGGGTAAAATGAATGTAATATGTATGTTACATTTTCATTAGCAGGATGTTCCTGAGGGTCAACGTGGTTGAAAAACTATTCTCACTAACCCTAACCCTGTCAGCTCAGTCTCCTCCGGACCCTGCTTCTGCCACGCCTCCTGACGCTGATGAGGGAGCATCGGTCCACTCTGAGGAGTGCTAAATTTTTGGGATTACTTCTGTTTTTTCGTGTTCCTGTTTGTGGACTCCTGGAGCTGTTCCCTGAGGTTTTGTTGGGGCGGCAGTTCGCCCGTGGATTATTTTCATTTTTCTTGTTTTTTTTGGGACTTCTGGAACCGTCCCTTGAGGGGGGGGGGGGGGGGGGGGGGGGGTTCTGTCATAATTACTGATGCGGGGCACCTGCGGCTGCCACATTGCCGCCAACAGCCCTGGTCGCTGATTGGCTCCTTGCCACTCTTTTAACCCCCCAGCTCCCTGTTACTGGGGTCAGACCCTCTGCGAACCTTCAGCTCCTGCTAGGCAAGCCTTCCAACCCTGACTCCCTCCTGTTTTTGGCTCTTGTGCATTTCCCGGCTTTGACCTGTTTCTCTTTGACCACATCTCTGCTCCTCCGCCCCGGCAACCCGACCCGTTTTCCCGCCTTCGATCGCTCGCCACAGAAGTGCCACTTCCGCGTTCAGAGTGATCTGCTCCCCACAACCGACGATCACTGGATCGTTTCTTGCCAGCCTTCGTCTCCTTCTCAATAGAATTAAGAAACAAACGCAATTGGGTTCTGTGACTTACCAAACACAAGGACACATGTGGATAGTTTGTTAACGATAACCACAGAAAAGCAATTACCATTCTTTGCAGTGGAGCGACATTCATGCAGCTGTTTAGGCTTTAAAAAATATTCTAATGTTTCAGGCTGATGTCCTTCACTGCATAGAGGTGGAAGCATTAGCAAGCTACTTTTAATGTAGCGGATAGATACTGATATCTATGATTAGAAAGCCTTGCAGGTACTCGTAAAAGTATATGTAACAATCACTGTCTCGAGTGAATGTGCAGATAATATTAAACCAGATCGTCGTCTTAAATTTACAACGTAGGTGCAGTGAGTTAGACTGGACCAGGATCTTCAGTTCACTTTTGACACTACATCTAAACCCGCAATTTCACTTGTTGTTCTTCTGGCTGGAGACAATGTATGCAATTTCTCACTTCAGGAGAAGGAAAGTTAGCTGTAAAGCACAATAATGGGCAGAACCTCCAGCAGCAAAAATGTAACACTTTGATGCACCACCATTGGAAACGTCACCCTGTATTTTTGCTGAGCCTCTTTAAAGCTAAAAAAACATTTTCCCAGGAACAGTATTCAATAAACTCAGATCTCAATGCCGTGGATACGGAACCAAAGTGGCTCTGACAATGAATAGTACTTACTGGTTCATGTAAAACATGCACGGCGGCGCAGTGGTTAGTGCGTGTGCGGCACAGATCTGAGGTCATGGGTTCAAATCCAGCTACCAACCTTCCCTTCCAGTTTGCATGTTCTCCCCGTGCTTGCGTGGGTTTCCTTCGGGCACTCTGGTTTTCTCCCACATTCCAAAAACATGCATGTCAGGTTAATTGGCCAGACGAAATTGTGATTGAGCGAGCAAATTGTCTGTCCCTGTGTGCCCTGCGACTGGCTGGCAACTAGTTCGGGTGTCCACTGTCCACTGCCCGAAGATGGCTGGGATGGGCTCCAGCACTTCTGCGACCCTACTGAGGATAAGCGGTGCAGATAATGGATGGATGGACGGTTCAAGTAAAGCAAACAATATTTTGGCATTTAATTAGTAAAACTTGTGTTGATTATTTTGAAAGTGGTTAAAAGCAGCCCACCTAGGTTTGAAACCCCCCTTCATTTTTCAAATGGATATTTAGAAAAACTACTAGTATCCAAACAGAACATTTCTCAATACACTTAAAATTGTTTAATTCTCAATATCCAAAGAATGGACTTTATTTGTAAAATCAAAACATGGAATCCAACCATGTAAAATATTTTCTCTAAAACGTAAGATAATGCCGACAGATAATAATGTTTTTGCCTTAAGCTATGTCTGCTTTGTTTGACGTACGAGTAGTAATCCATTTGTTTCTCTCCAAAACTATCCCTTAAAAACAAAACGACTGGTAAAATTATTCAGATTGTAATCATTAGCCTCTTACCTTTTGGCCAATAGCAGGCTTTTTTTAACAACACACAGCCTGCATTAGCCTCTACGGGCATGTTTGATTAACCGGCTATCGCCTCCTGTAGCTCGAAATATCTTCAGTCAGTAGTAATCAATTCAAATGTTGATAGACAGATTGGTAAGCCAATGAATTTTTCAACATAATTTTATGCCATTTTCCAGGGGTGTATTCAAATCAGAGACAAAATTTAACGTGCGCAAGGCAATCCTTATTTGTTTTTACGCACCATTACTATGTGTGCCCAATCATAGATTTGACTTCTGAGAAGACAAGACTTACATTTACAACTTTTTCACAATGTCTACAAAATGGCTTAAGTAAAATACACATTTGCAAAGGTTTTGGTGTTGTAAACTGGTCGTCTCTAAAAGGCCACTTTTTGAAACGCCTACCCTTACAAAAATGTATAAACTACAATTTTTAGCTTATCAGAATGTGATCAGATTTGACAAAGTACTAGGTAAGCTATTGTGTCACCTATTTTCCAGATAAAATGTCAATGCTGTAGGCATTTAACTGCAAAAATAAATAATTACATGAATAGCCGAGAATAAAAACCCTCTATTTATCTGTGTTCAAAATCAGATTACTAAATATTAGAAGCACTTGCTGAGATCATTAGAATTGGGGCGAATGTCAAAGTCTTACCTTTCAAAAAAGACCGACACCGTCTCATCTCATCTCATTAGCTGCACCGCTTAACCTCAGTAGGGTTGCGGGGCCGACACCGTCTATATTCTCCAAATGGTACAACAACAGTATTCAATTTACTTTGGGAATGTCTTGAATTGGGATTTTAAGTGAATTTTATAGGAACGTTAGGGGGTTAAATAGTGACGAAGGAGAGTTTTGATAGGGGGTAAATCAAGACAAGTGACTGCAGATGTGAAGTGGAAAATTTATTTTAGGGGTGAATTACCAAACAAGGTAAGGTTGAGATGGATAGAAGAGATTAAAACAAAGTGCAAGGAGAAGTAACCTTGAGTTAAAACAAATATACAACAATTCCTGTGTTTGTACTATAATGAATCAATATCATCTGAGAGGCCGAAGGAAAACTTCTCGAGGGCCAGATGTGGCCCGCGGGCCTTGATTTTGACATTGATGGTCTAGACAGTGTGGCAGTTTCAAACAACACATAAAAGCTTGAGACAGGAAACTCTATGCTCTCAAGCATACATATTCAAATGCTTTTGTTTTTGGATGTAAGTGTATATAAACGTAACAAAAAAGGGCAAAATTAGCTTCCCCTGTTTTCCGTAACCCTCCTCATTGACTATATTTAGAGTGTTTATCTTTAAGTAAATTACCAAGTACAGGAATATAAACAGGCATGCATTAGCCGAGCTTTCACAGCACCATTTCAATCCGCGATAAGTGATTTGTGCCACGTTGGCGCCTCGTATCTCTTATTAAATACACAACAGACTGTAATAAACAGTCCTGTCTGCTCTGTTTGGAAGATAATTCGAGGTTGTGGGAGATGCTTGCAGTGTGACGTGTATGGTCACAAACAGGTTAAACTACGGCGGACGCAGCAGACTTTCCGCTTGTATAGAGCTTTAATAACTACTGCCTTGTCAGAAAAACTTTTAGGCAGAAATTCTTGCTCATTTTTAAGAGCAAGTCAAGCAGTCAACAATGTCATAAAAAGTCATCAAATAAATTTAACTAGGCAAGTCCGATACAGCCCCAGATAATAATGAATATATTACAGCTCCGTGTAATTAATTGGGTAGGTTAAAAACACAAATAGGTTTAAGACTGCCAGAAAGGGTGAGTACCAATCGCACTTATCAATGCTGATGCAAGCCTTATTTCAGTGTGCTGTAACACAGTAACCAATACGTTGACTGTCCTCTATGTCTGTCTTACAAACATGAACATTACATATGATATTAAGTAAAGGCATTATAAATTTACAATAACAATACTATTCATACACAATAAGGGGGAAATAATTGGAATTTAAAGATATTTCTTTTAAAAGAAATTTAAAATTAATTACCACCAGAGTTTGTGGGTAAAATTGTTTGCACTATTTGGCAAAATTGTCATGATTACCGATTGAGAGCACCTGCGACTGCTTAATTGGGGCCAACAGCCTGGACAGCTGATTGGTTGATGCACTCTTTTTAAACCCCCGGCTTCCAAGAGGAAGTCGTCAGATCGTTATGCGAACTGTTGCCACCAGCTCAGTAAGCCCTTACGTCTGCTTTTCTCTGCCGGATGTTCATTACCAACCTGTTTGCGGACCTGACTTCACCCCGTTCTGCCTGCCTGTTACCCGATCTGTTTTTCCCCGTTACCTGCCTGCCTCCTGTTGCCGACCTCGTTTCCGAACTTGACACCGCCTTTGCTCTCCAGCCCCGGCCAGCTACTTCTAATTTCCGCCTGTCTTCGACCCTCCTCGCTAGACATGGAAGTGCCACTTCCGCATCGCCCGCTCCTCTTGTCTGTCGATCCTCGGCTTGTGGAAGCAAGCCCTTCTTTCCCTCTTATCAATGGAACTGAGTAAACGAACGCTACTGGGTGCTGTCTCCGAACCTGGTCCGTGACAGAACGATCTGACCAAAAAAGGGGACCCAGCGAACGTTTCTCACGAGCACCAATCGGTGAAAGAAGGAGACATGTAACGTTCGCATTGTACCGAGGCGGAGGTCCGACGGATGTCGGGTGATGTGTCAGCCATTCTACGGATTGTTCGACAGTAACAGGAGTGGCTTCAGCGCCAGCAAGAAAGGTTAGATGCGCTCCCGGAGATTCTTGCTCATCAGCTGCACGTAACGGCCCCGCCCCCCGGTGATTCTTCTGCTGCCATGCCGCCGCACGCCCCGCCTGTCCCGTTCACGAATTCTCCCGCCATCGAAACGGCAGAACTGCGAGTGGGCGCGCCGGAGAAATTTTGTATGCGAGCATTCATTGTGAACTGCCGACTCATTTTCGGCCTGCAACCCCGAAACTTCCCGTCCGAAGCGGCCAAAGTGGCCTTCACTATTAACCATTTGTCCGGGAGTGCCCAACTTTGGGGAACGGCTGAATTTGAGAGAGGTTCAGCTGCGTGTTCCTCATTTGATCTCCTGGCCCAGGAGATCCTCAAGGTATTTGACACGGGATCCTCATCAGTCGACGCGTCGAGATCTCTGATGAAGATACGGCAGAGAAAGCGATCAAGCGCCGATTATTCGATCGATTTTCGGACACTCGCAAGCCAGAGTAATTGGAACGCTAAGGCGTTAGTGGACGCCTACCTCCACAGCTTGGCAGATCATATGAAGGATGAGTTAGTATCTCACGCTCCACCAGCCAGTCTCAACGAGGCCATTGCACTAACGGCTTGAATCGATCGTCGAGTCCAGGCGCGACGCCATGAGAGAGTCCGCCAAAGCCACCCAGTTTCCTGCTCACCTGAGGGGACTGACGCCACTTCGGATTTCCAGCAGCCACCCGCAATTCTACTAGATCCACCAGAGGCAATGGAAGTGGATCGCGCGTCGCTGTCCGTCGAGGAGCGTCAGCGTCAACTCTCCGATCCATAATCCACTTGAGGTCTGAGAGCTCGGGATAGTCCTTGTCCTTCTCTTCCATGAACAGTTTCACTGCATCCAAAAGTACAAAGAAGCTAGAGAGTACCTGGCTTTTTGACAGCCACCTCACAGTGCAGTGCAGCAGCAGGTCACCTGGAAGCCCTTGGTCCAGCTCAGCGATGAGATTCCTGACTTGCCTGTGGTTACCTCATGTGTGCAGATGAAGTTGACGATTTCCATCACAGGTTTCATGATGTTGTCAGAATTTAGTGATTTAGACACGAGTTGCTCCCTGTGGATGATGCAGTGGAAATCCCAAGCCTGGAAATGTTTGATCATCTTTGCACAACCCCACAAGCCAATTCATGGATCCGATCATGGCTGGCGCTCCATCCGTAGCTATTGCAGTTAGTTTCGGCGTGGGTAGATTTGCTTTTGGAAATGCAGCCATCATTTCTTCTTTCACATGTATGCCACGGGTTCTGTCTTTAAATGGCACAATATCATGGAGTTCTTGTTTGATCGCACATTGATTTGACACGGACCGCGCAAATATTGTCAACTGAGGCTTGCCTTGTATGTCACAGCTCTCATCCAATGCCACACTAAAATATTCACATGTTTGAAGGTCAGTGTGCAACTTTGATTCAAGAGATGGATTAGTATCGGATATTCTTCGTTCCATACTGTGGCAAAACAGTTGAACATCTGATATGCTCTGTTTATTAATAGTTTCTGCACTTTGAATTAAAGCAATAATTGTTCCAAAATTGCACATAGAGGGATAGAGAGAAGGAGAATAGAGATGGAGAAAAAGAGGAGATAGACTGAGAGGTAGAGAGAGGGATTGGATAGTCAATTTGTACTATACTGTTGACCTTTGTTATGAACAAAATATTTAAAGCACGGTTGCTGATTTCTACTTGACACGTTGTATCAGGTTATGGGACTTAGATTTTTTTTCATTTTGTACTGCAGTGTTAAACACAGTTTATATTGTGGAACTGTTGACTTTTGTGTGAAAATAGTACAGTAGCATATTTCTACTTGAGCAGTTGTCTGATTATGATACATTCTGTAGATTGGATTTCGCTTAATATTGTTTTACAATTGACTTTTGTTGTGAAGAAATTACTTGAAGGACAGTAGGCTATGTCTACTTGACCAGACGTCTCGGGTTCTGAGAGTTAGATTTAATCTATTAAATTCACTTCATATTTTCAACTGCTAATTGTTATTCTATTGTCTACTGTTTATTTATGTTGCACTTCAAGTGTAGAATAAATCTGTCTCTCGTGGGGTGCAGTAAATACGTAAACGTCTGTTCTCTGTTACACTGACATACAACTATTTTTAATGTAACAGAAAAAGTTACTTTTACTGGTAACTAGTTACTTTTTCTGTGGAGCTGAGTTATTAACTCAATTACCTTTTAGAAGAAGTAGTGAGTAACTAATTACTTTTTGTAAATTAAGGTGCCCAACACTGATTAGGTAGTTAGCTGTAATGAGTGCATGCCCGACAGTATGATTCCTGTGGGCCCTTGAGCACTCTGGATGTGTGTTTATGAGTCAGAGAACGTCTGAAGTCGATCCCATGGTGAGTAATCAGACAGCAATCAAACTCAAACGCAACAGCATCCATGTCTCCGACACCATCCGCCTTCATCTCCTTGATTCCTGTCGTGAAAATGACTGGCCCGTTAAAGGTTGCCGTGATGAGATGAATTTATTTCATCCCTGAGCATGCAGGGAAAGAAATAACACAGACACAATCTAATAGAAAAAGGCACGATGGAGCCTATGTGATGTGTTTATATATTACCGAGAGCGCAAGTACTGAAACAGATGGCAAAGATAATTGTTCCATAAATGCAGAATGAGGCATTGTTTTTGTTGTTTTCCGAGCGACCAACCAGAATGCTGCCCTTTTGTTTGCTGACCTCCAAGAATGTCTACAGGCCAAACGACGGATGTGCAGCTAAAGTCTGCTTCGTCGACCCCCATCAAACAAACAAGTGGATCGAGTTGTCTCTTGTAAAAGCTGCGTCGTTTCACGGTGACATTGTTGGAAAATCAGCATGCGATGGGAGGCATACTTCTTCAAAATTCCAAACAAGGGGGCAAGTTATCCTTTTGGAGGTTCTGAACAGATGATCATCTTGACGGTCCTTAACGAGGCTGCTGGAGGTTTTCCTCAAATGGGATTTCTCTATAAAAATAAACTGCAGATGTTTGAGAGTTGCCATTTTAAGAACATGTTCTCCACATCTGCCCTCAACTAAAACATATCATCTATGAAAAAAGTGAATTTCCTTGTTTCATTTTTAAGCAAAATAAAGCAATTTGATATATTATAACCTAACATTTGAATGTTTCAAAGACTAGATACTTCTGAGTCCAGAACAATGTCACATGTAAAGTCAGTTTGAAAGGCCTTTTACCTGATGAGACAAGGTAACAATCCAGCAAACATTCAGGGATTAAGTCGTTCATTTATTTATGCGGCTTATATGTTGTTGTTATTTTCGCAACACAACACACCAATGCGATAGTAAATTGAGGAAGTAGCATTTGTGACGGGTGTGATGGTTATTTTAAAGTAATTGAATTATTCCAATCAGTTCCAACAAAAAATATTCAAAAAAATAATTACCTGAATCATTATATTGTCCAGCAGTAACAGTCTTACATTAATACAATAAATACATGCATGAACGATTCAATAACTCGAATGGTTGTGCACCATCATAGCATCACCTGCGTGGAGACTTTAAATTTTTTTGGGTGGCATTAGTCTTTAGGAATTAATCACATTAGTTAGTCTTTTTTAATTTGAGAAAAACATTTTCAAAACACACAACACTATTATATTCTGTGTTGGACGCGTTGCTGAAAAGCAGTATTTGGGTACAGTTGCTAGATACTTCCTTTAACATGTTACCCCCCAGATTATTGACACCAAAAAGTAGCACGTCACTCCAAAACTAACTACCTAGCTACAAATTACCGTGTCTACTCACATAGAAAACAACCCCTTAAGAATGCTTTACAATAACCACATGGTAAAAGAAATACAAGAAAAACCCTTCACATTTCTTGGCTTGTGCAATCTTCGGAGTTTGCAAACAAACACTTTGCTGAGACACTCCATATCCATTTTATATATGGGCTTCAAACTACTTTAAAATCTCCTTCTCCGTTTCTTGGTTCCGCCCAAGAACTTTCTTCGCAGGGCCTGTTTTATGGCAAAAATCATTTGACAAATAAAAAAAATAAATTCTGCAAACTTTTATCATAAATTCTGGTCTTATGTTTGCCCCATTGATTGAGTTAGTTTGTGGTTCCTGTTTAAGCCATTAACTTCTCCACACAGGCTGCCTACGTTTTGCTACTGGTGACACACAACCAAATATGCGCATAAGCTGACCCTTTGGGTATTTGATTTTATAGTTGTAAATTTAGCGTAGACGTGAATATACACAATGGAGAGGAGAAATTTACCATCCCTTGTATTGTGTGCTTGAGATGGTGCCACCATTACTGTATTCAGTCGTACTTTGTAGGTAGATAAAACATGTTCACCCGTTGCTTTCAGCATATCGGAATTTTGTATGTGTCAAGATGAGTGATGCAGACTTATTCAGTGATCAGAGAATATCCCATTTTATTATCTGCATTTAAAGAGTAACACAGTAATGCCCTATGTAGTAAAGACAGTTGAGTTAAAAATGTTATTACTAACGTTTTACAATTACAGAGAAAAGTATTTGTGTTCCAAGAGCATGTTCCTTAGTAAGAGGAGGTGTTGAATTGCTAGCCTTGCTATACCCAATAGAAAATAAACTATACATTTACTATGGGATGTACTCAGATTTTGACCAAAAGCGCATCGATTGCTTAGCCTTCCAGCACAGTTGACCAAAATAGAAACTACACATGTGCGAAACACTATCAGCAGATGGCAGGAGTTGTGTTGCATTTCTTTTGCTCTTCGCGCACTCAGCCATTTACCTGCTGTCAATGTCTTATATAGTATGTGTACATTTAAGTATCTTATACAAAAACCCCCTGTTTTTTTTTAGGTAACAAAAATAAACAGAGTTATGCATAATCCATGAATTGGTTGGTTGGTTGGATCTCTTAAGCACTAGGGTTGTAGGGGCACAATTTCCTGTGATGTTTCAAGTAGATTTCAGCATATCCCTCTTCAGGCCAATATGTTTCCACCCAGTCTCAACCCGGGGAAATTTCACACAATCGGTGAATGTGCTATCGACTGCACTAATCCATGAAGTAAAAACATCTATTTTTTTTTTTTACAATTCATATACACACTTGTTTACATACTAAAACCAGAGAACAAATCCTTTTTACAGGCTCAAGCAATGGGTCACAAATATAAGTACCGTATAAACGTTTTGTGTCCATTTTTTTACATGTCTTTACTGTACTGTCAAATAATATTAAGCTGCAACTTATCATGTTATTACTATTACGTATGCTTTTACTATGTTAATCATTGGAAGTACGGTTAAATACATTCAGTCAGCCACTAAAAAAATAATTTCATTAGCAGTAGCACTGATATTCAGAGCAGGTCAAGGAGGAACTTCAGCTGTCCTTGTGGACAACCTGGTGCAACATGTTGGAGACCACTGGTTTATCCAATCAGAACACAATGCACAATGCAAATCCATGACATAGCGAAACCGTGAAAAGTAAATCGTCTCATAGCGAGGGCCTAGTAGGGTTTTTTTTTTTCTATCCGGCCCCCAAAAAACAGTAATTGCTTTGCTGAGAAACAATATCAAGTAATATGATCGTTCAAAATTTGTCAGTAAGTAGCCATAGTAGCTTTTAAAATGTAGTATAGTTTTTTATTTTAGTTTCCAAAAACGATGGTTGGGTGGACAAAATAAATTGAACAATAAAGGAATAAGGATAGCGGTTTTCTTTTAGAATAGAAAGGATTATCACAGATGTGTGGTCAATGAAAAAAAAAAAAACATTAGGTAAGGTAATGGTTTTACTACGACCTGACACATATCAATTCCCAAAACATCATTTAAGGAAAACTGTACATAAAAGGAAACAAATTGAATCCACTCTGAGTCGTGCGAAAGCTTTGTGCAGAAGCACAGATTAACACGGTAAACTGGGGTATTTTATTTGGGCAGGTTCAGTACATAGAAAGTCAGGTAGCAATACCACAGTATCTCGAACCCCAGAGGCAAAAATAGTAATCCAAGAGTCAAGCGAGTGTAACAGAGTTGAAATGCCATTATTTTGAGTTTTTTAGAATTCTCTCAAAATCTGTGTTTTTATTGCATTACTGTAAAACTGTGGTACCACATTCATTTGTTAGGCCACCCTTGTGTCGCGCATGATTGAGGGTTGTTACACGAGGAATCAGTGGTCCAGTATACCAGAGCAACGAAGGCGACAGTCCAGGCGTATATCAGGCGGAAATTGTGATCCAGAAGTCAAGATTTGCTACACTGGAAGAACAAGGAGCTGAGACTCACAGGCAACCAAGGGGACGGAGAACTAATAAACGTAAGGGGACCATTTGTGATAGGAGGAAAACTGTGAGAAAATCAAAACAAGTGAATGCCGTTGTGAGGAGGAAAATTAAACCCAAAAGGGAGTGGACGAATAAGTCAAGAAACCAAAGAGGGATGGCATGCACACATACAGTGCGTGATTGACAGTCAACGAACAGTATGATAAAAAGCTACCACAGAAAAACATGCGAGGCTTAAAAGCATCAGGGAACAATATTTGGAAGCAGTTCAACAAGTCAAAAAAGATTAAATCCAAACCAAAATTGTAAGGACTCTCCATAGGAATCCGCAATCAGCTTTGTGCACATGCCCACTAGGCATTGGTAGGACGATTTGGCAGAACACCAGACCACACAGGGGTGGACAGGGGAACACGTCTTGAAGTAAGAGGGGGCTCTTCGGTCATACCTGAAGCTGCGTGTTATTTTGACGAATGTCCTCCAATTTCGTTTTAATTTTCCAAAATGACCAAAAAAAAAAAAAAAAAAAAAAAACATTCTTAGTGTTATGATGTGTTGTGTGTTATTGTCAATTCTCGCAAGTGGTTTGTGTCCCCATTAACAGTGAAAATCGAGAGATTTCTTTATATCTGTAGCACAATGGCCGAACTGAAAACATATGTTGTAGAATATAAACTTGCATTTGTAGAATGGATTTGCATACATTTGTTCAGGAGACTTGCTGACATGTAGAAAGACTTGCGTACAGTGTGGAGAAATGTTGCTTACATCTCGGGAAGGTCTCGGCGGACGAATTAGTATAAACAATCCTCCTTAAGGGAGGACAAGGGATAACGGCAAAGGGCAAACTGACCCAAAATTAAAAACATTTCCAAGGATTGATGATTACAGAATCCTGTACACGTGAAAGGGACGGGGCCAAAACCGGTTACACATGCTGTGTTGAAACTATAAAGACCCACGCATATCTGAGATTCGCTGAGTTTTCTTGTTGAAATTGTTGTATCAGAAAAAAAGAGCTCCCTCTGACGTCATTTGATTCCTGCATTCTTTGAACACGTATGAGGCGATTTCTCTACGATTTCTTTTTCACATATCGAGATGAAAATGGGGGGCGTGAGATTTAATGACTCTGGGCCAGCTCAATAGGATTACAATGTAAAAACGATCAAATGTGATTGCGCTGACATGTACTCGATGGTGTTTATACAACACGGTGCCTGGCAAAGGAAAGCGAGTACACCTCTTCACTGCGAGTCCAAAACACAAGCGTGTCATAGAGCGCTTTTGTGCCTCATTAAATCTGCAGACGTGCCCTACTTTTTCCCCTTGCTCTTCCTCCTCTTTTAGGCTCACTAACATTTCATTCAGCTGTGTTAAAGGCTTGTCTTTTTTCTCCTGAGTTCACGTATCTGTATGTTTCTATCGTCATTGCATTACTGCTCCATCCTGTTATGCTTCCAGCAGATCTCCTTTATCTTCAGGCAATACACTTTCAACATTCCCCTCCAACATGAGATTTTCCAAGGAAAAACGGTACACAGAGAGAGTTTAAATAATAAACGGTACCTTAACCCCTTAGCATGTCTACAATGTCTTCAGTCACGGAAATATGCCGTGCCACATCATTAGAAAGTTTAAACTCTTGGGATTCAAGATATAATGACATTCGAAATATCTTCATCAGAGAAACATCATGAAGCAGCTTCACACATTCATAACAGCCACCAAGTGTAAAACTTACCTCAAGATGACATCATTACACACTGAGAGTATACGACTGTAACAAAATAACAAATATAGGACTACAAAACACGGAATTGCACTTGAATGAATGCTTTTCATTGTCATTATGAAAAAGTAAAACGAAAGCGATTTAGAGAGTGGTTTACTCGCTGAAAGCTAGGTTCAGTTATCAAAATGAGCAAAATGAGCCAGGTCTCCATGAATATTGAAATACAACCGTTTCAAATGTAGCTGTTCCCCACAGGTTGTAGATCCAGGTCACCTGTTTCATGGGTAATAGATCTGGCATTGGTGAGATACACATTGCTGGGGTAGCTTAAGAAAGTGGTTGGCCCACCCCAGGGCTGTCCAAACTTTTTTATAAAACGGGATTTGGTAAACTCAAAATGTGTGAAGGTTGACTTGCCAGCCTGGCATTCTTTGAAAAATCTTTAATAAATTCGTAAAATATTCTGCAGTGTTTGGTGATCAGTGTCGCAACCTCGGAGTTTGTCTTTGTAGCATTTTCATGAAAAGCCCCACAGTACCGTTTAAACAGCTTCCAGTTCCTTCACCTTTTCATAGCGTTTTTTTCCAGTTAGTTTTTTGTAGTCCACACTTTTTGCCTGACAGTATATCTGGGTATTATGTTCTTTAAAGACAGCCACAGTCTCTTGGCAAGTTAGGCAGACGCAGTTGTTTGTTTTTTTATTTAAAAAAATCTACTTACCGTCAAAATTACTTTTTTTATTTACGGTCGCCATGGGCTAAAATTCTCACTGAAAGCCAAGGTTAAGGGGGCGGCACAAATATTATTTCTATTATGACAGAGGTCAGTTCAGGTCAGGTATGAGAGCACACGCCGGTAAGTCACTTCGCAGTGCTTACACCCCTCCACTCCGCCAGCCTTCACCGCCATTGTCCAGGCAGATGCCCGGTCCCTGCCCCAGCCCTCCTTGTATCCTCCCAGCTGCAAGAGCCACGATACATGCGGGCGACCCACTCGGTGAGTCCAGCCTCTCAGAACCCTAACAGAAAGATTCGCAAAGGAGTCCAGTCTTCGCCCCAGGCCTTCGGAAGCACCAGGATTCGATCCACCGTCGACCGTTTTGGAGTGAAACCTGACTGTTCAGGGCACTGCTGCGCAAGCAGCTGGGCGCAAACTCTGTCCGATACAGCACAGAGAAGAGTATAGTAACTCAAGAGTTGAGGCACTCATGGGTATTACCCTCTCCTTCTATATGCCCTTTCTCCAGTCGATAGAATTCCACCGGAACAAATGAGTGCATGCAACCGCTCGAGGATGGCGTCACTGCCAGCTTTGATAATCTCCGGGTTGTTTCCACAGACCCCGCCGCCTTTCCGTGCTTTAGTTGTTCAACTGCCTTTCTGGTGTCTTCCAGGGAAGGTGGATCACAATCTAGAGGGGGATCAGCGACCAGGATCTCATTGTCCTGCGCAGAGAGGTCTCTGCTAGGCGGATCCACCGCATACAGCCTCTCAAAGTACTCGGGCCCCAACCTGAGCCTGATCACCTGCTGGTGATCGTGGATTCTTTGACCTCTTCTGACTTTCCTCAGAGTCCAATTTAATTGAGGAATTTATTTTAAGGTGAGGAGCAGCGAAAAGCTAGCTTTCACTGTTTGTTTTGGATAGACCAAGTGACTAGTGCCCCTGCTCTGCTCTTTGACTGACAGCATACACCAGCCAATCACAGTCACGCACACACACAGCAATGCCCACCCAATACAAAAAGCCCTCCCTATCTGTCTCAGAGATAGTATTTGCTGTGTACTGTCTGCTCAAAACACAATGCAAGGTTTGTTGATATCAATGGCAATAAAGTAGCATGGGATTACTCTACATTGTTAGCAATGTCGGTAGGCTAATTCAACGTAACCAGAGCTGGCTATTTTCAGCAATATACACTTTCTAAAACAATTGGCATAATAATTATTAAGGTACTTCCAATCTTAACAAACAAAAGATTTGACATTAAATATTCTTGAGGAATGACTTTTCTTGCTCCATGTGTTATTTTTAATACCAGAGTTATGAGATGAAAAGTTGGTCAAAATTAGGGCGGGTAAGAAAGAGTTTCTTTAAAAGCTTTATTACAGAATACTGCGGGCAAAAATGAGCTCGAGGACAATGCCTGTAGAAATCTACTTGTGCCATGACTGAAGTGCTTTAGAAACATTCCTTTAAAAAATGGAAATTCATAAACCAATTTTAAATCTATTACAAAGTTAAACATTAAAGGGTCCCACAGTTGAATGGAGCACTATCCCACTTACATTAGGCTCGTCATCCTTGGGGAAATCTTACAAGAGACGCTCATCTTTTGCTTGAGGAAATCAATTATATTTTGTTAAAATGAACGGGGTAGAATTTGCTTAATGTTATCATTGGCGCTGGCATACTTCATCTTCATTTGAGCTGAAATGGATGTTTTATCTCTCTCATTGTGTAATTCATGCATACAAGTGAGGTAATAGACCTTACAGTGACAAAACAGGCCACTTTGGACAGTAAAATAAAACATCCCTGAAGTTACATAAATACAACTCAATAAACTAAGAAATTTTACATTCATAACTAAATATGGGCAGTGACATCGTTTATAACATTTTTAAATATTACAACAATATAAACACAAAGTCCAGTGGTAATCGTTAACTGACAGCTTCTCTCGCGCTTTTCAGGCTTCCTTTACCTAGACTGCACTTCGGCTATGACAATGCCTTTACAATAATTAATTAAGCTTTGTCATGGACCTGTTTTTTTTCCTGTGGCATGTATACGTGGTTGAGCTCATGTTTCTGTATGTTTCTACAGCCATTGTATTACTGCTCCATTCTGATGTGCTTCCAGCAGATCTCCTGATAAACCAGGGGTCAGGAACCTTTTTGACCCAAAGAGCCATAAAATCACAAATGTTTAGATTTTTTTTGATAGAGAGCCACACCGTATATTTTAAGACAAAATCCAACAAAACCATCAAACCCGCTCTCCAGACAAAAACCATTTTTTACCACAATTTATTTCACTGTGTGGCGTTTGATTGGATGATTTCAATATAAATATACCACTTAAAATTTGTCTCCCTCCCGCAGTTACGTAAGAGCCTTGAGGCTCATTTTGTTTGTCATTTTTGTCCTAAATAATGGTTTCAAAACAAGGTCGAAGTAGAATTATTTCAAAAAAATGTCACAAAATACTGGGAACGAGGATACCAACCAATTCCTTCAGTGCAGACGCCGCTCGGCAAAGAATGAATATTGCGCGTGCCCTGCGTATAGCAAATTGCTCTAGGTGCTTTGCTGGAGCTTCTGGGTAAAACATTTGTTTTGGGTTAAAGTTTTTCGTGTGACTTTTCATCAAAAAGTGTAATTGAACATTAATTGTTTAACGAGCTTCCATATAAAGACTTGTTTGGCAATTTACAGCCAAAACTGCTAGTGTCACACTTTGAAAAAAAACTCAAATAAAAAACTATACTACATTTTAAAATATTTAGGTGGAAATACTACCAAAATACCTGAGAAGTATATCAACAGACATATTACACAAAAACACCACCAATACTACAAAAATACAGAGATACTACATAAATGTGACTGCAGAAATTCTACAAAATAATACAAAACTAAATATTGAAAGCGGTGGTAGGAATCAAATAGACTGAATCGTTTCAACTTAAAATCTTGAATGATTTTGAATCCGTAAAATTGGTAATTATTTCAGTTTATTTATAAATTTAAAAAATTCATATTTGAGATTTCTTATGCAACAAATTGTTGTCTAACACATCGTGAATAATATGCTTAGTACAAAAGCTGAGTTGTAGCTGTCTTTGATTAATTAATTAATGCCAAGACAGTAAAACTGCAATATTTAATTACTGTATAATAAATCCAGTAATTTGAAAAGTCTGTACGTGTGGCAAAAGTGAACAAAAATCTTTTTATTTAAAACAATAATTAGAAAAAAGTTTGATTTTGACTCTTACATAGTGTCGTCGCATTTTAATCCTAAAACTGTCTGTATTTTCTGCTGACTGGTCATTTAAAATGCGTAGTCTTGTCTGAATCTGTGCAAGAACCTATGTACAGTTTATTTGTATAGTGGGGCCAGAGAGTCACCTTGACACTTTTCAAGAGAATATTTCAGGCATTTGCATTCCATTTTAGGCCATGATAGAGCTGTTTAATTTTTAATCCACAAAGAACCATGTTTTACAAGGCGCATGACTTTTCTGTGGCAATGAGAAATGAAAGACTTAAAGAAGCAGCAGCTAAAGTCAGATCACTGAGATGCTATTTTCAGATGTTTTCTGTTTGAAATTTATATGGTAAACATTGAAATTATGTTCAAGCAATAATCAAGCATAATTCTGATAAAGCATATTTGTATTTCATCTAGAGAATATTAATCCTTATATTTATTTGAGTGTTTTTCAAGTTTATTCTGTTACAGCTAACCAATCAACAGCTTATCAATGTATTTATTTATGTATCACTCATTTTTTGTATTATATTGGGGAAAAGGGGTGAATACTGTAAACAATATAGTTGTTTTAATTTGTTATACTTTAATCAGATACAAAATGAGAGTTTTCTCCTGATTGAGGATCTGGAACACCAACCAGACAAAGTGGCTGAAGAGCGTCCACCTGCACCTAATAGCCTCACACAGGGACCTTATTATTTCCAGTTCTTTACAATGCCATTGAACATCATCGTTCACTGGTAGTCAGGTAGGTTACTGTGAAAAATGCCAGAAAAATGCCCCCAAAAAAGCTAGGTAGCTTTGGTTTTGTTTTTCTTCAAGAAAGACATTCCACAATACATTTAATATTAACCCCACATTTTACAGGCAGCCAGGTAGGTTACCCTAGATCAAGTGTTGCGAACAAGTTTGACAAAAAGATCCAAAATTTTGGACTGTGAGAGTCAAAGAGCCACACCACGCACTGAACTGCCATGACAGACAGACACACACAAACACACACAATTAAAAACATATTATTTCCCATAACACACTCCTCTCCTTAAAATACAAGTATTGTTTTTGTGTTGATTTCAAGGAAAGTGGCCACCCTCAATACACACACAAAAAAAACTAAGCATGAAACAAGGCAAAGAGCCACAGTATATAAAAAATATGATGAGGCAAGAGCCGCATTCTTATTGGCCAAGAGCCGCATGCGGCTTTAGAGCCACGTGTTTGCCACCCCTGCCCTAGACGTAAAAAATTCCATAATGGCTGTTTCTGCATTTTGGGTTTTGCCGCCTTGACATCTTCCTAGAAAAAATTCTACTCCCTCAGGCCCGAACAAGCCCTTGCGAAAAAGTTATATGCCACCCAAAAATAGTTTTGTGTCTCAACACAGGTAATGTCTAATGGTTATAGTTTTCATACGTCTGGTAAAGATGTTATGTTTGTTGTTGTGAGACCACTTGTTTGTATATTATTTGTCCCTGTCTTTTTATTCAATCCCCTTTGTTAAACACTGCACTACTACTGCGTTTTTTTGACCATAGGGCGCACCATGTTAAGGAGTGCGGGCTCCTTAGTTTGTTCTATTTCTGTGTTTAACACTACAAAGGGTGCACCCGCACAATAGGGCACAGGTGCCCTCTGCTTGCGTGAAATTTTTTCCCTCGTGCATACAAGGTGCAAATACTCTGTGCTTTACAGTTGTATTACATTCCCCAAAAATGAGATACAAACACGTTTCAGTAACGTATGCACGAGGGGGGACATATCATGCAGGGGCAGCCGAGACATTTTTTGGCACAACACAGACAAGGTATTAAAAAATACAGCAGTGGAAAAACTGAATTTGGTTGTGGTTTATTTAATTATTGATAAAAAATCAAACGGATAGACACTTGTCGGGATTTGTTTTTCAGCTTTCATTTAGTTGTGAGCTTTCGATTCATTAATCTTCAATTCTCTTGAGGCTGCTTGGTTTCCAATTTCTTCCATGTAGCGTAAGAAAACACACACCGTTGCAAACGAAAACATAGAGCGCATTCAATGGAGGTAAAGTGAGCTTTTGGATTTAATTCATGTTTGAGGGGACAACTCTGTTCCGCTTCAGGTATTTGTATTTTGTTTATTATTTGTTGTTCCACTGAAAAGTCAATATTCTTAATAAACATTTTGTTGTGTCATGTAGGAATTCCAGTTCAAGGTTGCTTAGAACAAAACAAGTTAAAATAAAAAAATAAAAAAATAAAATAAAATGTTTATATAATTCATTGGAATAAAAAAAAAAAAAAACATATACAGTAGAACCTTGCCCCTTCGCGGTTCCACTTTCGCGGGTTCAGAGCTTCGGGGGGGTCTAAAATATAATAATAATAATAAAATAAAATAATAATAATTAAAAAAAAATAATAATAATGAAAAATATTATATTAAAATTAGAAATTACATTATTTTACAAAATTTGAAAACAAAATATTAAATTAGAATTAGTAATTGCATCATTTTACAAAATTTTAAAACCCAAAGAAATGCACATATACGCCAAGCATTACAGGCATAATCGCAAGCTGATTGGCCAGCACTCGCTGAATACTCAACTCCCCATTGGCCCATTCACTACAGTAGCCCACGCTTATCTCGTATACAGTACAGTACTGTACGCTTCTCGCCATAGCTTGCAGTTAGTTAGCCTTTGTCTCGCGGTGATTTTTTAAGTCTAAAAGTTTTTTGAAGCCCTTCGTGATGCATCCCAAACGCTCTTTATCCCTTGGTGCATCTAGTGAACCAAAGAAAAAGCGAAATATGTTAACGATTAATGAAAAAGTGAGTTTATTGGACAAGTTGAAAGCAGAAAATAGCTACGCCAGCGTAGTCCGACAATATGGCCTGAATGAATCCACGGTACGGTACATAAAGAAGGAGAAGAACATGCGCAAAACTGCTCCAATATATTTCACGAACGATGCCAAAAGGGTTGTAAACACTGCCACTCAGACCCACTGACAGAGGAGGACCTACAGGAAATGACCAAATCGGCAAGTGAGGAGGAAGACGAGTCTGCTACTGATAAAGGTGACAAAGCTGAAGAAGGTGGCCTTACATTGCATAATTTACAGGACGTACTCATTGTTGCCAAAGACCACCAAAAAAGGGGCAAAGAAATGGATGATAACATGGTAAAAGCCATCAAATTCAGCAAACAACGTTCATAACTCCCAGTAACGATGTTTCTTACGCGCAAAAAAACAGCAGAAGATCCTCCTGCATCCCTTACGCCACCTCCTATAGCCACTACCTGCCTCCTGCAGCTTCTCCTGCATCGTCTGCGGCGTCATTCGAGGAGCAATAAAGCTCTTCATGCCCCAATGCAGTCATTCATCGTTATCTTCTTGGTTTCTTTACCTCACTGTGAATGTGTGAACCTGGAGTGTCATGCCCAATTTCGTTGTCACAATATGTTAACCCATTTTGTAACAATGACAATAAATGTGTATTCTATTCGGTTCTATTCTATTACCTGATCGTACTGCAAAGGTCTTTTCATTAACTACGCTTAGAAGAACTTATTGTAAGAGTTAAATGTTGTTTTATTGTTTAACACGAATCTCTCTCTCTCTCTCTCTCTCTCTACCCTTATTCTATATGGTGTACTGTATACAGGGGGGTATACTGTATACCTGTATACATTCTTTTAAGCATTTTTGAAAGGCCCCGCTACTTCGCGGATTTTCACTTTTCGCGGGTGGTCTTGGTCCCCATTAACCGTGATAACCGAGGGATTACCGTACATTTATTGAACACAGAACTTTACATTATTTATGCATTAAAAATGTACAGAACAAAGGAACCCCTGAAAACATGCCTTTTTCCTTATTTTTTCTACTTTCATTAATTATTTCTTTCCTTTTTTTGTTTATTTTCCGCTCCTGCTTTTGACTTATTTTGTCCCCTTTTTTTAATGTTGGTTTTCATTTTAATTTTTTAGAATAATTATTTTTTTCTTCCTTTGGTTCCTTCTTCCTGGCTTTTTATTTATTTTTATTGCTTTTCTATCACTACTTCCTGCTTGTTTTCTACTTATTTTTTCTCTTTTTATTCTTTATTATTGTTTTTTTGTTTCCGAGCTTTTTTTTCTTGCTTTATTATTTCTACTTTCCCTCCTTTTTCTTTTCCCATTTACATTTTTCTTCTTTGTTATTTTTTGCAAGCTTTTCATGTTTCTTGCTTTTTCCTTTTTTCTTGTTTTTTTTTTCTTTTATTTTTCTTATTTTACTTTCCTCTTTTATCCTTTTGTTTTTTTCCCCAGCTTCATACTTCTTTTTTCTTTCTTTATTATTTTTTTCTTCTATTCTCTTTTTCCTTTTTTGTTTTATTTTATTCTTCTTTTATTTGTCTTTTTTTCAGACTGTCCTCACCACTACATCCAGTTTTCTTTGGGTGGGCAGAGCTTGTCCATGGGTGGGCAAAGACCATTCTTGCCCCTGCTTTAAGGTCATGAATGTCATGATTTTAAATGGGAAACATTCTTGGGTAGAGAAAAAATGATGAGGCTTTCTTTTTATTCATGCTGCAGCTTAATATAGCAGACTGTAGATTATAGAGTCCAAAAGAAGCTTTGTTGATCACTGCCAAAAGTCAGCAAAGAAAAGCATCTACTGTATTTTACAGACTATAAGGCTCACCTAAAACCCCCAATTTGACCAGAAATGTGAAAGTGCTACTTACACTGCATAATACAGTTGATACGAAATGCATGGAATATTTACTAGTGTGTAGTTCTACTCAGAGTTGTATGCCTCACCACAACTTTGCTGACCCAAATTGTAATACATAGTATGCTATGGGATTTGATGTCACAAGCCAGAAACGGAGACAGGACCCAGTAACGTTCGTTTACACAATTTTATTGATAAAGAGAGAGAGCTTGGTTCCATGATCCGATGATAGACGGACACGGGTAGCTGGTGGCTGGAACGCGGAAGTCGCACTTCCGTGTCGAGCGAGGATAATTGTAGGCAGCAGGGATACTGGTGACTGGCCGGTACGGGAGAGCAAGGGCGGTATCGAGTCCAGAAAATAGGTCGGCAACAGGTATCAGGCAGGAAACAGGTCGATGGTCGGGATGTAAGAGCAGGGCAGAAACCGGTCCAGAAACAGGTCGGCAACAGGTATCAGGCAGGAGAAAACAGGGCAGGAAAATGTCGGAAGGTATGAGCTTGCCTGGCTGGGAGCATAGGTTCGCAAACGGTCTGACGGCTTCCTTCCGGTGGTTTAAAAAGAGTATTTGAACCAATCAGCGCTCAGGGCTGTTGGCGCCAATTGGGTAGTCACAGGTGCACTTAATCAGCAATCATGACATTTGAACCTCAGTTGTTGGTGGTGAGGGCACATAAAATTTACCACTAGACCACTAGTAGGAAAGGTGGCCTACAAAAAGGAATTATCTCACACTATTAACTAATATAACTAATTCGAACAATTTGGTAAACGGTACATTTTAATATTAAATTCCCAACAATTTGTACAAGAAAAACAAAAAAACTTTTTGTTTCATACAATGCAACACAGCATTGTCTCTGAATGCGCTGCACTAGAATGTCTTCATTGGCAAAGATAACAAAGTCACACCATTCAAGTCCTTTAATCAGCAACTGCCCCTGGACTTGCCAATAATGGCTTTCTTTCAGCCTATGCACATCATGATCAATTTTGAGGTACTTGCAATCTATGCAACTTTGTATATTTGGGCAATTAATGTCAACGAGCCCAAATCATGGTCGCTCGATAGGGTCATATACAGGCCCATAAGGTGATGCACTCAACCACGGTGCATCTGGATGAAGCACTAGCCCGCACGTGGTTAAGTTGATATTTTTTAAAACAACATTATCCTTTAAGGTACTTGATTCTATTTGCAGACCCCTCTTAATGTGTTCAGTTTGTTGTGTTCCTCGGATGAGTCTTTCTGCCAGGTTTTCTGCTTTGCTTGGAGCAACATGACTGACCTCCCTAAAATGTGTCACTCTTAATTTTTCAAGTTTGGTCTGTGGTGCTGCGCTGGACGCTTGGACGATTCTCCGGACATCATTTCCTACGATCTTCAGCAACTCCAACAAACAGCATGTATAAGTTAACTCCACCATGACCCTATTTCGCGCTTTGTTGGTGCTGTTTACGAGAGACCGGAAATGACTAACCATCCTTACTCGAACGCGGAAGTCGTGCATAGAGCCCATTACAGGCACCTAATAGTTTGGTCCACCTTATGTATGAAAAATATATGACAAAAGGCACATTTTTTGGGGGTGCCTTAGAATATGGTGTTCCCTTGAGTGCAGAAAATATGGTCAAGTCAAGTCATTTTTATTTGTATAGCCCTAAATCAGTAAGAGTCTCAAAGGGCTTCACAGATTATTACACTATATTACACAGGCTATTTTTCAGAATATTATTATACATTCCCCTGCTCTGGAGCCGACGAGAAGAGTAGGTTATTCATATGCTATAGAGTAGAAGTGAGTTTTAAGCTTAGATTTAAACATTTCTACTGAGGTTGCAGATCGGATCTCAGGGGGAAGAGCATTCCACAGCACCGGTGCCCGGATGGAGAACGCTCTCGTACCAGCAGAACACTTCTTTGCTCTTGGGATCACCAGAAGACCGGCACTCTCAGAACGTAGGCTTCGGGCCGGGACATAGGGGGAAATCAGATCTGAAAGATAAGGGGGAGCAAGTCCATGTATGATTTTGTATAATACTAAGAAATCACATCTAAGGCTAACTGGGAGCCAATGCAGGTTAGCCAAAATCGGTGTGATGTGATCGGACTTTTTTGTCCTAGTTAAAAGCCTTGCTGGGGCATTTTGTACCAGCTGAAGAAACTTTATTCTAGACTTCGGGAGACCAGAGAGTAGTGCATTACAGTAATTGAGACGGGAGGTAACAAACGCATAAATTATAATTTCCGCATCCGACTGAGACAGTATAGAACGAATTTTAGCAATGTTACGAAGATGGAAGAAAGCGGTTCTAGTATGGTATGTCTTCTATTCCACAGTGTATAAAGTTTAGAGAGGCCTTAACCCCAAATGTCTTTTTGAGGTTCAACAGCGGCCACTAAGATGGTTCGTTTTAACCTGAACATTGCTAAAGTACAAATGAAGCCTTCTTTTGTGCTTCCTGGAAGTTTTTGTGGGAGGCGCTCCAGGAGTTTGGTAACTGCAATCGCAAGGAAAATGGATCACGGTTGACGTTTTCTTCTTGCGATGAAAAATCAAAATTGGAATTGGAAACAGAATCACTTTGAAATTGGAAAAAAAAAAATCTGGCAATACCACATGTGGAGTAAATGGCTTCCCTCTGCTAAGGGACTGTCTTATTCCACACACATCGACGGTGTCTGGTGAAAAAAAATATTATTTTTCCATCAATGTCATTCAACTGCTAAACATTTTACATTGATCAACAATTTCATACAGTAGGGATTTTATTTTCACAGGGGTTGTGTTCCAAAAACCTGCTATAGTCAAAACCAGCCAAGTAAAAACATTTATTTATTAGATAACAGTAACATAGAACACATACGACTGTAACAAAATAACGACTATGGATATACGAATAAAATCACGGAACACAGAATTGCAGTTGAATAAATAAATGGTCTTTATTGTCATATACCAGTGGCAAACTGTGCGGGGGTTTTTAAGGGTTATTGTTCTATCTTCGTTATTCATTATCCATTATCCGTTATCGGTCAGTTCATAATACGCTACAAAGCCTAGGAGCCGGGACACTTGAGGTTTTGGGGTTTTTAAGGGTTATTGTTCTATCTTCGTTATTCATTATCCATTATCCGTTATCGGTCAGTTCATAATACGCTACAAAGCCTAGGAGCCGGGGCACTTACTCTCAGCCAAAAGGCCAAGCTAAGGTCCTAGCCCTAAAGCCTTGCTGCGATCATTGCGAATGCACCGTTCCCGGAGGTACTGCAATACTGGGCCGATGCGTGGAGTGGACAGAGCAAGCTCTTATTCCATCTCCGAAATGCAAAAATCAAAGATCATAGCAAGAGGTACGGCCAAAAGGCCAAGCTAGCCCTAAAGCCTGGAGGCCAAGCTAAGTACTTAGCTTCTATGACTTACTGATCATGGAATCTCCGCTGCCAGGCAAACTGTGCAGTTTACACCTTCACCTTGACTGCAGTATGAACTAGAAATGAATTCAGGCATTCTGTGTTGTTGACTTTAACCCCTTAAAGTTCCCACCAGCGGGCCATTTAAACTTTGATAAACAAATATGTGTCAGTACGATGTCAGCAGTCACTGAATTACCTCATGCCACACATCATTGGAAAGCTTAAACATCACGATCAGTCAGAAACAGGGTTGCCAAAAACTATAAAAATGTGTCTACTGACCGTCATTAAATTCTTTGAATGTCCAGAAATAATAATAATAATAATAATAATAATTTCCTTGTATTGTCATTCTGTGTAACATTGTACACAGAACGAAATGTCGATTGCACCTGACCCGTTGTAGCGAGCCCATGCAGCCGCAGCCAACAGAGGGCGCCGCCGACCACTTTTTAAGTCTTAGGAATGACTCGGAAGATAGTATTGTTACATCCAAGATAACCCAGAGAATCCATCCGTGTAAAATGTTTACTCTAAAACACACGATAACGACAACAGATTAAAAAAAAAAAAAAAATCTGCCTGAAAACCTTTCTTGCCTTTATGGACGTTTCTAGTAGTAATTTGCTCTTTTCGCTCCAAAACTCCCCTTAAAAAAACGGACTCATAAAATTTGTCCTGTTATGGTCACTAGCCTCTGACCTTTCGATTGACACCACTCTCTGTCAATACAGTGGAACCTCGGTTCTCGACCATAATCCGTCACAGAACCCTGTTCGAAAACTGATTTGTTCGATCACCGAAATAATTTTTCCCATTAAAAATAATGTAAATCGTTTTAATCCGTTCCAACACCCTGAATGTTTACCATGACTGTTTAACGTAATCATAAAGCTAACCCAGGCTAATCGTACGTCCGCGTTATCGTAATCTTCCGTATGAAAGATTACGCTAATATGAACGTGTAAAAATAAAAAAAATCAGGTCGTTTACAAGTCATTTAGCACCCGGGTCTCCACAACAAATGAAATGAAATGAAATGATCTGCATTTATATAGCGCTTTTCAAGTCAATGACTTCCCAAAGCGCTTTACATTGTGCTTCACATTTACCAATAGCGGTCGTGATCTGTGCAGCCATGTAAGGCGCTAACCTGCTTATTGGGGGTATTGGGGGCTCAGTGTCTTACCCAAGGACACTTCGACATATAACACGGACAAGCCGGGATTCGAACTGGGATCCCTTAATCCTAAAACGATCGCTCTACCTCCTGAGCTACTGCCGCCCCAAGTGGTGAGCGGTTCATTGGAAAGGGGGCTACGTTCCAACACCCTGAATTTTGGGCTCTTTTTCAACACCCTGAATGTTTACCTCGAATCATAAAGATAACCCAGGCTAATCGTACGTTCGCGTTATCGTAATCTTCAGCAGGAAAGATTACGCTAACATGAACGTGTAAAACACTTCTTACACCTATATTAAAAGCGAAAGCAAAACAAACAAAGCACGTCTGCACGCGATAACAGTTGGTCACAAGGGGTGGGGGGGGCGATCTACACGATTTACACCGGTACGCCACTCAGCATCGCACCCTAGCATACGCACTCGCGCATTACCGGCGTTCGAACTCTGATTTTTTGACCGAACAGCGAAGCAAGGATTTCTCAAAATTTTTGGTCGGACACCGATTTGTTCGAACTGAAAGGCGTTCGAAAACCGAGGTTCCACTGTACCAGGCTTTTTTTTTGTCCACAGCCCGCACTAGCCTGTCTGGTCCTGTTTGAAAAACGGATATCATCTCCTGTGGCTCTGAATATCTTTAGCCAGAAGTGACCAAATCGAATGATGTTTGACACATTAGTTATCCAGTGAAATTCCCAACATAATTTAATGTCCATATCCAGGGATGTATTCAAATCAGAGCTAAGAACGAACGTGAGCAATGCAATTCATGATTAATTATTACCCATTGTTATTACGCAGAAGTGTGCACAATCATGCATAGACATTTAGAAAGACAAATATTTACAACTCTTTCAAAATGTCTTAAAAATTGGCCAAAGTAAAATATACACTTGTAAAGGTTTTAATGTTGTTAACTGGTCATCTCCAAATGGCCACTATTGTTAATGCCTAACTACCCTAAAGAAAATGTGTAAAACAAAAGGTTTATTTGGGCAGAGCACAAAAAAACCACCATCAGTCATTAATTAAGTACTGATGGACAAAAATATAAAAAACCTCACATCAGATGTTTTTTCAATAATTCAGCAGAGAATGCCCCGCCCACAACTGCATCATACAATTCTCATCTCATCTCGACTCATCAGCTGCACCGCTTATCCTCAGTAGGGTCGCGGGGATGCTGGAGCCCATCCCAGCAATCATCGGGCAGTGGGCAGGGGACACCCTGGACTGGTTGCCAGCCAATCGCAGGGCACACGGGGACAGACAACTCACTCGCTCAGTCACACTTAGGGACAATTTGGACCGGCCAATTCACCTGAAATGCATGTTTTTGGAATGTGGGAGGTAACCGGAATGCCCGGAGGAAACCCACGCAAGCACGGGGAGAACATACAAACTCCGCAAAGTAAGGCCGGGAGCTGGATTTGAACCCACTCAGGAGGTTCCCACGACCTCAGAACTGTGCCGCACACGCGCTAACCACTGCTCCGCCGTGCTGCCCTGCATCATACAATTGTACAACAAAACTACAGGTATTCTTTCAGTGGAAGACAGGGATGTAGAGAGCTGTGTCTAGCTGGACGCTAGAATCGGGGATCCTCGGATTGAGTATTGGTATTCAAAAAACAGCAGTTGCGGGAGCGGTTTCCAACAAGTTGTAGCTCCCGGACATCCGTTTCATGGGTAATGGATCTGGCATTGGTGAGATACAGGCTCGGCAGGGGTTACCAAATTTTTCTTCCAATATTTTTGCCTAGTGGGTTTTCGGATACGCGTCGAAGCTAAATGAGGAACAATAATGTAAGCTGGCTCTAGGTGAGGCTCGTGTTATGTTTAATAAATGCAAATTATTTGGCTTACATGTTTTTTGTAGAAATGTGTGTTTATATAATAGTTCATGTATTGAGACCCCTGATGTCAAGCGTCATCCAGTTCTTCAAAGATGAGCCGGACCTCGGCATTGACTGGCAGGTGCATGTAACAATACGGATACACAATCCATCACTGGGAAAAAAGTGTTTTGTTCCAAAAATTTGAGTATCACATCATAAACTAGGAGGCACGAAATATGCACACTCTCGCTTTAAGTCAATTTAATTAAAATCATGAATAACTATCCGCTACACATTCTGTTGAAAATGTCAAGACAAACACATTTTTAATCACTGAACAAATGACTGTCACATTGAGGCGGATAATTGGCCAAAGGCAGAATGCTGGAAGCGCGTGTACGTGTTGGCGTCAATAGGAAGCAAGCATCCGTCAGCTGGCGGCTAAGAGCATGCTGTCACCTCTTGGCACGACAATCAGCAATTGTGCCACAACTGACCAGTCAGCCCACTGGATTTGACCTAATCCTAATACTCACCCAATGAAATTGCTCTGAATTATTTGCTAGACCTTCTGGGTAAAATGTTTGTTCTGGGTTAAAGCTTGCTTTGTTGCTTTTCATCAAGAAGGGTCTACACAATGATTATAGATATTTTAATGGGCTTCCATATAAATGATTATTTAGCGATTTACAACCAAAGGACGGGATCTGTTGGCCTTGCCTCTTAATTGTCGGTAAAAATGTGTATTAAATGAATTGGACTGAACCCTTATACCAGTTGCATCATCTTGGCTTTGCTTGTGCATCAATCATCTCTTCATGAAACAATAAATTGACAAATTGCATATGTTCTATTTTATCTCCAATTCCATATCTACTCATGAAAAGAGCAATATATAGCTCGCGAGCCATATGTCAAGTCAAGTCACATTTATTTATACAGCCTTTAATCACAAAAATGTCTCAAAGGACTGCACAGGATTACAATTACACAATTACCTGATCTTAAACCAACAAGCGGGCAAGGAACAGCTCAAAACCTCAGCGTGAGGAAAAAGAGAAACCTTGTGAAGAATAGAATAGAATATAGAATTTATTTTTATTGTCATTCTTTGCAACCATGCACACAGAACGAAATGTCGATACACCTGACCCGTACAGTTAAACTGTAGCAAGAGAAGGGGCCTCACAAGTGGTAATCCCCCTTCCAGGATAACCAGATTGAAATAGATTTAGCATTACAGTACACATAGTAAACACTAGGTACCATGTTGAAAATTTGTCCGGAAATTGCATGACAGCAACAACGCCCTCAGCCTGTAAACTAGTCCAGAAAGTCAATGACGGCCACGACGCAGCTTCCCATCTCTGCCAGCTGGTCAATGCAGGCGTTGACATGCTTCAGGTCAGACGCTGGTCTGCTGACTCATCTCAAATCGTCCTTCCCCACCAGGCAGGCTGTCGTAAAAAGATGAAATATAAGTGGGGCATCAATCATACGCTTTTGAATAGAAGTGTGTCTTAAGTATGGATTTAAAAACTTCCATTGAGGTTGCAGATCTTATCTCCGGAGGCAGGGCATTCCATAGCACCAGGGCCCGAATGGAGAACGCTCTCGAGCCTGCAGACTTCTTGGCTCTCTGAGTCTGAAGTAGACCGGCATTTTCCGAGGGGAGGCTTCGTGCAGGAACATAGCGGGAAATCAAATCAGAGAGATAAGAGGGTGCAAGTCCATGCAAACATTTGTATGTTAATAAGTGAACCTTAAAGTCACACCTTAAGTGGACTGGGAGCCAGTTCAAGTTGGCCAATACAGGAGTAATATGCTCCAACTTTTTTGTCTTAGTCAAAAGTCTAGCTGCCGCATTCTGAACCAGCTGCAAATTTTTCCCCTTGGTGGTTAAACCCCTAAAACTGTGCAAGAATTCATTAATTTATGTTTTCGTATATTTTCTTAAATTATTTTTATATTTATTATTAGTGAAGGCAAAATCCCCGCTTTAAGTTGCACTGAAACTCCTGACTACTAGTTGGAAAACAAGCATAACAAAGCACTGCAAACACTATTTTCAGATTTTACTCTACTTCACTGCTTGTTCAAACTCCTAAACAATAAAATACAACACTTAAAAAGTCATATTTAGACCCCTTTTCTGTACTTATGTTGATATTTGTTAGTGGGGACAAACCTCCCACTTTTAATGATGCTAATGAATATTTAATAATGATAAATAATGTGGATTTTTTACAATCAAATTCTGCTCATATATTGCAATATCAATTCTGAGCACTAGATCCCAAGACTCCAAATCAAATACACAAAATTGTTAGCTCTAAATCTCAAATTAGGCTTTGTACTAGTTTCATCACTGAATTTGTTTGACTACTATCATCATCAGAATCACTCACCCTGACTTGAGTGACATGGTGTTTTCTTGTTTATGGATTGGCCATTGTCCAAAAAGTCTGTGTGTGTGTTTTTCTATTTTCCCTCCCTCTTTTTTTTTTTTTCATTCTTTTAATTTTTGTATGTGCTATCTTGCTGTTGGTCATCCCTCTCGATGCATATGACCAGGGTAGACAGATAGTTAAATTATCCTCTCAGGCCAGAATAAGTTTGTTTAAGATAACAATATTTTACAAAGAAAAGCAAGTAATTCACGCTCAAGGTGAATGACTCGGCCAAAATGAAAAATGCCACCCAAAAATGTTTTCAATGTGGGCGATACTCTAACGGTGCGTGGTCATTCTTATTGATTATTGTTCAGCTATTTGACAAACATTTGGATTGTGTTATCGTTTTATATTATAGTCTTTTTGTGTAATATTTTTCTATCCGTCCAAAACTTCGTAATTTGAATTTCAAAAAACAATGATATGGAGAGCTCAGCCACGCTATTAATGATTTTTAGTCTCAATATTTCTTTACTGTGTAATATTTTCAAACTTGTTTCAAAATTTTGATTATTTTAAACGGTTCAGATCACCTGCTCTTTTGTGTGCATTATTCTTTTGAGAGTAATCTGTTATTGAATATAGGTAAAAACTGAGGAAATAATAGATTTCCATACTAAGCCTCTCCCGCATGTGCTACTGTCAATTAATGGTAGTGAGGTTGAACTGATCAATTCCTCGAACGAACGACAAAATGGACACTAAAATTATGGACGTTCCCAGTCACCCTGCTCACAGGTATTTTGATTACCCGCTGTCCGGTCGCGTCTTTGCTTTATTAGGAGCAAAACTACACGTCTTAAAGAGTTGTTACCCTTCCGCTATTCGCATGTTCAACAAGAAATGATTAGGTTACTGTGTATTAGTATTATTTGCCAACGACGGTCCTCCAACCTATTCTACTCTAGTCTTGTTATTTACATATTCTTTCTTTTAAAACTATTCTGTATAATTACCTTGTATTATACACTACAATATCTCTATTACTCTATTCTTTTACATCTATCATATTATCATTATTGAAAGTTTGGGTGTCAAATGATTTCTTTTATATATATATATATATATATATATATATATATAATATAGGCAGCACGGCGGCGCAGTGGTTAGTGCTTGTGCGGCACAGTTCATGTCATGGGAACCTCCTTCGTGGGTTCAAATCCAGCTCCAGACTTCCTGTGCGGAGTTTGTATGTTCTCCCCGTGCTTGCGTGGGTTTCCCACTGCCCAGAGATGGCTGGGATGGGCTCCAGCCCCCCCGCGACCCTAATGAGGATAAGCGGTACGGCTAATGAGATGAGATATATATATATATATATATACATATATATATACATATATATATATATATATATATATATATATACATATATATATATATATATATATATATATATATATATATATATATATATAATCAATCACGTTTATGGATTGTACTGGCTGAATAAAACCACATTAAGGTTCTCTTATTAACATATAAATGTTTGCATGGGCTTGCACCCTCTTATCTCTCCGATTTGATTTCCCCCTATGTTCCTGCACGGAGTCTGTGCTCGGAAAATGCCGGTCTACTTGTGACTCCGAGAGCCAAGAAGTCTGCAGGCTCGAGAGCGTTCTCCATCCGGGCCCTTGGGGAGGCTGAGCCCTCTCTCAGGAAAAGACCCAATGTGTCCTTCTGCTTCACTTGTACTTTTGGGCGTTTGTTATGGAACGCCCTGCCTCTGGAGATAAGATCTGCAACCTCAACGGAAGTTTTTAAATCGAGGCTTAAGACACACTTCTATTCCAGAGCGTATGATTGATGCCCACCTCATATTCTGTTTTGTCCTGTCTTTTTCCGACGCCTGCCTGGCTGATACGAAGGAGAAGGATGATTTGGGATGGGTCAGCGGACTGGCGTCTGACCTGTAGCATGTCAACCCCTGCATTTACCAGCTAGCAGAGACGGGAGGCAGCGTCGTGGCCGTCATAGACTTTCTGGACTGGTTTGCAGGCTGGGGGCGTCGTTGATGTCATGCACTTTCCGGACATTTTCAACATCTCACCTAATGTTTACTATTATGTGTACAGTAATGCTAATTGTAATTCACCCTGGTCAATCCTGGAACGGGGATTACCAAATGTGAGGTCCTTTCTCAAAGTTTCTCTTTTCTCCTCACACTGAGGTTTTTGAGTTGTTCCTTGCCCGCATGCTGGTTTGAGATCAGGTAATTGTGTAATTTTGGAATTGTAATCCTGTGCAGTCCTTTGAGACATTTTTGTGATTAAGGGCTATATAAATAAATTTGACTTGACTTGACTTGAATTAAACATTTTTCGTTTTTCACCTATTAACACCCTTAGTCATTGTCATACTCACCTAATATTGTCATCATTGTTATTTACTTACTGTGTAACTATAACCTGATCATATCCTCCTCTTCGTTCCATTTTCTGGTTCTGGCCATCCTCTGTGATTCTGCTAATAACTCGATCATCTTCAAACTTGATATCGGCTTTCTTACCTCCTATATTTTGTCTTTCTCTTTTCTGTACCTCTTTGGTCTGGCCATGGGGGGTCGCCATGTGGAGTCCAAATGAGACAGGAGGGGCCCCATCTCATTGTCATCTGGCTCCGCCTCTGGGACTGCGCCTGCAATGCTTTATTCCCCCCCCCCCCTTTTTCCTTTTCCTTTAACTCTCGCTATTTCTCTCATTTGCATTATCTTTGTTCATAAATTTGATCCATGTTTTCATAAATTTTAGTCTTTCTGTAGGATTCCTGTAGAAGTACTTTTGTATATAGTATAACTGTACCGGTATATCATAGCATTTTTAAGAATGTCTTTATTTCAATTGTCTTGTGAACTCTTAGCAATTTCAAAACATTATCCATAAATCAAAAGTCAATATAAGTAGTGTTAGTGAAGTAGAGTTACTGTAGTTGTACCTTTATAGAATAGTCTTAGTACTTTTGTGTTTTAGTTTTACTGTGCTAGTATTTTTGTAGTATTTTAAAGTATTTATGTAGTAGAATTCTTATTATCATAATACTTTGCCATTGCATATCTTCCTCCTTTGTGATTAACTGTAAGTCAATGGCTGAATTAAGAGAAATTAACCCTGAGAGGCTTAACTCGGAACCAAGTGTGGAACAACTTATTTGATTATTTGCTTACCTCTGTGCTCAGCATCTTATTATTTGTGTATGAATTCTGTGGTATTTCTTTCTTCTTCTTCTAAACCAAAACAATATATTATGTCCATGTTTGTTAGCATTTTATTAGATATTCATCCTTGCAATAATTTTCTTTTTTTTTTGTAGCTCTTTTATAAAAGTACTGTTATAAATGGTAAATGGTCTGGATTTATACAGCGCTTTTCAAGTCAATGAAGACCTCAAAAGCACTCTAATACATACACTCTAATGTGCTTCACACTTACCCATTTACTTTAGTCATCTAGATTTAAAACAGTTCGATTTTGACAAAGTAAAGTTATTTGTCCAAATCTATGGTATTACGGTTAGTCTCACTTAATTTTCAACAAATTATCATTTTTTTAATATTTAATTACCTTTCCCCTTTATATTTCTCTTTCTTTCTTGAATGCTCCTTGTCTCACTTTTCCTTAATGTTTACTTTCTTCCCCCCTCTTTGTACCTTCTTTCACTTACTCTTATCTTTCTGTATCTGTAACTTCCCTGACTGCTCTGCCAACAATCCAATCTCAATTTATCATTCCTTCCTTGCACGCCCTCTCACACTGGCACTTTAGCTCACCAGTTTAATGCGAAAATTACGAATACTCATCTCACTTAATTTTATTTTTTCCTTCAAACCAATTAAATCTACTATTTTAGCTTCACCTATTTAATGTGAAAATGACGAATCTTGATCTGCAACGAGTTATCTTACTCATTTGTATTCCAATCTATACATTTTTAATCCATATTTTTTGAAAAGAAAGTATTTATTAACGCTTTTTCAATATTTTTGTATAAAAATGCCTTTATCTCAAATTAATCTATTCCAATTACTCAATTAGATTTTTCCTAGTCGTTCCAGTCTTTAATTTATCAATTTTGAACTAAAAACAGGAATATTTTATCTTTTTCGGTATTATTCTGGCATTTTCTTGATTTAACACATCTAAAATCACTCACTCATATTTTACCTAAACTTCTCACTCTTTAATTTATCAATTTTCAACTGAAAAAATTCTGACCGCAAAAAAAATCTCCGGGGCCATCTGTGGCCCGCATTCCCTATGTTGTACACCGTCCATGTTGAACACCGATTTCTCAAACAAGTACATTTTTTCAACACCTAACACATAAGTTCTATCGATTCCTCTTAAAACATCACTTTTTTAACAATCTCCGCTATTTTTAAGTGTTTTCCACCATTAGGAGCACATTCGTTTGAGTCATTTTTCTGAGAGCGTGCGCGACACAAAACGCATCAGACAGGAAGAAAAATGGTTATAGGAAAGTTGACATGGACAATTCACGTGACAACGAATAAGACATACACAGGGCCCAGACAAACAAACTTCTAATTCATTTTAACAAAATTTGGTGATATAGGTTTCTTTTAAATTTTTTAAATCTGTGTTTAAATTGAAACGTGCACACTAGCTTAACTTTCACTCTGCTGAAGTCACGTGGTTTATCTTTTTTTTTTCTTTCACTATTTCAACACAGAGGACTCCGCCGTCCTGCGTAGAATTTAACTAGGTTCTTTGAACTAGGGGAGTCTACGCTCCCGAGGAACTTAAATGTTTGAAATGGGTATTTTGGACTAGTGAGTGGTCTTTCTCTCTCTCCGTGTAAGTTATTACGTACTTACATAACGTTTAATATCCTCGACCCGGACACCTGATCCCGTTTGAACTACTAGCATAGTTTAAAAATTAAAGTACCTCTAATTATTTTATTCATACTTTTTGGTGAACGGATAATGTATTACCTATAAGATTTTTCCTTTGTTGGGCCACTGCCCTTTGTCACGCTCCGTCTCACTCAATACCGCCCCCTATCGTTACTGCTATTTTACTTTAAATGGATTCTCTTAGTGTTATTCTACTTTTATATAGATAAATGCACTATACCTGAATGACGAGGCCAGCCTGGATAGGTGAGAGGTGTAGTCTGGGCAAACAGGCCAGAGGAGGAGACCCGTCTCCTCTAACATGGCGGCGCTGCAAGCCGCGGTCGTCTGTCCAGAAAAACCTCCCGGGTTTCGGCACCAATAAAATGCAGAGTTTAAAAAAGACAAACCGGCCCCACAACTGACCAAGGAATTCAGGCAAAGACAAGAATTGAAATTTTTGCTACTGCAGTAGGAAAAAGATTCGTCAGCGAGATGCAACGTGGCATGTTTGGCTGTCCGGATCGTTCTGATCTACTTCCAGGTCAGTAGCGCATTTATTGAAGAGTGACGGATGCACATTACATACAATGGAAAAATACTGAAATGCGTTGATCTTTGAGCGAGGTTATATATGTGTGTGTGTGGGTGTGTGTGAATGACTACTTGTGTATTAAAATAGAAAAACAGGTTAAACAAGTTAACTTCATCAGGTTAAACAAATTAATTCCATAGCAAGTTAATTTGTAACATAGGAGTCTGAGAAATATACAATAACTAAAAGTAGCTTACTTTACAATCTGATTGGGACAGCATCAAACGAATCTTTGCAATATTACAGAGGTAGTAGAAAGCTATTCTAGTAATGTTTTTTACGTGTGACTGAAACGACAGATTAGGATCAAATATAACACCTAGGTTTTTGACCGAGTCACTATGGGTGATATTACATTTGTCTAGGTTCAGGGCAGTGTTTGATAACAACTCACGACAATGAGCTGGACCAATAATCAACATTTTGTTTTTTTCTGGGTTAAGGCGCAAAATAAGTGAATCTTTGAATCTCAGTAAGGCAAGCCTCCAGATTTCCACACCTTAACTGTCCAGTTGTCTCCAGTGGCACATACAGTTGAGTGTCATCTGCATAGCAATGGAAACTAATATTATACTTATGTCACCAAGCGGAAGCATGCAAATACTAAAAAGAAGGGGGCCAAGTACAGAGCCCTGTGGAACACAACAGGGGACATTAGGTCAGATTGCCATAGTTAACACATTGCATCATGTCTGACAGGTAGAACCAAAACCATGAGAGTACAGTTCCTGAGACACCAATGCATTCCAGACGAACAAGTAATATGTTGTGGTCGTCAGCAGTAAGGGGCCGGTCACACAGCCGTTTGCGGCTGAATCACGGCTAAAATTTTGCGTTTTTTTTTTTGCCCATGGTTGCCCGGGATGGAAAATGCGCAAAATTGGCCAACCCGCTGTTCATCGGTGGTATGCCCGCAAAACAGACGCCGGCGACTGTTCCGCTTCCTCATCACGTCATTTCTGCGTCATTTTCTCGTGTGGACCACGGGTATAAAAGCTCCCGAGCCGGTGTTGTGCCCAAATCCGACTCCTACGCAAAACCCACACCGCCCCACCCCCTCGCGTGACTTTTTCATCCACGTTAACAAACGCATTTTGTTGAATACGATCGCACTTTATTGTTTAAATAAACACGTTATATAGACTAGGATCTCCCAATTGTTATAATTAGCTCGCTTTATAGTTTTAATAAGCGTTTTATATAGAATACGATCGCTTTCGTTGGAAGCGCAGCAGAATGCGCGTTCACGCGAGGGGGGGGAGGAATTACTGTTCGATTACGTTCACAACAAAAACAAAGACGGAATGGTTTAAGTTGTATTACATTTCCAACAAATGCAAGACGAAGTGGTTTTGGTTATATGTTCGCCATTACATTCCCTAAAAGTGAGATAAAACGAGGTAAAAGTGGTTGTATTAGCGAGGGGATGCAAATCTCGGCAGGGATGTATTTCTCGGATAACACCGGGCTGTAGAAATCATAACCGCTCAAGACACAGTCCCGTGAAGATCAAGATTGCAAGCTATGGCATCATTTTTATTTTATTATCTTGAAAAGAAATGTCAAGAAATAAAAATGGATTAAGACGAGGTCACTGCGCTGACGGGGATCCATGTTCACCCCCTTGACGTCTCGAGCACAACTGACGTGTGCTCGGCAAATCGCGCTGTATATACGCGGAGAAAGGCGTTTGACTGTCACACGCGTAACACGCTAATTTCACGTAATAACACCGCGATACAGGCGCAGAACATGCTATTACCATGCTCCACCCACGATTACGAGCTCAAAAGTTTTGCGCGCGGCCAACCACGTGTGAATTTCCGACCGTGAGTAAAGCACTGCTGTATCTCGTCTATATGGCGGTCTGAAAACGTCCAGCAGCGCCCAACAGCATCCGCTTCACGGCCAGAAATTTCTGGCCGTGGTCAGCCTTGATACGCTCGTGAAAGGCTGTGTGCCCGCGCTCTGAAGAATTGAGCAGCGCAAAACTTTTGCGCTGCCACCCGCGCGCTAATTTCCGACCGCGTGTTAAGCACTGCTGTATCTCGTCTGCATTGCGATCTCAAAGCGTCCAATAGTGTCCGTCTCACAGGCAGAAATTTCTGGCCGTGATTCAGCCGCAAATGTCTGTGTGACCGGCCCCTTAGCATAAGTCCGAGGTTTGATGTCCAGACGGGTGATTATAATGTCATTGATCCTGGTGTACTGTTCAAATTCTGCTACACGTCCTTCTAGCGCATTAATCCTCTTGTCCTTTTCTATGTTTTCCTTTTTTTGGATCTTTGATTTCAGCCATTAAACTCATGGTTTTATTATATTGTCTGGTAACTATATCCATTTTGTCCATCATAAAGCCAAGTGACTTTATGATTTCCTTAAGTTCCTTGTCCCTGTTCGTCATCTTGAAAATTCAACGCTACTTTTATGGCACCGTCCGCTGATCGCCTGACCCGAGGGCCCTCCGACTCACCGGTTGTTATTTAGCCGGACCTAGTATCCCCGGTCTTTGGTCGCTTTGCATAGCAGCGCCGCCATGTTTGCCTCCTTACCTTGATGCAAATTCAGTCCTAGTGGCCAAACTAGCCAGTCCCCTCATTCGCCGTGTGTCTTTCCTCGTCATTCGCTCCTGTTTTTCTGCCGCTTCTCGAAGGCAAAACCTTTTTAGTCGAAGGGGCGATGCGAACAGCAAACGTAGTAGACACGTCTCTCCCCACGCAGCGCCAACAATGGTGGAACTTGGAAAGCAGGACGAATCGGCCTCCTTCCTGCACTGGTATTCGGAAGAAGTCCGCCGAGTCTACGGCGCCGTCGACTCCGTGCTTTTCTCTTCGAAACCCAAAGACGCGAAAATCGTCGTGCACATAAGCGGGTACGCTAGCTGCACTTGCGGTGCGGTGCGTTCACTTGCAGTCGGTCATTCCACATTAAAAGGTCAGGAGGTAGAGCGCTGGTCTTGATTGAGGGGTCGCAGGTTTGAATCCTGGCTCTTCCGAGTTCAATGTCAAATTGTCCTTGGACAAAACACGAAACCCCTCATGCCCCTGATTGGCAGAAGGGCACTCTGCATTGCTGTCCCTGGCTCTTGTTGTGTGTGTGTGACTGGGTAACAAACAAATCATCCGGATTATCTCATTTGTGTGTAGGGCAGCGCCTGTAATCAGATATGGAATGTTATTTTAAAACGATGAAAGAACCAACAGATTAAAAGGCTGCTCTGGCATTTTGAACTTGAAGTGCTTTGAATTGCCGCACATGCTGCATTGTGGCGTACAGTAAACGTGTCACACAGGCATGAATGGCAAACAAAAATGTGTCTGGAAAATCACATTGGACAAAGTGTCGCACCACTGAAGAGGGACCATTTTCTACAACATTGCATTTAATATTGTTCGTATACTTGAACAATTTATCACTTGATGTTTTTTTTTTTATGGATTATAAGTATTGTTGCACGTGTTCCTGAAAAACAGTATTTAGTTACCAAAACTGGGTAAAGTAGCCAAAATTATTGCTCAAGTAGAAGTAAAAATAGTCATCCAAATAATAGTAAAAAAGTACTTGATAAAAAAAATACTCAAGTACTCAGCAAATGTAGCAACGTTATTTTTCTTTTTTTTTCATTTTTAAACAACCATTCAATCAGATTATAAAATCATCAAAGTCCATTCAATCAACAATAAACTACATTTAATTTAATAATGAATGTAACAAAACAAGGTAAATTCATGTTCTTTAACCAACATTACAATAATAATAGTAAAATCAAATGAATAAATTTAGCGCAAGTAGTGCATTTAAATCTAAGTACTGTTTCAACAAGCTCTGCAGGAAGAACAACAAGCTAGCGCAGAAGTTGGTAACTCAAAATGTTAAGAGAGCCATTTTAAACCAAAAAAGCACCCATTTTCAGGAGCTGCAAAAAAATAAAAGCCTTATTTAAGCCTTATTATGAACGCAAGTTTAACTTTGCTATACTGATAATGAATTATGGCATATTAATTGTTTTGATAAAATTAAAGAAATTCAATTAAGAAATCCAAACTTTTTATGTCATTTTTATTTTCATGATTGGAAAAACAACAACAACAAAGTGCATTAAGTACCGTATTTTCCACACTATAAGGCGCGCCGGGTTATAGGGCGCACCCCGAAAAAATAGTTTTTGGTCCTATATTTGACATACATAAGACGCACCGGATCATAATGCGCTACAATGGAACGTCGACAAAACAGTCAGATAGTTCAGTCAAACTTATTACCCCCTTAACATTCCGAAAGCTTGCAAAGAAGCAAATATGTGTCGAGAACACGTGCGGATGCGGTGTCCGTACGATGTCACTTAAATGCATCGTTCCAAATATCATTCAGAAGGTTAAAGTCTTGGGATTCAAGAAATGCCAAACATTCCTTAGTTTATATTTTCTTTTTCGCTCGCAACTTTACTGTGCATATGACAATAAACACTTGGAATTGAGTTTAATTTAAAAATAGACACTCCATTCCACCCATTATCTGCACCACTTATTACAGAAACATCGAGTTCAGTCTGTAACAAAATACAGGGAAAATATATAGCCAGAGTAGCTCACCGAAGTCGTTGTGTTCAATAATAATGTGCAACCATGGTCCTCTTAGATCCGTGAGTGTAGTAAATCCAGGAGAATAAAATATTTACAAATACAGAATAGTAAAACATGCTTTCTCTATGCCGTCAACCCAACGTGCTATTCACATTCATCTTTTTTGGCCAATTGCAGGCTTTGTTTTGCCGCTTTAGCCTATGCCAGCCTGTAAATGATAAAAAGGATCCGCCGCCTTTACCTCCGAATAACTTTAGCCAATAGTGATCGATTCAACTGATGATTGAGACATTTTTTCGGCCAATTGCAGGCTTTGTTTTGCCGCTTTAGCCTATGCCAGCCTGTAAATGATACAAAGGATCCGCCCCCTTTACCTCCGAATAACTTTAGCCAATAGTGATCGATTCAAATGATGATTGACACATTGGTTAGCCAATGAAACGCCGGTAAATAAATCCCAGCATACACCGCGGACTACTTGGCATTCGGGGGAAAATCTGGTTGGCGGCTGCTGCATTAGTTGCAAGACATTGCGACTTAATATTCATTCATAAATAAGCCACACTGTATTATAAGGCGCATGGTCAGATTTGAAAAAAATAAAGGGTTTTAGGTGCGCCTTATAGTGCGGAAACCATCATACGGCCAACAAAAAGAGTCCAATAAAGCGAACGCAGCATGCATTTATAAAATAAAATAGCAACCCTTTGAAAAGGTTAAGTAAATAAAATCACATTAATACAGTGTATGTTATGTTTTTGTGAAGTTATTTTTCTCTTTTTACCTGGCAAAACACACACACTCTCGCTCACTCACTGTCAGGTTTTTGATGTAAATCTCTTGAATTTCTGTCTCAAGGTAATTAGCTTGTTTTTATATTACTAAATATAAAAACAACAACTTTAACACACACACACACACACACACGCACACAAACGTGCTTGTTTGTGACCTGCGGAACTCTATTACAGTGGAACCTCGGTTTTCGAACGGCTCTCAGTTCGAACAAATCAGTTCTCAAACCCAAAATTTCGAAAAATTCTTGCTTCGCTTTTCGTTCAAAAAAAGAGTTCGAACGCCTGTACGCTAGGGTGCGATGCTGAGCGGCGTACGGGTGTAGATTGCTCCCACCCCTCGTGAAGAACTGTTATGACGTGCGCGCGCACTTCTTTTTGCTTTCGCTTCAGATATCGGTGAACGGAGTGTTTTAGCCCCTAATTATGCCTCCGAAGAAGGTCGGTGCAAGCAGCAAAGTTGCTACAGGTGAAAAAAGAAGGGTAGTGCGTACAACTATTGCATTTAAGAAAGAAATAATAGCAAAATATGAAGAAGGTGTGCGAGTTTCCGATTTTGCTATACATACAGCATGGCTTCTGCTGACCACCACAAAGGTAAGAAATCCTATTCATAATTAATTTCTTTATCCTTTAACCGCTCACCTCTTTTTGTGGAGACCCGGGTGCTAAATGACGTGTAAACGACCTGATTTTTTTAATTGTACACGTTCATGTTAGCGTAATCTTTCGTACGGAAGATTACGCTAACGAGAACGTACGATTAGCCTGGGTTAGCTTCATGTTTACGTTCATGGTAAACTTCAGGGTTTTGGAACAGATTAAAACAATTTTACATTACTTTTAATGGGTAAAACGATTTTCGGTGATCGAACAAATCGGTTTTCGAACAGGGTTCTGGAACGGATTATGGTCGAGAACCGAGGTTCCACTGTATTTAAAAGGGGCAAAACTTGGGCCACAAAGCTGTCTCACACACAGCGGACACGGAAAGAAACAAATGAAGAGGGAATGCGCGTACTCACCTAAGTAACAATTTCAATGTAGCATAATTTAGCAGGGTAAGGGTCCTGTCTCCTCTTCACAAATCTTACTCAGGAAAATGTAACAGAGTAAATTAAATGTGTTACTACCCACCTCTACTAGTTACGTTATCTAAAAAGTAATTGAGATACACCATATAATAATGACACAAAAACCAACAGAGTCATACTGACGTTAATTTGGAGTTGGCATATTTATATGGTCCTACAGAGTACAACTCAACAGAGTTACAGTGGCACTGTCTCAAGCACCGAGTAAAATATTTTTTTTTCCCTAGTGATATTCTCTTTACCATACATACTCGCATCTACGCTGTATTTACAAATATAAAAGCCTAAATATACACATTTCGTTGTGTGTCACCAGTAGTGAATGGTCAGCAGCACGTGGGGAGGGAAGGGCCTGGTTTTTACAGGAACAACTAACCAACAGGAAACCAATGCCACAAACGTAGGCACAGAATTTACAGTGAAAGTGTACTGAACATGTCCCACCTTCATCTTATGGTGTTGGCGGTTAATGGCTTGCATGTGTCAACGCAAGAGATACAGGATTTGCATCTATTTACCATAATTATTTGATTATAATGCGCACCCCTATTTTTTTATTAAAAATACTTTGACTTAAACTATGCATTGTAAGTGACTAATGCTGTTAAATACCTGGGGGCATGATTAAAACAATATCTTGATAAGGTAAACTATGAACGCAATTAAAACACTATGAACGCAATTAAAACATAACATTTATATTATTTATTTTATGTTATATTCATCATCAGATACTTTAAAATAGTTATTTTCATCATTGTGCTTCTTTGCATTCTTTAATATTTTTCAGGGCAACTTTCTTTTGTCTTACATTCATCACCGGTACCGTCAGTGAAAATTGTGTTATAAATAGGTAAAATTGATGAAATCACTGGTAATCCAGTGATTAGAATTCAGCACCCTCACCACCACAACCCGGGTTCAATTCCTGTTGTATCCAAATCAAGTCATGCTTTTGTGTATAGTCCAAAGTCTGAAATGGCTGCTCTTACCACAGAAAATTACAGACTATAATTACAACATCCCCTGATCCAAAACATTCATGAGGGAAAGTAAGAACTCCAACCTCAGCATGAGGGTATTGAAGAATCCTTGAAACATATTGTTTTTTGAATGTGCTCAGCGGTATAATTCGACTGTTCAATCATTAAAATCATCAAAAATAATGTGTTATAGTAATCGTTACAACAAAAAGTTATTGCATTCCTGGAACGAGCTCTTTGTAACGTGTTAGTTCCAACACTGATTATTAGTGCAGAGGACTGGTGTCAAGACAGTTGCCAGACAGTCTTAGGGGGACATATCACATGCTTAGGGTGCGCAACTATTATTACTCCGCAAAAATTGTTGGTGCAACACTGTTTCCAGTGTTTTTCAGGTATGTGTTTAATGATTAGATTTTTTTTAAAAGAGTTTCTTGTTGTATTTTCTAGTTTATTTGTTGTCGCACTGAAAAGTCACTGTTTTTAATAGACATTTTGTAGTGTCATGTAGGGATTCCAGTTTATAAGAAGCTTAGTAGAAAAAAGTTGAGTTAAAAGTTCATGGTAGATTGAAAAATTAAATATTGTTGTAATTTAGTAGAACAATAGCGTTTCCTAAGACATATTAATTTATCTTGTGCAGAATATTACGTTTTTAGTAGTTATATACTGAACAAAGGGACTCCAAACACTTTTTTTTCCTTTTTTATTAATTTTTTTCCTTTTTTTTTCTCTTTTTGTTCCTTTTCTAATAGCTTTTGAATTCTGTTTTTCTTGCTTCTTTTTCCTCTCTTTTTCCTTTTTTAATTTTAATTTTTATTTTTTCATGCTTAATTATATATTCTCATTTTTTTCTCTCCTTTTATTGTTTTTTCTTTTGTTACTTATTTTTCCCAACTTTAACTTTTTTCTTACTTTTTCTTATAATTCTTATTTTTTCCTGCTTTCTCTTTTTATCTCTTTGCTCTTATGTTTTTTTTCTTTTCACACAGGTTTTACTCATTTTTCTTGCTCTATTATTTTTTCCTTCTTTTTCCTCCTTTTTTCCCCTCTGTCTTTTTTTATTTTTTTTTCCCAGACTGCTCTCACCACTACATCCAGTTTCTTTGGGTGGACAAAGCTAGTCCGTGGGAGGGCACTGCCCATTCCTGCCCCGTACGGTAGCGCCCCTGCAACAAACACATTGGAAGGATTTGTAAATCCTAAACATGAGTAGAACAAAGACAGAGACTATTTTTAAAGCATACCTACCGACTGCAACACTGTACTCCTTTTTTTGAATGCCATTTTAATGCTCTTGTGATAAATGGAGCCAAAGTGGGGAAAAAACAAAACGCTTTTCCCATAAGTGGGATGCATTTGTCAAAAAGAACCATCGCATCTTAACCGGACTTTGTAGTCATCAGCAGTTGGAGTCTTTTGCTAGAGAGCCGACATCAAACAAAATGTGCTGTCTTCTGAAGTCCCTTCCCTCAACCACAGTTGCTGAAGAAGAGAACCGATTTAAAAATTGGTATCTGCGGCAGAGGTTAAAAAGTATCGCCATCCTGTGAAACTTTTTAATAAGATACAGCTTCACCTGGATCTCTCTCTAGTGAGCAGGTAATTCAGTGTATATCCATATGGGTGTATTTTCCGGGTTGTCAGTGGCTCTCAACAGAGATTTTTCGAAACCTAAACAAGCAACGCTGTGGATTGCCAGAAGGTGGCAAGGCAAATATTTGATTAGGTTTTATTTTGTTTTCCTACACCTCTTTGGTTTCTGACCATGGCAAAAGAAGGTAAGTCTTAAACCACTTCAATAAGCACAGTAGATGTAAACTTTTGGATTTTACAATGCCGCCCTTAAAAACAGCAGGCGCTGAACGTTTTTGCGTCACTTTTACAACTTTCTTAATCTTTTGGACCCAAATACTGATTAAGTAGAAACATATGTCAACTTGACAAGCTATCGATTAACATTTAACGAGCTATTGTTCATCTTAAAAGTAATATTTACATGCCCGATCTGTTCATGTCTGACAGATGCTGAGAAATGGGGCAGGAAAACAAAATACTTGTAAAAACAAAGGTCAAAATGCTGGAAAAATAATTGCTTGACTGTGTTTACAAATGGAAGCCAAAATTTTAATCTGAACCATCTGGAAAGAATGGGCTCTTTTCACTCTTTTTTGTTAAAATGAGTGATTGCTCAGACTGAAAACTTTAATGTAGAACCAATGCCCAAACATTCTTTTTTTTCTGTGACCTTGACAACTGTGGGTGATAACAGTTGGAACTAGGAATAATGTTTTAGTTAGGGGTCTAAGTATGTGATAATGTGTGTGTGTGTGTGTGTGCGTGTGTGTGTGTGTGTGTTTGTGTGTGTATATGGTGAATATCCTCACCATGTTTTACAGGAAGTCCGGTAGGTTACCCTATATGTAAAAAGTGGCAAAAAAGCTGACTTGTCATTTTTAGTAAGCTTTTTAGTAAGCACAGAGACATTATACTCTCCTATACCAGAACAAGTTTGGCCAGAATCACAATCTTTTACAAGTAATCAGGTAGCTCACCTTAGAGGTGAAACTGATTCCGCACTTTAGGTTTTGCTGACTCTAGTTTTTCCAGAAAGACATCACTCTCTTCCAGTGCAAAACAACATTTTAACACAATGTCCTGCAGACAGATAAAAGGGTTGTACTACTTGCGAAACATGCCCCAAAAAGTCTATTTCAACTTTCGAATTAGGATACCCATTTTTTTTCCATAAAGCCATTTTACTCTCCTAGAACTGAACAATATTGATTGTCAAAACCATATTTTACCCCCAAAAAACTGCCTTAAAAAAAGCTGACCCGGCACTTTTTAGTTACTCAGCAACTTTCTCAGAAAGACAATCTCCTCACTCAGGGCAGAAAATGTTTGGCCGGATCACAACCGTTAACAATCAATCAAGTCGGTCACTTTAGAGGTGAAAACGCCCCTCAAAAATGACTCATTTGACTCAGGTAATGTTGGTTTTTGATTTGGAGCCTCAGCAGCTTCCCCAAAAAGACATTCTACTCTCACAGAACACAACAAGTTTGACCCTGCCTAAAGGGAAATGTCACCCAAAATTGGTTTCTGTGTCTCAGTGCAGTCGATGCTCAACTTCTTTTAGAATTAAAGGCAATAAAAGGCAAATTTGGGTCAGCACTGACAAAATAAGGTATTCCCTTTGTCAGGACCAGGACAGGAAATAGGAAGCAGAACCCAATCGCGTAACGTTAATCACAGTTTGTTGGGGAGAAGAGAAATGAGCGCACACTTGTTTGTCGCTGAAGTAGATTGCTCGTAACGAGGAAGTGGTCAAAATCAAACAGATCGGGGCAAGAACAAAACAGGAGCAAAACACAGGCAAAAACGGAGATTCACAGGGCTTGGCAAAACAAGAGCAAAAAACACAGGCAAAACGGGGATTCACAGGGCTTGGCATAACAAGAGCAAAAACACAGGGCTTGACGTATCACAACAGAGTTGAGCAGGAGTTTCGCAGACGCTCTGAGACCAGGCGACTCACAAGACAGCGTTTAAGTAGTCAGAATAGAAAAGAATAGAATAGAATATACCTTTATTGTCATTGTTACAAAATGGGTTAACATATTGTGACAACGAAATTGGGCATGACACTCCAGTTTTACACATTCACAGTGAGGTATGAGCCAAGAAGATAAAGGAACAGAGAAGATAAGGTTGTAAAACAAGGGGGATATGGCTATAGTTATAATTTACATGGTATTTACACAAGAAATGTCGGCATGTGGGATGTTAGGGGCCGGTCACACAGCCGTTTGCGGCTGAATCACGGCTAAAATTTTGCGGTTTTTTTTTTGCCTGTGGTTGCCCGCGATGGAAAATGCGCAAAATTGGCCAACCCGCTGTTCATCGGTGGTATGCCCGCAAAACAGACGCCGGCGACTGTTCCGCTTCCTCATCGCGTCATTTCTGCGTCATTTTCCTGTGTGGACCACGGGTATAAAAGCTCCCGAGCCGGTGTTGTGCCCAAATCCGACTCTACGCAACACCCCCACCCCCCACCCCCTCGCGGGAACGCGCATTCTGCTGCGATCGCTTTTGTTGTAAGCGTGCATTGACGCATTTTGTAGAATACGATCCCACTTTATTGTTTAAATAAACGCGTTATATAGACTAGGATCTCCCAATTGTTATACATAGCTCGCTTTATAGTTTTAATAAGCGTTTCGTATAGAATACGATCGCTTTCGTTGGAAGCGCAGCAGAATGCGCGTTCACGCGAGGGGGGGAGGATTTACCGTTCGATTACGTTCACAACAAAAACAAAGACGGAATGGTTTAAGTTGTTTTACATTTCCAACAAATGCAAGACGAAGTGGTTTTGGTTATATGTTCTTCATTACATTCCCTAAAAGTGAGATAAAACGAGGTAAAAGTGGTTGTAGTAGCGAGGGGATGCAAATCTCGGCAGGGATGTATTTCTCGGATAACACCGGGCTGTAGAAATCATAACCGCTCAAGACACAGTCCCGTGAAGATCAAGATTTCAAGCTATGGCATCATTTTTATTGTATTATCTTGAAAAGAAATGTCAAGAAATAAAAATGGATTAAGACGAGGTCACTGCGCTGACGGGGATCCATGTTCACCCCCTTGACGTCTCGAGCACAACTGACGTGTGCTCGGCAAATCGCGCTGTATATACGCGGAGAAAGGCGTTTGACTGTCACACGCGTAACACGCTAATTTCACTTAATAACACCGCGATACAGGCGCAGAACATGCTATTACCATGCTCCACCCACGATTACCCACTGAAATTTCCCGTCCTACCCATGTGTAACCACGCCCTGGCCGCGGCCAGAGCACGTCGTTCCGCGTCATTTCCGCTTCATTACCTCGTGTTGACCACGTGTGCGGCACGCGGTTTAACACATGCTCAAACTTTTAAGCAGCTCAAAAGTTTTGCGCGCGGCCAACCACGTGTGAATTTCCGACAGCGAGTAAAGCACTGCTGTATCTCGTCTATATGGCGGTCTCAAAACGTCCAACAGCGCCCAACAGCTTCCGCTTCACGGCCAGAAATTTCTGGCCGTGGTCAGCCTTGATACGCTCGTGAAAGGCTGTGTGCCCACGCTCTGAAGAATTGAGCAGCGCAAAACTTTTTCGCGCTGCCACCCGCGCGCGAATTTCCGACCGCGTGTTAAGCACTGCTGTATCTCGTCTGCATGGCGATCTCAAAGCGTCCAATAGCGTCCGTCTCACAGGCAGAAATTTCTGGCCGTGATTCAGCCGCAAATGTCTGTGTGACCGGCCCCTTAGCATAAGTCCGATGTTTGATGTCCAGACGGGTGATTATAATGTCATTGATCCTGGTGTACTGTTCAAATTCTGCTACACGTCCTTCTAGCGCATTAATCCTCTTGTCCTTTTCCATGTTTTCCTTTTTTTGGACCTTTGATTTCAGCCATTAAACTCATGGTTTTATTATATTGTCTGGTAACTATATCCATTTTGTCCATCATAAAGCCAAGTGACTTTAGATTTCCTTAAGTTCCTTGTCCCTGTTCGTCATCTTGAAAATTCAACGCTACTTTTATGGCACCGTCCGCTGATCGCCTGACCCGAGGGCCCTCCGACTCACCGGTTGTTATTTAGCCGGACCTAGTATCCCCGGTCTTTGGTCGCTTTGCATAGCAGCGCCGCCATGTTTGCCTCCTTACCTTGATGCAAATTCAGTCCCAGTGGCCAAACTAGCCAGTCCCCTCATTCGCCGTGTGTCTTTCCTCGTCATTCGCTCCTGTTTTTCTGCCGCTTCTCGAAGGCAAAACCTTTTTAGTCGAAGGGGCGATGAGAACAGCAAACGTAGTAGACACGTCTCTCCCCACGCAGCGCCAACAATGGTGGAACTTGGAAAGCAGGACGAATCGGCCTCCTTCCTGCACTGGTATTCGGAAAAAGTCAGCCGAGTCTACGGCGCCGTCGACTCTGTGCTTTTCTCTTCGAAACCCAGAGACGCGAAAATCGTCGTGCACATAAGCGGGTACGCTAGCTGCACTTGCGGTGGCCGTGGTTCAGCCTTGATGCGCTCGTGAAAGGCTGTGTACCCGCGCTCTGAAGAATTGAGCAGCGCAAAACTTTTTCGCGCTGCCACCCGCGCGCGAATTTCCGACAGCGTGTTAAGCACTGCTGTATCTCGTCTGCATTGCGATCTCAAAGCGTCCAATAGCGTCCGCCTCACAGGCAGAAATTTCTGGCCGTGATTCAGCCGCAAATGTCTGTGTGACCGGGGCCTTACATACAGTGTTGTCGTGATACCGTTGGTATCGTAAGGGTTGTGCAATATTGCATTTGGTGCAAAGTCATCATAGTGCAAAAAAATAGTCAGCATATGCATTGGTGCAAACATAGACATCATAGTGCAGAAAGAGGAAATGGTCAGACATTGTGCAAGGTGAGCAGTAAACGTAGTGCAGTCGACATGTGCAAGAACATAGACATGAGTACCATTATATTCGTATGAGGTAGTGTTGGCCTGAGTTTTCAGTTTTTTGTGCGGTGTCTGTTTTGAGCAGTGAACAAACATATTGCAGACAGCATGTACGTGAGTACCATTTTACATTCGTGTGAGGTAGTTTTTTGCAACAGTTTTCAGTTTTTTGTGCGGTGTCTGTTTAGGGTGGTAATGGCTGTGGGGAAGAAACTGTCTCTGAGTCTGTTTGTTTTTGCTTTGTGTGACCTGTAGCGCTTGCCGGAAGGCAGCAGGTCGAAGAGGTGGTGGCCGGGGTGAGAAACGTCCTTGATGATGTTTTCTGCTCTGCTGAGGTAGCGAGAGCAGGCAATGTCCTCCAGACTGGGCAGAGAGCAGCCGACGATTCTCTGGGCTGTTTTTATGATCCTCTGGAGCTTTTTCCTGTCTGCTGCTGTGCACCCAGCATACCACACCGTGATGCAGTATGTTAGGATGCTCTCCACTGTGGCTTTGTAAAAGGACACCTGCAGCTGCTGTTTTAGATTATTTTTCCTGAGCAATCTCAGGAAGTGCAGTCGCTGCTGGGCCTTCCCTACCACCGCTCTGGTGTTTGCAGACCAGGAGAGGTCGTCGGAGATGTGCACACCCAGAAATTTGAGTGGACTCTCTCTACACAGTCTCCTTTTATGGTGAATGGTGCTGGATTCCTGCCATTCCTTCTGAAATCCAGAATCTGTTCTTTTGTTTTTGTGGTGTTCAATATGAGGTGGTTTTTCGAACACCACTTTGAAAGTGACTCCACCTCATCCCTGTATGCCGCCTCGTCCCCTTCAGAGATGAGGCCGATCAAGGTCAGCGAATTTAATTATAGTGTTTGTGGGGTGGGTCGGTGAGCAGTCGAAGCTGTAGAGGGTGAAAAGCAGGGGGCTCAGTGCACAACCTTGGGGGGAGCCAGTGTTCAGTGTTAGGGTGGGTTAGACGTGGGTACCAAGTTTCACCGACTGTGGGCGGTTGGAGAGGAAGTCCATTATCCAGTGGCAGATGGAGGGAGAGAGTCCTAGGTGTGCAAGTTTCTCCACCAGGATCTCGGGATAATGGTGTTGAAGGCTGAGCTGAAGTCCAGAAAGAGCATTCCGTGGCAACCGTGACAGAACCTGGCGCCACACGGCAAGGGCCACTTGGGCGCCATGGCAACCGTGGCAGAAACCCACCCAACCTCCCCCCTCAAAGGGACGGCTTCAGAAGTCCCAACAAAAACAAAATACGTTGCACTTCAGAATGGGCTAATGCCCCCGAAGAGGGTGGCCCCACTTCAGCCTCTGAAGGCGTGGCAAAAGCAGGAACGGGGAGAGGCTGGGACGGCAGACAGACGAGTCAAGCTGGCAGACGGGAGAGTCGGACGAGTCGAGTTGGCAGGCGGCAGAGTCGGACGAGTCAAGCTGGCAGACGGGAGAGTTATATATCCACTATATATATATATATATATATATATATATATATATATATATATATATATATATGTGTAAGTAGTCAGGGAGCAATCTGTCAACGTGTTGCAGCTAGTGTCCATGGGCGGGGCCAATTGGGCGCCGTGGCAACCGTGACAGAACCTGGCACCACACGGCGGGGACCATTTGGGCGCCATGGCAACTGCGACACCCTTATGTTTGAAATTCAAAACCCAGAGTATAGCAGCAGGGTTCCCACTCCATCCATAGACGAGCACATTTCCCATGTTTTTATCATCATTGTACCATTCTCTATTTAGCACAATTGAGAAGAAAGATGGTTCCTACAGTCTAATCCTGGGGAGCTATAAAAGAAACGCTTGCCCTATCACCCCCACCTCATTCCTCTTTGTGGCTATCCGGCACCCCTGTTTTTTGATGAAAATGTCTCGCTGGACGAGGGCATTAGACGCCTGGTGTAATCCCATGTAATTTCCCACAATCCCCTATGCCTGCATCCTGCCAAGGAGGCCTTCTGCACCCTGCTGAGCCCCCATTGCTGCCGGCTTTCGCTTTCCCACACCCCTGCTCAAGGAGTATTTCCTGAACTGGTAGAGAGAAAACAAGAGACTGTGTCTTTACTTCGCTCCTCCTTTCATCTCACTTGTCGTAGGGGCCAAATCAGCAGTACAGGAAACAGGATGCTAAGTGATGAGTGTGTTTGATTGACCTTGAGCAGGAACAGGCCCAAGAACAAGCACTTTGGCAGGATAACAAACTTCCCAGAGTTAAAAAAAAAATAAATAAAAATGTTTATTGCCGGTAATTGTCAAAGATTAAATTTTGTTATCATATAATTATTTCTCAAATTAGTTTGATCCCTTAACAACTAGGGTTGTAAGGGCACCATTTCATGTCGTGTGTCTTGGACACGTACAGCCTGGTGGGGCCCATGCCTCTCCTGGCTACTAATTGTTTCCAACCGGTCTTGAACCAGTAACATTTTGTGGTGTAGGCGAATGTGCTAACCACTTCACTATGGAAACTTTCCCCGCAGTTTTCCTATGGTTTCCTATGGCTGTGTGATGCATAAAGTTATATATTAACTCATCAATTAGTATTACTATGTTTATTACAGAAGTAACTGTACTTACTAATTTAATTAATTCTGGGAGTAGCATTGTAACCCAAAACATTTGTAAGTAGAGACACCTTTTTGTGCCCGAATCTGCTCCAAGGCCCGCAAAAGTAGATTTTTTTTTAATAAATCATAAAAAAGAATCAGAACATGAAACAAATACATGTTAAAATAAGATTACCGCACACTAAACGTAAAACGAGAGGCACATAATGTAATAAAAAAAAACAAAGGATAAAGGAATTAATAAAAATATTCATTGACTTTTTAACTGGCCTATTTGTTTATTGGTACTCAGCAGTGTTTTTTGCTTCGCATTTGAAACTGATCCAATCGGCTTTTGCCAATCTGTCAGAAATGCGCAAGGTGGACGTCATCATAATGAGTCATAGCCCGACCTGTCAACACTTTTTCTGGGTTATTCTTTTCCACAGATTCTGAGACTTCATGTAACTTTGCCAACATATCTTTAAATTAGGCTGATGGAAATATGGCTGCATCCTCCTCCTTGTCGTCGCTGAACTCTTCCTGCAACAGGCTGTAGCTTGTTGACAGATTGGCTCCCTGTCAGTATTCAGGGATCAGAATGGAGATTTTCATTTTCAGCTGAAATAGCCAGGGTCCAGGGGCCGTCGGCCCCGGCAAGGTCCAGGGCGGAGCCCGATGGGGGGCTCGGTGCCTGAAGCCAACAGCATTTATCTTATTTGCTATGTGAAAATTGCACTAGAATGAATTAAATCCAACAAAACAGAAACCATGTATTTTATATATATATATATATATATATATATATATATATATATATATATATATATATATATATATATATATATATATATATATATATATATATATATATATATATATATATATATATATATATATATATATAAATTTAAAAAATAATAATATATTGACATTAAAAGCATTTGTAATATTGAACATGATCATGATGATACAAAATAATTTATTTTAATCATGTTTATAACAAATTTTAAATTTTGTTTATCCTGTTCTAAATATTAAACACAAAAGATAAAATCATTTCATAAATAAATAGATTTATAAATACCTCAGATTGGGATTTTCTGTCACACAGGGGAACCAGTGGTTGACTGCTGCTAGTATTTGAAGTGGAAGGATTTGGAACGGCCAATAATGTTGAACCGGTGGTGTTACTGTTAGTTTCACTGCCGATTTTAAATGCGGATCCGAGTGCATAATTTGATCGCCGGCAAGCTATTTTTGCTTTGTGCTTGTTCATTTTAGCATGATCGATCCGTGCCACACAACCTCGCGTACCATAATTGATCAGATCGACACAGTATAGACACTTTGCTTTCCCTGGAACATCACACTTTGCGATGAACTGGCTCAAAGTTTCTGTAACTTCCTCGATTTTTGCGCCGATTTTAACGTTTACTGTGACAGTCTTTTCCAGCCATGACCACTTAAATTTATTCTTGATTCCTTTATCAATCTCGGAGACAAAAGCCTCGTCTTCTTTTCTTAGTATTTTCATATTTAATTTTTCAAACACTCATTTCACCGTTTGAAAAGACCGGAAGGAGCGCCATGTTTGAGAAAGCCAATGCTCTGAACAAAAGCTCCGCTGATTGGTTATCAGCGAACCTATCGACCAATGGTCTAAATGCTAACTTGGGGTGACGAAACAGTCACGTATCATACTTCACCCCCCCCAAAATATTTTCTCATCGAATTTAGACGATTTACGGGAATGACCTTTGGGGTTCAAAAACAGGGGAAATCCGCGGATCCGCGGAAAATTCTGATCCCTGAGTATTTGAACTCTGTCCTGTCAGTCCCGTTTTGGTCGGTCTGTCTACGAATCTCTGTTTTCACACGGCAAGCCCTTTTTCGCCTGTCCTGTTTTTTGCTCCTGTTTGGACGTTTGGGTCTTTTTTTTTTTTTTTAAAGATGAGACTCTGAAGTTTTGAAATAATCATTGCAAGAGCTACTAACATTGAGTAATCTTTTTTTGGAGTGAAAGATGGAACAAGGAATGTCCAACAAAGCAAACATGCTTATAGGTGGATTATTTTTCTTTATCTGTCGACATTATCGTGTGTTTTGGAGTAAATACTGTACATGGTCGAATCCTTTAGTTTGTCCTTGATGTAACAAAGCCATCAACTAATTTGATGATGGCCAGGGGACGGAAATAGTGAGTTACAGTATGTCGGCATAGTTTTCGACTGATCATGATGTTTTTGTGAATAGTACATTATGAAATAGTCATCCATACATAAGTTTAATTTGGAAGCAAAAATCTCAAGGCTTCCCTTCTTGTTCCCTGAATCTCTAATTTTACCTTTTAGAAACATAAAACTGCAAAATCAGCGTGCTAAAATGTGGTTTTCTCGTTTCCTCCTAGACTGACTACACCAGTGGAATTTGGTTGGAAAAGCGAGAGTTTACTTAGTGGTTAAAGACGTTGTATTTTATTGGCCCACAAAGGCAGGAAAACATTTTACTTATGCAGTAAAAAAATAAATGATGACTAATCCCTGCAGGATTTATTTACGGCAGATGCATGGTTAATCGGCATGTGAGCGTTTCCGTCAAACAATCCCTCAGCTCTGTATTTCTCCTGGTCACATCTGGCAGTTACCTTAATTTCCTGGTGGGAATGTGTCTGCGAACAGGAATCTCCAGTGTTTCTGGAAGAAGTCATCCCTGAGGCCAAGCCACTCACGAAGAAACTTGAGCTATTATTCTCTCTCGCTCTCTCTCTCTCTCTCTCTCTCTCTCTCTCTCTCTCTCTCTCTCTCTCTCTCTCTCTCTCTCTCTCTCTCTCTCTCTCTCTCTCTCTCTCTCTCTCTCTCTCTCTCTCTCTCTCTCTCTTTATAGCATATGAATAACCTATATATTATGTTGACAATATAAGGTGTCATAATTGTCTGGAGTTTGCAATAGTCTGATCTGTGCAGCCGTTTGATTAAGGGCTATACAAATCAACATGACTTGACTTGAGATGTTTTGAAATAGGAGCATGATGGAGATATTGTATATGTCCTGTAGATTAACTCATGGCTGCCCTTGATTTCAATTGCTTCATAATGAAAGTTTTTAAGAACATTGGCAAAAAAAACTCTTTTAACAATTTGTGCTCTATAACCAGCTCATTTAATTTAAAAGCTGTGCAATTCAAACAAACACAGCAAATTAAGTTCCACAGTATAGCGAAACAATCCTACGTAAAAAACTTAACTGCCCCGAAAAACTATCCATTAGAGCAGGGGTGTGCATAATTTTCAAGTGGCGGGCCACATTTTGCAGAAGGGAAAATCGAAGAGGGAAAAAAAAAAAAAAAAAAAAAAAATATATATAATATATATATATATATATATATATATATATATATATATATATATATATATATATATATATATATATATATATATATATATATATATATATATATATATATATATATATATATATATATATATAAAATGCATGCTAATTACTCAACCAACAAATATTTTATAAAAAATACATACTTTTATGAAAGTATCTTTACTTATTATTTAAATCAATCTTGTTTTTTCGTGTTTGTTTTGTTTTTTACCAGTAAGAGGTGCTAAAAAATTCACACTGCCAAAAAATACTTGAAATGAGCAAAAATTGAGCTTTAAAAAACATTGTCAACATTACAGAGGTTCAAATGTCTCTTTAATGAGATACCCAAATTAAAGAATCTTACAACATCATATTTGGTAATCCCCACTCCACGGTACAATTGCTATTAATCTCTTTGATTTGTATCTGTTTATATGTGCTCTAACATCCCCTAAGCCACATAGCACTGTTCATGGACCTTTGAAAAGGGGTAAAATTAAATAGGTTTCTGTTGACTGGATGCTCTCTGATTTTCACCTCTCTGATCCTCTCTGCTCTGTCAGTCAAGTGGCTTGGGTCACCGGGTTCGAAGTTGCCGAAGGGTCGTCAATCTTTTTGACCCAAAAAGCCATAAAAGCAAAGTACAAAATCTTTTAACTAGGACAAAAAAGTCCAATCACATATCACCGATTTTAGCTCACCTGCATTGGCTCCCAGTTAGATTTCAAGGTTCTCTTAGTATTATACAAAATCATACATGGACTTGCTCCCTCTTATCTTTCAGATCTGATTTCCCCCTATGTCTCGGTCCAAAGCCTACGATCTGAGAGTGCCGGTCTTCTGGTGATCCCAAGAGCAAAGAAGTGTTCTGCTGGTTCGAGAGCGTTCTCCATCCGGGCACCGGTGCTGTGGAATGCTCTTCCCCCTGAGATCCGATCTGCAACCTCAGTGGAAATGTTTAAATCTAAGCTTAAAACTCACTTCTACTCCATAGCATATGAATAACCTACTCTTCTCGTCGGCTGAAAAATAGTCTGTGTAATATAGTGTAATAATCTGTGAAGCCCTTTGAGACTCTTCGTGATTTAGGGCTATACAAATAAAAAGTACTTGACTTGACTTGACACCACATATTTTAAGAGAAAAGTCAACAAAACCATCACACCCTCTCCCCAAACAAACGCTAATTCTGCAGCACCTTTTATTTCACAGTGTGTCATGTGATGATTTGATCAAATTTATGAAATACTGTACTGGTATTCCAGAGCCTGTGTCCCGTATCAATATAAATATACCACTTACATTTTTTTATATAGCATGGTTTCAAAACAAGATGCGAGAAAAGTTATTTTGTAAAAATGTCCCAAAATACTGCAAACAAGGATACCAACGTATTTACCTTCATTGCGTTGGGCGAGGATGAGGTTCTTTGGGTAAAAAGTATGTTTTGTGGCTTTTTATGTGTGTTGTTTCAAGTGTCTCAAGAATGAACATAGGTTCATATAGTGTTTAATAAGCTTACATATAAAGAAATATTTAGTGAATTAAAGCCACAGCGGGGTCTGTTGGTGAGACACCTTGACTGTAAATCTAAGTAAAATAGTGTTCTATATATACTGGATCAAACCCTAATTAATTTAGTACAGTTCTGGCCACGCAGATGCGTTATGCGGCGTCGCATATCTCCTTTATTTCTATTTTAGCTCCGAGCCACATGTCCGAATGAAAAGAGCCATATATGGCCTGTGAACCATAGGTTCCCGACCTCTTGTCTACATGCTTTAAGTTGGACCGAGGCGGTGGGTCATAGATAGATAACAATGGTAGAAGTGCAGGTATGCTAAAAGATGAGGATTTTGATTGATAAAAACCAGAAAGAAAGAACATACAAGTAAGTGGTCTCAAAACAACAGACAAAATATCTTAACCAGAATTAAGTATGAAAACTAGAATGGCTGTGCGCCAATAAAGCATTAGTTACATTGAGTTTTCATATCTGTCCTAAATAATGGTTGCAAAACAATGAGCAAATTTATTTTGTGAAAAATGTCTCAAGATACTGCAAACGATAAGAATATCGTCGTATTTACCTTCGGTGCAGACTACACTGGGGGAGAGAGCTAAAGGAGTGCTCTGCGCTGTGTACAGAGATCTGCCCACCTCTACCGCTCATCCAATCAAAACTCTCTGTGTGGTTTGCTGCCGTATTGGGTGTTTTTGGAGTGTTTTCAGTGGGTTTTCACCATAAAATATCTTAACAGTGAACATCTGAAGTTTAATGAGCAAAGGATTTCTTAGCCAATATATTGCCAAAACGAGTATGTTGGTACTACACGCTGACTGTAAAAGGTAGTAAAAATGTGCCCTATATGTACCGGACTGAACTTAGTTACGGTTAACTTCCTAACATTCCAACAGCTACCAGCTGGCCCTCAGACTGTTTATAAACAAAGTGGTGTCACCAGTTGCTGGAATACTGTGCATCATGCCTCATATCAGTGGAATGTTGAAACTCTTAGGATTCAAGATGACTATTTTAAATATCTCATCTCATTAGCTGCACCGCTTATCATTAGTAGGGTCGCGGGGGTGCTGGAGCCCATCCCAGCAATCATCGGGCATATAATTATCTTAAAAACATCAATATCAGTCTGTAACAAGACACCTAAAAAGTATATAGCTTGCATAACTTACCCAAAAGTCCTGGGAAATTCTACTCATAACACGAATCCCCGCAAATATGGTGTAGTCACATTCACAAGAGTCCAGTGAATCCAACAGTGTAAAATATTTACTCCAAAACACACGATAATGCCTAGAATATTCCTGCATTGTTTGGCGATTCTTGTTTTAATCCGTCTGTTTGGCTCCATAGCTTCCCTTTAAAGATAAACATATCCGCCAGCTGTCAGCCTCTGCCTTTTTGATTCAAAAAGACAGCTTTTAGCCTCTGACTTTTTGAGTGAAACCACTCTTGGCCAATTGCGACCTTTTTTTCACAGTCCTTAGACTGTGACAACATATGATGGCCTATAATGGAAAAAAGAAAAAAACACCTCATGACCTACTTCGGCTTCAAGAATCTTTAGCCAATAGAAACTGATTCAAATGTGGATTGACACATTGGTAAACTACCAACATCAATTCACAAATTCTATGAGCTGTATTAAAATCAGTGCCAAATATAAACATGCGTAAATACAACCCAGGATGAAATGAAATGAAATGATCTGCATTTATATAGCACTTTTCAAGTCAATGACTTCCCAAAGCACTTTACAATGTGCTCCGCATTTCCCAATAGCGGCCTTGCAGCCATGTAAGGCGCTAACCTGCTTATTGGGGGTATCAGTGGTTCAGTGTCTTACCCGAGGACACTTAGACATGTAACACGGACGAGCCGGGATTCGAACTGGGATCCCTTGATCCCAAGAGGAGTGCTCTACCTCCTGAGCTAGGTTTTCAAATATTAACATCCCTTTCACAATGTCTAAAAAATTAGCCAAAGTAAAATGCAAAGCTTTTAGGGGTATGAACTGATCGTCTCCAAATGGCCACTTTTGAAAACACCTCGACCTACCGTTAGAAAAATGTGTAAAATATAATATTTAGTTTTCAGGTTGTGATCAAATTTGACAAGGTATGAGGTGTAAGGCTTCAAGCTATTGTCTCACCTGTTTTCCACATTAAGATGCCTGTGCCACACTCATCTGCAGGCATTTGATTGCAAAAAAAAAAAAAAATTCAGGCAAAAATTAAAACCTTATTGCTGTGGCTACAACTCATGTTACTCAATGTTAGTAGCATTTACAGTGATTATTTCAGTTTGGCACAAAACTTGAAAGTCTGACCTTTCAAAAGAGACCAAAACTGTCCATATATTCCCAAAAATAAATAGATAAAAATAAGTAAGTATTAATAAAAAGAGTAAAAGGAAAAATGTGAAATAAGAGACTTTAAATTAGCAAAAATGATCATACAATGTTTTGACGGTAGCCCTGGCAAGAACATGGTGGCCAATTATGTCAGCTCCCTCTAGGTGAGGCTCATCTTATGTCAAATAAATGTGAATTTTTTGACCGCCAAGTATTTTAGAAAATGCATGTTTAAATGATAGTTACTATATTTTTGCCTATTATTTTAATCAATCTGATTTTTTTCTTTAAATGAAGTGTGTTTACTACCTGGAAGCGTTAAATAATACACACTGTCCCTCTCAGTGCATTGTAACAGTTGTGTAAAGACAACTCTGTGTCCTGCCACGTGCAGAAGTTTGCTATCGTGGGATGTATCAGAAGTGGGCAGGAGGAGGAGCACAGGAAATTGATTCAGGACTTTGTACAATGGAGCGATGCAAACCACCTGCACCTGAACACAACCAATGAAATGAAATGAAATGATGTGCATTTATATAGAGCTTTTCAAATCAATGACTTCCCAAAGCGCTTTACAGTGTGCTTCACATTTTCCCAATAGCGGCCTTGTATTGCAGCCATGTAAGACGCTAACCTGCTTATTGGGGGTATTAGGGGTTTAGTGTCTTACCCAAGGACACTTTGACATGTAACATGGACAAGCCGGGAGACGAGCGCTCTACCTCCTGAGCTACTGCCGCCCCAAGACCAGGGAGATGGTGGTGGACTTCAGGAGAACTAGAACTCACCCGGTTCCTGTAACCAACAAAGGAGAATGTGTAGAATTTGTCCAGGCCTAGAAATAACCGGGTGTGCAGCTGGACAATAAACTGTACTGGACTGCCAACACAGAAGCTCTATGTAGGAAAGGTCAAAGCCGACTTTACTTCCTCAAAAGGCTGGCGTCCTTCAACATCTGCAAAAAGCTCCTGAAAATATTCTATGCAACTGTTGTGGCAAGCGCCCTCTTCTATGCGTCAGCGTGTTGGGGAGGCAGCGTCAAGAAGAAGGATGCCTCTCGTCTCAATAAACTGGTGAGGAAAGCAAGCTCTGTTATGGGCACAGAGCTGGACAGCCTGACAACAGTAGCTGAGAGACGGGCACTGGAAAAGCTGCGGTCAATCATGGACAATTCATCACATTCACTACACAGCATTATCTCCAGACAGAAGAGCAGCTTCAGCGACAGACTGCTGTCACAGTCTTGTACCACGGACAGACTGAGGAGATCTTTTCTTCCTCATGCCATGAAGCTCTTTAACTCCACCTGGCGGAGTAAAGGCACACATTAAACCACACCCCCCACATTGCATATTACTGTATTTTTATTGCAGTGTGTATTCTGTGTTGCACTATCTAGATACTCTATATAACACGCTACATTGGGTATTAAAACGTCACATTGGGTATTTGTGTATTGTATTATTTTTGCTTTATTATTGTTTTGTTCTCCAGCGCAGGGATGCTGCTGGAAGTGTGAATTTCCCTGCGGGGATGAAAAGTATCTATCTATCTATCTATCTATCTATCTATCTATCTATCTATCTATCTATCTATCTATCTATCTATCTATCTATCTATCTATCTATCTATCTATCCAACATTGAGAAGAAACAGGATTCCTATTAAATGCCAAGACCAGAAACTAAAACATCTTAATTAGAAATTGCTCCAGGTGTATTGCCAGAGAAAATTAGTAAAGCAAATACATTTAAAGGCCAGATAAGTGAAACAATTATTCAGCCCACTATAAATAATAAAACTAAACAAGAAGTCACAACGTTTAACCCTCCAACGTTCAGACGTTTCAAAGGAGGGCAGTCAGACTGCTAAAAGCTTCACAATGTTACCCAGTCTCTGAAATAAGTCATGCCACGTATCATTGGAAAGCTTAAACCTTTGGGATTCAAGATATGATGCCTAGTTCCAAATGTACTCAACACAAAAACATCACGACTAGTCTGAAACAAAATTCCCAAAAACTATAAAGCCGACATAGCTCACCAATAACATCCTCTCTTAATCATCTGATTATAGGATCCCCCGCAAATATGGAATCGTTACACACATAACCGTCCAGTGAATCCAACTTTGTAAAATGTTTACTCCAAAACATACGATAATATCGACAGATAAAAAAAATAGGCCTACTTGCATTTGACAATTGTTATGTTATCAGTTTGTCTCGTTACATCATTCCCCTTAAGAATAAACAGACTCATCAGATAATTTCCAATATGGCCGCTAGCCTCTGACCTTTTGATTGACACCACTCCCTGCCAAATGCAGGCTTTTTTTTAGTACCCACAGCCCGCATATGCTCATAAGGGCCTGAATTGAGAAAACGCATACGATCAATTTTTGCTGAAAAGATGTTCACCAGATAGTGACGGATTCAAATGTTGATTGACACATTGGCGTCTTTTGGAAAAGCTTTGACCTACCTTTAGAAAAATGTGTGATATAATAAGTTTAGTTTTCAGATTATTATCAAATTTGACCTGGGAGCAAGTAAGCCTTCGAGCTATTGTCCTAGCTGTTTTCCAGCTAAGATGCCCACTCCTTCTGGCGAAAATAAAAAAAAATCTTTCTTGACTGTGTTTCACCTTTGATTTATTGTTAGTACTTGTAGTGATTTTTTGGGGTTGGGAAACCACTTGAGAGTCTTACCTTGCAAAAGTGACCAAAACTGTTCGGATTCTTCAAACTTTTCAACAACAACATTCAATTTATTTTGCCAACGTGTTGAATTGGGATTTTAAGCGAATTTTAATCTCCCTTATCTGCTTTCAGTAAGTATTATTTCCTTCCTCATTGTGAGTGTAGCTGTTTCCGGAACTACGTAAAAGATTCTTTAGGTGGAGGCCTCCTAATGTACAAGTGTGAATGTGTGCATATGTGGAATCACAAGGTCAAAGATCATCCATTCAGTTAAGGTCGGGGAGGAAGTCCTGCTTCGTGACAGGCTGCAACCCACTGGGGTGGGTTGAATTATCCCGACAGACGACGCATAAACAGAATTAGAGGGGAAAAGACCAACTATCCAAAATATATATATATATATATATATATTTTCTCTTGTGAATATATATATATATATATATATATATATATATATATATATATTCACAAGAGAAAACGGAATCATGTTTGCTTTTTTATTTTATTGAACTATTATTCAAATTTCTGTGACGCTGAACCCCTTAAACGACGTCAGGCCATCAGAACTGTGGTAAACAAAGTCGTGTCTGTACAATGTCAACAGTCACTAAAATATGTCAGGCCACATATCATTGGAAAGCTTAAACTCTTGGGAGTCAAGACCATTTAACAATTTACTCATCACAGAAACATCACAATCAAGATACCTTAAAACTATAAAGCCGGCGTAAATCATTAAAAGGTGCTTAAAACATCTACTCATGAAACGATTCCCCGCAAATATGGTTTGTTTATATTTACCTAAATCCAGTGAATCAAACCGGATAAGAAATGTACTCCAAAACTCGCAATTATGCTAACGGATAAAAAATTCCTTTTGATTGACACTACTCTTAGCCAATTGCAAGCTTTTTTATGGCCCTTAGCCTGTGACATCATATTGGAGAGGGCTTTTTAAAAAAAAAAAAAAAAAAAAAAAAAAAAAAAAAAAAAATCTGTCATGACCAATTCTGCTTTGCAAAAGCTTTAGCCAATAGAGACCGATTCAGATCTAGATTGACATATTGGTTAGCCAATGCAATTCCTCAAATTAATATTACACATTTACAGAGGTAATTCAAATCAGAGCCAACAGTAAAAGTGCTCAAAGCCAATCGTGATTAATTTTTATGCACCATTATAGTGCAAGTATGCACAATCATGGATTGAAAGAAAAGTCAAACATGTACAACTCGTTCTCAATGTATAAAAAAACTGGCCCAAGTAAAATACACAAAAGGTTTTAGTGCTGTAAACAGGTTGTGTCTAAATGGCCCCTTTTGGAAATGCCTAAACCTACCTTCGTAAAAATGTGTAAAATACAACGTTTAGTTTTTCAGATTGTGATCCGACAAAGTACTAGGTTATACGTCATCTCACCTGTTTTTCAGCTAAGATGCCCATGCTACACTCTTTTGCAGGCATTTGATCAGATAGCAACTTGTATTCCTTTGTGTTTGATGGAGTTGTATTTATCCTACAGTTGACATTTAATATGTTATATGTGTTCTCAGCCATTTTGAAGAGTTCTCAGCCCGTAAAATACTCTTCAAGGCCATGAGTTGTTTTTTTATGTACAGACTGTGTTTTTGTTCTCACATACCAACGAAATACATCCTGACCTGGCATCCCATAACTCAAGATTGTTCTTCACCAAAGAGCCTGGGAAAAAGGAGTTTCCCAGGACCAAGGTCACCTGTCATCATTGGATGGAAAGCAGACCTTCGAAAGAAGACTAATCAACTCTACGTAGCAAAGGCAAAAACTGAATATTAGAAGGGAGGTTTTTCGAGGAGATCCTCAGAGCCAGAGCCGAGCCGAGCCAGAACGCAGCAAGCAGGGCAGAGCGAGCGAAAAGATGTCTGACAGCAGAATCTCGGCGGCTCTCAATATGATGATTAATAAAGTAACTAATTATAAAGAACCGATTCTCTTTGTCCTATATTGCAGAGCGTTTTATTATAAATGTTGGAAACTTGAACCTAACATTTAATTGGTCCTTCGAAACCGGATTCCAAGATACCAGACGATTCCAGGACGCGAGAGGAAAATCCAGCAAAGACTGTGGCCACAGCATAAAGACCCTTTTTCCGGGACTGGACCTTCCCTCGCGGGCTGGGATCTGACGGTTGACGGAAAGCCAAGGACTTAGAGAATCGTGAGTAAAATTTATTCATAACATTGTGTGCATACCGGTAAAAGTAAATTGACTCGCGAGCGCGGGAGTTAGATTCTTAAGGTTTAAGAATCCTCTGTAGAAAAGGAAAATCTTAACAGAGACAAAGATTAAAGAATCCTCCGTTGAAAAGGAAATTACGGTGGGCAGATTCTTAACAGAAAAACCCTGACAATTCTAGACTCTATCAGGTAAATAGTTTTCAGACAGTTAAAATTCCGCGGGAGGTGTGGACTCCCCTAACCCAGCGCTTTAAAGTTAGTTAAATTTCACAAGGATGTGCGGAGTCCTCTGTCAACTGAAAATAAGTGGAAAAAGAACAAGCGATGTAAGAACGTGATCACGATAAAAAACAAGACGTCTGTGTGATTGAGAAAGAGCGAATGAAATATAAAGTTGCCCCTGGGCAATTGTATTTTATAAAAAAAAAAAAAATAATAATAATAATAATAATAATAATAATAAATACTCGATGAACCCATAGGTGAAGAGTCATTTATAGGGAAGACCCGACCGCAATCGAGCCTCTGTGTTACTGGATAAAAGTGAGAAATTTGGGAAAAATATAAATGAGCTATTTAGATGCGTTAAATCAAAATAATGCCAGAATAATACCGAAAAAGATAAAATATTCCAGTTTTCAGTTCAAAAAATTGGTAAAAAAGGACTGGGAAGAATAGGAAAAATCTAATTGAGTGAATTGAAATACACTAATTTGAGATAAGGGCATTTTTATACCAAAAAATATTGAAAAAATTGTTTATAAATATTTTTTTTTCTCTTTCAATTAAAATGGAAAAAATGGATTGAGTGAAATTCAAATGAGTAAGATAACTCATAAATAAATAGATGCCATTTTCACATTAAATGGGTGAAGCTAAAATAGTAGATTTAATTGGTTTAAAGAAAAAAAAAAAAAAGAAAAAAAAAGAGAGAGAAACATAAAGGGGAAAGTTAATTAAATATTAAGAGAGATAATTTGGTGAAAATTAAGTGAGACTAACCTTAATACAATAGATTGGAAAAAAAAACCTTACTTTTTCAACATTGAACTGTTTTAAATCTAGAGTAAGTAAATGGGTAGAGTGGAGCACATTATAGAGTGCTTTTGAAGATCTTCATTGACTTGAAATGCGTTGTTTAGATGCAAACCATTTGCGATTTATGGCATTACCTTTGTGGAAATACCGTAATGTATCCTAAAAAGGAGGATAACGAATATACAGGGCCATATAGTGAAACAATATTTACACAGAAATATTTGCATGTAAGATGTTACATACAGTTGAGATTTGTGTAATATGCATTTGGTGAAAAATAGTCAAAACATGTGACAGTAATTTTATAGATAAGCTATAAAAATAAAAGAAAATTATATAAAGGATGAAAATCTATTTGAAGGCAAATGAACATAGACATAACATATTGTTTTGCTTTAGAACAAGAAATGAGAGAATTGCCAAGTATTACAATAATAAATTCGACTACAAAAATACTGTAGTGATACAAAAACTACACTATTTTGTTGCCATAATGAGAAATATTATAGACTAAAAAAAATAAAAATAAATATATATATATATATATATATATATATATATATATATATATATATATATATATATATATATATATATATATATATATATATATATATATATATATATATATATATATATATATATATATATATATATATATATATATATATATATATATACTGGACTGTCTCAGAAAATTAGAATATTGTGATAAACTTCTTTATTTTCTGTAATGCAATTAAAAAAACAAAAATGTCATACATTCTGGATTCATTACACATCAACTGAACTATTTCAAGCCTTTTATTATTTGAATATTGCTGATTTTGGCTTACAGCTGAAAAAAACTCAAAAATCCTATCTCAAAATATTAGAATACTTCCTCAGACCAAGTAAAAAAAATAATTTTATAACAGCAAAACTAAATCAAACATTTGAAAATGTCCATTGATGCACTCAGTACTTGGTTGGGAATCCTTTTGCACGGATTACTGCATCAATCTGGCGTGGCATGGAGGCAATCAGCCTGTGGCATTGCTGAGGTGTTATTGATGCCCAGGATGCTTCGATAGCGGCCTTCAGCTCATTTGCATTTGTAGGTCTGGTGTCTTTCATCTTCTTCTTAACTATACCCCACAAATTCTCGATGGGGTTCAGGTCAGGGGAATTAGCAGGCCAATCAAGGACAGTGATGCCATGGTCAGTGCACCAGTTAGTGGTGGTTTTGGCACTGTGGGCAGGTGCCAGATCATGCTGGAAAATGAAGTACTCATCTTCATAGAGCTTTTCAGCAGATGGAAGCATGTAGTGCTCTAAAATCTCTTGGTACACAGTTGCATTTACTCTGGACTTGATGAAACACAGTGGACCAACACCAGCAGCTGACATGACTCCCCAAACCATTGCTGACTGTGGGAACTTCACACTGGATTTCAAGCAACTTGGATTTTGCTCTTCTCCAGCCTTTCTCCAGACTCTGGCGCCTTGACTTCCAAATGAAATGCAAAACTTGCTTTCGTCTGAAAAGAGGACTTTGGACCACTCTGCAACTGTCCAGTGCTTCTTCTCCATAGCCCAAGTCAGACGCTTCTTCCGTTGTCTTGAGTTCAGAAGTGGCTTGACCATGGGAATACGGCTATTGTAGCCCATTTCCCGGACACGTCTGTGAACTGTGGCTTTTGATACCTGGACTCCAGCTTCAGCCCACTGTCTTTGAAGCTCCCTCAAATTCTGGAAGCGGCTCTTCTTCACAATTTTGTTAAGGCTGCGGTCATCTCTCTTGGTTGTGCAGCTTTTCCGGCCACATTTTTCCCTTCCAACAGACTTTTTGTGAATACAGTATGCTTTGAAACTGCACTCTGTGAACAGCCTGCTCTTTGAGAGATTTCTTTTTGTGTCTTACCCTCCTGATGGAGGGTATCAATGATGGTCCTCTGGACAGCAGTCAGATCAGCAGTGATTTAGTTTACTGAACCAAGCTGAGTGTTTTTAAGGCTCAGGAAACCCTCGCAAGGTGTTTCGAGTTAATTAGATGATTCAGGTGATGATTGAATAGCCTACTTGTATACTTTTTCATGATATTCTAATATTTTGAGATAGGATTTTTGAGTTTTCTTAAGCTGTAAGCCAAATTCAGCAATATTAAAATAATAAAAGGCTTGAAATAGTTCAGTTGATGTGTAATGAATCCAGAACGTATGACATTTTTGTTTTTTTAATTGCATTACAGAAAATAAAGAAGTTTATCACAATATTCTAATTTTCTGAGACAGTCCAGTATATATATATATATATATATATATATATATTAGTGAACTATCGTGAAAACACTGCAAAGGAAGGAAACGTTTGATTTTACAGCAAAAGTGTTGCTCTAACGATGTTTTTGAGTTTCAGAATTTTGGTTCTTGTCTCATTTGGACTCAACAATCCGCTGAGGAGAAAATGGAGGAACGGTGAGGAAAAAAAGTAGCATTACTAACGATGATGAAGATATTTGAATGGGATGAACGATGGTAAGTGAAAAACCAATTTTTATGATATTAAAGGAATATGTCAACAATAAAGGCGTTACAGGTGAGAACCAGAAAAGTTTTGTGTTCATATTCGGCCGGTATGAACCATAACTATGATAAGTAGATCTCATCTTGTTGGAATCCATCACAGCGATCATCGAGCAGCGATTGGAGGACACCCTGAACTGGTTGCAAGCCAATTGCAGGGCACACAAAGATAGACAATTCACTAGCTCATTCACACATAGGGACAATTTGGACCAGTCAGTCCACTTGAAATGCATGGGTTTTTTTTGAAAGAGGTAAGTAAACCGTAACAATGAGAGCATGCAGGCTGGCTTGGAACACACACACCTGTTCCCAGGTCCTTAGTAATGCCGCACACGTGCTGGCCACTGCTCCACCGTGCTGCACACACATATATAATATATATCTCATCTCATCTCAGCAGCTGCACCGCTTATCCTCAGTAGGGTCGCGGGGGTGCTGGAGCCCATCCCAGCAATCATCAGGCAGTGGGCAGGGGACACCCTGGTATATATGATTTTTTTTAACTGAACTATCAATAATGATAATATGATAGGAATTTTGAATTCCGTGTACTAGCTTGCTAAAAGATTTATAGATCTTGGCAGAACCCCTGAAATTTAGTGATACAAAGATCGAACTTATAAATCGGTGACAAAAAATAGTAGATATCTGCGTATTCATTCAGTTTTGATCATCGAATTATTAATTTATTTTCTGCATTTGTTGACGGTAATTGCGAATAACAGGCTTGTCTTTTTCCATTTTTCTACTTTCTGTACTTCTTTCTTTAACATCTGAGTACAAAATAATTCGTGATGTCAATCATTAAAGCAAGTGAGCCGTAAAAGTAAGCTCTCTTTGATGAATTGAACAAGGAAAAAGCCGTTTGTCTAATAAAAAGACTAACCTTCGCTCGACAAGAATTACCAACAACAATGACGTAATCTCGAAGCGACGAGATCTCATTAGTGAAGATCGGCGTGCAGGAAAATAAAAAAAAAAAACTCGTACAGCAAATTCAAAATAACGACAAAGCTTGTAATGCGTTAAATCTTTGTTAAAGAGTAAACTAAATGATAATGAAAATTTAAAGGAAAAAAAAGGTTGGGTACCCAGCATAAATGATGCGTCTTGGACAGGTAAGCGGGAAAATGAAAACACTGAGTGTATAATACAAGATAATTATACAGAATAGTATAAAAAGAAAGAATATTTGAGTGAACAACTAATCATTTTTCGTTGAAAATGCGAATAGCAAAGGGTAATAACTTTAAGACGTGTAGTTTTGCTCTTAATAAAGAAAGGACGATTAAAGCAATGAAGCTGACTAAAAATGGTCCATAATTTTAGTGTCAATCTTCTTGTTCGTAAATGGACAAATTCAAAAGAGGCGTAAGACGTAAAAAGATTATTTCCTTAGTTGTTCTCGTATTACAGAAAAGAAAATTCGAGACTAGAAATAATTAATAACGTAGCTGAAGCTATTTCAGTCAATGAATGAAATGATTCTTTTAAACAAAGGAAAAAAAGAAAAGTATTAATAGTCGGACCAGATCATGTTGATCTGTATAGCCTTGATCACAAGGGATCTCGAAGGGCTGCATAGAACATAGACTAATGCGTAGAAGCAAAGATTGTTGCGCAGAATAAAAGATAATGAATAAACAAAATAAATACACTCAACAAGATGGTTCATGAGTGACGGGTATGTATTGCTGTATATTGAATCAATAACAAAAGATTGATTATGATTACAGAGAGAAGAAAATACAATTAGAAAAGTTATGACATTAAGTTCGATTTGGCATTTTTAGAGATTTTTTAGATCTTTTGAGATTTTTGATGTTTAGATAGTGTGTGGGTTTGGAATTTTGACAAGTTTAGCCCAAAGGACAATTGGGAGGACAATTGATTACACACTGAATTTTTTTTAGAATGAGTGTTACGATTGACAAGTGATAAACAAATGTGTAACAAATACTGACTTATGGTTTGGTTAAGTTAAAAGGAAACAGTTTCTATGGAAGAGCATTTTTAGAAGACAATGAGAAATAGATTGAACAATCTTGAAGAGGTTCATAAGAAATGAAAATAACGGATTAATTGATTTTGAGACATATCATGCTAATTTAAAAATAATTGCATGGGAAATAAATGGGTAGAAATTGATTAAACTAAGATAATGTCTACTAGTACTTAAATTTAGAGAAAAATTTAAGACATAGAATAATCCGGCCAATTTACTAAAAAATCCCACTACGTAAGCACAGTGGAATTAACGAGACTCTCAAGTGCCAGTGAATTCCGCAAAAAGACTCTTTCTAAGTCTCCAAAGGACATATAAATCTGTCAAAAAGAGGCCATGGACTAATTTGCTGAAAGAGCCAAAGACATCAGTCATCCATTGTCTGCGCCGCTTATCAACAGCGAGGCCAAGGGAGTGATATGGAGCACATCCCAGCTACGCTCATAAACAACGAGCTCACGGGAGTGTGGGGGTAACACACACGGCGAGACGTAAAGTGTTGGGCCTGCGGTCGAAAGGTCACATGTCCTTTGAATGTGAAGAAGAAAGCTCTGCTGAGCAACACCAAACAGCGTGACTAGGCCAAGATAGTATTCAGACATAAAGTCAAATAGATAGATAGATAGATAGATACTTTGTTCATCCCCGAAGGGAAATTCACATTTCCAGCAGCATCCCTGAGCTGAGAACAAACAATCGAGAACAATCGAAAATAACACGGGAGCTGCTGGAGTGGCTGCCATTCGTGACGGCGCCGGAAGAAACGATTCAATTTGAATCATGTACAAACAAACAAACAAAATATTATTGCATATGGTAGCAGTTCTTTTTTCGAGCAAAATATAGAGTGGTTTTCGAGTGCCCTCTTGGAAACAAATGAAAATCATGGAACTTCAATGGACGCTCAGATGCCAATTTTTAAACGCTCATTGCAAATCCTGTTGCGTTTTTGCTTTGGAAAATAATTGTTCATAAGTATGAAACTGATTGTGCTTACTTGAATAATGATTTGTGTTTATGGTAACTGTGTGTACAAAATAATGTATGCCATAGCAGCAGTATTCTTACCTGACCCACTCAAGTCACTGTTTAAACAGCATAACTGGCTTATGGATAGATGCGTACCGCATATCTCGTTGTGCAAAAAGAAGAGCATCAAATGGCAAGACTTGGAAAAATTAGTGTACAAAGGAGAAAGGCTCTTTTCTGGTCGGTGACAGTGCAGTCAGAAGTACACTTAATAGAAGAACAAGAATGACAAATCTTTTTAACCGGAGAGGACGAGGAATTGTTGACCAGATTCCCGAGAAATTATGGTCTCAGGGGCCTACTGACGTGGGCCTTGTAAAAGGGGCATCCCCTGTAGTAGTCAGACCAAAAACAGAGCATCGCCCTAGAATAAAACAATATCCACTCAAGCCAGATGCTATGGCTGGGATACAACCAGTGATTGAAAATTTAATAAAAGCAGGGGTGTTAGTGGAATGTGCCGACTTCCCAGTAAACACGCCACAACATGCACTCTTGGTTAATATCGTGGACCTATAACAACTCTGTGACAGTGACTGTGCCACCAAATGCCACCATTGTGATGTCCATACCGATAACCTCTTTAAAAGGGTTCCAGTGAGGCAGTCTAGGGAGACAGCCAACACATATTACTGGGCAAGGGTGGGAGGAGTACTGGTGGTACGTGTTTGGACACGGAGCGTTCCAAGGGTGGGAGTATTTGGTTATAACGGAAGCAGGGGAGTACTGGACCCCAGGGGACAGCTCTGAGGCCCAGTATTTCAAAAAATCGGGTTAAATTGCAGCATCAAGGAAGCAATTTACAACTGACTATAACCGTTACAAACCAGACAATTCGACCTCCGGGATCAGATTTTTTTTAACAGCACGTGCTGGGGTTTCACGTTATGGGCCTGGTCCTCGGGCATGGACCCCTTTTTCCCGGTCGTAGTGTGTGTAAATGACAGTATGAAATCGACTGATCAGCCAAAATTAAGTAACTACTCTCTAACGACAAATATCACATCAGTAAGCATGTCAGTCAAAGACATTGATGGGTGGTGCAAAGTTACCACAGGAATTTCAAGGATAGATAACAACTGGTTGCTAATGGCTGAGCAGGCGGCACATGCTGTCATGACGGATTGTGTTGTGTGTATGGGTGCTCGCCCTCTTTTGAGAGTTGTACCATCCACTCTGAACTCAGAGTGCCTGATAAACGTAATGAATAATGCTGTACCAAACGGAAACTGCTCTTTCTGGGATCAAACCTACCCCATAACGACAGTTGAAAAACATAAGCCTGTGTTTTCTAAAAGAGTAGCTCAAAATAATTTTACCTGTATAAATAGAACCGGACTTGGTGACAAAATAAGTAATCTGAAAAGTACACAATGTCACCAAATATTGACAGTCAATATAACATTTAAACCACTCTCCCGGAGTGACATCTGGTGGTGGTGTGGAGGAGACAAGTTGTATGATAGACTACCGTACAATACCACAGGATTGTGTGCATCTGTGTCTCTTATTTTACCTGTGTCTATAACCGCCACCACAATCCCTGAATTGCTAACATCTGTTAAGAGCTTGTTACCACATGCATGGAAAAGAAAAAGGTCTACCTATGCCTGGAGTGACAATGATCCTACATACATCGACAGCATCGGTGTTCCAAGAGGCGTACCAGATGAATACAAATTAGCAGATCAAGTAGCAGCGGGTTTTGAATCTTTGATTTGTTATTGGTGTACAATTAATAAAAATGTTGACAGAATAAACTATATCCATTTCAATGTGCAGAAGTTAGGAAACAAAACAGAACAAGGTTTCTCCGCCATACACGAGCAACTCTCTGCTACCTCCCTCATGGCTTTCCAGAACCGGATTGCTGTTGATATGCTACTGGCTGAAAAGGGAGGGGTCTGTTCTATCTTTGGTGACCAATGTTGCACGTTCATACCGAACAACACGGCAGCAGACGGAAGTCTGACAAAGGCCCTGGAAGGCCTCAGGTCACTTAACAACAAGATGAAAGACCACTCAGGAGTTGACACATCAATGTGGGATGGTTTTGGAGATACGTTTGGAAAAAATAAAAATATTAATATCAGCTATGATGACTATAGCCGTTTTTGCGGCGATTCTCACATTGTGTGGATGTTGTTGTATTCCGTGCATAAGAACATTGCTAATGAGACTAATTACAACAGCTCTTGCCCCAATGCAGGCAAAGATGGTACCTTTGTATGCTCTGTTGCCCTCGGATACCGATGCTGACGATGACTCTGGCAATTACCATAAAAATGACGATGGTGAAAATTGTAATGACACAAATGTTGATGATGATTGCCTGTCTCTGCATTTTCATGATTTTTACTCAGATCCTGGTCATTATGACGACAACCTCTAAGTGTAACAACTGTTGTTGTGTTCATGATTTCTCTGTTGAAAATCGTATTGCGAAGTGACAGTTGAATGAAGTATTAAATCACCAATAGGATAAAGAGGAGGGAATGATGGAGTTGTATTTATCCTACAGTTGACATTTAATATGTTATATGTGTTCTCAGCCATTTTGAAGAGTTCTCAGCCCGTAAAATACTCTTCAAGGCCATGAGTTGTTTTTTTATGTACAGACTGTGTTTTTGTTCTCACATACCAACGAAATACATCCTGACCTGGCATCCCATAACTCAAGATTGTTCTTCACCAAAGAGCCTGGGAAAAAGGAGTTTCCCAGGACCAAGGTCACCTGTCATCATTGGATGGAAAGCAGACCTTCGAAAGAAGACTAATCAACTCTACGTAGCAAAGGCAAAAACTGAATATTAGAAGGGAGGTTTTTCGAGGAGATCCTCAGAGCCAGAGCCGAGCCGAGCCAGAACGCAGCAAGCAGGGCAGAGCGAGCGAAAAGATGTCTGACAGCAGAATCTCGGCGGCTCTCAATATGATGATTAATAAAGTAACTAATTATAAAGAACCGATTCTCTTTGTCCTATATTGCAGAGCGTTTTATTATAAATGTTGGAAACTTGAACCTAACAGTGTTCTAACTCAATGTCAGTGCACTTGCAGTGATTATTCTAGTCTGGGAGAACACTTTAGTGTGTAACCTTTCAAAAGAGACCAAAAGTGTCCATATTCTCAATACGGTTCAGGAACAGCATTTAATTTACTTTGGGTATATCTTGGATTGGGAATTTACAGGAAATGTAAGGGGTTAACTTCACTAACACACATCTATCCTTTGGGCAGTGGGCAGGTTTGTGCAACCATTTGTACTAATTGAAAAAAAAAATTGCACAAGCTCAAACACCACCTATTGTCTACCTGTCTCAATCAAACAACTGACACTTACTTTGGGACTTTAAAGCAAAACCAGACTGTATAGTTGGGAATAAACAAATCGAATGGGTCCTTAACCAGTGCTTGTCTAATTAAATTGAAATCGCCATACTTAAAAATATTCTGAGGCTGCACAGCTGTTGGTGGATGGATAATCCTTGCTCCTGTTTGACTTGTCATCAATCTCTCTCTCTCTCTCTCTCTCTCTCTCTCTCTCTCTCTCTCTCTCTCTCTCTCTCTCTCTCTCTCTCTCTCTCTCTCTCTCTCTCTCTCTACCATGATATTTTTCTTCATTAATCATATTTTAACTTGTTGTTCCAGTAAAATAAAAAATAAAAATGCTTTAAAATAAATAACATTGTCTGATATGTCAGATAATATAAAAAGATTTAAAAACTTCTTTATCTGAGTTAAAAAATCTTAGTAAAAAAATAAAATAAATAAAAAATAAAAGTAAAAACAAATATATATATATATATATATATATATATATATATATATATATATATATATATATATATATATATATATATATATATATATATATATATATATATATATATATATATATATATATATATATATATATATACAGTGGAGAAAATAAGTATTTGAACACCCTGCTATTTTGCTATTCCTCCCACTTAGAAATCATGGAGGGGTCTGAAATTTTCATTGTAGGGCATGTCCACTGTGAGAAAGATCAACTAAAAATAAAAATACAGAAATCACAATTCATGATTTTTTTAAAAATGTTTGCGGGATACAGCTGCAAATAAGTATTTGAACACCTGTGTATCATCTAGAATTCTGAGCCTGAAAGACCTATTAGTCTGCTCATTAGAAGTCCACCTGCACTCCATTCATCATCCTAAATCTGAAGCACCTGTTTGAGTTCGTTAGTTGCTTAAATATCCCCGTCTTTGGTCTTCACTATGTTAGAAGTTAAAGTCTTACCGATTGTATGGGTTGGACAGGGGTCTTTAGGCAGCTAACAAACTCAAACAGGTGCATCTGATTTAGGATGATAAATGGAGTGGTCTTTCAGAGCTGTGGAATACTATGCCCTCCGAGATCTGATCTGCAACTTCATGTAGGTTTTAGAACAGGGGCTGGTGTAGTAATAGTCTGTAGTCTGTAATAGTATGTGGTCGGTGCAGCCCGTTGAGGACTTCTTGTGATTTAGTTATACAAATAACCATGACTTGACATGACTTTTAAATATATTTTCGCCTTATTTTATTTCATTTTCTACAAAGCTTGCGTTGCAAATGCGGTGATTTGTTCCGACTTGAATGATATCAGCAGTACCAACAGCGGCAACTCTGATCAAGACAACTTCTTTGCATCCATGAAGACTGGATAATCAGAAGTAAGTGATCTGGAGGGATTTAATTTCCCCCTATGTTCCTGCTTGGAGCCTTCACTCTGAAAACGTTGGTCCACTAGTACTGCCAAGAGCCAAGAATAAATCAGCAGGTTCTAGAGCGTTCTCCAATCAGGCTCTGGTGCTGTAGAGAGCCTTGGCCTCTGAGATTTGATATGCAACTTCCATGGAACTGTTTAAAGCTAGGCTTAAAACACTTATATTCTATAGCTTATGAATGACCTAGATTTCATGTTGTGTCATGATTTGCCCATTGCCCTCTCCTGGGCCTGCTCGTTTGGCCCCAGCTGGTGCTTGTTTCCTGATTGGTTCCCCTCCTATTTAAACTCAACACTCTCATTCACTCCTTGTCAGTCCGTCTGCAAACCACAGTATATGCAAGGCAAGTACTTTTGACTATGGCTCCAGTTTTGATCCCGACCTATATCGTTCCCCGATCCAAGCTCTGTTCTCCTGTCCTGGCTACCCGTATCCTGATTCCGTTTACTTTATCGATCCCTGATCCAAGCTCCGTTCTCTTGTGCCGGCTACTCGTATCCTGGTTCAGTTTCTTGTATGGATCCCCGATCCAAGCTCCGTTCTTCTGTCCTGGCAACCCCTATCCTGATTCCGTTTCCGGTATCGATCCCCTATCCACGCTCTGTTCTCCTGTCCGAGCTAACAATATCCTGATTCTGTTTCCTGTATCAATCCCTGATCCCTGGCTTCCCGCTCATCCCGGCTACCCGACTTGTTCCAATCTCCGATCTCCGACTACGCTTCGTCGTCCGTCCCGGCTGCCCAACTTGTTCTGATCCCTGACCACGCTCCGTCTCCCGTCCCAGCCGCCCGAGTAGTTCTGACCTCTGACCACGCTTCGTTCGCGAGGGCATCCCGCTCCTCCTGCCCAGCAAGCACCAAATTTCTGTCTTTTTCCTCTCGCCCAGATTTCCCCGATCCTTCAATAAATCATTGTTTGAAACGTTATGAATTTGGATCCCCTGCTTGTTCCAGTTGTGACATGTTGATGATGTATGAGTATTGTTTGTTGATCTCCTTGGACAACCATTGCATCCTGGTTGTCCTGGGAACACCTCATGTACATCCTCTACTCAAGATTTCTCAATTTCCTCATGTTAAGGTTTTTGAGTTCTTCCTTGCCCTCATGCAGGTTTTAGATAAGGGGATGGGTGGTGTAATAAGTCTGTAGGCTGTACAGCCCTTTGAGACTTTTTATGAATAAGGCTATACAAATAAACAGGACTAGATTTTAAACTCATTTTCAGTTACAACAGACAATACAGTCACATCAAGTGATTAAAATTGCATACTGTACCTTTAAATTTGTGAACTATAGCAAGGACATAGCTTTGTTCTTGGCATTGGTGTAGATATAACACATTTTTAATTGATTATAGGATACTGGTGGGGACACAAAAATGCTTGTTTGATTTTGGTACCTTTTTTCCAAACTATACCCTTGGCCAGGAGTACTTGGTTTTCAATGCTTTCTTATGGGGAAAATTTGTATAAGAAGCAAGACATTCTAGATACAAGCTCAATCTGGGAGCTAATTAATCTCTTATCTAGAGGGACCACAGTACAGGGTGTCCCCTGAAAATGAATTTATATTTTACCATCTGGTAAATTAATAAATGAATAAAAAAAAAAAAAGTGTTTCTACTTTGTGAGTTCTCATTATCACCCAGTGTTGGGAATAATGTCACTATATAGGGAGTGCAGAATTATTAGGCAAGTTGTATTTTTGAGGATTAATTTTATTATTGAACAACAACCATGTTCTTAATGAACCCAAAAGTCTCATTAATATCAAAGCTGAATATTTTGGAAGTTGGATTGGGGCTTTTTTAGTTTTAGCTATTTTAGGAGGACATCTGTGTGTGCAGGTGACTATTACTGTGCATAATTATTAGGCAACTTAACAAAAAACAAATGTATACCCATTTCAATTATTTATTTTCATCAGGGAAACCAATATAACAGCTCAACATTCACAAATATACATTTCTGACATTCAAAAACAAAACAAAAACAAATCAGTGACCAATATAGCCACCTTTCTTTGCAAGGACACTCAAAAGCCTGCCATCCATGGATTCTGTTCACGATCAACATTGCGTGCAGCAGCAACCACAGCCTCCCAGACACTGTTCAGAGAGGTGTACTGTTTTCCCTCCTTGTAAATCTCACATTTGATGAGGGACCACAGGTTCTCTATGGGGTTCAGATCAGGTGAACAAGGAGGCCATGTCATTAGTTTTTCTTCTTTTAGACCCTTTCTTGCCAGCCACGCTGTGGAGTACTTGGATGCGTGTGATGGAGCGTTGTCCTGCATGAAAATCATGTTTTTCTTGAAGGATGCGGACTTCTTCCTGTACCACTGCTTGAAGAAGGTGTCTTCCAGAAACTGGCAGTAGGACTGGGAATTGAGCTTGAGTCCATCCTCAACCCGAAAAGGCCCCACAAGCTCATCTTTGATGATACCAGCCCATACCAGTACCCCACCTCCACCTTGCTGGCGTCTGAGGCGGACTGGAGCTCTCTGCCCTTTACTGATCCAGCCACGGGCCCATCCATCTGGCCCATCAAGACTCACTCTCATTTCATCAGTCCATAAAACCTTAGAAAAATCCATCTTGAGATTTTTCTTGGCCCAGTCTTGACGTTTCAGCTTGTGTGTCTTGTTCAGTGGTGGTCGTTTTTCAGCCATTCTTACCTTGGCCATGTCTCTGAGTATTGCACACCTTGTGCTTTTGGGCACTCCAGTGATGTTGCAGCTCTGAAATATGGCAAAACTGGTGGCAAGTGGCATCTTGGCAGCTGTACGCTTGACTTTTCTCAGTTCACGGGCAGTTATTTTGCGCCTTGGTTTTTCTACACGCTTCTTGCGACCCTGTTGACTATTTTGAATGTAACGCTTGATTGTTCGATGATCACGCTTCAGAAGCTTGGCAATTTTAAGAGTGCTGCATCCCTCTGCAAGATATCTCACTATTTTTGACTTTTCAGAGCCTGTCAAGTCCCTCTTCTGACCCATTTTGCCAAAGGAAAGGAAGTTGCCTAATAATTATGCACACCTGATATAGTCATTAGACCACACCCCTTCTCATTACAGAGATGCATATCACCTGATATGCTTAATTGGTAGTAGGCTTTCGAGCCTATACAGCTTGGAGTAAGACAACATGCATAAAGAGGATGATGTGGTCAAAATACTCATTTGCCTAATAATTCTGCACTCCCTGTAGAGTACACAGTTATGTAAGGGCGTTAATGTTTTTTCACAGTAGGAGCAACCTAACTAATTATTTATCCAGCCATTATAACACTGTTACGATAACTGCAGGTTAAAAGTAATGCATTACTTTGGCTCCAGAACGCCAACGGTGGCGTGCCCCCACTAACCCGATGCTGTTTTTTTTTTTTAACAGCGCAGTTTTAGGGGACATATCGCGCATGCTCAGTAACAATGTGACATGATGTGTAATGTAGTTCTTACGTAAGTCAGTAGTAGGGGATCGGTGGACCCTATTCAGTCATCATGTCCATAAATAATGACATGCCCCACATTTTATATGTACTTCCCTGGACAAGACTATTATCCAGCATGCATTTGTGTTTGTGCGTGTTCCTACTCACAGTAGCATTCTAAAAATTTCATTTCTTCAAAGTAAAGTCTGACTGCATTGGTTAATGGAATTCAGTCTATAACAAAAGAATAAATGATTGCACTATCAACTGCTAATACCCTGAGGGTGTCCTGAAATAATTCACCGATTGATACTATGTAGTCAAGTCAAGTCACATTAATTTGTATGGCTCCTAATCACAAAATGTCTCAAATGACTGCACAAGTTACAAATACACCATCCCCAGATCTTAAACCAACATGCGGCAAGGAGAATTAAAAACATGCAACATGAGGAAAATAAGACACCTTAAGAAGGAGCCTCACACGTAGTAAGCCACCTTCCCGTATGACCAGTGTTGGAATTTAACTATCAAAATGTACCGTTTACCAAATTGTTCTAATTAGTTATCTTACTCCATTAACCAAACACAACCTACATTCACCCAACAATTTATGCACGCTCGTTTCTTGAGAGAAAAATGAACAGGAAAAACAAAATTTTTACACGGGGGCTCATTTATTTTCCCTAACAAAAGAACTAAGTGTACTCCATCGAAGACGGCCGAAGAAGTGACATTCGCGTCTGTGGGAAGCCTTCTTCTGAAGTCCTTTAGCTTTCTCTTATTGGCCCACGTCTCCCAGCAAGATGGTGTCTCGGCTCCTCCCATCGGCGTGCCAAGGAATTGTTTGCGCCAAAGTTCTCACAACACAGCGCCTTGATGTCTGGCTTCTCAAAACAACGCCTGCCTTCTGCGTCAGCAAATCCACGAGTCCTGCTTATCAAAATTTCCTAGACAAAATAATATGCTTTTCGCACAGCCTGTCCTGACATTGAACTACAGCCCAGTCAGTGAAAATCTTCATTGCATTATGAGTCAATCGTATAAAATCCTTTATAGTCAAATGTATTAAATCCTTTACCAGGGTGCAATACATTTTGCATTGGGTAACAATACAAAAAAACATAGTAAACATCAATAAGAAAAACTAAAATTTGTCCACAAAGTGCAAAACAGCACCGATGCCTCAACCCTGTAATATTATCCAAAAAGCAATGACAACAACCTAGAAATATTAGCTGTATGTGTCTTGTTGAGGAACGGCTCTTTACTTCAGCGTGTTTGTTGGTTCCTGATACAGAGGAAGGCGGGCGGGTTTTCAAAATTGAAGCTCAAAACAGAAGAGCAGTTCCTTTAAAGGTTTTATTACATCATACAGCATATTCTTGGCATGATCTCACAGATAATGGGTGTAGTAATTCACTTTTGCGCAGTGTTAGGAATTAAACTTGTAGTGGAAATGAACGCTACGCATTTGCTGATCCTGTGATGTCAGAGCGCTAGGGGATATGAGGTCAAACTGTCAACTTTAAAAATTATTTCTCAAGATCCATAGCGCGTATGATACTTTCGAAGATAGTTGCATGATTTTAGGTAGGAACACTACTCATTCTGTGCCTCTTTGAAAAAAATGGTCATATGTAATCACTTTAAATATGAAAAGCTTTTGGCTGATGCTCAAGGTTGGTTAAAGATTATTTGCGTTATTGATGAGCCTGTCGAGCCAACTCTTCATCAGGTTGTGGGTGGAAAGATAAAATAGGACAGAAAGAAGTGATAAGCAGATATTCTTGGGTGAAAGGACGGGTTCAACTTAAGGTTCGCAATGATCGCAGCAAGGCTTTAGGGCTAGGACCTTAGCTTGGCCTTTTGGCTGAGAGTAAGTGTCCCGGCTCCTGGCTTTGTAGCGTATTATGAACTGACCGATAACGGATAATGGATAATGAATAATGAATAACGAAGATAGAACAATAACCCTTAAAAACCCCAAACCCCCCCCTGCAGAAAAATAGCCTAGTTTCCATTATAAAACTAAATGATAAACTGAATCAAGTAGAAAGATGGAAAAAGGAAAAATAGCTGAAATTCAGTTGAATAACTGAATCAACCCAATGTCATGACTACAGTACTCATAAAATCTTGTGTTTACAGCAGGGGTCGGCAACCTATGACACGCGTGCCGACAGCAACCTATGACACGCCCCTGATGCCATATCTTTCCAGTTTTTTTAATAGTATATTATGATTGATGGTATCAAATGCTTTTTTTAAGTCAATAAATACCCCGACTGCGTATCCCTTTTTTTCTATGCTATGGGTGATTTCTTCTATTGCATCAATAATAGCCATTGTTGCTGATCTGTTTACTCTAAAACCATATTGATTTTCATTAATCAATTTATGTTTATATACAAATTGTTCTAGTATATTATTGTAAAGTCTCTAATATTTTAGAGAACTGAGGAAGCAGAGATACCGGTCTATAATTTGTAAAAAATGTGCTTGTTTCCATTTTTGTATATTGGTATACCTTTTCTATTTTCCTTTGATTTGAAAATTTGTCTGTTAGAAATGACAGATTACATATGTAGGTCAATGGTTTCACAATGCTATTTACAATTTGCTTAACTAGTACCATATCGATGTCAAAACAATTTATAGACGTTTTGTTTTTACAGTTGTTAACTACGTCTAGGATTTCTGATTCCGTAACCCTAGATAAAAACATGGTCTTGGAGTTCATTTTATCAGTTACTCAAATTCCTTACTACTGCACTCTGGGATATTTGCAGTTAGTTCTGGTCCAACATTTACAAAATAACTATTGAAATTCTCCACAACTTGATTTAAATGATAATTTTAACTGTTCTTATCAATAAAATAGTTTGGATATGCATTACTTACATTGTTTCCTTTTATTATACTATTTAATATATCCCAAATACCTTTAATATTACTTTTGTTATAATGTAATAAATTGGTATAGTATAATTTCTTGCTCGCTCTTAATATTCCTGTCAATTTGTTTTTATACGTTTTATATCGGGATTCGACTTCCTCAGTTCTTATTTTAATAAATTTTCTATACAAGGATTTTTTTCCTTAGGGCCCGGTCACACAGCCGTTTGCGGCTGAATCACGGACAGAAATTTCTGCCTGTGAGGCGGACGCTATTGGACGCTTTGAGATCGCCATACAGACGAGATACAGCAGTACTTAACACACAGTCGGAAATTCGCGCACGGGTGGCAGCGCGAAAAAGTTTTGCGCTGCTCATTTCTTTAGAGCGCGGGTACACAGTCTTTAACGGGCGTATCGAGGCTGAACCACGGCCAGAAATTTCTGGCCGTGAAGCAGACGCTGTTGGACGCTTTGAGACCGCCATATAGACGAGATACAGCAGTGCTTTACTCGCGGTCGGAAATTCACACGCGGTTGGCCGCGCGAAAAAGTTTTGAGCTGCTCAAAACTTTGAGCACGTGTTAACCGCGGGCGGCACACGAGGTAATGACACGGAAATGACGTGGAACGACGACGTGCTCTGGCCGCGGCCAGGGCGTGGTTACACATGGGTAGGACGGGAAATTTCAGCTGGTAATCGTGGGTGGAGCATGGTAATAGCATGTTCTGCGCCTGTATCGCGGTGTTATTACGTGAAATTAGCGTGTTACGCGTGTGACGGTCAAACGCCTTTCTCCGCGTATATACAGCGCGATTTGCCGAGCACACGTCAGTTGTGCTCGAGACGTCAAGGGGTGAACATGGATCCCCGTCACCGTAGTGACCTTGTCTAAATCCATTTTTATTTCTTGACATTTCTTTTCATTTCATAACAAGATAATAAAATAAAAATGAAAAACTATTACAATAATAACATATTGGCTTCTTCGGTGGCATAGCTTGAAATCTTGATCTTCACGGGACTGTGTCTTGAGCGGTTATGATTTCTACAGCCCGGTGTTATGCCGAGAAATACATCCCTGCCGAGATTTGCATCCCCTCGCTACTACAACCACTTTTACCTCGTTTTATCTCACTTTTATATAACTTTTAGGGAATGTAATGGCGAACATATAACCAAAACCACTTCGTCTTGCATTTGTTGGGAATGTAATACAACTTAAACCATTCCGTCTTTGTTTTTGTTGTGAACGTAGGAGTCGGATTTGGGCACAACACCGGCTCGGGAGCTTTTATACCCGTGGTCCACATGAGAAAATGACGCGGAAATGACGCGATGAGGAAGCGGAACAGTCGCCGGCGTCTGTTTTGCGGGCATACCACCGATTAACAGCGGGTTGGCCAATTTTGCGCATTTTCCATCGCGGGCAACCACGGGCAAAAAAAAACGCAAAATTTTAGCCGCGATTCAGCCGCAAACGGCTGTGTGACCGGCCCCTTACAAGCATTATATAAACCCTTAGTTCTCTATGAATGCTTTACAGATTTATTCTTAATTAGTTTGTCTCATTGGACAGTTTTTGTTATACTTATTGGTGAATATTTCCAAAAATATGTCAAACGCACGATCCACATCATCGGTACCATATATAGCATTCCAGTTTTGATTAACTAAGTCCTCATGGAGTGATATAATAGTCTCTTCAGTTCTAACTCGTTTGTAAACATATTCCATAGTTGATTCTTGTCTAGTAACCTTTTCATCATACACTGTAAAATACTGGTAGGTTATCAGAAATATCGCAAACCAGTAATCCACTGACGTTTGTAAATGCAATATTATTTGTAAACGTATTGTCAATGAGTGTTGTACTGCGTGAAGTAATCCTATTAGGCCTCAATATAGTTGGGTACAAGCTCATACTGTACATGATATTAATATAGTCATCAATATTTTTATGTTAGTTTGAATTCATTAGATATATGTTGAAATCTCCACAGATGAATACTGTTTTGTTGTCGATTGTTGAATATGTTTTTTCAGCCCAGTTTGTAAAGGTTTCAAGATTTGAGCCTGGTGATCTATATACACAACTGACTATAATATTTCTCAGTTTTTCATTTATAATTTATATTGTAAGACATTCAAGTAAATCATCGATGACAAATGTTTTGTATCATCTTAGATTTAAATCTTTTGTGCACTGATATAGCAACTCCTCCTCCTTTTTTGTTTGTTCTATTTACATAGTTCAAATTATAGTCATTTAATTCAAAATCAACTCCCTTTTCCTCATTGAACCACGTTTATGAAATTGCAATCACACTAAACCGGTTCTCAACTGTGAGGTTCTGTGAGTTTTCAAAATTTGAGTACATGCTTCTACTGTTGAAGTGAATTGTTAAAAATTTCCCTTCAGATTTGACAAAAGTATTATATTAATTTCCAGTATAATATTTGCAATTGTCCACACTAGTTGACAGAAACTTGTGGCCAGGATCGATTTTCATCTAATTTTGAGTCAGTGTGATCAATAATGCTCAGTTCCGGTAGATCATGGCCTATAATATATTATGATCGATTTTTTTCATTGTGATCTGTAATAAAAGTGTTTATGTTCTCAGTCTAGGATGCCATTGTATCATTTGAATCCATCATTTTCAGAGATTGTCCATTGTCGTATGTATTTACCACTCTATCCAGGCCTTCAGGCAATCTGTCCAGCTCCTGCATTTCTCAAATCCAAATTATTTTTGCCTCTTCTGGAGTGCCGTTTAACTGTATGTATACTCTACAGTTTGAAGTCCAAGTTCCTTGTATCTTGTTTGTTTTCCTCAAAAAAAAGTTTTTTTTTGTTTAAGTGTTCATTTAAATAAACATTTGTTCCTTCTAGTTTTCTCCCTTGCTTAAGGATTTCATGTTTTCGTTTCCTTTTGACAAACCTCAGTGTTGTAGTTTTAGGCTGGTTCTCATCTCTTGATAATGGATGGCATGCTTCGATGTCCTCAGCATTGATCGATATCCCTTTATGATTCATGAAAGCAATGACCTGTTGCTCAGCAGATTCTTGATCCGCATTCGTTGTAATACTTTTATTTGCCACAGCCTTGGCATAAGTCCGAGGTTTGATGTGCAGACCGGTGATTATAATGTCATTGATCCTGGTGTATTCTTCAGGTTCTGCTACACGTCTTTCTAATGCATTAATCCTTTTGTCCTTTTCCATGTTTTCGTTTTTTAGATCTTCGATTTCAGCCATTAAACTCATGATTGTATTTTGTTGTCTGGTAACTAAATCCATTTTGTCCATCATAAAGCCAAGTGACTTTTTGATTTCCTCAAGCTCCTTGTCCCTGCTCGGCATCTTGAAAATTCACAAAGTTTTTAGTCTTTCTTGGACTCATTTTTTGGTTGCACTACACAATACAGCAGCATTTTTTTGGACAAATATGAAACACTGTACCTTTAAGGACAGCTTAATGTTTTTATGAACAATGCTTTTGTGGAAAACCTCCTGTGGCTCAACTTTAAAACAGCACTATTCTACTTATTTGCAGTTCTAGTAATATTCTTAACAATGTGTTTAAAAGGACAGTTTGGGGTCAAATATGACACCTAAATTTTTGACTGAGTCACTCTGGATGATAGCAGTTTTTGAGAACAAGTCACGGCATTTAAATCGACCAATAACTAACATTTCAGTCTGTTCAGAGTAAAGGCGCAAATTGAGTGACATCCATTCTTTTATCTCAGTGAGGGAGTCTTCCAAATTTCCAGTTTAGTGTGGCAGATTCCTCCATCGGAAGATATAGTTGAGTGTCATCTGCGTAGCAATGGAAACTGATATTATACTTGCGAATAATATCACCTAATGGACGCATGTAAAGCTGAAAATAGGGCCAAGTACTGAACCCTGCGGAACACTACATGTAACACTAAAGGGCTCAGATGTCATTTCACCAAATTTAAGACGTGCGTATTTAAGTGCGTCCTATCTGAGAGGTAGGACCTGAACCATATGAGGACGGTTCCTGAGAGACCAATCCATTTTTCCAACCGTTCTAGTAAGATATTATGGTCCACAGTGTCAAAGGCAGAACTAAGGTTCAGCAGCAGCAAGAGTGATGAAGCGTCGGAGTCCATTGCCAGTAGAAGATCAATTTTGCCGTTTTAACAGCACAGCGGTGCTTTTTCACGAGACATACAAGGTTGCAACAATTTATAGTGTCTAATCATCTTCTCAAGCATGTTTAGGGTGTTAGTGTTAATTTTAATGGTTCAAAGAATGCCAGGCCGAATAGTGGGCCCTCACATATTTTCAGTTTACCAAATCTGACCCGCTTTCTGAAAAGTTTGGACACCCCTGGTCTAGGATCCAACAAACTCACAGGTGTGAAATGGGTTCGATAAATGCACAAAAACGTAACTCTTTTATTTATCGTGCCACCCTAGCCCTGATTGTAGTTTTTATTCCATGCGCCTTATAGCTTAGTGTGCCTTATATGAGAAAAAACATCACAAAAGACTGCTTTTTGAGGGGGGTCACCTTAAAATACTCTGCACCTTGTAGTACGGAAAATATGATACACATACTGGACTGTCTCAGAAAATTAGAATATTGTGATAAAGTTCTTTATTTTCTGTAATGCAATTAAAAAAACAAAAATGTCATACATTCTGGATTCATTACACATCAACTGAACTATTTCAAGCCTTTTATTATTTGAGTATTGCTGATTTTGGCTTACAGCTGAAATAAACTCAAAAATCCTATCTCAAAATATTAGAATACTTCCTCAGACCAAGTAAAAAAATAATTTTATAACAGCAAAACTAAATCAAACATTTGAAAATGTCCATTGATGCACTCAGTACTTGGTTGGGAATCCTTTTGCACGGATTACTGCATCAATCCGGCGTGGCATGGAGGCAATCAGCCTGTGGCATTGCTGAGGTGTTATTGATGCCCAGGATGCTTCGATAGTGGCCTTCAGCTCATTTGCATTTGTAGGTCTGGTGTCTTTCATCTTCTTCTTAACTATACCCCACAAATTCTCGATGGGGTTCAGGTCAGGGGAATTAGCAGGCCAATCAAGAACAGTGATGCCATGGTCAGTGCACCAGTTACTGGTGGTTTTGGCACTGTGGGCAGGTGCCAGATCATGCTGGAAAATGAAGTCCTCATCTCCATAGAGCTTTTCAGCAGATGGAAGCATGTAGTGCTCTAAAATCTCTTGGTACACAGTTGCATTTACTCTGGACTTGATGAAACACAGTGGACCAACACCAGCAGCTGACATGGCTCCCCAAACCATTGCTGACTGTGGGAACTTCACACTGGATTTCAAGCAAATTGGATTTTGCTCCTCTCCAGCCTTTCTCCAGACTCTGGCGCCTTGACTTCCAAATGAAATGCAAAACTTGCTTTCGTCTGAAAAGAGGACTTTGGACCACTCTGCAACTGTCCAGTGCTTCTTCTCCATAGCCCAAGTCAGACGCTTCTTCCGTTGTCTTGAGTTCAGAAGTGGCTTGACCATGGGAATACGGCTATTGTAGCCCATTTCCCGGACACGTCTGTGAACTGTGGCTTTTGATACCTGGACTCCAGCTTCAGCCCACTGTCTTTGAAGCTCTCCCAAATTCTGGAAGCGGCTCTTCTTCACAATTTTGTTAAGGCTGCGGTCATCTCTCTTGGTTGTGCAGCGTTTCCGGCCACATTTTTCCCTTCCAACAGACTTTTTGTGGATATGCTTTGAAACTGCACTCTGTCAACAGCCTGCTCTTTGAGAAATTTCTTTTTCTGTCTTACCCTCCTGATGGAGGGTATCAATGATGGTCCTCTGGACAGCAGTCAGATCAGCAGTCTTCCCCATACTTGTGATTTAGTTTACTGAACCAAGCTGAGTGTTTTTAAGGCTCAGGAAACCCTCGCAAGGTGTTTCGAGTTAATTAGATGATTCAGGTGATTAGTTGAATAGCCTACTTGTATACTTTTTCATGATATTCTAATATTTTGAGATAGGATTTTTGAGTTTTCTTAAGCTGTAAGCCAAATTCAGCAATATTCAAATAATAAAAGGCTTGAAATAGTTCAGTTGATGTGTAATGAATCCAGAATGTATGACATTTTTGTTTTTTTAATTGCATTACAGAAAATAAAGAACTTTATCACAATATTCTAATTTTCTGAGACAGTCCAGTATAAATTGTTGTATAACTTGAATCATTACACATTTGTTTGTGGATGCAACAACCTCCAGTATTCTGGTCTGACTTTTAAGCATGTACCTCCTATTTGATTACTGTGGTCGTTGAGGTAATGTCACAGAAATAAACATTTCTTTCCGCATATATTTTATTCTAGGAAACATATTTCTGAGCAGGAGCTGAAGCTGCAAAACATGCGCTCTTCTTGTTTCTTCGTCTGTGCTCTCTTGGGCCCTATGGACGGAAGGACAGCACAGATGACTGAGTCATACTGTCTGCCAGATTTGGCTAATCCTCGATAGCCAAGAGGAGCAGTAGCCTGACCATCTGCTGGTCACTTTTAAAAGCACTATTTTTTCTTATGGTCTTTCAATCGGCAAAAATCTGACATATATTTCGGGTTTATTTAGCTTTTTTTTCAATTCCATGCCAACTCCTCTTTTTTGTTGAATATTTAGGTCAGAAGGGGACAGTGTCTCTTAGCCAGAGGCTGAGAGCTTACTGTTCATTTGCCGTCCAAACCTGATTTGTAATTTAAATCATGCACATGGATTAACTGAAGCTGGAGTTCAATGCAAGTAGGCATGTCAAATATGGAGTGGTCAGAGGATTTGGAAGAAAGAAGGGAGAGGAAGAAGATGGAGTCATTGGCAGTTGCAGGAATTTAGACTTTTGATCAAGTAGAAGATAGATAGATAGATAGATAGATAGATAGATAGATAGATAGATAGATAGAACCATACAATAATCAAGCAAAAAAAAATAATACAATATACAAATACCCAGTGTGACGTGCAAATGCCCACTGTAGCGTGTTATATAGAATATCTAAATACTGCTACACAGAATACATATTGCAATAAAATTCGGTAATATGCAATGTAGGTGGTGTGGTTTAATGTGGGCTTTTACTCTGCCAGGTAGAGTTAAAGAGCCTCATGGCATGAGGAAGAAAAGATCTCTTCAGTCTGTCCGTAGTACAAGACAGTGACAGCAGTCTGTCGCTGAAACTGCTCTTCTGTCTTGAGATAATGCTGTGTAGTGGATGCGATGGATTGTCCATGATTGACCGCAGCTTTTCCAGTGCCCGTCTCTCAGCTACTGTTGTTAGGCTGTCCAGCTCTTTGCCCACAACAGAGCTCGCTTTCCTAGCCAGTTTATTGAGACGAAGGCATCCTTCTTCTTGACGCTGCCTCCCCAACACGCTGTCGCATAGAAGAGGGCGCTTGCCACAACTGTCTCATAGAATATTTTCAGGAGCTTTTTGCAGATTTTGAAGGAGGCCAGCTTTCTGAGGAAGTAAAGTCGGCTTTGCCCTTTCCTACATAGAGCTTCTGTGTTGGCAGTCCAGTCCAGTTTGTTGTCTAGCTGCACACCCAGGTATATGTAGGTCTGGACAAATTCTACACATTCTCCTTTGATGGTTACAGGAACCGGGTGAGTTCTGGTTCTCCTGAAGTCCACCACCATCTCCTTGGTCTTGGTGGTGTTCAGGTGCAGGTGGTTTGCGTCGCTCCATCGGACAAAGTCCTGAATCAATTTCCTGTACTCCTCCTCCTGCCCACTTCTGATACATCCCACGATCGCAGTGGCGTCGGCAAACTTTTGCACATGGCAGGACTCAGAGTTGTACTTAAAGTCCGATGTATACAGAGTCCATCTCTGTCAGTTTGCTACTCAGTAGCAGAGGCTGTATGGTAATGAAGGCACTGGAGAAGTTCAAAAATGTAATCCTCACAGCCCCCTTAGCCCAATCCAGGTGAGAGAGGGATCAGTGTAACATGTATACTATAGCATCCTCCACTCCCACCTTCTCCTGGTAAGCAAATTGCAGAGGGTCGATGGCGTGACGGACCTGTAGCCTCAAGTGGTGCAGCAGCAACCGGTCCATAGTTTTCATCACATGTGATGTCAGGGCGACCGGCCTGAAGTTGTTGAGTTCCTCAGGTCTTGATTACTTTGGGACTGGGATGATGCAGGATGTTTTCCACAGCTGAGGGACCCTCCCCTGTTCAAGGCTCAGGTTGAAGATGCGCTGTAGAGGGTCTCCCAGCTCAGATGCACAGGCTTTCAGCAGTCGGGGGGATACTCCATCTGGACCAGCTGCCTTGCTGGTTCGCAGCCTCCTCAGCTCTCCACACACCTGGGCTGCAGTTATTTTTAGTGGGGGGATGTCTTCCATGCTAGTGTCCAGAGGGGGAGGGGGAAGGACAGCTGCAGTACTCAGGGGTGAGGATGAGGCGGAGTGGTCAAACCTGTTGAAAAAGTTGTTCAACTGGTTGACTCGCCCCACATCTACATCCACAGCCACACCCTGCTTGGTGCTGCAGCCAGTAATTGTTTTCATCCCTTCCCACACCTCCTTGATGTTGTTGTTCTGCAGCTTTTTCTCCAACTTCCTCCTGTACTGCTCCTTCCCTTTCCGGAGCTGGACTCTGAGCTCCTTCTGTACTCGTTTTAGCTCCAGCTGATCACCATTTTTAAAGGCCCTCTTCTTTTGGTTCAGAAGGCACTTGATGTCGCTCGTGATCCAGGGCTTGTTGTTGGCATAGCAGCGTACAGTCTTTATAGAAACAACATTGTCCATGCAGAAGTTAATGTAGTCAGTGGTGCAGTTTGCCATCTCCTCAATGTCCCCACTGCTGGACCCTAGCAGGACATCCCAGTCCGTACGTCCAAAGCAGTCTCCCAGAGCCTGCTCTGCCTCGGTGGACCATTTTTTCTAAAAGAGCGTGTGGTTGTTGGTAGCCTCCTCACTTTTGGTTTGTACTGTTGTTTAAGCAGAATGAGGTTGTGGTCTCCTTTTCCAAGGGCAGGCAGTGGTTTTGCACTGTATGCATTTTTGATGTTTGCATACAGAAGGTCAATAGTCCTATTTCCCCTGGTCTTGCAGTCCACATACTGAACAAAAGAGGGCAGTGTCTTATCAAGAGTCACGTGGTTGAAGTCCCCAGAGATTAACATTGCAGCCTCCGGGTGTTGTGTTTGTAGCTTTGCCACAGCGGACTGGATGACGTCACACGCCACTTCTGCATCAGCACGTGGTGGGATGTAAACAATAACAGCAATTGCGTGTCCGAACTCTCTGGGCATGTAATAGGGACGCAGACTTACGGCGAAAAGTTCGACATCACGGCAGCAGATAGAAAGCTTTGTTTTTACATGCTCGGGGTTACACCACCTCGTGTTCACGTAGATAGCCAGTCCCCCTCCTTTGCGCTTCCCACTGACTTTTGTGCCTCTGTCAGCCCGAACAGCGCAGAAGCCGGTTAGCGCGATGTTAGACGTGAGCCACGTTTCCGTAAAGCAAAGCAAGCTGCACTCCCTGTATGCTTTGATGTCTTTCACAAGCACAGAATGAAGTGGCACAACAATTATTACCCCAAAAATGTGTTAGCACAGCACTGTTTGCAATGTTTTTTCAGGGATGTGTTTCACATGTTCACAAGACCGTTTAGTATTATATAAGTATTTGAGTTTAAAGTTGGTTGATATTAAAAAGTTTAAATGAGTTTAAAGTTCACAGCAGAGTGATTTAATAAAAGTTTATTATAATTTAATAGAATAATGCATTTTTCAAAAATTGATTCATTTATTTTGTGCAGTATGTTACATTACTAGTAGTAATATATTGAAATAAAGGTCAACCAAAAATCTTTTTTCCTGCTTTTTTCCATCTTTTTTTTTGCCTTTTTCCCTTATTTTGCTTTTTCCAGTTTTTATTATTTTTCCTGCTTCCTTTCCTTTTCTTTCCTTTTCTTTTTTTCTCTTTAATTATTTTGTTTCTTGTTTTTTAGATCTTTACTTTTTATTTTTACTTTATTAATTTTTCTTATTTCTTTTTTTGTTTTTAATGTTTTTAAACTTCTCACAACACGACAATCAGTATTTTTTGGGTGGGCAGAGTGTCTCCGTGGGTAGGCACTGCCCCTGAGTCTCAAATATTTAAACCAGATCTACTGGACCAGTGACATGCAGTCAGGGAAGGCAAGTGAGGCAGTTTTGAAATGTCTTAACGGTCTTGGGCCATCTTATCCGTCTGATTTGCTTTTATTATATTAGCCCTCGCTGAGGTCCCTGGAAGTCTCTTGAAGTTTATTATTTTGTCCAGACATGTAGTGCTATGTTAACTGTTTTGTAATTAAAGGCTGTATTGCAAATAAGTAGAATAGTGCTGTTTTAAGGTTGTTTTGGGGGCGTAATCGCTAGAGGGATATATCAGGAACCGAAGGGGAGGGGGGCCCAAGTCAAGGTGGAGCCGAATAATCCCTGCTCCTGGGAATCTAATGGTGTGGGGTTCCCCGGAACTACACCCCAGACAGTCACCTATGTAAGATTTCCCTGATATATATTTTTTCTTTTTTTGCTGATCCAGATTTGCAGCCACGTCCGTTTTGGTTTTCGGCATTGGTGGCTCTTCCAAATTATAACAGGTTGCATAATATGGAACTGTTTTTAATCACACGTCTTAATAGAAGTAGAATGTTTACATAAAGATTGACTGTTACATTCACATAATTATGTGATCAAAGAGACCCTAAAAACTGTCCCTTTTTTTGCTTTATTTTAGTTAGTTATTTTTACCCAGCTTTATCTTTTTTTGTAGCTTTTTTTATTTTCCATTTTTGCCAAAACCTATGATGAGGCAGCATTCAGCTGCTTTGGTCCTCTCCTATTGAACGGTTTGCCGCAGGACATCAGGTCCGCGAATCCTTTGATATTTTTAAACGGAAGCTCAAGACCCACTTTTTTTAATATGGCTTTCATTTACCCATCTATTTTTTTCGCCACTTATCTTTACTAGGGTTGTGCGGGTGCTGGAGCCCAAAACAACCATCTTTGGGCAGTGTGCTAAGTGCATGCAGTTCTCTTGCCTCATAGCAGAGGGCAAATGTGAGACAAGGATTCTGATTTGGTGCTAACCTCAGCCCCAAATTATTTTACAAAGCAAAAATGTTCAACATTCAGAGGTTACCGTAAATTCCGGACTATAAGCCACTACTTTTTCCCCAAACTTTCAACCCTGCGGCTTATTCAGTGATGCGGCCAATTTAAATAAATTTTCTAACGGCCGCCAGCGGCACTCGAGTACAAAAGGTAAGATTTAGCCTGGTGGAATATATGCGCCGAGGAAGACTGCAACTTCACTAAAACTGGCCGCATGTGAAAGGCAACTTTTTCGCAAGTCTGCCAGTGGATCCTGACAGCATGGGGCAGCATAAAAAAATCCACCACCACCAACGGTTTCCGAATAGCCGGTGTTATGCCGAGAAATGGATCCCTGCCGAGAATTGCATCCCCTGTCGCTGGAGCGAGCACACGTCACTCCCGCTACTACAACCACTTTTGCCTCATTTTGTCTCACTTTTATATCACTTTTCGGGAATGTAATGGCGAACATATATCCAAAACCACTTTGTCTCGCATTTGTTGGGAATGTAATACAACTTAAACCATTCTGTCTTGTATTTGTTGTGAATGTAATCGAACGGTAATGCACACCGTATATAAACCACTTTTGAGCAGGTAATGTGTTTATTTTGCCTTTTTTGACTCAAATCGCTCGTGTTTAAACTGTTATGCACTCTACCATAAAGATTATTATGCTGAAACGAACTGTCAAATCACCAACAGATATAAAAGTGAGATAAAACGAGGTAGGTAAAAGTAGTTGTAGTAGCGGGAGTGACGTCTGCGCGCTCCCACGACAGGAGATGCAATTCTTGGCAGGGATGCATTTCTCGGCATAACACCGGCTGCGGGAGCGTGGGACGACGTCTATACGACAACGTTTCTTTCCGACACTGAGGAAGACGACTTTGATGGCTTCAGTTCTAAGGAGGAAGATGAGGACAGTTTACCGTGATTTTTACAAGTGCGGTATGTTTTTTTTAACAGACCCGTTTACTGTGTTGCGATCGTGTTGCTAGCGTGTTGCTACCATTAACTGCCCGGATGAAAGTTATATTATTATTATTAAAGCTTTGAAAACTCTCTCAGTGTACTGTCTTTCTTTGTAAATATGTGTAACCATGTATAATATGTATTTGCAACTGTATATTTTGTATTTATTTTAGAGACTAATTCTGATATGTTTTGTACGGGCAAATCAAAAAGAAGGGACGAAAACCACAGGGGCTGACGGGAAGTGGGGACCGGTAAAGGTGAGTGTTTGTGGACACGGCGGACAATAGTGGATATATATTTTTCCCCCCTTTACCTTTGAAAATATAAACTTTTTTCTTTGGATTACTTTCAACGGGACCCAGACTCTGCCGGTCTGCATCAAACCTTAAGTACCGGTATCATTTTCCGTTAATTTTGCCGGCTGTGATTTTTGGACTTTGTACTTAAAGTCGGGTTAGGGTTAATTTTGTGTTTGTGTTACATTTTTTTAATGTGGGCATATGCGGCTTATATACAGGTGCAGCTTGTGTGAGTACAAAATCGGTCTTCTTCTAAAATGTGGTGGGTGCGGCTTATAATCAGGTGCGCTCTAAAGTCCGGAATTTACGGTAATATGATTAGCGATCTGCATAGTATTGCGCCAAGTAGTAACGACAAGTTACCTAATTTTATTACAGAATTCTTTACAGTGCCAGGAAGAAATGAGAGTGGGAAGAAATTGATTGAGTTATGTGTGGAAAATGAGTTGGTGATTGAAAATACATTGTTTAAAGAGAGGGATGTGAACAAGTATACCTTTGTCAGAGTGGATGGTGCTGAGATGGTGGACAGAGCACTGATGAAATGAAATGAAATGATCTGCATTTATATAGCGCTTTTCAAGTCAATGACTTCCCAAAGCGCTTTACATTGTGCTTCACATTTCCCAATAGCGGCCGTGATCTGTGCAGCCATGTAAGGCGCTAACCTGCTTATTGGGGGTATTGGGGTTTCAGTGTCTTACCCAAGGACACTTCGGCATGTAACACGGACAAGCCGGGATTCGAACTGGGATCCCTCAATCCTAAAACGATCGCTCTACCTCCTGAGCTACTGCCGCCCCGCTGATGGATTATGTAGTGGTTAGAAAAGGGATATTAAGTACATTGTTGGATGTGCATGTTTACAGAGGTAAAATGAGTGGTATGTCTGATCATTTTTATGTGGAAGCAAAACTGAGATTAGATGGATCGTGGAGGGCTAGTTATAAGAAGAGTGTGAGGGAAGAGGTGAAAATGTGAGAGTTGAATAAGGCAGAAAAAGAAAGAGTTTAAAGAGAGGATAGGGGAAGAGTATGAACGGATTAGTAGAAGGGAAGTGGAGAGCGTGGAAATGGAATGAAAGTGGTTTAAAGAGGAGTGGTTTTAAGTAGTGCGGAAGAAGTGTGTGGAATGAGAAAAGTTGTTTGAGGTATTAGGAAAGAAAGTGAATCGTGGATGTTGTAGTCTCAGAGGCTGTGACATAGGAGAGACGTGTATTTGAGGAGTGGCTGTAAGATAAGAGTGGTGATGCGTATGAAATGTATAAAGTGAAGAAAAGGTTGGTAAAAGCGGTTGTGGAAACAAGAAAAGGAAAGCAAATGATGAATGGTGTCAAAAGATAGAAGTGAACTTTGAGGAAAGGAGAAAGCTGTTCTGGAAAGAAGTGAAAAGATTAAGAAAGAGCGAGTCTAGAATGTGAAAGATAAGGACGGTAGATTGCTGGTTAGCGGTAGTGCAGTCAGGACGAGATGGGCAGAGTATTTTGAGGAGTTGCTAAATGTGGAGGATGGGAGAGAAGTGAGAGTCAAAGTGATTGGTGGTATGGGGAGAATGCCCGTGTTGGGTGATTTAAATGTGAAGCCTGTGGAAACATGGGACGTGCAAGAGGAAGTGAAAGAAATGAAAGGGTTGGAGGCGCCTGATTTGGATGGTTGTACTGCTGAATGCTTGAAAAAAGGTCGCACGGCTATGATTGACTGGTTAGTACACTTGTTGAATGTATGCTTTTGTGTGTTGTGATTCCTGTTGATTGGTGTAGTGCATGCGTGGTGCCATTGTATAAGGGTAAAGGTGAGAAGTATGAATGTAGCAATTTCTTGAGGTATCAGTTTGTTGTCTGTGTCTGTGTAAGCTGTATGGAAGAGTCTTGATTAAGAGAGTGTGAGAAAGAACGGATGAGGTGGTAATGGAGGAGCAGAGTGGTTTCTGAAAAGAGAGAGGATGTGTGGATCAGGTGTTTGTTTGCATTATGACAGGTATGTGAGAAATATTTAGCAAAAGCTAAGGATGTTTATTTGGCCTTTATGGACTTGGAAAAAGCGTATGACAGAGTTCATAGAGAGATGTTGTGGCAGGTGATGGTAATGTATGGACTGGGAGGAAAGTTGTTGGAAGCGTTAAAAAGTTTTTATGTGAACAGCAGCGCATGTGTAAGAGTAGGGCGTGAGACAAATGAGTGGTTCCATGTGTCACTGGTGTGAGACAGAGGTGTGTGATGTCACCATGGCTGTTTAATGTGTACATGGATTATGTCCCATTTCATCTGGAGGCACGAAAGCATGATCAACTTGGGTGGCAAGGTACTTAACTTGTTAGGGTGTTTGGGCATTTGGGTTAGCCATGGTCCAAACATTTTTTGTGTATGCTTTTTGCTACGTTTTCCCTTTTTTAATTTTCTTTGTCTTTGTATGTGTTCGTCTTGCTGTCGGTCACCCCTCTCGAGGGATATCACCAGAGTGGGTAGATAGAATTCTTTACAGAGAAAAGTGTGTGTTCCAGGAATGCGTGCCTTTTTATGCTCAGCACTAACACTGTAAAAGGGCCAGTTTGATCATTGTGAAGTAGATTTTAATAGATATATACATATACACTGTAATATTATTACCACTATTGTATGAGGAGCCCCACCATCGTGGACATGAATTTGTGAGCAGACAGTTAGACCTCTCCCTTAGTGGGTGTACATCTGCATGTAATAAAATCCGAGTTTGAGAAGGCCGGGGGCTATTTTTTTTCTGTCCTTTTCTGGTTGGGGCTTCGGCCCTCCTTTATTTATTTATTTATTTATTGTCCATGCAATAAAAAGCCTAACGTTTGACCTGCGCGATGTTAAATAAAACATAAATCTTCATTTCAACTCAACATTGGAGAGTCTTCATTGCCTCATCAATATGTTCAATCCCTATCCGGAAAGAGTCGAAACAGTTCCCGACTGTACTTGAAAAAATGCAATTGGTAAACTACATGAGCTGTTTTCATTCTGTTTACAGTAAAAAAAAAAAAAAAAAACAACAACAAAAACAACTTGATCTAAACCGCTAAATTAAGCCACGCCTGGCTATATAATCTATTTTTTAAAGACACTTCTATTTAGTTTCTCTTGCAGTTTCTTGTCTGTCTTTCACAGTCAAGGTCAGAACTTCAGTGGGCGCTTAACTGATTATTTAAGTGTTGACAGCATGACCTTCAGTCGTCATCAAGGGCCGTCAAATGTAAACTCCATTCAAATGTTGTGCAGGTGATGTTGGCTGATGCGCCGGCAGTAATATACACAACTTTACTCATGCGCACCTAGCATGAACAGTGGTTTTCAAATGGTCGGACTTCAAGACCTAACTTCCTACCCAAAAATACAAGCAGTGACCAAAACAAAGCCATGCAGCCACTCATCCACCTTTTTTTCCATCCCCCACGTGCTGTTTTGTCTGACCCCATGCTAAAATTTAAGTGAAGGATTTCCCAACAAATTGTTTTGGTGCAGGTCCATATCATATTTCATTTCCGACACACGCTGAAAATAATTCCGGATCATTTAAATGAGTTGATTATCTTGACCAAGTTTATGGATCAGTAGTCTCATTATTGCCACTAAACATATATTTCCCCGTTCTCATTTTCTAAGACCATGAGGGCTTTTGTCAACAATGTCCTTTATTCTTTTGTTTGATTCCATTTTTGTTGTTACGGAAAAAAATCGTTTGAAAAAAAAGTCTTCTTTCTTGTGCTCTTAGCACTCATTATTAGTTGCACTCCACAATACAGCGACTCCTAGTTGTCAAACATTACACAGTGTCCCTTTTATGCTCAAATTACTGCATTTTTAATGGAATCCCAAACTCCTGACTTAATTAGCTTCATTCATTTTTTAAAAGACCCAAACATAAAAGGAAAAGGTGCTACTACTGAGATGTATTGCACAAAACACACAGAGGTTGTCCTTCTTGGTCTCTAATACAAGAAAATCCATATATCATACTTATTCTACACTAGGGGTCTTAACTCATTTGAGTTATGGGTTGCCAAAGCTAGGATCAGGGTGAGGTTGGGCCAAATGGGGTTTTCCACAAAAAACAGTGTCGTGATTACCTAACTGGAGCCACCTGAGGTAATCAGCTGGCGTGCTGGATTGCGCTTCCTGATTGGTGGAAGCTTTCTACTTAAGCTGTCAGCGTCCAGAGATGGACGTTCGAGTGTACTCCTCGTTTCCATGATTGAGCCTCCAACATTCAAGGTACCCACGATCCCTTTGTCTATTCCAAGCCTGCTTCTCGTTGCCTGACCCTTTTCTGTTACAAGTTTACGATCTACTCTCCCGCCCCGGCCACCGACTTACCTGCTTCGTTGCTCGTCACGCGTTTCACCACGGAGCTGCCATTCCGTCCAAAGAGGCTTTCTGCCACCAAGACCCGACGTCTCAAGCCTCCTCCACCGACCCTTGTCCAAATAAACTATAAAACTGACGCTATTGGATCCGAGTGCTTGTTCTGGTCCCTGACAAACAGCGCTGAGGACAGTTTTTTTATATTTATCCACTAGATTTCACTGTAATGTGTAGTGCAACTAAAATGAGTTGTTTATGTTCTTCTTTTTCCCCCGAGTTGTACTGTTTGTCTTATTTTTTTTTCAGTTTTTCTCTTTTGTCTTTTTCTTTTTCTGTATTTCTTTTATCATTTTTCTTTTCACTTTTTCTGGAGTTTTATTTTTTGTCTTATTTTCTTTTCATTTTTCATTTTTGTTCTTTTTTTCTTTTCTTTTTTCTTTTTTTATTTCTCTTCTTTTGAAAGCCGCTGGTTTGGCCATGTCCTTCGTCTACCACCAGACCATCCGACACGAGCCATTCTCCAGTTTGACCCAAAGGCCGCAGGCTGGAGACGACCACGAGGGAAAACCCGCACTCGATGGCTCGACGTCGTTGCGGGCGACCTCCAACAACACGGAGTTGCCGTAGAGGATGCAGAACAGCTGGCACAAGACCGCCAGCATTGGAAAAACCTGGTTCATCTGGTCGGCTCAACGCACAGGGACGGGACCCCCCGACCTTCGCTGGAGCAATAAGTAAGTAAGTAAGTCTTTTGAAATGGTATAGGATGCTTTTTGGTCACTTGAGTTTCCATGTTTTCTCTTCTTCCGTTGAGCTTTTAGCACTTGTTTCGGTGGGACGACAGAATAAAGCGACATCCAGTTGGAAAATAATTCACTGTCCTTTTAACTTTCCAATTAAAGTGGTGGGCTCAAACTATCATCCAGGCGCCCCAGAGCTGCAAGTATGAGACCTCTGTTCTACACTGTATCATGCTATTTTTCTGTCGTGTCTCAACTCGCATTTGCATGGCATGATCACCATCTACTGTTATTTTGTCAAAGCTAAGGCTCGCAAACCACTGAGGATGGGTCCATGACCCATTTTTGGGTTGCGACCTTCCAGTCGACACATAGTGGCATAAATGACACTGAAGCATAGGGAAGGAGGAGAACAGTGGAGATGAGCTCCGGAGAGATGATTAGGGGACAGGAAAAACACAAATGAGACATGGGCCGTGGGTTTAAAAGAGAAGGGAAGATGAAGGATTGAGTAGGGGTGAGAGAAGATGAAAGTAGCAAGATAAGAGCTAGTGAGAGTGGAAATAGAGATAGCCAGAAAGACGAGTGGAAGAGTGGTTTAGAACCACGTAGTGAGTGCTACTGCGACCTAGATTATTCCCTTCTTCCTGAATCCCACTCTCATAAATGTTTGATTATGCCTCCAACAATAGCTGTATTTACACTTTTGAAATTGCCACATATCTGCAGAGAAAGAGGGGGGGAATAAAACCATTCAACATGAAACAAAAAAAGCTGAGGAATTGATTTAAGAACACACACACCAGTACACTCTTCATTATCATCAATCAATCAAGATTTATTTATAAAACTTGTTTAATACAAATAACGAGCATGTTTTAAAATAACAGTCAAGGTTGACAACCTGGCAAACAAACATAAAGATATGAAATACTCAAAAATTCAAAATGAGGGTGAGACATGTACTCATAGTGCAAGGGTGGGCTAACTACCGCCTGCGGGCCACATATGGCTCATCATTCTTTTTAATCCTGGTCACTAAACAAAAATGTTATAAATCATGTATCTTGAACAGATAGCTTGCTGGTCATGTGTGGCTATATTCATGGGCCCTGGGGTCTCAAAGATAGATGGTGTGTGTACAGCTGTTTAATATATTGTTTGAAGCTGTGCGGGTAATCAGACATGCAAAAGCCAAGGCTGTACAAAGATGGACACAGTTCGGTACAGTATATGTATAGGACAAAATGTTAACTAGTTTACAGCCATACCCCAGTTAACAATCTGGTTTCATTGTTAAGACACTTTATGTTGAAATGCCACAAAACAAGCCTCAACCCAAAACAAATGTTTTACCCAGAAGCTCTAGCAAAGCACCTAGAGAAATTTGATTGGGTAAGCATGGGCTGAGGACAAGGCGCACACACTCCTCACTCAGCACAGTTTGCACTCAAGGTAAAGACGTTGGGATGCTTGTTTGCAGTATGTTGGGACATGTTTACAAAATAACATTGCTTGCACATTGTTTCGGAACCATTCTGTCGGACAAATGAAAAAATTAGCACTTTTAGTGGTATAATTACTGTATATTGATATGGGACGCAGGCACTGATTATTAGGTCATAGATTTGATCAAATCCTTAAACATCCATCCATTATCAGTAGCGCTTATCCTCACAAGGGTTGTGGGGGGGCTTGAGCCCATCCCAGCCATCTTCGGGCAGTGGGCAGGGGACACCCTGAACTGATTGCCAGCCAGTTGCAGGGCACACAGGGACAGACAACTCACTCGCTCATTCACACCTCGGGACAATTTGGACCAGCCAATCAACATGACATCCATGTTTTTGGAATGTAGGAGGAGACCGGAGTGCACGGAGGCAACCCGCGCATGGACGGAGAGAACTGGCAAACTCCACACGGTAGCTGGACTTGAACCTCTGCACCTTGGGGCTGCGCGCTAACAACCCATCCACCGTGCCGCCCTCATTAAACATTACACAGTAAAATGAAACGTGCTGAAGACTTAGCGGGTTTAGCGATTTTATTGAATTTTGTCTGAAAATATTTGGTACGGATCTCTCTGGTAAAAAATCTAAATCCTTGCTTTGTCAAAAAGGTTTTAGCCCCCCGTGTTAAATGGCTAAAGACAATGTACTGTATATGAAATAGTAAAAACGTTTGGCTAAATTTAATAATTGAGTGCAACTTTCTCCTTGCTGCGAGTGCTGACACGAGCAGGAATTTGAGAGTTTTCAATTGGCGAAAGGGATTGAACACAAAAGTGCTCCGAAGGAGGAAAGAAAAAAACAAAAAGAGAAAAACATAGTCCCAAAATAAGCGTCTGGTAAAAAGGCAAAGCCTTAAAAAAAGTTCAAGCCTGACTGGTGAGTTAGATGCGGCAATCTCCACTGTTCAAAATAAACGACCCGACATGGAAAATGTTGTTCTTGTTGCTTTTAACTGGTAGAGTCAATGAGCACCTGGTGTGCTTCAGGAGCAATTCAAACACTACGGTGCGCACTAGCTGGTGTAAACAAGATAGCACCTTGTATTACACATGTATTACACAAATGCTACTAATAGTATTAAAACCTTAAAAGATAAATAAATTACTAAGCACCCCTTGAAGTGGTTTCAGGTACCGTCAGGGGGACTAGTGCCCCCCTGACGCAACGCCCCCCACCCCCCACACCATTTAATGACCACCAGTCAATGCTACCCCTCCTGGTATTTCGACTTTCACATTATCAGCATTCCCAAACCATTGCTCTTTTTGGAGCATTGGCAGTCGCCATGGCCACAGATAAACCTCTGTCTGTGTTGCTATGGTAACCGTTCTGGAAAATTAAGTCCCTGACTGCCGTGAAGAGCGCAATAGAAAGGGGCCATCAAACACAAGGCAACAAAATGGCGCAGAGATTAAAAAGTGCCTCACAATCGAAGTGTGCGCACGATTGGCTCTCTTGTGTGTCTATGGCGCGTTCGCAGTGGACATATGTGACCAGACGCATAAACATAAACAGAAGGGCACATATGCGCACATGAAGCCTTTAATCCCATTCCAGTAACCAGAGTAAATTGGTTCCGCATCAGTAATCTCTGAAAAGCCCACATTTTGGAAGCTGTCTGATTTCCTGCTCCATGGAAAGCAGCACAGATGAGCGGCTGTTCAATACTAGCACATTTAAAATGAGAAAAAAAAAAGAAAAGATCAAAGGTTAAGATGCACTCAATGGCTGTGTTATTTAAAGGTGTCAAATATCATCTAACAGTTTTATGCTATTTTTTTCAATTAGTACAATATTATCCTGAGAGTCATTATTAGATTAGCCATCGCACGTTTTATGTTCATCAACCAATTAGAAAACTGTAATATGCAAACTAACATGTACACAATGAATAAAGAATACCAAATGAAAAGGGTGAAGATCCAGTACGCCACTCATCTCCAGAAGTTGTATGTCGTAATGTACCCTGTGGCATGTAACCACAGCCACAGGACCGTGTTACGATGGCATGACATCACAGCCGTAAAGCGTGCGGTTGCCGGAAATGTGTTGAGTGAATGACTACTGAAAATACAAAAAACTGTGGGTACTGTTGGAATTTCTTTTTAAATCAACACAAACTTCAATTGATCATCTGACTCCAATTTGTGACCTTTCCCAATCACCACTCATCCAAACAATTTGCGCGCTCTTTTCTGCATAGAAAGTTCTCAAGAAGCTGGCATTTTCACTCACGAGTGGATTTGTTTCTAACACACAAATCAATACAGCTCTGCACTTTTCTCCTAAAAGCCGACTCTTTTCCTTCTTCCGAGTTGCTCAGCAAAAAATCAGAACCAGTGCCTGAGAGCTGCACCACGTCAGAATCTACTCCAGAAAACTTTTGCACAAAACACATAAAGGTCCAACAGACAAACCCAAATTCAAACTTCCATATTCCTTTAGTAAGGAGCCGGATTCCATGTAATATTTTTAACATAACATTCGTGGCTAAGATGGACCTTCCACTCTCACCTTTTCCTCCATCCCTCCGCCAGTCCTCGGCTGGTTGAATTCTACACTACATGCCATAACAGGTAGATCACTAGCCCTCCTGATGCTTGGAAGCGGACTTCCACTTGATCGACTGCAGCTCCCATGAGGAGATCCTCCATGGCCCCCATCAGCATTACCCTATGTCGGCGACACAGTGGCAGAGATGCAACGCCAGATGAAGCAACCCTACAACAGGGCGCTTCAAGTAAGAGGACACACTTCGAGTGGCGGACTGGATCTGTATCTGCCGGGCTTATCAGTTCCACAAGCTGCTTTGTTTCTGGTCCCTGCCCAAACAGATAACAGCATAGTTGGGCCCAGCTATTTTGCGCCTGGCCGACGGCTCCCGTTGGCATGCCAGCCGCCATCGGAGCGTCAACCCACCATCACCAGAAGACCTAGCCGCCGGAGCCAATTCACACCACACTGTTGGGGACTGGGATTTTCCTCCAGTTCCTCCTGCACTCCCACCTGAACCCGAGGCGCAGGGTGACGCCGGGAGTTAGGGCTCGTCGGGAGTCCTTGTACCTAAGAGATTATGTTCTCGACATTGGTTCAGATTAGTGGCAGTCGAATCTTCTTACCCAGTTAGGTTGATTACGTTACGGACTTAAAGTTGTGTAATGGACTTAAAGTTGTGTTCTATGGCACTCAACATGGTGCCCCCCGTGGCAGACGTGTTTGCTCGCGCCACGCGTGCTTGCCGGCTTTTCGCTTTAAAGCTCTTGTCTTTTCTTTTTTTCTTTGAAAAATAACAGGCATTGGTAAAATATACCAGGAAGGAACTACTCGCACAGTCACCTGCTTTTTACCGGCTTTATTTCACCAGAGCTACAAGTCATTGTCTGCTCCTGTGGCTACCACCGCCACCCCCACGAAGGGCGCGCTGCACCAAGGTCGAGTGAGCAGGCTGATCTGGGGAGGGTGCTCCGGAGACGGCGACGCAAGTTAGGGAAAAGAACTGGGCTTCATGCTAGGCTAAAAGTCTGAGCTAGAGGACCACCACTACCCTGTGTCCTACTCGCTATCGTGCGCTCACTGAAAAACAACCTAGATGAGCTGAGAACCAGGATTTCATTCAGACGGGAAACAAGAAAGTGCTGCGCCTTTATTTTCACTGAGACCTGGCCTTCGGACAAAATACAGGAGGTCGGCATTCAGCTACAGACTCACTCGATACACCGAGGAAACCGCACGGCAGACGCCGGTAAGGCTAAAGGTGGAGGCGTGTACGTGTTTATCAACAACTCGTGGCGTGGAGACATACAGACTATTAAGGGGCACTGTTCACCCGACGTGGAGTTTTTATTACTGAAATGTCGTCCCTATTGTCTACCAAGGGAATTTACAGCTGTGTTTTTGATCGCTGTTTATATCCCCCCACGAGCCAACTACGCTGCAGCATTCGACGCACTCTATGGCGGCATCACTGTGTTAGAGACTGCTCACCTCGACGCTGTTTTCAACACCGCCGGTGATTTTAACCAGTGCAACTCATGGACTTTATTTTCCAAATATTACCAACATGTGGATGTTCCCACCCACAGAGAGAACACACTCGAACACGTTTACAGTAACGTCCGTGATGCATACGAGGCTTTACCCCGCCCCCACTTTGGACTCGATGATCATATCTCTGTTTATGTACCCGCCTACAGTCAAAAACTGAAACAAACAAACCCAATCACAAAACAAATCAAGCTCTTGAATTCAGAGACTGAGTGCACGCTGCAGGACTGTTTTGCCACAACACACTGGGATGACTCATTTTTTAGTATACAAGACTATTCCGAGTATGTGACTGAGTACATTAGCACTTGTATTGATAACATCGTACCCACCTTACGAGTCAGGGAGTTTTCAAACCAGAAGCCCTGTATAAATTCTCAGGTACGCTGCATGCTGCGTTCTCGATGTATTGCACACATATTGGGCAATGAGGCTGAGTACAAAGGTGTACAGACTGAGGAAAACCATTACAGTGGCAAAGAGAAAGTACAGAGAGATGGCTTCTACTCCACTACTGACTCGGGGTGGATGTGGAGAGGCTTGCACCACATCACAGACTACAAGACCACCACCAGCACAATCAGCTTTGGAGACAGTCTGCCAGACGAACTCAATGCATACTACATACATACATAATAGCAACACAGAGACAGGCAAACCCACCTGGACCACAAGACCCCTCGTACCACCATCCAATAGTATCATCAGGTCAAGTACTCAGAGTCCTGAAGAAAATCAACCCCCACAAAGCAGCATGACCAGACAAAATCCCTGGCCATATTCTCAGAGTATGCACCATTGAGCAGGCAAATGTTTTTACCTCCGTCTTCAACCTTTCCTCCAGCCTAAGAGACCACAACCATTGTCCCCCTCCCTAAGAAACTGTAATTTCTTGTGAAGCATCAACAATTAGTGAGACACAATTAATGGATATTTTAAACTTTTTTAACAAATAAAAAAACAAAAACTGGGTGAGCAAAATTATTCAGCCCCATTGAGTTAATACTTTGTAGCGCCACCTTTTGCTGCGGTTACAGCTGCAAGTTGCTTGGGGTACGTCTCTATCAGTTTTGCACATAGAGGAACTGATGTTTTTGCCCATTCCTCCTAGCAAAACAGCTCAACGATTATGCACAAACATGGCCTGGTACAGTCCAGTGAATCCAACCATGTAAGATATTTAAAGCACATGATAATGCCACTACGTTAAAAAAATCTGCCTAAAAGCATTATTTTATCATTTGACGATCCATGTTGTAATCAGTTTTTTTCACTCCATACTTCTTATTTAAACATAAACAGACTTGTCAGATGATTTCCGAAACGGCTGGTAGCCAGTAGTAACTGAATCAATTGATGTTTGACACATTGGCTAGCCAATTAAATGAAAGAATGATCCGCAGATATATGAATGAATTGAATGAATGAATGAATTTACTTTTATTGTCATTCTTTGTAGCCATGCACACAGAACGAAATGTCGATACACCTGACCCGTACAGTTAAACTGTAGCGAGCCGATGCAGCCAAACAGGGCTGCGGCCATTTTAGACCCAACTGCTGTGTTGGGATCATTAAGTGACTAAACACCCCAATTCCAACCCTATGCCGAGCCCCAAGCAGGGAGGCAATGAGTACCAATGTTGTAAGTCTTGGGTATGACTCGGCCGAGGCTTGAACCAGCGACCTCTAAGTCTCGGAGCGGGCGCCCTACCATCTAGGCTACCGAGCTGGTAAACACTCGGTATATACACTGTGTTTTCAAATTAGATCCCAAAATAAACGTGCTCAACGCCACTTATGATGAATCTTTATGAACCAGTATTTCCTTCAACTGTGCATAATAATTATTTGTTAACTTTTGGAAAGAAGTCAACCATTTACAACTCTTTAAAAATTGGCCAATGTAAAATACACAGTTGCAAAGGTTTTAGTGCTGTAAACTTGTTTTCTTCAAATGGACACTTTTTGGAATGCAACACCTACCATTAGAATTTATGTTGCCCCCAACAAACTGTTAAAACTCTGCCAGTGTGTCCTGCGTTTGGGTCCAGCCTGCAAAACAAAAATCTAAACGATCCAAAAAGCATATTATTTTGTTGAATAAAAAAGAAATGCTGATAATAAGTTGGGCAACAGAAAAACGGTGACTTCATTTGAATTCTATTTTAATTAAGTGTAATTTTATATTTTGTTTTTATTATTGAGTTCCTGATGTTGGTATCTGTGCTTCATTTTGATTTATCGGTACTTGCGACAATGGTTGCCAACAAGTGTTTGTTTTACAATCTGTTATTCCAAATTATATCGCCATTTATACAATTGAGTTGTAAAGGGATGGTGTGTCTTATTAACAGGAGACAACCGTACAAAAAATCCTCTCAATGCCACAATCCTCAATGTGTTCTGAAAGACCTCCAATGATCCCTTTCGTTTCATTAACACTCCAAAGTTATAAAAGCACAACCGCCGTAACATAGGTGGGAAGCAAAGAACTTCTTCACCAATGTTATGTTCAGAAAATTACTCCGTTCTCACTTTTCATTTTCATTTTTAATAATCATTCATTCAATACATTTCCGGCAACCGCGCGCTTTACGGCCGTCACGTCACGCCGTAGTAACACTGCCCTGTGGCTGTGGTTACATGCCACAGAGTACATTACAACATACGACTTCTGTCTGCTAGTGACAATGATGTAAACAGTGCAAAATCAAAATAACGGACAACAGTGAGGAATAAAAGTCCAAATAATAAACTGACATCCTATGCAATCACCTTCGCAGGTGTCTAATGTTAAAAACAGAATTAATTATCAACTATATAAACTATACAGTATATTTAGGCTGATATCGTTCTGTGACTTTGGACTAATTTATGGCAGGATTTTACACTCCATTTCCCTCCTAAAAAAGCATCAACTTGAGGAAGTGCCTGGAGAGTGCACACCTTTCCTGCAGCATTATTCAAGCTCTTTATAGTGACTGGCTCTGACACAAGAGGGTGTTGTGTCATTGTCACTTCAGGTTTGTTTTTGTTTTTTGGGTTGGACATTTTGATAGTTGTATTGGGACCACTTGGTTGTTTGTTACTTTGTTTCTGGGTTTCGTTACTTTAGCAAGCTGTATGGAATTGGGAACGGTTTTACTTGCTGCCGCCATATCCAGACTTCTGTCATCATTAAAGCCTCTTTCATCTTGATCATTATTTCTTAGATGTGCAAGAATAAACTCTTTTTTCATCTTTCTTGGGGTATGGATTGGCGTTTTTGCTCTACGTGAGGCAGGCCTTCTCTTACTTTCACAATTTTCATGCTAAACTAACAAATAGACAAAAAATAAAATCCTATGGGGACGAGAAAAACGCCACTGTCCTAACCCCTATCCTCCGACCTAATGTGTTCTGCTCCGTACAGCTCTGCTAAAAGTAAGATAAAAGCAGACAGGCACAGAGGAATATAAAGCATAAAGTTTATTTGAACTCAGTTTGGCTTCGTTAACACTTACTTAAGAGAGAAAATGTTTAACATTTAACTTTTTTAAGGACAAATCAAACCACGCATCCCACTTTTGACATCATCCTTTTTTGAACACGCCTGCTTCAGTTCCTGCTTCTTTGCATAATTATTATCACCTGGTGGGATTAAAAGGGTATATAGATTTATGAAAACCAATTTGGGTTTTAAATGTACTGTATGTTAGTCATTTGTGATAATCCCAAGCCCAGTAAACATCATATATAGACCGACAGACATAAAACAAGAACAAATATAAACAATTCAAAAGACATCACATGCTGGCCTTGACTACTGACCAAGAGAAAAAGCTGCTAAATATATTCAGTTTTCTTTCCATTCCCTTGTGCTAACCACAAACTTTTGCTCTCAAGATGCTTCCTTTTCACCTAGCCCCCACCCACTTTCTCTTTCTTGCACAGCGGTTGAGACCTTGCCCTTGTCATGTCTAGTCTGGCTCGCTCCATAGACCGAATCATTTAGACTAGCCCTCGCAGTTGCCACGGTAACCATGTCCGAGTTTCTGTGTGCACTGCTAGAGGATTGGTTGCCATGAACGAGATGCTTTCCAATCAAATCTGTTACTGGGGTGGGAGGGTGCCCCTTTAAAGACACGAAGGGGCTTTGTAAAGGGTAAGGGGGCCCTACTTGTTGGACAAGGCTTTGATGTATTCATCCCACGCAAATTATGGATTAATTTATTACTGATTGATTGATTTTCACATTAGTTTTTGGTATCTTTATAATTTTTAGATCTTATTTATTTCAGCATTTTTGGAAAAAGATATTTGAGAACAAGCGGCACGGCGACTGAGTGGTTAGCGGGTCCGCGACACAGTTCTGAGGTCATGGGATCAAACCTAGCAACCATCCTTCCTGTGCGGAGTTCACATGTTCTCCCCAGGCGCTCCAGTTTTCTCCCACAATCCAAAAACAACCATTTCAGCGTGTCCCCTGCCCACTGCCCGAAGATAGCTGGGATGGGCTCCAGCATACCCACGATCCTACTGAGGATAAGCGATGCAGATAATGGATGGATGGATTTTTTATGTATATGGATGACACACTGAAGCCAAGTACATCAGTAATAAGAAAACCAGTAATAATAATAATATCAATAATCTTTACAATCAAGCATTTCTGGAAACTTCACTGCAGCAGAGCCATCAACATTTTAAATGACTCTTCTCACCCCAGCCACTACCCCTTTGACCTGTTGCCTTGTGGTAGGCGCTACGGGTCCCTTAAAACAAGGACCAAGAGACAGTTTTTTCCCCAGGGCCATCACTACGTGCAAAACTGGGAAAATATATATCTTGCGATTTATTTGGGAATTTTGGTTGCTGCTTAATGTTGTTGCATTACTTTTCAGAGCACTATTGTTACGATGCACTATTTTTCATTGCATTATTATTACAACTTAGGCCAGTGTCTAGGCACTATGTTGTTTTTGACTATTTATCTGGGCAGTCTTTTATCTATATTCTCTTTAAAGGTAGGTTGCAATGTTGTGAGGTGTTCTTAAAAAAAGGTTTGAAGTAGAATTTTTTTTTTATTCAGTATGTATTAACAATGTCCAACTGAGTTTAAATAGCCTTTTTGCTCTTTTTTTCACCCCAAAGCATTGATCTGCTTTTATCTTACTTTTAGCAAATCTCTTCAACACACTTCAAATTTGTACAGCTCCTTTAAAGTCTTTGCTTAGGGCCCGGTCACACAGCCGTTTGCGTCTGTATCGCAGCTGAATCACGACCAGAAATTTCTGCCCGTGAAGCAGACGCTGTTGGACGCTTTGAGATCGCGATACAGACGAGATACAGCCGTGCTTTACACGCGGCAAGAAATTCACACGCGGTTGGCCGCGCGAAAAAGTTTTGCACTGCTCAAAACTTTAGACCACGGGTAACCGCGGGCGGCACACGTGGTACACACGAGGTAATGACGCGGTACAGACGTGGAACGACGTGCTATGGCCGCGGCCAGGGCGTGGTTACACGCGGGTAGGACGCGAAATTTTAGCGGGTAATCGCGGGTGGAGCACGGTCATAGCACGTTTGTTCTGCGCCTGTATTGCTGTGTTATCACGTGCATTAGCGTGTGTAACGCGTGTGACGGTCAAACGGCTTTCTCCGCGTATATTCAGCGCGTTTTGCCGAGCACACGTAAGTTGTGCTCGAGACGTCAAGGGGTGAACATGGATCCCCGTCACCGTAGTGACCTCGTCTTAATCCATTTTTATTTTTTGACATTTCTTTTCATTTCATAACAAGATAATAAAATAAAAATGAAAAACTATTACAATAATAACATATTGGCTTCTTCTTCGGTGCCATAGCTTGAAATCTTGATCTTCACGGGACTGGGTCTTGAGCGGTTATGATTTCTACAGCCCGGCTCGGCAGCTTTTATACCCGTGGTCCACACGCGGAAAGGACGTGGAACTGACGCGATGAGGAAGCGGAACAGTCGCCGGCGTATGTTTTGCGGGCATACCATGGATGAACAGCGGGTTGGCCAATTTTGCGCATTTTCTACCGCGGGCAACCACGGGCAAAAAAACCCCGCAAAATTGTACCCGCGATACAGACGCAAAAGGCTGTGTGACCGGGCCCTAAGGAATAACTCTGGAGTGCCATGTCTAACCTGTTACATTGTTTTCTATGACAATAAAGGCAATCAAATTCAAACTTGAGCTTTACTACTGGTGTGTGTTATGTCATGTAAGTTAGCGGTTGTCTGCAGATGATACCACTTTGGTGGAATACTGTGTAGCAGGACCGAGTTCTTTGGTAGTGGAGTTGGATATGGGGGTAAGAGAAGGGCGCTTAAGGTGAATGCAGACAAGTCAAGTCAAGTCATGTTTATTAGTAATCACAAGAAGTCTCAAAGGCCTGCACAGACCAGCGAGTATTATTACACCATCCCCTGATCAAGAGTAAGGTAATTAGGTGTTTGGGAGGTGTTGAGGCAGGTGGATTAGATATTTTTTTGAATGGTGTAAAGTTGCAGCAGGTAGATGGTTTTATGTATGTGGGTTTGTATGTGGCAGCAGGTGGTAGTTTGGAGCAGGATGTAATAAAGATGGTGGGTGAAGGGTGCAAGGCAACGGGTGTGCTGAACAATTGTTCAAATGTAGAGATCTGCGAATAGATGCAAAGCGAGGATTGTATGAAGATGTGGTGCTACCAACAATGATGTATGGCTGAGGTGTGTGGGATTTGAGAGTAAATGAGCTTACGTCGAACTTTTGGCCTAGCGTGTGACGTCATCCACTCTGCTGTTGCGAAACTACAACACAGCACCCCGAGGCCATCCTGTTAATATGTTAATAAACAAAAGGATACTGCTAAAAGTGTGAATTTCCCTATGGGGATGAATAAAGTATCTATCTATCAATCTAAAAGTATTTGAAATGAGATGTTTGCATAATAATAGTTTGCTGATGAAGGTTTGCATGGCATAGCCTGATACGTATTGATCAGCAGCGCTAAAGCCTTTAGAATAGATTTTTAAAATAAAACAAAAAAATATATTTGACGTTTTGGCACTCAGGGTCAATGCTTTTGAAAATGTACAGTATTTATACGCTACGGCACTGAATGAGTAAAGTGGGGGTTATAGCAGGGAAATATGAAATCGTACTAATATTAATTACTAAAGAAAACGATGGGGTAATAAAAGTCCATTCCAGCATAAAATAATCACGTTGAGAGTTTGTTATTCAAACCTTCAGTTCATTTTCAAACGTGATGGCCTAGTGAGCAACACGCTCAAGCGAGGCATTATCAAAGTGACATACAAGTAGCACTCAATTTTCTATCCTTGTACTCCTACTGTCAAGATAAACAGCAGAGGAGATCATTCAAATTATTTTGTGTAAAGGCCCGTAACCGTTCTCTCCATCTTGTTCAAACTCCAGCTCCCATTTTGTACCAGAGGAAGGGAATACGTGACATTGCCAGATTTTCCTCAACTTATTGGCCCTCATTGCACAATGTTCATATTTGTTACGCAGATGGATAAGAGTTTTCTGCTTTGAAATAAATCAAGAAAGCAGCAAAGGATAAATGCAAATATAAGGGGTCCAAAACAATTAATTTATATTCCTCCCTGCCATAAATCGACTAATCAACTAAATCCTTTAACAGCAAAGTTTTCAGAAGAATGAAACAAGAATTTGGTTTCTGTGGGTCAGGTGTCAAATGTCTTTTCAATATATACTGTATGACTCACAATGCTAAGCCAGGACTTACATAGTAAAACAAAAAGCAGCAGCTTTTGGCGAACCCAAGCCTCGGCTGATTTCATAAAGGGCTAACAGTTTGACATTGCAAAAACATAACTCACTGTCAATCAAATCCTTCATTTATTTTGAAGTCCGCGGCATGTTACCATCATGCACAGTATTCACAATGTTTGGATTAGCTGGCTTGACTTTCTATCCAGTCCACCGCACACAGAATAAACATTTTTCCCATAGCAGGAAAAATTCCTTTGTATTTTTGTTTAAAATTAAAATCAGTCGTCAAATTACACACGGATTCAAGTTAGTTACATTTCAGTTTAACAAGACGTGAAAAAGAAATCATACACTGTACTTGGTTTGAAATGCAGTAAAACTAATAAAAACGGTTGGGTCAAAAATACAGAAACCCAATTTAGATCAAGAGTGGGCCAATCCAAATCCTGGGGTAATTTGACTCACATGTTCACGTTGTTTTAACAAACAACAAAAAGTGATTTGTAAAAGTAAACAAAACTTGAGTGATTTTGTACCGAAAAAAAATGTCCCAAAGGGACATTTGTTTCAACCCCCCAAAAGTGCATTGTTTTATTTTAAAAATAGGTTAGCGTTATGTTGGAAAACCCAATTGAATCCTTGTAAAAATTTATTTAAATTGAATGACCCAAAAAGTGGCTAGTTTATTAATCCCAATGCTTCACGCTTCGTGGCATCACAGCATTGCAGGTTACAAAATATCCTGCCCTGTTTTGTCCACCAAAAGAGACCTTCCCTTGTGCGGTCACATTCACTATCCACGATATCATATTGTTCCGAGCAGAGACCGGCAAAGCACACTTTTGTAGAGCCTGGCGGTTTTTGTTGTTACTCTATTCTTGCCTAAAATGAACTAAACTCATGCAGCCACGATCTATTATCTCAATCCTGTTTTGCTACGGCGAGGGACCGACAGAAGGCACTTTTGTTGGGGGGTGGTCTATTCTGGCCCGCTTAAAATCAAATGCAAGGTTGTGGCCGCAATCCATTATCGTGGACTGACTATTGCTGCAAGTGGGGCCCAACAGAGTGCATTTTTGTCAGACCTGGCAGCTTTTTCCAGCCATTCTGCCCACCAAAACCTGAGGTGTACTCGTGCAGCCGAAATCTGTTATCTCTGGTCTTATTTTGATGCGAGCAGGGACAAACAGAAGGCACTTTAGTCTAAAATTAAATGCATATACAAATAAACATGACTTGACTTGATGTGCCACTGTTGTAGCTACGATCCATTATCCTCAGTCAACTATTGCAGAGAGCAGGGGCTGGCATTTTTTTTTTTCCGGTAAGGGCTGCTGAAGCCACCTAAAAGGAACCGCATTGCTTTAGCTGTGATCAATTATCAAAGTGGTTAAGAGAGGCTACCTTGTGTTTTTATATATAAGGGGGATTAGAGTAGTGTACACAAATTTGACCTTGTGTTCTCATAGAACCAAAAATAAGGTATTTTCTAAACACTTCATGAAACAATTTAGAACCATTTGTTTTTGTTGTTTTGTACAAAACAACCCTCCAAAAACAACAACAATGGTTAATACTGAAAATCATGCTATTTCAAACTTACAAAATGACACAAAATTTTACTTTGATCAAAACCCCAAAGACATGTTACAACTCCTCCTAACGACCCAAAAAAATGTGTTGTACAGTATTATAGAAAACAAACAAATAAGTGGGCCATCATAAACGTTTTTTAAAAAAAAAAGTTTTGTTTTTTTAAGCTGCACACTACCAAAAAACAGAACCACAACTTTTGTAATTTGTTTATAATAATCCAAACATTTGGTAAAACAAGACAGTTGTATCAAATTGAGCCAAGTAATCGATTGGTCTTTTTTTTTACCCAGTTTGGCTTATTTTTGACCCATGTAAATACAAGTCAAGTCATGTTTTTTGCAAAGCCCTTGATCACAAAGAGTGTCAAGGGGCTGAACAGACCACAGATTATTGCAAACTTAAGACAATTATTAAGCCATCCCCTGATCTAAAACCTACACGAGGGCACGGAAAAACTCAAAAACCTCAACATGATAAAATCGAAGAAACCTTGAGGACGGACTGCACATGAGGTAATCCCCCTTCCAGGATGATCAGGTTGCAACGGATGTTGCAATAACAAACACTACACAGATATTCTCATCTCATCTCATTAGCCGTACCGCTTATCCTCATTAGGGTCGCGGGGGGGCTGGAGCCCATCCCAGCCATCTCCGGGCAGTGGGCAGGGGACACCCTGAACTGGTTGCCAGCCAATCGCAGGGCACACAGGGACAGACAACTCATTCGCCCATTCACACCTAGGGACAATTTGGAAAGCCAAATTAACCTAACATGCATGTTTTTGGAATGTGGGAGGATATCGGAGTGCCCGGGGGAACCCCACGCAAGCACGGGGAGAACATACCAACTGCGCACAGGAAGTCTGGAGCTGGATTTGAATCCACGACAGGTTCCCATGACATGAACTGTGCAGCACAAGCGCTAACCACTGCGCTGCCGTGCCCCACTACACAGATATTGTCAACATGAAATATAGGTCATTCATAAACTATAGAATATCAGTGTGTTTTAGGCATATAGTTAAACAGTTCCACTGAGGTTGCAGGGGAACAGAGCACTCCACAGCAGAATTAAAAAAATAAAATATATGAAAACATGTTAGATGTAGATAGTGCCTTTTTGGGTATAAACTGTGGATATGACAAAGTAGGTTTTCTAAGCTCAAGTTTAAACATGGAAAGCCAGTATTGCAGAGATCACTGTGTAAACGGCCAAGTAGACTTTGGTGAACAACCACAATGTCCCTTACAAACAATTAATGTTTACATTTTATAAATAGACACCATGACGTTTCCCCTTCAAAACTTCCTGTTGCATGTTTTTACTCACCAGCCGCGACATGGAACCTCATAGCAGAAAGTTAGCAGAAAATCGTGTAATTTGGCTGGGAGAAAAATAGACTAAACTTTTTGTGTATCATTGCTGCAATTCTCTCAGCAATGCTTACTTTAACAGAACCTGGGCATCACACACAGACGAACGAGCAGGGGAAGAAGGTAGTTTCCATATCCCTGAGTAAAGTGGGAAACTTGACATCATCTAATCTGAATCCTAATTATATGTAGATTACTCTGACCTGCCAAAGCTGTATTTGGGAAAACAAGGGGAGCCGTTTTGATTGGCTAGGTGATTGGCTGCAATACCTCCGTCTATTTGTTTTAGTCTACGATATGAGGGGGAAAAAAAACACTAAATTGGACTGTGAGTTGTGCTGTAGTGCTGCAAGACATGATTTTAAATTTCAGATTCTGCACAAAAGCAGTAACATATCACAAAAGATAATCAATTTATTTATGGGTCGCGTAAAATTTAGGCCTGGGTAAAGTTGGGCCACATTTAGAGACAAAGTAACCTCTAAAAATTAAAATATTAAGGATAATTAAAAGAATAAATACATCATTTAGAAAAAAAATAAGAACATATAAAACTCTATATGTAAGTACAAACATTGAATTAATATAACTTAAATTATAAGGTGTGTCTTAAATCTTTATTGTCTAAACATGAACAAGTTTGACTTGAATTTAACTTGCAAAATAATATAATGTAACATTTAACACCTCTGATGTATGATGACAGAAGCAAAAGAATATAATATAATATAATATAATAATATAATATACAATAATATAATATAATATAATATAATATAATATAATATAATATAACAACAGAATACAATAGAATAGAATACAATAGCCTTTATCGTCATTTATATCAACGTGGTGAAACATTTTATGAAACGAGATTAGACATGATGGTCCAGGGTAAACATGTCAAAAAATACTTAAAGAAAATAAAAATAAAAGACTGTAGTGCTAAGGGACTGGCCTAAGTCATAGTAAAAGTGCAATGAAAGAAATACAACCAATTTGTGTTATATAATCATGCTCAAGCAGATAAAACATGTCAAGTATCTTGGCTCAAAGGCAGAAACATACATAAGCAACGTACAAGGTGCATTCACTGTCCTTTAAGCTTCAGTTTAATTGTGGTAACAATCTCCTCCCTGGATGGAGCATTCATATATTCTTACATTGAACTTGCATATTAAGGCGGGGGCTTCACAATATTGTTCCGCGTGCTGAAATTGGCCCTCTGGCTGTTTTTTCGATACGCCTGCATTAAATTAAGCGATCGATTTCTTCGTCTACTTTCTAAATGGACTGTCCCACCTGCTCAGCTCCATTCTAAAGGTTGACCGACGCTGAGGGTGCTGCTAGTCTTTTCAAGACGATCTAATAACAATTTGTCTTTAAGCCAGAGTCCGCCTGACACTTTGTTATTCTTTCTGAGCCAATAAAATGGCCCGGAAGACAGCTGTTGCAAAAATCGTAAAAGAATAGTTGTCATGACTTGACGTGATCAAGACTGTTTGAATACTGATAGTTTTAAGGCAAAGATATTCAAGTCTATTCAATTAACATTTACTTGTACTTCATAACAAAATGTCTCAAAGGAATGTACTAGCCATGTAAAATTGTTCAAAAAGTCCATGACAACAACGGTGCAGCTTCCCAATACAGGCAGATGGTCGATGCAGACGTTGACATGCTTCTGGTCCAGGTACTGGTCCGCTGACTCCTCTTGATATGTACTTATCCCTCATTTCACCACCAACCAGGCTGCCGAAAAGAACAGGAAAAGCAAAGTATACAGTCGGCATGAATTATAAGCCATAGAATAGAAATGTGGTTGAAGTCTATTTTTCAAAACTTCCACTTAGGTCGCAGATCTTAGTTCATGTTTTTGTAATGTGGGAGTGAGTGCCCGGAAGAAACCCACACGACCATGGGGAGAATATGCAAACTCTAAACAGGAAGGTTTGATCTCATGACCTCAGAACTGTGCCGCATACGCGCTAACCACTGCGCCGCCGTGTTGCCCACTGTGGATTTATGTTTATTGTTATTCCTATTATTATTATTATTATAAGTATTGCTATTGTTATTATTCATCCATCCATTATCTTCCAGGGGTCGGGTTGCGGAGCCACCAGCCTCAAATGGGAAGCTTAGAGCTCCCTATCCCAGCCACTTCTTCCAGCTCATGTTGTGGCAAATACACTTGCAAATGTAGAATGGATTTGCATACATGTGGAAATTTAGAAAGACTTGCTTACGTTTGTGGGAAAAGGTCGGGTAGACATCCTTGAAGATACTCTTGGCAGACATTAAGTTTCCTTGAAGATAGCGTGCAAGGGACGGGACGCTCTGTACTTGATACGTGATACAGGACCGCCTTTTGGGGTGTACTCAATCGAAGCCTAATCGTCACTACCAGCTTTAAATACATTGTCATGTTCCTAGCTCTGTGAGATCTTTATTGACGCATCAATAAAGTGACATCTCCCTCCGTAACGAGGCTGGCTCTCTGTCTATTTCTTTTATCCACTTATGAGAAGACTTTCTCTCGATTATCGGACCTCCAATTTCTACAACATTTGGCGCCGCAACGTGGATTGGCACTAATTAAGTAAAAAAGAAAAGGGAAAAGACTTCTCAGTGGAACGGTCTCGAATGAGCGGTTGAGGTAAGGAAGATTTTTTTTTCTCTCCTTACTTCGGTTTGCTTGTCGAGATTCGTGGGGGGACAGGAGCCTGTGACGTCGGAGCTAAATTATGAGAATGCGTGCACGTGGAATTTTCCGTCTATAATCTGGCCCAAGTTCGGACGGATGAGATATGTAAACTGAGTTGAGATTTATTTATTTTTTTTTTTGTCCCGGGAGTTCGGTGCTCAAAGAATCCTGTTTGTTTTGGGACGTAGGCTGCTTGAAAAAGGAAAAAAGGCTAATTTTACCTGGATAAAATGGTGCAGCGGCGTCGGTATTTGTATATTTATGATTGTCTTGAGATCTGTGTAAAGCTGTGATAAGACGTCGTCATTTGCTGAAGTGACAGTTCGAGAGTGAACGATCTATATATGGTTAATACGGGGCATGTTTTATGTGTTTCCCTAGTCGATTGATGATTTGGGAGGGATATGTAACCTTGCACTTAGGAAAAAGTGTGGTGCATGGAACCTCGCCATTTTCTACAATCTAAAAGGTTATACCGGCGTTAGAAAAATGAGCAGTAATCAGATGTTGTATTATTAAGATATATTCGCATAGAAACAAGCGATACACAGAATGTGTGAGAATTGCTGACATGTTTTCAGTCTGGGAGATGTCTCATTCGGGAATGTTGGTGTGTGTGCCAGCTGGCGTTAATTGTGCGTGTGTCTCTCTGTATGTGGATGTGTGTTCTGTTCGGTTCGGTTTCTCCCCCGGCCGCCTGAGTGAGTGTGCGCGGGTGATTTATACTTAACTGTTTTTTGTTTTTTTGTGTTGTTTGGCGTTGGGAGAGGAGTTAAGGACGCATGGATGAATGATGGAGTGACTGCTTCTTGCTTTTTGTGGGTTATCCTGCCCCCACCCCACCCCCGTCTTTCCCCCGTCTTTCGCTCTGTGTGAGTTGAGCTCAACCGTGTATATTCCCGCCCCACCCCCGTCTTTCCCCCGTCTTTCGCTCCTTTGCTGTATGGAAAATAAAAAAAAAGTGGAGGGATTACTTAATTCGTCAAGTGCTCCGTTTGCGTGTGGCCTTTTGATTTGTGGGATCTTGTTCCGATAAACGTGATAAGTATAGTTTGGGTAAATTGAGGAAACAATTTGGCAAGCATTTTCAAAAGACAATGAGGGGCAGATTACTCGATCTTGAGGAAGACCATGACAAATTTAAGAATTTAATTGCTTAGGTGATCTCTTCATGGTCATTTAACCTAGACTAAACATCCGAGTTTGTAAACATAACCGATTTAACAGGATTCAGAAGTCAGACGGACTGTTGAAAAGGGCTGAAGATGGCAAAAAACAAACAAAGACGTTCACTCATCCGTTGTCTGCGCCGCTTGTCTACAGCAGGGTCGTGGGGACACTGGAGCACATCCAGGCTGTCCTCAAACAGTGAGCAGGGGGCAATCTGAACTGATTGCAGCCAGTTTCGAGGAGAAAGAGGTAGACAACTGGGCACCAAGGTCAGTGTGGCACTGATAAAGCTCATGGTCACATTCCAGCGGCGGATTGCGAGTGGAACGTCACGATGGACTGAGCCAGACGGCCAAGGCCGTCGACGAGGCGGTGATAACGAACAACACGAGTCTGCATTGAATCACGCTAGAATCTTGTTGATTGACGTAGTGTTTACAAATCTGAGGAATATTGATACGTTTGGATTGTGAATTATTTTATTTTTAACACAGAAATACTGCTAAAATTGTATTTTGAATCTGCTTTCCAGGAAAACGGTGATGTGTCTCCAGATGCAGGAGCATCAGGAGGATTATTAAGGAGAATAGGTAACAGGGGAATACCTTTGACTTTATATCAGATACAAGTGCACAATTTAAAAATATTATGCAAGGGGGGTGTGAAATAGCTGAAAAAAACAAGGTTACTGGTCTCCGTATTTACAGGCCACGGTAGAACGGTGAGAATAATATTAATAGGAGTAATAGGAATAATAGGAGCAGTGCCATCAAAAGATCTAGGTGCGGGAACAGTAATTAGGTTTTTGATTAGAGAAGTTATTCCGCGATTTGGCATACCGTCAGAAATAAGCTCGGATAACATTTGTTCAAAAGGTCGTGAAGGGCATCTTACAAAAACTACACATTAAACAACGGTTCGGTGAGGTTTATCAACAAAGTCAAGGGATGGTGGAAAAGAGTAAATGGAATATTAAAATCAAAGATAAACAAGATCTTTGTGAGTACTAGGCTCGACTGAGGGGATGCGCTACAGTTAGCGCTGATGAGTTATCGCATGCAAACTCATTGGATCACGCATTTAACACCGCATGAAATGCTAACAGGCAGACCAGCACCGCATCTGGGAGGTCCCTATAAGGGGCCGCCACTTGAGCAACTACAAAACACTACAAACTGAACTGAGAGACTGTATGGGACAATTGACGGCTGTCATCTACTGGCTGGTTAAGAGACAAGAGCCCAAGGTCGAACAACCATTTGAAAAGACGTCCCAGGGGGTCTCGTCTACATCAAGGTTACGACGAAAGAGGAACCATCCGAGGCGTGAGGGACCGTACACCGTCGTGAGGGCAACGCTGGCCGCAGTCCAGGTCGAGGGCAGCTCAAAAGGGTACCATCTGAACCACTGTACCACGGCTCACGCTGCCACCGTCAACGAGACCAAGCAAGATCAACAGGGCAGTAACGTTAAGTTAGGAAAACAAGATGTGGGTGACAAAGCTGTGTGTGATAATAAATTGTCTGATATGATTGTTACTAGGAGCAGAGCTCGAGAAATCGCAGCAGCGAATGGAAATTGCGGGTCCGAAAGTGCAACCGGAGATCCAAAGAGCGGCGCTGCAGTTGCAGACCATGACGCATCCTAGAGACAGCGGCCCGGTTAAGTGTGACACTACTGTATAACATGCCAAAACGGTTGAGGATTTGGGAAGTACAAGTACATTTTACCTCATGAAGGGCTCACTGGCCCTGAGGTATGGAAGCTCGAAAGTACCAAAATCAAAAATATTACAGGAAAAGAGAAAAAATGTGAGATATGACGAAAATGTGTAAAATATAATGTTTAAAATATGGTGCCATAAGAAACATGCACTCGAAATCTTTTAAAGGGACAGTGTGTATACATTGACCCCAAGATGTCTTTGCACTGTGGAGTGCAACCGAAGTAAAAGTGCTGAACAGGATAAATAAGGAGAGTCACAGTGCCCAAAGAAGCACTATTTTCTTCTAATTATTACTCTAGTTTACAGTCACGTAGTCACACCAGCGGTCCCTGTTTTGGATGTAAGTTGCTAAAAATACTTTATAAGAAAGCTAATTAAACGATTTAGGTTCACTATCAAGACATTTCTAATAAAAACTCGCAGGAAAAAACCTTAACCGAGAACGAACGTTTTATCCAGAAGCTGTAGCAAAGAAACTCAAACGTTTTGATTGGGTAAGTGTTAGGAGCTATAAACAGGACATGCGCACTTTTACTCCATTGCCCAGCGCCTGTGCTAAAAGTTAATACGTAAGTATCTTCAGTTGTAGGAATTTTTGACATTTTCACAAAATAACTTGGCTTGCATCAGGTTTTGAATCAATAATTTGAGACAAAATGACAGACAAAATGAGCCTCAGCACTCATAAGTGACGGCGGGAGGGAGTCGAATTTTAAGTCACTCAACACTCAAAACGTCACACAGTGAAAATTAAAATCGCTGAATGAAAGTACCGTAGAAATACTACGACAGTAATACGGTAATAGAGAAATGCCCCTAGAGCAAGGGTGTCAAAGTCATTTGAACTCGGGGGCCACACGATAGAACAAACATTCTGTCGGGGGCCTGAGTGGTAGATTCAAGAGAAAGAGAATGAGAGAGAAATAAAAGAAAAAGAGGGAAGGAAAAGGAGAGGCGGAGAGAGCATGAGAAACAAAAGAGATAAAAAGTCATGAGAGAGGGGGAAAAGAAAGGGTAGAAAGAAAGAAATCCAGAGAGAAATAGAAAGACAGAAGGAGAGAAAAGAAAGCGTGAAGGGTAGGAAGAAAGAGAAAAGAGAGGAAAGGAATAAATGAAGTTAGAGCAAAAGAAGTTAAAAAGAGAGAGAGAGAGAAAGAGACAAAATAACAAAGAAAGAGAAAAAGAGAGACACAGAGAGTGAAAGAGACAGAGACAGAGTGGGAGAAAAGGGGTGGAAAAGAGAGAGAGAAAGCGAAAGAAATACAGAACAGTGTCTTTGTTCAAGGCACCTGGGTTTCATATTTCAACCTGCAGCCTCTTTGACACCTGTGCCCTAGAGGTATACTAAACAGTATCACAAAACTAACGATTCAATATAGTACTTTGAAATAGAGACATAGTACACTACATCAATTAAAAATAAATAACTACAGAACTAAATACCAAGTTAAGTGCAAGAAGGGCATTTATGAGCTGGCTCTCTTCAATAAATTGAGAAAAAAAGCAGTTTTGTCCAATGAAAAAGACTGACTTAACCAATTACCAACAGCAATGACGTAATCTCGAAGCGACGAGATCTCATTAGCTAAGATCGGCGTGCAGAAGAATAAAAACTCGTACAGCAGAACCAAAGTAACGATGATGTAATGCGTTGAATCTTTGTTATAGAGGAATTAAATGATAATGACAATTTAAAGGAAAAGTTTGCGTCCCCAGCATGACTGATGCATCTGGGACACAGGTACATGGTGAAATGAAAACACTGAGTGTATACAAGATAATTATACAGAATAGTTTAAAAAGAAAGAATGTTTAAATAACAAAACTAATCATCTCTCGTTGAATATGCGAATGGCAAAAGGGTAAGAATTTTTAAGACGTGTAGTTGTGCTCCTAATAAAGCAAGGGCGAGTAAAACAAAGAAGACGACTGGAAACCGTCCATAATTTCAGTGTCCATCTTTTCGTTGGTTATAAATGGCCAAATTCAAAAGAGGCGTAATACGTAACAGGGTTGTTTCCTTAGTTTTTCTCATATTCAATAATAGATTACTAGTGGTATGAATGATTTCGAATTATCAAAAATTGAAAGAAGTTTGAAAATGACGACACATTACCAACAGGGAAGAAAATTCGAGACTAGAAATCATTAATAACGTAGCTGAAGCTATTTCAGTCACTGAATGAAATATTTCTTTTAAAAAGAAAAGAAAAAGAAAAACAAAGGGAACTAAGACAATTGCGTAAAAACGAAGATTGTTGCGCGGAATAAAAGATTATGATAATAATATAAAATAAATACGAGTCAAAAAGATAATTCATGAGTGACAAGTAGGTATTGCTTTATATCGAATCAACAATAAGAGATTATGATTACAGAGGGATGAAAAGACAATTAGAAATTTTTGACATTGAGTTCGAGTTGGCAGTTTTTTTTTAGGATAATTGATTCCACACTGAATTTTTTAGAGTGAGTGTTACGTTCGACAAATGATTAATAAGGGTGAAACAATAGCTGACTTATGGTTTGGTTAAGTTAAAATGAAACATTGTCTATGGAAAACAGCATTTTTTTTTTAGAAGACAATAAGAATAAGATTGATCAATCCTGGAAAGGATTAAAGGAATTAAAAATAACGGGTTAATAGATTTCGAGACATATCATGGTGATTTAAAAATATAACTGTATGGGAAATGAATGGAAATTAATTAAACTAAGATAATTAATGTCTACTAGTACTTAAATTTAGAGAAAAATTTAGAAATTGAATAAACTGGCTAATTTACTAAAACATCTCAGTACGTAATCACGATAAAACTTAACGAGACTCTAAGTGCCCCTGAATTCCACAAAAAAGTTAACCTAGTATATTGTTTTGCTTTAATTCTGAAAGAAAAGGAAAAAGAAACACTAAGACAAACATACAACATAAGTTATTTAAATAAGGATAATTTGCTGAAAATTGGGTATGAAAAACTTGAGACAAAAGTATGAAAAACAACACATTAGGTAGTGTTTTTGGAGTTCCCCAGGGTCTTGAAAAGCACTATATAAATCCAGACCATTTATGATGGAATGGAATATACCTTTACGGGCATAGTTACAAAACGGGTTCACATATTGTAACTGACAATTAAATTTGGCATGACACTCCATCTTCAGAGTTAGGTAAAGGATCGGAAAAGATAAGGTTATAGTTATAATTAATACAATATTTACACAAGAATGTGGATTTAAAATGTTACATACAGTTGAGGTTTGTGTAAATATGCATTTGGTGAAAAATAGTCATTGTAGTGCAAAAAAGAAGTTGTCAGCATTGTGCAAAACATATAACAGTATTTTTATAGATAAGCTATGAAAATAAAAGGAAATTATTAAAAGGATCAATATCTAATTGAAGGCAAGTAAACATAGACATAACATGTTGTTTTGCTTTAGAATAGGAAGATACGTACCACGCAGTACATAAAATTTTATTATGGAAAAAGATGCTGAGCACAGGGGTGAACGAATTAATCAGATAGATAGATAGATAGATACTTCACTCATCCCCTGAGGGAAATTCACATTTCCAGCAGCATCCCTGAGCTGAGAACAATACAATAATAAAGCCAAAAGAATACAATATACAAATACCCAGTGTGACGTGCAAATGCCCACTTTAGCATGTTATATAGAGTAACTAAATAGTGCTACACAGAATACATATTGCAGTAAGATTCGGTAATGTCCAATGTAGGTGGTGTTGTTTAGTGTACGTATTATAGAAAGTAGTCCAAGTGTTGCAAGGCACTATAAAGTAAGCAAAAATAAGTAAACAAATAAATAAATCACAAAAGTAGCGAAAATAACACGAGAGCTGCTGGAGTGGCTGCCATTCGTGACGGCGCCGGAAGTAACATTGTCAAATACATTTTTCCACAATTGGGTCAGAATTAAACCTCTAGGGTTTAATCCAGCCATTCATGTGCAGTAAACCAAAGGAGAACAAGAAATGGGATGGTAAAGTATTACGATAATGTAAATCCTACTACAGAAATTCTATGAAATTACTAGAAAACGGAATATAGAGCTTGAAAATAAAGACATAATATATGGTACGGCTATAATTCTAAAAAGACCAACTACAGAAATTCTGCAAGAATACTGCTACAAAACTACAACAGCATTAATACTAGCGCTACTAAAAAAAATCCTTCAAAAATACTACAACAGACTTCGAAAATATTACAGAATCTTATTTTGTAAATATTATAAGATACTACTGCAGGAATGGTTGAGTTAAGTGCAGACCGGACCAGAACTCAATCGCTTAACGACCAGTTACTTTATTCAGCAAAATTGTCCAACGCTTAGGGAATAAACAAAACAGCAACTGGCTTACAGGCAAACAGGAACTCAGACTAGGAATACTCATAAAACAGGCTTTTACTCAGAACGGGCAAGCCCTTAAGAAGGACACACGCAAATTAGACGGTCGCCACGGCGACCATGCTGGACATGACAGAAATACTACATACGTGCACAGCTACAATGACACAGTTGTACCTCTACTTATAAGTTTAATTGGTTCTAGCAGTAAATATGGAATGATGAAACTATTGTAAATCGAAACACATTATCAATTTGAATCAATTGGATTGAAACGGGATTAGTCCGTTCCGAAAGCAAACGAACCTTGTTGAATCAACTGCAATTGCCCTGAAGGTATGCTGGTGTTCAGTAGGGGTTCATACATATACACAAAATAGATAAACATGAAATAAATGTAATGAAATATAACATCATAACTGTAAATGAGAAAAACTGGATGTGTCCCCAGGCTCGTGACGCCAAAAGTTTGCCCACCCTTGACTTAGAACCATTGTTTCTGGGACGATGGACTGGTGGTTAATTGCGCTTTTAATGACGGATTTCTTTTTAGGTTCTTTTTAAGAAGCAGAATGTTGGAAAAAATTTTTGAGCTGATTGTAGGCGATGATGAAATAGGTCGATAATTCTCTATAGAGCGTGACGTCTCGTTTGGTTTCATGTTATAGTCATCATAGTTCCATTCCACTCCATTTAGTTATTAGTATCGATACGACGACACACACACACGCACACTGCTGTCGTCTTAATAAAACTGAATCGTCTCTGCACCGCACAACACAGTGGCCACGATCACACTCTCAGTCCACTCTTGGCGACCATACTCAGTCATCCCTCTCCTCAGAGCGCCCTAAACTTTGCTTCCTTGATTGAGTAGAAGGACGTGTATAAATAGTGCAATTGCGATAGAAGACAAGTTTTGAATTAATGAAATTCCGAGTATTATGGGATGAGTCAAACGAAAGAGAGACATAGATTGTGAACTTAGGTTTTAACTCAGGGGGGAAGTTGAGACATTCCGTAAAAATAAGTTAAAACCTAGTTTTTTCCGAAATTGATGAAAAATTGTCTTCTGAATAAGCTCTCCATATAACTGTTTTTTGAGATTCAAATTACGAAATTTGGACGGATAGAAAAATATTACACAGAAGAAATGTTGTAATATTACAAAATTTGCAATGTTTGTCAAATTGATTAACAAAAATCAATTAAGATAACCATTCACCATTAGCAAATCGCCCACATTGAGAACATTTTGGGATGGTATTTTTCATTTTTGGCAAAATCATTCACTTTGAGCGTGAATTACCTGCTTTCTTTGCAAAATACTGTTATTTTGAACAAATTTACTTACTGAAAAGATCATATATAGGTTATGATTTTTATAAAAGGCAGAACAAAGAGTGAATCATAACAATAAAAACGTCTTTTCTGGGGTTAAATTGACAATTTAACAATCTATCCTGGTCATCTGCCTCGAGGGGAATGGCCAACAGCAAGATAACACGTTGAAAATCAAAAGAAAATGCAAATAAAAAGTGCATACAAATTTTTTCTCGGATGTGATCAATCTACAAAAGAGAACACTCAAACACTCAAATCAGGGTAAATGATTCTGACAAGGATAATGGTTAAACTGATCCAGTGACTGTATTTAGTGAAAAAGCAAAATTTGAAATTTAGAACTGACGATTTAAAAAATAAATTGTTTATCTTCTAGTTAGAATTTTGGGATAGAATGCTCAAAATGGATAGGGCATCTTATAGTGGGGATTTTGATTTTCACTTAAAATAAATATAAAGACGTGCAACCAGTCGGAGTGCCGATGGACTACCAGAAACCAAATGTGTTAACGACAGTACAGACTAAAGTGACGGATAATATGCTAAACCTTAATGTGACGATACAGGCGAGAAGGGTACCGACACGCCAAAGTCCAGAAAAACCTACACCCACGGCGACAGCACTGAAGAGTGAGGTTACAACGCCGACAGCCAAAAATGAGTGCACGGCCAGTACGTAAAATTCGGGAGATTGTGTAGAAGAGGAAAACCATAACCCTAACTCGGTAGTTGTGTAGGCGCATGGTCTCAATGTGCACTGACTTAATTTGACTAATTAAAATTAAATTTTGTGGGCGCAATGAGGTAGACGGCAGCAAGGAAAGTAGCTCTGACAAAAATCACTAAAGAGTAATGTAATACTTGGAGAAAGACAGAAAAGGTATAAATTGTGACTCATATTAAAGACAAATTATTCAACAAAACATGGTCAAGAAGGGGAAACTTGTCGAGGAAAAGGGCGCTAAGGAGAAAAAGATCGAGGGAGCAGAAGGAATGGCATCGGTCGACGAGGGACGTGACTCGGCCATCCTCCACGAAATCCGTAAATTACGGCAAGAACACACTGAAGCAGCAAGGGATAGCAAGATTGCTATGACAAGACTGGAAAAGAGCATCGAAGAACTTCTGGAGCGCACTGTGTTGCTGGAGCGGAGGGTGGAAAGCATGGAGGAGCTACATGCTAACACGGAAGAGCGAACGTCAAAACTAGAGCAATTAACAGTCTCCTTGCTCCAACAAACCACCAAACTAGCAACAAAGTGTGAGGACTTGGAGTCGAGATCACGACGGAACAACATTAGGATACATGGGATTCCCGAGGGTGCCGAGAGAAAAGACACAATCGGCTTCATAACAAACTTTATTAAATCGAACATTCCGACAACCGAGCATATGGATGTGCGCATTGAGAGGGCACACCGCTCCCTGGGGAACACGTTTCAAGGTAAAGCACTGCCACGGGCAATTATCGTACGTTTCACCGACTACGTAGTGAAAGAATCCGTCATGAAAGAAGCATGGAAGCAGAAGACAACGTACGAAGGCAAGACCGTTTACTTCAACCAAGATTACACCACAGAAATCCAAAAAAAGAGGAAACAAGTAAGGGACGTTATCAAAAAGTTAAAGGAAAAGAACGTAAAGGCACAATCACCATATCCCGCCCAGCTGAAGATGTTTTTGGACTCAGGAATAAGAACATTCTCTACACTGATGGAGGCAGCAACATTGCTAAAAGAAATGGGGATCGAAGTGGAAGAGGACAACACGGAGACACTGCAAAAGATGTTGTCAAAGAACATTTGGACCACAGTGACCGGAATCGAGAGGAAGACAAGGGAACACCCCCATCATAGAAGGTGACTTACAAGCTCCTATGGAGCAAAACGAAGCCATATTCGGATTTGGGGAGAAAGAGTAAGGACCATATATGCCCTTTCTATTATAAATTCAATAAGTTAGAAGTAAGTTAAATACCAAGTAAAATTGTTATCTTTGAATTAAAACAATGTATGTATATATATTGGCATAGAGCTACTTTAAAATATTTAGTTAGTTATAACTATGGACGACGGTACAAAAGTTGTTCACGCACTGAGTGCATATTTCCAGGAGGGTAGCCACAACTCTCCAATTGGACTCTTGGAAGACATGGGTTTTTGTTTTTTGGGTGTGTTTTTTTTCTTTTTGGTGGGAAATTATGTGTGCTTGTCAATATGTTTGTTAGTAATTTGGTTTGTTTTGTCAATGGAGGTGTTAGTAATTAATGTAGTGTTTCTGTATGCTTCAAAAATCAGTGAGACTCAATACAAAGCATGAGCAATCTAAATATTGTTTCATATAATGTACATGGGCTAAACCACCCCATCAAGAGAAAAAAGATATTGAATCAACTCAAGACATTGCAGAGCTCAATAGCCTTATTACAAGAGACACATTTGACCGAAATTGAACATAAGAAGCTAAAAAGAGAATGGGTGAACCAGGTGTTCTACGCATCCTATGGTAAAAGGAGGGGAGTAGCAATTTTACTTGGAAAAGGGGTGGCGTTTAAAGTCGAAAAAGAAGTGAAGGACAATCTGGGGCGATATATAATGATTATAGGGTCAATGGCCGGTTGGGAAATATCAATAATGAATGTTTATGCACCAGTTGAGGAAAAGGGGACTTTTTTTCAAGTATTAGCTAAAGTAATAACCAACTGTGCGAAGGGAATGTTACTTATAGGAGGTGACTTTAACACTGTACAGAATTGCAAAGTGGACAAGTATCCTTCAGTACACGGAACAAATACAAAGACGTCGAGGATGTTAAATAACATAACTAAAGAATTGGGATTGATAGATCCATGGAGAGAGAAGAATCCCCAAACTAAAGACTATACTTTCTATTCAAACCCGCATGGCAGCTACTCGAGAATTGATTACTTTTACATTTCAAGACAACATATGCATACAGTAGTAGAGTGTGGTATAGAGAATATTACTATAAGTGACCATTCTCCAATTACTTTGAAATTAAGTTTAGACAATGAACCCCATTTTAGGTATTGGAGGATGAATGTATCTCTCCTCTCAGATAAAAACGTAGTACAGGAAATAAAACGGTGTATAAAAGAATATTTCCAAATCAATGACAACAATGAGGTTTCTCCAACAATATTATGGGAAGGAGGGAAAGCTGTAATAAGGGGGAAATTAATAGAAATATCGTCCCGGCTGAAACGAATACGCTTAAAGAATCAGAAGGAATTGGAGGATAAGATTAAGGAACTAGAAGAAGAACATAAAAAAACACCAAATGAATCCAGATTACAGGTATTAAAAACAACCAGAAGCAAATTAGATGAACTTTTGACAAATAAAGCAGAAGGGGCTCTGCGCTTTGTGAATCAGAGATACTATGAAATGGGCAATAGAGCCAGTCGACTGCTAGCCTTCCAACTTAAAAAGGCCCAAACAGATAGAATTATATCACAAATAAAACATCCTATCTCTAAACAATGTTTAGTAAAACCCAAAGGTATAGCAGAAGCATTTGCAGATTATTATAAAGAATTATACAAGGACTCAGAAAATGACTTAGATAACTACACGGCACAAAACTTTTTAGGAAAACTACATTTACCAACACTAACAGGGGGGGATACATTAGAAATTATTCGCCCCATTACAAAACAGGAAATACAAGATACAATAAATAACTTAAAAATAAATAAATCACCAGGAACGGATGGATTCCCGGGGGTGTTCTACAAAAGCTTTAAGGAAGAATTAACACCAGTACTGCAGAAAGTATTTAACTATGCTCTAACAAAAGGAGATCCCCCCAAATCATGGTCGGAAGCCATCATAACAGTCCTGCACAAAGAAGGAAAAGACCCAATATTGTGTGAAAGCTATAGACCAGTTAGTTTACTTTGTAATGATCTAAAAATTCTTACAAGCATACTGGCAAAAAGAATGCAGAAATTTATAGCGAAATTAATTAGAAATGATCAAACAGGGTTTATTCCGGGAAGGCAGGGTGCAAACAATATTAGGAGGATACTAAACATAATTACGAGCACAAAATCTAAGACCCAACCCTCGATGTTACTGAGCTTGGATGCACAAAAAGCTTTCGATAGGGTGAAATGGAGCTTCTTACATCAATCACTTATAGCTTTTGGCTTCCCTCCAATATTTGTTGAATGGGTGAAAATTATCTATAAAAATCCGAAATCTCGTCTTCGAGTAAATGGTCACTGTTCAGATTTCTTTGAAATCAAAAGAGGAGTCCGGCAAGGGGATTGCTTAAGCCCACTCTTGTTTGCAATAAGCATAGAACCACTCGCAGAATCAATTAGACAAAATGAGCAAATAAGGGGGATATTGGATGAAGGAGGAACAGAACATAAAATATCATTGTTTGCAGACGACCTGTTGGTAATGCTGAAGGAACCTTCGTTATCAATACCACCACTGTTGGAGAGCCTTAAAATATATGGAGAAGTAGCTGGGTATTCAAATAATGAGAGCAAATCAATAGCAATGATGATATCGGGAAAATGTCCAACAGATGTGATTGAAAGGTTTGATTTTAAATGGACAAATAAAGGGTTTAAATATTTGGGGGTGACCATTACACCACATTCCACACAGCTGTTTGATGCAAATTATGGAATGTTGATAAAAGAAATAAGGAAAGATTTGGAAAAATGGGAAATTTTGCCCTTAAGTCTTATCGGCAGGATAGAAACAATCAGAATGAACATATTACCAAGACTATTATTTCTGTTTCAATCCCTTCCAATTCTGATCCCGGCATCCACATTTAAAATGTTAAATAAGTTAATAGCAAAATTCCTTTGGCAAAACAAGAAACCTAGAATAAAATACAAAACCCTGTTAGCTCCTAAAGAAAAGGGGGGCCTAGACCTACCCAATATTAAATATTACTATTGGGCAGCTCAAATTAAAGCACTCATCTTGTGGATTACTACAGACAAAGATGCGATATGGGTGGACATGGAGCAACGATCTTGTCCAAATATGCTGGTGGAATCGTTACCATACATATCAGTCACGAGGTGGAAGAAATTAAAAATCCAGAATGAATGGATTAAGGGAACTATTAAAACTTGGTCAACAATACAAAAAAAATTAAAAATATCAAGGTCTGTGAATAGGGCTACCAAAATAGCGAAAAATCCAGACTTTAAACCTGGGGGTATGGAGGTAGGGTTTCAAAAATGGGCCCAAAAAGGACTGATGTTGATTACCCAAGTATTGGAAGCACAGGCAATGAAATCATTCGAACAACTCCAACAAGAGTTTGACCTACCCAGAAATGATTTTTACAAATATTTGCAACTAAGGCATTACCTCCAGAAACACGAGGAATGGGGTAAAATATGTAAGGAGCCAACTAAGGTAGAGGAATTATTAATATCGTATACAAAAGGACAATCAATAAAGGGGGTTATATCAAAACTATATAAAGCCCTGAGAATGGATCTCAGTAATGAGGACATGGCAGTTAAGGAAAAATGGGAACAAGAAACTAATGTAGCGATAAAAGACAACGAATGGGAAAAAACATTGAAAGAGGGACACAAAATAACCAACAGCCCGACATGGAGGGAGTTTGAATGGAAAGTAAAAATGCGATTCTTCTATACACCCTCTATCACTTCGAAATATAAAAATACCTCAAATCTATGCTGGCGTAACTGTGGGGGGGTTGGTGACTTTACACATATTTTCTGGAATTGCCCTGTAATATTAAATTTTTGGAGAAGTATCCAGAGAGAAATAAAATTAATCACGGGCTGGGAGTTGCGGTTGGACCCAAAGGCTTACATAATAGGTATTTTGCCAGAAGAATTACTATCTGGTCAACAGAAATATATACTAAGGGTAATGCTTCTGGTAGCAAAGAAAATGATCACAGTGTCCTGGCTGAAACCACAACCTCCTGACATAAAACAATGGAGAGACAAATTAAAGCAAATGTACATTATGGAAAAAATCACTGCAAAACTTCAACTGAAACTTGACCAATTTGAGAAAAGATGGAAGCCTATCACACAAATTTTACTTGATGTCTAAACACCTCCCTTTATTTATTATGTGCGTTGTTTTTTTTTTTTTTTTTTTTTTTTTTTTGGGGTGTATATTTTGATTTATTATTTTATATATATATATATATATATATATATATATATATATATATATATATATATGTATATATGTGTGTGTATATATATATATATATATATATATATATATATATATATATATATATATTTCTTTTTGTATGGATGTATTGTATGAACATTTATTCTTCCTTTCTATTAATAGTATTTTTTTCTTCTTTGTTGTTTCTTCTGTTATTTATGAGTGTGTCAAGTGTATATATTTTGTGTTGATGTATGATGGAGGAATCAAACCTCTGTCAAAATTGGTGTGAGAAATAAAAAGTTAAAAAAAAAAAAAAATTAAATTTTGTGGGCCATTTGTCTTGTTTTATGTTTTATGTTTGTTCAATGTTGTAAGTGTTTGTATTCTTTCCTGTATTCTTATCTTTCTTGTCTATATGGTTGTCCAGCGTTTAATCGGCCCACGTAACTGAAAGGATTAACAGAAAAATATCGAAGGAAAAGGAAAAAGGGAACAATACAGTACTCATTGAGACGAGAAAAACGTTTTTAAAAAGGTAGACGGTTTAAAATGTATTGTTTTAGATAGAACCGATAGGACGTCTCGTTAGGAATCGAAAACGTTCGTTTTTTTAGAAATCGTTTTGACGCTAAGGGTGTGCAACATAACGTCCGAGAGCCTATGGAGTTCCCAGAAAAATAAATGTTTTTCCAGTTGGAAGACGATGAATTTAGGGGTGAAAAGTCTAGAAAAATTAAGTTTGGTTATTTTAGGTGCTTTAGATTATGTTAATGCCAGAATAACACCAAGAAAGGATAGGATAATAACAAAAAGAAAAAAGTTAACCTATTCCGGTTTTCAGTTCAAAATTGGGAAAGTTAAGGAATGTGAAGACGAGGAAAAATCCAATTGAGTGTATTGGGATGGAGTAATTTGAGAATGAAAAGCATTGTTGTACGAGAATAGTGGAATAGCGTGAGTAAATACTTTCTTTTCATTGAATATGGAGGAAAGATTCATTGAGTCGAATAAAAATGAATAAGATGAATCATTGTGAATCAATGCACGTCATTTTCACATTAAGTAGGTGAAGCTAAGATAGTAGATTGAATTGGTTTGGAAAGGAAAATAAAAATAAATAAACAAATAAATAAATAAGTGAGATGGTTATATGTCAATTTCCCATTAAACTAGTGGGCTAAAAAGAATGTGTTAGAGGGCGTAGGAGAAGGGAAAGTTATGTAGAAAATGGATTGTTGGCAGAGCAAGTAAGGAAGTTACAAGTACAGAAAGATAAAAGTTAGTAAAAGAAAATAAGAAGGGGAAAAGAAAGTAGACATTAAGGAAGAGAGGGACATGCAAGTAAGATAAGAAGGTAAAAAGGGGAAAAGAAAGTAGGCGTTGAGGAAAAGAGAAGAGAGGGACATACAAGTGAGGAAAGGAAGAAATGAAAAGGGGAAAAAGTAATTAAATGACATATTTTTGTTGACAATTGGCCGGAGTTAAAGAGCATATATTCCGGATGGACGTGTATAGCTAGATACCATCGGACAACCGAGAGGAATTCCAGAGGAATTTAAAGTTAGGAATGAAATTAAGTCTGGATTAGAATCGATATTTATCTGGATAACTCCGAAAAAGAACGCAGAATGGCTTAATTACATTTATTGATTTATTACAACCAACGACGTTTTATTAATTACATTAATTACATTAACGAGGCCTTTAGTGCAGTAGGAGAGCCAGTAAAGGAGGCGTGTGTCATATGATAAAGGAGGAATGCTGTACTTATATACCTTTAAACACAACCGAAGCAGGAAGCTTCACAAAAGCACTGTCAAAGATTCGTGAGTTGAGCAATGAAGTGACAGTAAATACTGAAAAGAACAGTATCTTTTTTTTTTTTTTGGTTCTCGTCTACATTTGGGTACTGGGGTAGTCTGTTAGCGAAAGGGGAAATTTTTGTGCTAACTGTCGTAATAATTATGTGTTTGTTGTGTTTCTGTGCCATACCTATTCTTAAAAGAGGAATTTTTAAGACTTTTGGAGAACAAATGACAGTAGTGGCTAATACTAGGGTGGCAGAAGCTCAATTAGCACAGTTAGTGGTTGAATATCCAAGCTTATTCCTGAGTGAGGAGGAACAGATGACTCAACTAAATTCAATGCCTTGAATTTTATCTGGCAACGTTAATAGTCAGTCTACATTATAATAAAAAATGGAGCATCTGCGGAAAGAGACACATATGATGATCTGGACTGAATACGATATCAATTAGCACTATTGTTAAACACGCAACACACTATATAGCACTAGGAATAACAGCAACAAATATATTGGTTTCTGATTGTGATTCTTTTGTTGGTATGTCACACTGCCGGGGAGCAAGCTGCTGTCTGGGATGGTCAGGATGCATCGTCGCTTCCGGGTTTTTGGCTGCATGGAAACTGAGCGTGATGCCTGCTGGGATGAACACTCACTCCAACATCTGACTTCACGACACCCGTTGACGAATACGACAATGCATGGTCTTCAAATTGTTCACGGGGGTCAGGCCAAAGGCCAATGTGGATATCACTATCCAGTCATGCACTCATCTTGGAATGTATCGACGACTGTTACCGAAATTTGTTATCACTCACTTATCAGTTCATTTATTCATTTACCTTTATCACGTACCGATCAACCGTCGACGGTCCGCGTGTATAATCCAGTGTGTACGGATAAAGATAAATGAAGGGGGGGTTAGTGCATGGGTCAGATGTTTGGAGTGTTGGGGGTTTTTGTAAATGAAACATGAACAATGAAAGTTAGAATGATCACAGCAGGCTGACCGCCAGAATTTTATTTTATTTTCGATTCGCGTAAACTCTGTCCGTGTATTGATATCTATGATTTGTAATACTTTGCCACTACTCTGTATTGATTTTCAATTTTAATTTCCATTCAAAATGGGAGTATAAACTCCCAAAAGGGGGGATAAGGTAACAGAAGAAAAAAAAAAAAAAAAAAAGGGGGGATATGTTGTGGCAAATACACTTGCAAATGTAGAATGGATTTGCATACATGTGGAAATTTAGAAAGACTTGCTTACGTTTGTGGGAAAAGGTCGGGTAGACATCCTTGAAGATACTCTTGGCAGACATTAAGTTTCCTTGAAGATAGCGTGCAAGGGACGGGACGCTCTGTACTTGATACGTGATACAGGACCGCCTTTTGGGGTGTACTCAATCGAAGCCTAATCGTCACTACCAGCTTTAAATACATTGTCATGTTCCTAGCTCTGTGAGATCTTTATTGACGCATCAATAAAGTGACATCTCCCTCCGTAACGAGGCTGGCTCTCTGTCTATTTCTTTTATCCACTTATGAGAAGACTTTCTCTCGATTATCGGACCTCCAATTTCTACAACACTCATCTGACGGGATCCCGAGGCGTTCCCAGGCCAGTCTAAAGACGCAGTCTTTCCAGCGTGTCCTGGCCCGTCCCCGGGTCTTCCTGCCGGTGGGGCATGTCCGGAATACCTCCCGAGAGAGGTGTCCATGAAGCAGTAGCTCAGGAGGTAAAGTGCTCATCTTGAGATCGAGAGATCGCAGATTTGTTTCTCAGCTCCTCCGTGTTATATGTCGAAGTGTCTTTGGGCAAGACACTGAATCCCTGATGCCCCGATGAGCAGATAGGTGCCTTGCATGGCTGACGCTGCTATCGGTTAGTTAGTTTGTGTAAAAAGGAAAGTGTGAAGCACATTGTAAAGCGCTCTGGGAGGTCTTCATTGACTTGAAAAGCACTATATAAATGCCACTAAACCACTAAATTTGTATTTACATTTACAACCTTAGTAGATGTCCGAGCCACCTCAACTGGCTCCTCTCAATGCAAAGGAGTCCCTCCTGGATGACCGAGCTTCTCACCTTATCTCCAAGGGAGAGCACAGACACCCTGTGGAGGAAACACCATTTTAGCCTCTTGTATCCGGGATTTTGTTCTTTCAGTCATAACCCACAGTTCATGTCCATAGGTGTGGGTAGGAACCTAGACCGACCAGTAAATTGAAAGCTTTGCCTTTAGGCTCAGCTTCCCTTCACCGTGATGAACGGGTACAGGGTCAGCATGACGGCAGACACAGCACCGACCCGTCTTCAATCATCCATTTCATCCTACCCTCACACATGAACAACACCCCAAGATACCTGAACTCTTCCACTTGGGGCAGGATTTCATCCCCGACCCAGAAGGAGCATGCCACCCTTTTCCGGCTGAGTATCATGGTCTCAGATTTGGAGAAACTGATCTTCATCCTGCTTCACACTCGGCTGCAAATCGCTCCAGTGAGAGCTGAAGAACAGGGCCTGAGGAAGCCAACAGCACCACACCATCTTTAAAAGCAAAGATGCAATGCTGAGTCCTCCAAACCTGAGGCCCTCTCCACCAAAGGTGTGCCTAGAAATTCTGTCTATAAAAGTTATGAACAGAATCTGTGACAAAGGGCAGCCCTGGCGGAGTCCAACTCCCACAAAAATGAGGGCCTAACATAAAACCAAAAGCACAAAGGTTCAACAAGCATCACGTGGCAGATGTTTTTTTATTGCCGCAACGTGGGTTCAAGCCCGCAATACTGTATTACTTTAACTTGCATGAGTACATTTTTGTTTAGAATTCGGAAAAAGGCAAGCAATCAGGATGAGTGGAAAGAAAAAAAGTGAATAAGTTGACGAGAACATGTATGTATCTATACAAGTTTGTTCATGATTGAGCCCATACCAGGTGGCCAGCAATGCAAGTGAAAACTAAGGCAGAAAGAAATTAAGATGTGCTGTAATGTGGAACACATTCATGTGAAATGAAAAGGTCAGCGAGGAACGTACTATTTATGAGCACATCAATTTCGGAGGACTAAAACTTAGCAGCATCGCTGCTTTTCCAACGAAACTTGTGTGTCCAGAGCAAAAAGAAATCTAAACGTAAATCTTACCACTTGAGAAACATCACAATCATCTAAAGAATCAATTTATATCCAAACATCTGTAGTTTTATCTCCATTATGTAATCAGAGCTTTGCAAAAGGAAAGGGATAGTGAAAAAAGAGAGAGTTACCGAGGGGTCCGAGTCGGGGAATAGCTGGAGAGAAAAGTGGTTCCTCGACAGATATCAGAGGCTTGGCTCATATCCAAAGTCTTGGGTGGGGAAGTTTATAGTTAAAATCGCTCCCACTTTTCTGTTGTGTGTTTGCTGGTGTTGTTGTTGTTGTTGTTGTTGTTAAGTCACTCAAGGCGCCTGTGCTGGTGTGGGACGCAGATGCCACAGAGCATTGGAAACAATATGGCTAAATGAATGTAATTAACTGAACATCAGAAACGAAAGCTATTTTTGTGTTTGTGGGTTTTAGAAGATCAAGACAGGAAAGAATCTTACATGCATTTCTTTCCTTCATAGTTTGTCTTGCGACTGGTAGGGTGTGCAATTAAAAGCAGCGAGGTTTGTGTCTGGTGAGGCACAGTCAGATTTACATATTTACATCAGATTTATCTTATTCACCATTTGATTAGTAGAGCAAGAAGGAAATAAACTGTATAAAATGTAGCGTAGAAAGAAACGGTGTTAATGTCTTATCTTAGATCAGGGGTCGGGAACCTTTTGGACCCAAAGAGCAAAATATTTGGATTTTTTTTTGAGAGAGAGCCACACTGTATATTTTAAGACCAAAGTCAATAAAACCGTCAAACCCGCTGTTGAGACAAAAGCTAACTCTTCAGCGCATTTTATTTCACAGTGTGATATTTGATAATTTGATAACATCTATGAAATAAAAATAATTCCTGAGCCTGTGTTCCATATGAATATGAATATAGAACTTAAAATCCATCTTCCTCCTGCAGTTACTAAAGAGTGAATGTCACAAAATACTGCAAGCAAGGTTACTAATATATTTACCTTCAGTGTAGACCGCGTTGGTTAAGAAGAAAGAGTGCACACGTCATACTGTACAGTATTTAAAACTCCATTACTACCGCTCACCTAGTCAAATTGTTCTCTGTGCTTTGTAAAGTTGTAAAGTGTCTCAATAATGATTAGATTGTATAATGAGCTTCTATATAAAGCAGGGGTGTCCAAACTTTTTGCAAAGGGGGCCAGATTTGGTGTGTTAAAAATGTAGGGAGGCCAACCTTGGCGAAAGTTCTTTACATATAACAGCAATTAATTTAAATACATTTTAGCAAGCCGTTCTGTGATTCACATTTGCTTTTTTATTTTAATCTCAGCTATCTTAAGCATATGTTTTGGTTCATTTGAAACATGCATATCAAAATTCAATTGACATTGAAAATTGAAATTAAATATTCACTTAACTTCACTTTTTTCAACACTTTAATTAACATTTTTGTAACAGTTGAAGAGGAGTAATTGTACTCTTGGGTGCAAATTACATTTGAAACATAAAACAAAGATCTCACCATGGCAGTTTAATTCAGAGCTTCGCGGTCTGTAATGGTTGTAAGATTTTTTTTTTTTTTAAGGGGCTACTTTGCAGATTTTCACTTTTTGCGGGAATCCCCCCTCGGCCGACGACCCTAGCACGGCGCGCCGTTCTAGGTTTTGGTGCGGCTTCCGCTTTACCTCCCCCCCTAACCCCACAGGTCCCCCCAGCTACCCCTTTCCCCCGCGGCCGCCCGTCCGTCGGCCGGAGCCATCGAGGGCCGTGTAGCGCCATGTAGAGCCATCGCGGCCCAGGCGGGAGACGCCGGGCACCGGCCTCCGCGCCAAGCGCCCGACCCGCTCGTCTTGTCGCGGTGTCGTGCGTATCGCGCCTGAAAGTACGTGCGCCGCGGGTTAGGGGCTCGCTCGCGGGAGCGACCGATCGGCACCCGCGGTGCGGTGCAAGTATAAACCCTGTCGTTAATTTGTCTCCGATCGTCCCGGGCGGACGTAAAATCGCCTAGTGTACGACTCTTAGCGGTGGATCACTCGGCTCGTGCGCCGATGAAGAATGCAGCTAGCTGCGAGAACTAATGTGATTTGCAGCTGCGATTGGCTGGCAACCAGTTCAGGGTGTCCCCTGCCCACTGCCCGGAGATGGCTGGGATGGGCTCCAGCCCCCCCGCGACCCTAATAAGGATAAGCGGTGCAGATAATGAGATGAGATGACACTTTTTGCGGGTGGTTTTGCTCCCCATTAACCGGGTCTAAAAAATAAGAATTAAAAAAAAAAAAAAAGCTGCTCAATGTATTACCAGTACGTTTATTCTACACCCGGGCCAGGCGTTATTGATTTTATGACGGAGGCTGCATGCCGGATGAAAATTGTGGCTCTTATTTAAGTTCATAAACGAAGTGTCTTCTCACACAAATACGTCGACCCAAACAAGCTTAGCATTTTCTTACCAAATGCTCGAATCTCTGAAAACATGTCCTTATTCAGCTGTAGGTAAAAGTTGGCGAGAGTAAGCTGCTGGTGCTGACCGCGGATCTCTGCGTCACACTTCAGCTCAATGACCTCCAGCTGCAAATGGTCTGGAACATCATCTGTGTCCACGGAGAAAGGTGAGAAAAAAGAGTGATCTCCTTCTCGATTGCTGCAAAGTCCTGAAAGCGTTGTTTAAACTCTTCAGCCAGAGATGAAATATCTGACGCGTACCTCCTTGTTTGCACACTGACATCGCTCTGTGGGAATCTGGCCATGATTTCTTGCAGCGCTGGAAAGTGTGCAGTGCTGGGCTGGGTCGACGACAGGTGTCTTTCAAACAGTTGCCGCTTGATTCCAAATGCCTTGACATGTGAATATAGTTGGCTTATGACTGGTGTTGAGGACATTAAGATGCTTTGTAATGTCAACTAGAAACCCCAAATCAGCCAACCAAATAGGTTCACTTAGTTCTCCCATAGGTTGTCAAAAACTCACCGATTTCTTGCCTAAGTGAGTAGAAGTGTGACAGTGCGGAACCCCAACTGGGCCATATCACGTCTTTGTAATAGACAACATCTCCATATTCTGCATGAATCTCGCAGAGAAACTGTTGGAACTGACGGTGGCATAGCGCTCTGGAGCAGATATAGTAAATTGATTTTATCACCGTTCCCATAACATGTTCGTATCAGAGATGTTTAGCAACACAAAACTTGCTGATGAATGATGCAATGGAGTTTTACAGCTTTCCCTCCTTCTTCAACTTACTTTGTTACTTATTAGTGTTGCTAGTGAATTTCCCTGCGGGGATGAATAAAGTATCTGTCTATCTATCTATCTATCTATCTATCTATCTATCTATCTATCTATCTATCTATCTATCTATCTATCTATCTATCTATCTATCTATCTGTCTGTCTGTCTGTCTGTCTGTCTGTCTGTCTGTCTGTCTGTCTGTCTGTCTGTCTGTCTGTCTGTCTGTCTGTCTGTCTGTCTGTCTGTCTGTCTGTCTGTCTGTCTGTCTGTCTGTCTGTCTGTCTGTCTGTCTGTCTATCTATCTATCTATCTATCTATCTAATCCGCTTTGTTTGCCAGTAATTGATAGCGCAGCCATAAGTATTTATCCCCGAAATTTTATTCCACGGGAGTTTCATGTTATCCACGGCAGCGCAATCAGAAGATGATAAATCTGTTCCTCTTGTTTGGTTTTTCAGGCTCTGTAGGTCAAGTAGTTATTCAGTAATATTCATTTCGTTGTCCACTCCTATCAAAAAAATAAGTAACTGAGCAGTGTCAGAGGTGTCTGTGCTTTCGTCGCACGCTAGTGAAAAAAAGTCAAACTCCTTTCCTCTGACTCCCAATTGTCTTTTGATGTCCGATGACACCTCCTCAATCCTGTGCGCCACAGTGTTACGTGCCAGGCAGATTTTGGCAAACTCTTGGTGCTTCACAGGACAGATATTTTTTACCATTGTCATCACACAGTCTTTGATAAATTCCCCCTCTGTGAAAGGTTTGCAATGCTTTGCAATCAGCGCTGCTACCTCGTAATTAGCCTTTGTAGCATTCTCGTATGACTCTCGAGCTTTTGTAAAATATTGCTGCTGTGACATTAACCTAGCTTCAAGATGTTTCATTTTCTCGCTGCGTTCGTTACCTGTGATCTTGTCATGTGCGTCAGCATGTTTTGTTTGGTAATGTCGCTTCTCATTGAACTCTTTAAAAACAGCCTTTACAAATGAGGCAGACACAGTTGTTACGTATTTCAGTGAATAAATAATCCAATTTCCACCCATCCTTGAACCCTTGCAGTCAACTTTTCTACTTTTGTTAATTGCCGCCATTTTAGAAAATTGGGGGGCCTCACATACTAATTTGATGTTCCTATTTGAGCCTCTAGATGGCAGCATTAGAACACGCAAGTAACAGCACTGCTGCTCAATGTATTACCAGTACGTTAATTCTACACCCGGGCCAGGCTTTATTGATTTTATGACGGAGGCGGCATGCCGGATGAAAATTGACCACAGGCCGCATTTGGCCCCCGGGCCGGACTTTGGACTTGGCTGATATAAAGGATTACTTAGTGACTTACAGCCAAAGTATGGTCTGTTGGTGTGACATATTGACTGTAAACTACAGTTAAAATTCTGTCCAATATATAGGGCACTGAACCCTCTTGACTGTATCGTCTCGGCTTCGCATTTGCAACAATCCACTCTGTATGTGGCAATTCAATGAGCAAATGCTCATATTCTATATTATCTCCGAGTCATATGTACTCATGAAATGAGCCATATATAGATCAGAGCCATTGGATGCCTTAGATCATAAATGAGGTTGGTACTCTGTTCCTTTTGAAAAAAGAATGGTGGTTAGTTTGCTAATTCTTTCACTATTTCTATTGTTTGTGGCTATGTTGTGCGCGAAATCTGAAACCTTGGTCTCACTATTGCCCTCTGCCATTAGGCAAACTGTTGGGTCTAAAAACGACCACTTACATGTGGGAGAGCTATAAAAATTGGCTAACGCTGTAGAAATACACCAGGCATGAGACTTTTTGAGTTTTCTTTACAACTGCAGTTGGAGTGAGAGAAAGTCGACGGAGCCAGCTAATTTACCCACTTTCAGCTCGCCAGCATAACTCCTTCAGACCCTCTCCCTTTCTGCCTCTGTGTTTTATTGAAGTCACAAAGGTGGAAAAGTACTAAGACAAAGAGAAAAGACCACGGACCACCCCCCTGGAAATGTAAACAAAGACAGGAAGACTAGGTAACGCCAAAAGGGAACATGAAACTGGTTTAGAAATACACACCTTCGAGCAAATACCTTTAAGCCTACTTTACATAAACGAACAATGTCCTGAAGATAGCTCCTTGCGTGCCTCACTCTACATCTGCAGATGCTCAGCACAGTAATACATCGCATACTGCTGGCATTGAAAAAAGACCTTACGGATAGATAATACTCTCCATTATGAAAAAAGTCCATGCAACGAGAATAATAATACTGATTGGCTTCCTTTGCTCTTAGCTTGCTAATACTTTCATTAACTCTATTATTTGTGGCTAAGTTGTGCGCCAAATCGGAAATCTTGGTCTCACTATCAACATATGCCATGATGCAAGAGATTGTTGTGCCTCACTCTTTATGTGCAAATGCTCAGAGCAGTATTACCTTTCAACATATTTGTATTGATAATGATCATAATGTGATGTTAAAATGTGGCAATTTTGAAAAATAAAATAAAAAAATGGAGATAATGAGAAAGACCTTTAACATTAAATAAATATAACTATTAAAAATATGCTTAATTTCATATTTCCATAATGACAGGTGAGACAGCCGGACTGCACGCCACGTGTATGGTATATCTGATGTAAATCTGTGAGACTAGTTTCGATAACCGACACATGAATTGCATTTGTTAAGTTTTTAAGAAACTGCAAACAGAACTCCAAGAAAAGTCAATTGGGTTGCCAATGTTACTTACCCATGTAATTGCAGAAAAACCTCAAGATTAAAACCTCACTTAGCGAATAAATAAATGGATGAAAGGTTCTGCGGCTACATGCTGGAAGTGCTTGGTAAATGTTTGACTTTTTTTTTTAGTCGCTAAGCTTTGCTGTCCTGTCTGAAGCTACAATGTAACATACCAAGTCAAGTCAAATAATGTTTATTTGTATAGCCCTTTTACAAGAAGTCTGTCTCATGGCTACACAGACCACAGATTATTGCAAACCACGGACTATTATTACATCATCCCCTGATCTAAAACCTACATGAGGACAATGAAAAACTCAAAAACATCAACATAAGGAAAATGAAGAAACCTTGAGAAGGGACCACACGTGAGGTAATCCCCACTTTCAGGATGACCAGGCTGCAATGGATTTTGCAATAACAATACACAGATATTGTCAACAGGAAATATAGTTCATTCATTGGCTTATGGAATAGAAGTGTGTTTTAAGCCTAGATTTAAACAGTTCCACTGAGGTTGCAGATCAGATCTCCGGGGGCAGAGCATTCCAAAACATTGGGGCCCGAACGGAGAATGCTCTCAAACCTGAGGTTCTATTCTTGGCTCTTGGGATCACTAATAGACAAGCATTTTCAGAGCGAAGGCTCCGGACCGGAAAATAAGGAGAAATTAGATCTGAAAGCAAGTCCATGCATGATTTTGTATAATACCAAACGAACCTTAAAATCACATCTTAAGCTAATAGGGAGCCGATGCAGGTTAGCTAAAATCGGGATAATGTGATCAAACGTTCTTGTCTTAGTTAAAAGCTTCGCTGCAGCATTTTGTAGCAGCTGAAGGCTCTTGATTTTGGACTTCGGGAGACCAGAGAGTAGTACATTACAGTAATCGAGACGGGAGGTAACAAAAGCATGAATTATAATCTCCGCAACGGGCTGGGACAGAATTTCGGAAATTTTAGCAATGTTGCGAAAATAGGAAAAAAGCTGTTCTAGTAATATTCTTATGTGTGTTTGGAAAGACGGATTGAGGTCAAATGTGATATTACATTTGTCAATGTTCAGAGCTGTTTTTGAGAACATGTCACCTCATTTAGATGGACCAATACTTCACATTTCGGTCTTTTCAGTGTTAAGGCGCAGGAAGTTGAGTGACATCCATTCTTTTATTTCAGTGAGGCAAGCCTCCAAATTTCAAAAGTCTAGTGGGGCATATTGCTCCATCGGAAGATATAGTTGAGTGTCATCTGCGTAGCAACGGAAACTGATATTATACTTGCGTATAATATCACCTAATGAAAGCATGTAAATGCTGAATAGAAGGGAGCCAACTACAGAGCCGTGCGGAACACATCAGGTAACACCAAAGGGGTCAGATATTATTTCAACATATATAACACAGTGCGTCCTGTTTGAGAGGTAGTATCTAAACCATAAGAGGACGGTTCCTGAGAGACCAATCCATTTTTCCAACCTGTCTAGTAAGATATTAAGGTCCACAGTGTCAAATGCAGCACTTAGCAAGAGTGATGAAGCGCCGGAGTCCATTGCCAGTAGAAGATCATTGGTTACCTTAATCAGGGCTGTCTCAGTAGAGTGGGTAGCCCTAAATCCTCATTGCATGGATTCAAAAAGATTATGCTCGGATGTAAAATCATTCAGCTGCTGTCCCAAAACTTTTTCAAGTACTTTAGAAAGAAACGGTAGGTTTGACACAGGTCTATAATTGCATAAGCTTTCTGGATCAAGATTGGGTCGTTTAAGTGTAGGTTTAATAACAGCAGACTTAAAAGCTGCTGGAACAACACCTGAGGAGAGTGATATGTTTATAATATTTAGAATTGAAGGTCCAAGGACCCCAAAAAGACCTTTAATCAGTGAACCCGTAAGCGGGTCAAACAGGCAAGTAGTAAATTTAGCCGTACTAACCACCTGAGTAAGATTATCAAGTGACAGATCTCTAAATGGGGAAAAATCCATGCACAGCCACCATTTCACGCATCTATAATTTTGAGACCCTTTGATATGTGACGTATTTACATGGTGTTTAGAAATCGCTTCCTGTATGCATTGATCTCTTGCTGCTTCTATCTCAAATAATCTGTTGCCTCGTTAGCGATGCTGCAGTGTTGAAAAGGATTTTGGGTTGTTTTTTGCAGCAATCACATTCGAAAAATAGTCTGATTTTGCAGAGGTATGGGCTGCTTTATAGCACAACAAGCTGTCACACCAGGTTTGATGGAAAACTTCAAGCTGGGTAGTGCGCCATTTTCATTCAGATTTCCTGCATTCTTGTTTAGGCGATGTAGTAGTAAACCAAGGCGTGCATTTTTTTGGGTCGTGTTTTAAGCCGTAGGGGCACCTCGGAATCCGGGACACTAGCTCGAGTAGCATTAAACTCATTCATGAGTGAGTCAATCGACCCTAATATAAAGGAAACAACGCAACTAACCCTTAAAGAAGATCAGAGAGCTCTGGAACAGTACGAGTGCAAATATTGCGGCCGTTAAATCCTTTTGGTTTCTTTAATACAACATTAAGCCAGCACCTCAAATGTAACTAAATAATGATCAGTAGTAACGTTAGTGCACGGTAACGCCGTCACATTGGAGGTTGAAACTGCTCGAGTCAGAACCAAGTCCAGTGTGTTTCCATCTTTATGAGTCGACAAATCAATCAGTTGATTAAAACCAAATGTGTCAATTAGAGACCGAAATGCAGCAATAAGTGAACTGATTAGGGACTTCATATGAATGTTAAAGTCCCCCATAATCATTATTTTGTCTGCATAGGTTACTTGGTCAGACAACAGTTCTTAGAATCCATCTAAGAAAACCAAGTATGGTCCTGGGGCGCGATAAATAGTTACTACAAAAATTGACATAAAAGAGGACCGCATGACAAGAGCCTCAAACTAATCATCAGAGGCACGGGGAGTAAATTTAAGTATTTTTTCAGAAATAAGCGCAACACCGCCACCCTTCTTCAAAGAGCGTGCTACATGACAGCTCACGAAGTCAGGGGGAGAAGCCTCATTTAAAGGTAATAACTCATCTGGTCTCAACCAAGTTTCACACAGACCAATCTGGTTAAGTTTGTGATCACGAAGAAGATCATCAACAAGTAAAGCTTTAGGAGCAAGCGATTTAATATTTAAAAGACCAAATTTAAGCTGTGCTGAATCTTTGAACTTAGCTGAAGTATTTGTAGAAAACGCCACAAGATGTCGCCTTTCGGGCATGTTGTGTCTGTAAAGTAAGCTACTTTTAGTTATTGTGTAATTCTAAGACTCCTATGTTACAAATTACCTTGCTAAGAAATTAACTTGTTTAACCTGTTTTTCTATTTTAATACACAAGTAATCATACACACACACACACACACACACACACACACACACACACACACACACACACATATATATAGACTCACTCAAAGATACACGCATTTCAATATTTCTCCATTGTATGTAATGCGCATGCGTGACTTTTCAATAAATATGCGCTACTGAACCGGAAGTGGTCAGAAAGATCCGGACAGCCAGAGGTGCCACGTTGTACTCGCTGACGGGTCCTTCTCCTACTGCAGTAGTCCCTTTAAACTTTATCTCCTGCGTTTGCCTGCTTTCTTTGGTCAGCCGAAGGGGCCGGGTCTATATTTTATTTTTGGACCCGACAGTGTCACAGGCGACGGTTGACAGACAAGATCGATGAAGAAATATTGGTAGAATTAGGTGCAATTCCATTATCATCGTGTCCTTCTCTGCTCTTTCCAAAATTAGCTTTGCAGTCCCGCCGATGTAGCTGCCTTAGCTTAGCACCATGGCCGAGCGACAGCTTCGCTTTTGTTTGCGATCCCTACGCGGTCTCCACCGCTTCCTAAGTGGGTTTGCCACCTCCAGATATCCCTTAAACCTTTATATTTCTTGTGGGATATCAAAGGTGGCATAAAAAGTGCCAAAAAAGTCGTAATTTAGACCCAGACCCAAATTTAGAAGTTCCTTGCGACTATAGCTATTATTAGCCATGCATGAGTAGATCAGGCAAATTTACTGTAAGTATTTCTTTCCTACAGAAGAAATCTACAGGATCTACAGAGCAGAAGTCAATGGAAAAAGACCAAGAGGAAGGCCGCGATTGACGTGGATGGATGGTGTTATGAGTGCACTAAATGTCTAAATATAATGGAAGCTAGAGCTCTTGTTGGTGATAGAAAGGATTGGGGAGGTGTTGTGAAAGGATAGTCTGATTGTGGACGCGTTCTAAAGGATGGGCTGGGCACCCGTATGATGCGGCATGGGTAAACAAGTGAAAGCTGTCGGGCCCTGCTGTTGAACAAAAGAGTGTGTTGTGTCACCCTGACCCGAGTGACATGGCCGCTTTCTGGTGTCCCATCTCATCTGGAGGGACGAAAGCATGACCAACTTGGGTGCCGAGGTGCCTAACTTGTTTGGGTGTTTGGGCAATTGGGTTGGCCATGGTCCAAAAATTGTTTTGTGTTTTTTTTGTTATTTCCCTTTTATTTTCTTTGTAATTGTATGTGTGTGTCTTGCTGTCGGTCACCCCTCTTGAGGGATATGACCAAGGTAGATAGATTGATAGATAGATTTCTTCCCTGACTGCCCGTCACTAGATAGTATTTGCTTTTTCCTACATGAAATTGTTTAATTACAATATAAATTATAGAGAAATAGGAATTTGGAAGAAATATTCAACAGTTTTCCATCTTCGGAAACAGCCATTTTGAGTTTGTGTCAAGGGTTGCTCAGGCTTCAGCTAACGACCGATCATTGCTCTGTTTCAAAAAACAGTTGAACTGTGATTGGTTGTAGAACTGGTAGATTTTGCTTTGTAAATCATCTCCTATAATTCAAATATGAATCAAAATGTCCTGTTAAGATTTGTTGGGGTATATACAATATATTATTGTTCGAGAAATCTTCGATCCTCTTAAACACTACTCATGTGCTACATACACAGAAAATAAGATGCCACTATTAGGAAGTCTTCTGGGGCTGATAAAAATTTAAAGAACTTTTGAACTTTTTGACCCACTAAAATCTTTAAAAAAAACAAAACAAAATGATAGTACTGACAAATTGAGTATGAAAACATGTGCGGCTGAATAAATTGTTGTGACTCAGGAAAGACCAGCTGTCAGTTTGAGCACATTCCAGATGTTGAATGGCATGTGAGATATTTCAATGAAAATAAAGAGATGGTCGTCTTTTTTCCAGATGTTTTAATGGACTGTTTTTGTTGTGTGCATGCACTCAATCGAGTGGAATTAGACTGCACAACAGCTACAGCATAACAAATTGTTCGAGGGCTCACCCACTGCTCCAGACTGCTGATTAATACTCTTGCTTCCTGCTTTGTTTCAAATTAACTAAATTAATCCTGCTCTTTATTAATCTGGCTGAATCACCGAACAGGCTGATAAAACAAGTCCCGGCTTTCTTCACAAGTGCCTTTTTATTAAGACTGTTTGCAAATATTTTGCCATTTCTGCTTCCCCAAATATGTCAAAGGTTGAAAATCATGATACTTCAGCTTCTTCTTGTGACTGGAGTTTGGCTTTATGTACTAATGTGGGAGGACTGATATATCTGTTGTGGACGTGATCGTTAGGTAAGTGGGATGTGGAGGGAAGAAACTCCCGATGACCCTGACGCTCATGACTCTCAAGAAAAAGCTTGCTGTGTCTGCTTCCATCCAGTAGAGCAATTGGACAGAATGTGACATTGTTGAAGAACATACTGCACCAAGCTAGTCATGATCGCTCACATAATTTCTTAATCAATAACTTCTTTACATATTTAGTCGTAATGATGTAACTTCAATTTTATTGTCAGAAATGTCATCAAAAGCCATTGTTAGGTCTATCAGTTCATCAAGTGGAAAACATAATGAGAGACAGAAAACATAATTTTCAGTTTATGACTCGATGTAAATGGCTAAGGAATGCTTGCGCGGAAGATCACATTAACTCCAGCTTTCGTCCCTCTTAATAAAAAAGAATCCTCCTAGGGCAAATTTCGAGCTGTTTGAGTGGGATTTTTCTCAGTGCTCCATTCAACTCTTATGTTTAACTTTGTAATAGATTTGCAATCAGCTTATGGCCTGCCCTTTTTTAATATAAAAATAACAGTAAACAACCTTAATCTTTGCATTAGTGAATTCCTACAGAATACTGTTGTAAAACCTTCAAAGGAACTGCTCATCTCCAGCTTTTATTTTGACTGACTCATGTATAGAATAACAAAACAAAGAAAATAAGACGTTCCTCCATGACAGACAGACAGACGGAAGGACAGGCAGACAGACAGAATGTCTTTTTTGAAAATATCACTGAATTTTAGGTTGAGTTGCGAGATAGTGACCAGTTGGTTCTAGTTATACACAAAACACTGGATAATGGATGAATAGATGGTTCAGGTTTTGACGATGCAGGTTTTGACGATTGATACCAAAAGGATTTCCAATGACAGACCAAGGGGAAAAAAATGGTTACATTTTTCAAATTTTTTGGTCAAAAACCTGAACCCTGTTTTGTGGGTGTGAGTTCTGATAAGTTGTTGTCTAGTGTTTTGAGATAAAGTAGCCTGAAATAGGAGCTTTCTGCCTTGTTGTGGCCCCCATCATCCATCTGCTGAAGTCACGTATGATTGTTACGGAGACCTCTGACGTGCATGGCTGCATGTTTGTGTGTGGAATTTCAGTCCATTGGTTGGCCCTGCAGGAGGACCTTTGGGAAGTGAGGAAGTACAATATGGCCGTCAGGTGGAAGGGTGATACATCTCCAGTGTGCTGCAGCTGCAAAACGGCGGACTCGCTGAAAGCACTGGGGTATTGTAAAAAGAAGCACTTAACAACTAGCGGCTCTGCTAACACTCATAGGAAACCGGAAACCATTCCAAACACCACAGGAAGAAAATAGGGAAAAAGAGAAAATGAATGGTGAGGACAGAGGTATAGTTACCTTCACCTTTCACTTGGTAAATGCAGTGTACTTTTTTTACTTTCACACTCCCTGGGACCCTGAGGTGAAAGGACCGACCAATCAGGATTAGCGAGTCACAAAGGACTTTGGATAGCCTAGAATAATGAAGATAAAGGAATGACCGGCCCCACCTCACTTCCTGACAAAAAGTGGAGGCGGGATGGAATGCCTGGCAAGCAATGGGTGTGTATCATATGTGGGTGTTTATGACAGACAATTGTTCTCAACACAGCACTGAGCACTTAAGTTTCCATGCTGAATGAAGGGCAACGATTGAGCTCATCCAATATGGAAGGGATGCTCAATACAAGCCATGCAACTGGTTAGTAATGAGTTTTTGTGGGACTGTGGGTGTGAGAAAGTGCAAATGCGCAAGTGTGTCTGGGTCTGCACCTGTGAACTGAGGCACAGACGCTCATTGCTGCTCTTAATTATCTCGAGCATAAATCAACCCTTGCTATGTTGCTGTGGCAGCCAGTGCTGGCGATGGCAGAAAGGTAAATGCAAAGTAATTTCATTAAACTTTGAATGAGATGGTATTTATTTTAAGGAGGGTGATGTTAATATTAATTAATCATTCTGAAGAGGGTATTTAAATGACTGTTGGAAGTCTTTTTCTGCTAGGTTTAAATTTAGAGGGCTCCATGCTTAGCAGGGAAATCCTTAGATCGGTTTCCCCAGCCACGTTTTTCCCTGATCCATGAGACCCTACAAAATCAGATTGAGATACTTGATTTTTTCAAACCGTATTCCAACTCCTGAATCTCTGTTTCCAAGGAACATGGCCAAAAATCTCACTGATGCGTAAACCTCTTCATCTGGCTCTTCTCAACTTGGACTTCACTTAGCCCTTTGTGACCATAAGTGAGGGAAAGAACATAGACAAACCAGCCAACAGAAAATTTGAACATAGAATTAGTTTTCCAGAATTACAAAAAAAATTGAGAATTACAATTATTTTCATTGTCGGTGACAACAACATAGTGAATATTGTTTACAACAAGAAGGGATATAGTAATCTGGGATAAACATGTAAAAAGAGAAAATTAAGATAAAAAGAATGTCAGGATTAATGGGCAAATATCTACAAGGTAGTGGTTAGATACTGGCACAAGATGTAAGTGCATATTATCAATAGTGCAATGAGAAATAAAAATTTGAAAATTTAGCAGCAACCAAATTTCTAAAAGATACGAATACCCATTTTTCTATACAAAGGCCGGATATATATTTTTCACTGCTGTGTGGTGATAGCATTAGACAAGAAACTCTCACTGAGCCTGTTAGTCCTTGTTTTAACGGACCTGTAGCACCTACCAGAAGGCATCAAGTCAAAGAGGTGGGGTCCGGGGTGTGAGGCCCTTTATGATGTTGTTGGATCTGCCGCGGTAATGCAATCAGACAGTGAAAGCAGCCGATGATTTTCTGGGCTGATGACTCTATGTTTTTTCTATCTACTGCCATGCTCCAATTCTACTTCACAGTAAATTCTGCACCGATACGTACTAAAACTGCTGAACTTGGGGCAGGATCTTATCCCTGTACTTGGGCCAGTATCTCGTCTACAACCCCAAGAGGACACTGCTTTTACAATTTATGACCACAGTCAAGTTGGAGATACAGGTTTTCATCCAAACCGTTTCACACTCAGTTGACAACTGCTCCGATGAGAGTTTGGGATTACAGTTTAAGGAAGCCACACCACCACGTCATCTGTTTTAAGCTAAGATGAATACTGAGGTGGCCAGACCAAATCTTTTCACAGCAACATTAACTACACATAGGAATTCTATCCATGAAGGTTTTTTGTCAGAATTTGTAGCCTTGGTGGAGTCCAACCTTCACTGGAACAAAAACACAAATAATTCAAAAACTAGGGATGCAATTTTATTGGTCCAACAGATAAAAAAAACACACGCTATTATACTCAATTAGCTTTGTTAGAATGAGTCATAAATGCTCCTTATTATAATATACATTGAGCTTCTTTAGAAAGAGTGGCAACATGTGTATCCTCTCTACTTTCTCATAATGTTCATTAGAGAGCTTGACACATGTCATTTGCATGGCTTAGAATGTGTACACACTTTTTATGATTGTACTACAGTACTACAGTGAGTTTTTTATTGTCACAGGAAGTTTGTTTTGTTCTCACTCCTTTGTGTGTTTGTACTTGAACAACAATTTACTTAAGATTTACAGTTCGGCTGCGCTGGTTGATTAGGATTGACCCGGCGAAGTCAGCAATCGAGTGTGTTAATCATGATACACATTGTGTTACTTTTCTGTACTGGATATTACAAGACGTGGTGTACAGATTTTAATGACTCGTACTCCTTTAGCAAATCATTGCTGACATAAATTTGCTTGACATGCCTCATTATGAGAAACCTCCACAGCCGGATTCGGCAAATCGTTACATGAGTGGCTAACCAGATAAACTAGTGAAAAAAGGTTTGAGTATATTTAAAAAGCAAAGACATTAATCTCTGAATCATGGCCCCTAATAGTGAAAAGTAAGAAGCAGTTAAATCAATGCTAAAGAATTTCAGGGACTAGCTAAGTTTATAAAAATGTAATTCTGGCATCTGTGGGAGGAAGTGTGTAAAATTGTCAACCTCTTGAGTATGTTGAGCAATGTACTATAATTACAAACTTCTAAATACAAGAGCATTTAAAAAAATGCAATTTGAAGGTGCTGTATGGAATTTGGGCCTTTTTTTTTTGCTTATGACCGACATCTCCTGGCTTGTCTTATCATTGCAGCCTCTGTCAACCACCTTATGTTGCATGTGTACGTATGTACATTTAATAGATGCGCTCGAAAAAACTACTCTTTTTTTCATCTTTCCTACAGATTGGGTTGGTGTTTGGACTATTTTTGAAACAGACCCTTTCTTACTTTCACCATTTTCATGCTTTACTAACAAATAGACCTCGCAACCCTACTAGGATAAGCGGTGCAGATAATCAATAGATGGACTAACAAATAAAAAAAAAACAAGACTGCAGGCACACACATGAAGTCACACTCCATGTATTTTTTTTTTCTTGAGTAATAAACAATTGATTAGATAAATAAATAAGTAAATAAATAAAGGGGGCAGCACGGTGGCGCAGTCGTTAGCGTGGGTGCGGCACAGTTCTGAGGTCATGAGATCGAACCCCCTGTGTGGAGTTTGCATGTTCCCCCCGTTTCCTCCCACATTCCAAAAACATGGCAGGTTGATTGGCCGGTACAAATTGTCCCTAGGTGTGACTGAGCGAGTGAGTTGTCTGCCCCCGTGTGCCCTGCGATTGGCTGGCAACCAGTTCAGGGTGTCCCCTGCCCACTGCCCGAAGATAGCTGGGATGGGCTCCAGCACCCCCGCGACCCTACTGAGGATAAGCGGTGCAGCTACAGGATGGATAATGGATGGATAAATAAAGGGTTCAACTTCACAGGTTTTGACTAGCGCGGGACATTTTTAGAATGCATCCCCGCAAAAAAACGAGTGATTACTGTCTTGTTATTTCAAGTGAGTTCTACCACTGGAGGGCACTATATAACACACAGCGGCTTTAAAACCATGTATTCCGTCCGCTCCGAAAGAGTCTTTTACTGTAAGGAAAGGACCTGTCTCGTAAATAACATCTGTGATCAAGTCCTGAAATAGTTAAACACAGAATAACTATTCACAAAGAAAAATAGGCATACGGGTTTTTACGAGTGGGTTCATAAGTCACATAGACTTTTGCCTGGGAAGGACATCAGCAGACAAAAGGAGGTATAACGGTTGAGCCTGACGGGCGACAAGGGCAGGAGAAGGATGTCTTGGTCTGCTGGGAAAATTGACATTTTGGCTGGGAATGGCTTTTTAAAAGGAGCATTTTTCCAGATGCCTTAGCCCTAAGTGACGCCTCTGTAACTTCTAGTAATTCAATTGTGCCACATGATTTCCCGGCGACTAATCTACAAATAGGCACTTAGTGAAAATAGCTTGGAATCCAGGCCCAAAAGACCCGAGTTAGTAAGGGAAGCAGAGGAGGGTGGATCATAGAGGGAAAATGGTGGACCCAGGAGGATGCACTGAATGATTGATGGAAATGGGATGCACAGTTTGCAGAATGTAAAATGAATGTCAGCCACGGTTAAAAAGAAACGAAAAAACATGAGTCAAGGAAAGAGTACTGAGGAAGTTGGAACCGGAAGGAACTCATCAGAGTCAAACATTACACGTTTGCCATATTTGGCATTGCTTTCAGGTGCGTAGGGGTCTGGCACACTGGTTCCGACCACAGCAGCCACCCCAGGCAGGAGACATTAAATAATATTAAGCACGGGCACTGCAGGCTTTGGATGATGGCCACATGTAGATATCTGAATTGTTACAAACAATCCAAAGAAAGTTCTTTTGGGAAGAGCCAAGTTATAGTATGCCTCCCATACCCTCACCCCCTTACACACATTCAAGTGTATGATAAGGACACTCATTCATACATGAACCACATACTGTTCCATGAAATTCCTTTCAAATGACCAATTTGGAGATCTTAAAGGTTTCTGTTTTGAGGCTGGACTGTATGCTCACAATGATCGCTCAAGTGCCACATTGGGAGGTTTGGATGGTATTAACTTGCAACCCCTCAGAAAAAATCCAGTACCAAGGAGAGGAAAGAAGGGCACAGTTTCCATAGTAACCATCTTCGACCAGGTGGTGCACTATTTTCTATTTTGGGCGCAAATGAGCCCTCAACAACTTTGGAAAACAAGCAAGCCAATGTAGGAACATTTGTTCACTTTTAAAGAGGATATGGGGACTTGTATTGCTGGGGAAAAAAAGAAATGCAGTGCAGTATAACAAACACAACCTGTTCGGAATCACGATGCACCTCTGGAAGTTGCGAAGGGTAGGCGGGCGGGAGGGGGCATGGCTTATACAAGAACAATAAAAGCAATTGGGCAAACATGCACACATAATTTATAGAAAAACAGTGCTATTTTTTCTTTATATTTGTAAAATTATTTTGAAACCCACAGTGCTTGAAGAAAAAAGAAAGTGCATTAGACATTACCCAGAAATCGAAAAGGAACGATTCGAGTGGTTTGAAGACCAAAAATAAAAAGGATCTAACACAATTACTTTTTGAATTAAGTAAATACTAACTGTAACTAGTTACTTTTTTAGGTAATGAGCCCAACACTGGCCACAACTAAATCTAGACATGCAGTGGCACAACTATCCTGCCTTACAGTGGCTTGTGAAACAATTTGGCCACCTTGATTTTTTGTGACCTTTCGCCACATATCAGACTTCAAACATAAAGATATAAAACTTTTTTTTTTGTGAAGCATCAACAATAAGTGGGACACAATCATAAAGTGGAACACACTTTATTGGAGATTTCAAACTTTTTTAACAAATAAGAAATGAAAAAGTGGGTGTGCAAAATTATTCAGCCCCTTTACTTTCAGTGCAGCGAACTTTGTCCAGAAGTTCAGTGAGGATCTCTGAATGATTCAATGTTGATTTAAAAGACTAACGATCATAAATGGAATCCGCCTGGGTGTATTCAAGTCTCAAAGTTAAGTCAGTAAGGTTTTTGAAAAACTGGTTCCTCTAGCTCGGCTCACTAAAAAGTGCGGACTCTTCCGGCTCCCAAACGTCTGTTCAGATTGTTTCTGTTGCTTTCGTCCGTATGTTAACAATTGTTATGCCACTTTTTGCACAAAATGACTTTTTTTTTTTTTTCAAAGTGGGGGTTAATAAAATAAAAAAATACATGAATAAAAAAGTACATGAACTATTTTCTTTCTCTTTAATCTACTAGTCCAGCACCCATGAGAGATTTTTTTTCTATCATTTTGCCCCCAAGCTCAAATGAGTTTGACAACTCTGCGCTAAATAATACACAATGTCCATTTAAGTAGCCACAGCTGCCCTGGGACAGACTGACAGAAAATTTATACATCAGTCTAAGTGGCACAAGACAAGTTATAGTACTTATAGATTAAGAACAAGAAAGATGGACTTTGTTCACTCCCACAGCAGCACAAAAATAAGGCTTTAGGGTTAGGGTTAAGCACACCACAACAATGGTTAACCCCCTCCCTTCCAACCCCCAATTACAATCAACCAAAGTGATACATTCCCAAATTAAAGGGAAGAACTAATAATAGTACACTGGAAACATTTTCTGGGCGATCCATTAATAGTCACTTATTTCAAATCACACTGGGAAACCGACCAACAGGATGAAATTAACAAAATAGGTGAAAGCAGGCACACTAGCGGCATGTTGACAGGCTTCTCTATTTTGAAACAACCACACTCAGTTCAACACTTGTCCTCAGCAGACCCTCTTTCTCATCTCCAAGGATCGTTTTGAAAGGCTTTGTGACATTCTTAGTGTATTGAATTAATATTTCTTTGCCAGTCTACTTTTAAATTTTAAATACCTGTAATATTTGTACATTCAAATTCGAAACTCTTCAGAATTGGCCCCCAACACCCAGCGCAATCTAATCGTCACTTGCCAGCTGATACAAGGGAATATGTGTGTTGTCTTCATACTCATATTTGCCCACCTCATACTTTGTATTGTCCTGTCTTTTTCCGACTGTCTGGCTGGTGGTGATATGAAGGAGAAGGACGATTTGTAATGAGTTAGCGGACCAGCGTCCAGACCTGAAGCATGTCAACACCTGCATCGTCCAGCCGTCAGAGATGTGAAGCTGCGTTGTTGCTGTTATGGACTTTTTGGACTAGTTTACGGGCTTGAGGCGTCGTTGCGTCATGCAATTTCCAGACAAATTTCAACATGTTACCTCTAGTCTCATCTCATCTCATTAGCTGCACCGCTTATCCTCAGTAGGGTCACGGGGGTGCTGAAGCCCATCCCAGCAATCATCGGGCAGTGGGCAGGGGACACCCTGAACTGGTTGCCAGCCAATCGCAGTGTTACGTTTTATTGATGTTTACCATGTTAGTGTACTGTAACTCAATGATAAATCTATTCCACCCTGGTCATCGAGGAAGGGGGATTAGCACTTGTGAGGCCTCTTCTCAAGGTTTATTTTTTCCTCACGCTGAGGTTTTGAGTTTTTCCTTGCCTGCATGTTGGTTTAAGATCAGGCGATGGTGTAATTATAATCCTGTGCACTCCTTTAAGACATTTTTGTGATTAAGGGCTATACAAATAAACGTAACTTGTGCTGACTTGACTGACATAATGAATGAGAACGGCATGTCGAATGGATTTGCTGATGTCTCCGAGCAGAATGAGGAGAATGATTAAATGCATAAGACAGTGAAAAGGGAATGAAAAAGAACATAAGGGATAATGGCATTGATGAAAAAGTGACTGTGTACACATATGTGATATTTAAAAGAAAAAAGTTGTATTCTAAAAAGGATTAAACATACTGTAAATTATTTTGCATTTTGTGTCTTGAAAGTGTCATGATTACTGATGCAAGGCACCCGTGCCCGCTCCTTTGACGCCAACTGCCTTGGACCATTGATTGGCTGCATGTCATTATTTAAACCCCCGTCTTTCTGTCACCTAATGTCAGTCCGTCTGCAAACCTCAGTTTACGCTAGGCAAGCCTGTCAACCCTGAGTCACTCCTGTTTTGGCTCCCATATGTTTCCCGGCTTCTACCCATTTTCTGATCTCGACCACGTTTTTTGCCCTCCTGTCCTGACTACTGACCTGTATTTTTACCGCTCCCGACACCGCCATAGCTCGCCACGGAAGTACCACTTCCGCATTCAGAGCAGCCTGCTCCCCGCGACCAGCGATCACCGCACCGTGTGTACAAACCTTTTCCTTCTTCCCAATAAAACTGGGAGAAACGTACACAAGTGGGTCCTATCTCTGTTCTGGTCTTGACAGTACGGACTGACCAGAAAAAGGACCCAGCGAACGCTCACGCAAGAGCTGATCGGAGAAAGACGGAGACTCTGTCATGCAGCGCTCACATCTGACTAAGGCGGAGGTCCGACGAATGTCGGGTGATGTGTCCGCTATTCTTTGACTTGTTCGGCAGCAACAACAATTGCTTCAGCGCTAGCAACAATGGCTGGAGGCGCTCCCGGTGGTTCTTGCCTGGCAGCTGCACGCGTCGGCCCCACCGCCGGGAATTCTCCTGCCGTGCCGTCGTACACCCCGCCCGCCCCGTCCACGGACTCGCCCGTCATTGGAATGGTGATCCCGCTCAGGTACGAGCGTTTATTGTGAACTGCTGACTCATTTTTGACTTGCAACCGAAACTTCTCGTCAATTACCATCAACCATCTGTCTGGGAGGGCTCAAGTCATGGGGAACGGTGGAATTTGAATAAGGATTGGCAGCATGTTCCTCGTTTGATCTTCTGGCTTAGGAGCTCCTCAAAGTGTTCGGCACAGGATGTTCATCAGCCGATGCTTTGAGATCCCTGAGGAGTATATGGCAAGGAAAGCGCACGATCGCCGATTTTTTGATCGATTTTCGGACACTACATCCACAGGCTGGCAGATTACATTAAGGACAAATTAGTGTCCCACTCTCCGCCTACCAGTCTCGACGAGGCCATCACACTCACGGCTCGGATTGATCGTCGGGTCCAGGGGGCGACGCCCTGAGAGAGGTCATCAGAGCCACCTAAATTCCTGCTCGCCCAAAGGCTCGCCCAACTTCGGATTTCCTGCAACCACCCGCGATCCTACTTGACCCACCGGAGGCTATGGAGGTGGAACGCGCGTCACTGTCCGTAGAAGAGCATCAGCGGCGATTCTCCGAGGGCCTTTGTCTGTGGGCAAGGACACCGGGTATCATCCTGCCCATCAAAAGGGCTCATCAGACGGTTTGAGTCGTCCGACTGAGTTCTGTCCAGACTCCCAGACCGGAAGACCAGTAGGCCAACCTTATGAGTTCGGGTTCCACCCAGTTACTGTTTGCCCTTGTGGACTCTGGCGCTGAGGTCAACATCATGGACACGGCCTTTGCCCAGAGAATGGGCTTAAAACTAGTTCCCTTTCCAACCCCAGTTCCTGCCCAAGCTCTGGACGGTCACCTGCTGGGCACGGTGACACATGTTACGTAGCTAGTAAAAATGAGACTGTCTGGGAATTAATTGACTAATGCATTATTGCAAAGGTTGTACGGCCTACCAACGTCAACAATTCTCTCACAAGATTTCCATTTCTTTTTTTTCCTGGTATCTTTTGTCGCATAATACTAACATTTTTGGGGGCTTATTTAGTCGGTTGCACGATACAGAACTGTATTTAATCACATTTTTTAGTTGAAGTACAATGCTGGCAACAAGATTGACTTGGTATCATTGGAAATTATTTGAATGCAACACAAACTTTTTCTTCTTTTTGCCTGTTTTTTTTTTTAATTCCTTTAAAAAATCTCATTGTGTTTATTTTTTTCCTAGCTGTTACTTTTTTCTTTTTGTTCTCTATTTACTAGGTTCCTTTGTTTCTTTTCCTTTTTTCTGGCTTTTTTCTGAATTTTACCTTCTTTTTTCTCTTCCTTTTGTTTCTTTTTTTCTCAGCTTTTCACTACTTTTTCATTTTGGTATTTATTTTCTTTTTTGTTCTATTTCCCCCCCTTCCTTAAAGTCATTTTGTGCACAATTTTACATAATATTTGGTTGTGTAGGGATTAAAGGAGCAAGAGCCATTTGGCACCCAAAAGAGCCGGTTCTTTTTAGTGAGCCGAGCCAAAGAAGCTGGTTCTCGAAAAACTCTATTGACTTTACTCAACTTCGTTCTATTTCGACATTGACTTCAAAGTAGCGCATTTAAGGATACAGTGTCAACGGAACTCGTTTACCTTCATGTACTGTAACTTTGACTTAATTCGCTGCTTAATTAGCAATTTCGATCCCTGATTTTTGTGAGCTGGCTAGATTTTGTTGTGCGCGGAAAAGCTCTGGGTAGTGCGCAATTGTGCACACACGCAGCTTAGAGGGAACATTGCGCTGGATAGATTTTCTTGTGCGCTGAGAATGTGCCGGCACAGAGCGATTGCGCACACGTGCAGCTTAGAGGACGCATTGAGCACATGATTACTGATGCGAAGCACCTGTGCCCACTCCTTTGGCGCCAACTGCCTTCGGACTCTGATTGACTCCCTGTCACTATTAAACACCAGTCTTTCTGTCACCTGTTGTCAGTCCGTCAGCGAACCTCAGTTTATGATAGGCAAGCTTGTCGACCCTGACTCACTCCTGTTTTGGCTCTTGTCTGTTTCCCGGCTTCAACCCATTTTCTGATCTCGACCACGTTTTATGCCTTCCTGTCCTGGCTACTGACTACTTTTTTTTTCCTGCTCCCAACACATTCATTGCTCGCCACGGAAGTACCACTTCCACGTTCAGAGCAGCCTGCTCCCCGCGACCAGCGATCACCGGATCGTGTGTGCAATCCTTTCCCTTATTCCCAATAAAACTGAGAGAAACGTACCCAAGTGGGTCCTGTCTCTGTTCTGGTCTTGACAGAAAGAGGACTTTTTCTACCTACGCATGTTCGAATCAATATCCAGGTCGCAAGACAAGACAAGTAAAAACAAATTATCCAAAATATAACAAATAAAATAAATAAAACCGAATATTCTCGGCTTGTGAGTACAGAATCATACTGTGATGGTTTCACAAGTGCACTTTCACAATAGCTGAGGGCAATGTTCCCTATAATTTTCCAGGGGTCTGAGCGTTCACCCAAAGTCGGTGAGCAGCGCTTGAAACAACAGTGAGCAACCATAATCCCAAGTGTGGCAAGATAATTAATTATCAAACATGTCCAAAACTTGACATCAAGTTACATTTTGCTGAGTTTCCGGCAATGCAAAATTATTTTTCTCTTTTTTGAATGAATTGACTCATGTACTATTGCAAAGGTTGTATGGCCTACAAACGTCGTTTGTTCTTACAATTCTTTCACAAGATTCTTTTTATTTCCTGATATATTTTGTCGCATAATATTAACATTTTGGGGGGCTTATTTAGTCGGTTGTAAGATACAGAACTGTACTTAATCACATTTTTTAGTGGAAGTACAATGTTGGCAACAAGATTCACTTGATATAATTGGAAATTATTTGAATGCAACACAATATTTTTCTTATTTTTTCCGTGTTTTTTTCTACCTTTTTTTAAATTCCATTAAAAAAAATCTCATTGTGTTTATTTCTTCCGAGCTGTTACTTTTTTCTTTTTGTTCTCTATTTACTTTTTTCCTACATTTCTTTCTTTTCTTTTTTTCTGTCTTTTTTTCTAAAATTTCCCTCCTTTTTTCTCTTCCATTTGTTTCTTTTTTTCTTAGCTTTTCACTACTTTTTTATTTTGGTATTTTTTTCTTTTTTGTTCTATTCCCCCCTTCCTTTAAGTAATTTTGTGCATAATTTTACATAATATTTTGTTATGTTGGGATTAAAGCAGCAAAAACAACCCGAAGAGCCGTTTAGGACCCGAAAGAGCCGGTTCCTTTTAGTGAGCCGAGCCGAAGAAGCCGGTTCCCCGACAAACTCTACTAACTTTACTCAACTTTGTTCTCCTTCGACTCGACTACAAAATACCGCATTTAGGACACAACGTCAGGGGAACCTGTGAATTTTTACCTTCATGCACTGTAACTTTGACTTGAGTCGCTTCTTAATTAGTAATTTTGAGCCCTCATTTTTGTGCGCTGGCGAGATTTTCTTGTGCGCTGAGAATGTGCGAGCAGTGCGCAATTGCGCATGCGCGCAGCTTAGAGGGAACACTAGCTGAGAGTCATTTTAACACCAAAGGAGCAGAAGTTAGTGGCAAATTCCCGAGGCACCAGCTTTTAGACAGTCTCTCATCCAGCCTGAATTCTGCAGATTGTTTTGTAAGACTCATGATCTCTCTCCCGACAGTAAATCAGAAAACCACTTAGAACAATATTGAGATTGTTAAACGACTAGATGAATGAAGGCCGAATAATAAGTTGCCAAATAAACAAATAAGTTCAAAAAAAAAACAAGACTGTCTAAAAAGATTTGAATATTGTGATGATCCTGGAAGGGGGATTACCTAATATGCGGTCCGTTCTCAAGGTTTCTTCATTTTCCTCATGTTGAGGATTTTGAGTTTTTCCTTGCCCTCATGTAGATTTTAGACCAGGGGATGGTGTTAATAGTCTGCGGTTTGCAATAATCTGTAGTCTGTGCAGCCCTTTGAGACTCCTTGTGATTAAGAGCTATAAAAAATAAACTTGACTTGACTTGACATCTGAATAATACTGTCCAAATAATGGCGTCATATAAATACAACCAGCCAAATAAATAAATCATGCACTAAATTAAATATCTCTAAATAATTGAATAACCTATAATGATTGAAATGTTAAATATGTTATGAATTCAGAAATGGTAGATCAATGTCTATGTATAGGCAGAGACACGTTCTACTATTGCAACAATGTCAGTGGAAGTTAATCTGGTAATGCCGTTGTTAAACCCATGTAAGGAAATCAAGTTTCAGTCATTAAGTGACTTTCTTTTAGCTTAGGGTTCAGGAACCTTTTTGACCCAAACAACCATAAAAGCCTAAAATATAGATCTTTTTTTTTTTAATTGAGAGAGCCGCACCTTATATTTGAGGACAAAAAAAAAAAAAAAAACGCCAAACCCGCTCTCAGACAAAAGCTAATTATTATTTAGCGCATTTTATATCACAGTGAGAAGTTTGATGGTTTCATAAAATCTATGAAATAGTAATAATGGCAGAGCCTGTGTCATATTATTATTATAACACCTAAAATATGACTGCCTGTTGCAGTTATTCAAAAGGGTTGAGGCTCATTTTGTTTGTCACTTCTGTCTGAAATAATGGTTTCAAAAACAAGTTGCAAGACAAACAAAACAAGTTATTTTGTAAAAATGTTACAAAATACTGCAAACAAGGACACCATGTATTTACCTTCAGTGCAAACGGTGCTGGGTAAAGGAGAAAGAATATGCATGTCCTATACTGTTTATAGCTCTGTCCATTCCTACTACTCACAGAATCAAATTGATCTAGGTGCGTTGCTAGAGCTTTTAAGTAAAATGTTTGTTTTGGGTTAGAGTTTGTACAGTGAGTTTTCAAGTCAAGTCATTTTTATTTGTATAGCCTTAAATCACGAAGAGTCTTAAAGGGCTTCACAGATTATAACACTATATTACACAGACTATTTTTCAGCCGACGAGAAGAGTAGGTTATTCATATGCTATGGAGTAGAAGTGAGTTTTAAGCTTAGATTTAAACATTTCCACTGAGGTTGCAGATCGGATCTCAGGGGGAAGAGCATTCCACAGCACCGGTGCCCGGATGGAGAACGCTCTCGAACCAGCAGAACACTTCTTTGCTCTTGGGATCACCAGAAGACCGGCACTCTCAAATCGTAGGCTTCGGACATAGGGGGAAATCAGATTTGAAAGATAAGAGGGAGCAAGTCCATGAATGATTTTGTATAATACTAAGAGAACCTTGAAATCACATCTAACGCTAACTGGGAGCAAATGCAGGTTAGCCAAAATTTGGTGTTATGTGATCGGACTTTTTGGTCCTAGTTAAAAGTCTCGCTGCAGCATATTGTACCAGCTGAAGAGACTTGATTCTAGACTTTGGGAGACCAGAGAGTAGTGCATTACAGTAATCAAGACGGGAGGTAACAAACGCAAGAATTATAATTTCCGCATCCGACTGAGACAGTATTGAACGGATTTTAGCAATATTACGAAGATAGAAGAAAGCGGTTCTAGTAATTATCTTTACATGCGTTTCAAAGGATAGATCAGGGTCAAATATGACACCGAGATTTTTAACTGAGTCACTCTGTGTGATGTGACATTTGTCAATGTTCACAGCAGTTTTTGAGAATAAGTCACGGCATTTAAATGGACCAATGACTAACATTTCGGTCTTTTCAGAGTTAAGACGCAAGAAATTGAGTAACATCCACTCTTTTATCTCAATGAGGCAGGCCTCCAAATTTCCACAGTTTAGTGTGGGAGATTCCTCCAACAGAAGATATAGTTGAGTGTCATCTGCGTAGCAGTGGAAGCTGATATTGTACTTGCGAATAATATCATTAATGGAAGCATGTAAATGCTGAAAAGAAGGGGGCCAAGCACTGAACCCTGCGGAACACCACAGGTAACATTAAAGGGCTCAGATGTCACTTCGCCATATTTAACACAGTGCGTCCTATCTGAGAGGTAGGATCTGAACCACGAGAGGACGGTTCCTGAGAGACCAATCCATTTTTCCAACCGTTCTAGTAGGAAATTGTGGTGCACTGTGTCAAAAGCAGCACTAAGATCCAGCAGCAGCAAAAGTGATGAAGCGCCAGAATCCATTGCCAGTAGGAGATAATTTGTTACCTTGATCAGAGCTGTCTCAGTAGAGTGGTTAGCCCTGAATCCTGATTGCATAGATTCAAAAAGGTTATTCTCGGATATGAAATCATTCAGCTGCTGTGCCACTACCTTTTCAAGTACTTTAGAAAGGAAAGGTAGGTTTGACACAGGTCTATAATTACATAAGATTTCTGGATCAAGGTTGGGTCGTTTCAGTGTGGGTTTAATAACGGCGGACTTAAAAGCTGCTGGAACTACACCTGAGGAGAGTGATATGTTTATAATATTTAGAACTGAAGGTCCAAGGACGCCAAAAAGACCTTTAATAAGTGAACCTGGGAGCGGGTCGAACTGGCAAGTTGTCGGTTTGGCCGCATTCACCACATGTTTAAAAATCATCAAGTGACAGTTCACTAAAACTGGACAAATTCCCTGGACAGCCACCCTGTCGTGCATCTGTAGATTTCAGCCCTTTAATATGTGTGGTATTAATAATGTCTTTAGCAATTTCTTCCTGTATGCATTGAATCTTCTTAGTAAAGAAGACCATTAAGTCATGAGCAGAGTGGGTCGAACTATCTGCGACAGTCTGTTGCCTTGTAAGCGATGCTACAGTGTCAAAAAGGACTTTGGGATTGTTCTTTTGTGACGCAATCACCTTCGAAAGGTTGGCCGATTTTGCAGAGGCAAGGGTCGCTTTATACTTTAACAAGCTGTCACACCAGGTTTGATGGAAAACCTCAAGCTTGGTAGCGCGCCATATTCTTTCCAATTTCCTGCATTCTTGTTTAAGGGTTCTAGTTTCATCAGTAAACCAAGGCGTGCGTCTTTTAGGACGTGATTTAAGCTTTATGGGCGCTATTGAATCTAGGACACTAGCCCGGGTAGTATTGAACTCATTCATGAGTGAGTCAATCGAGCCATTGTATGAAGGAAAGGACGCAACTGCTCCAGGAAGGAGTTCAAAGAGCTCAGAAACTGTGCCAATGCTTATATTGCGTCCGCTAAATCCTTCAGCTTTTTTAGTACTACATTTAGCTAGCACCTCAAATGTAACTAAGTAATGATCCGAGATAACGGTAGTACACGGCAACACCATAATGTTTCTTAGACGAATTTGCTGAAACAGGAGCTATGAGAAATCCTTGAATATTTTTACAGGCTAAGTGAGTTGTATGCAGTCGTAAGATGAAAACCTCCTTCATGGCCCAGCTGCCCTTAGCACATTGCCCCGGATACTGAAACACAAAAACACAGGTTGAGCTCCATAAGTATCTCCACAGTGGCAACTTCAGCTCACTTTCCCGTAGGCCAGGGGTCGGGAACCTTTTTTGCTGAAAGAGCCGAAAAAAAACCAAATTTTAAAATCTAATCCTAGAAGAGCCATATGTATATTTTAATACCAAAAACAGCTAAATGGAAGAGGAAAATCAACGAGTTTATAGTATAATAAGACAGAATTTATTTTGAACAACATTGTAAGTTAATAGCAAAAGCTAACAATTATTTATAATTATAACAATCAACTGGTCTGCAGGCTGAGGTTTTATTCATATCTGTCCATGTTTACTTGCCCGCTCTGCTTGTTCACCGCTGTCTGAGGCCCTCAGCTCAGCAATTTCTTATCTAAATCAAAGAAGACAAACAATATATATATTATAATAAGACTCTGTTATAACATGTTGTTCAAAATAAAATTAAAGGTATTTATTATTAATAAGAAAAGTACTTCTGACTTACTATTAATGCGACTTTTGGTGTTGCATGGTTTTGCTGATGGCTTTGTAGTCCGGTTGATAGGTGGTGAGGTTCAGCTTCATGCAGGCGTTTAGGCTTCCATCTTTTAAACGTGATCGCAGGTTGGTTTTGGTGTGTTTTAGGTGTGAGAACGACTGTTCGCATGCATACGTAGATCCAAACATGGTCAATACAGCAAGACTCACACGCTGCAGTGTTTTGTACGTGACGGGAAGCGTGTTCCAGGTTTTGACAATCAGCTGGTCTGCGCGCTGAAGTTTGTCCATTTGTGTTTGCCTGCCAGCTCTGCTTGTTCTCGTGCAAGGCTTTCCAAATCTTCATTCAGTGACTTGAACTTATTAACCCACATGTCTGTGGCCTTCAGGTCAGCAACTTCTACTTCAAATTCTCTGACAGAGACATTGGGGATGAAACTCAGGTTTACTTTGTCCAAATCACACTCGTGCGGATGAGTGATGAATTGAAAAAGACTAGTGTGCTCGGGAAAGTCCCCAAAGCGTGCTTTGAATGACGTCAGGAGAGAAGATGTGAAAACTGCAGCTGATGGAGATCAAAATGTTCAGGGGAGTCACTTGCTGTGCACTCATCTTTAAATACTTTCAGTTTTTCAAAGTGTAGTAAACGACCAGTCTCAATATCCGCAGTAAAGATTTACAGCTTGTTTTGAAATGCAAAGACTGCCTGTTGCAGGGATAAAACTGTATTTCCAATGCCTTGCATTTTCACATTGAGAGGGTTCAGATGTCCAGTCATGTCCACAAGATAATAAAACTTGAGGAGCCACTCAGTGTCCGCTAGCTGGGGATACTTAATGCCTTTCATTTGATGAAAAGTCCGTATTTCGCTCAGGCAAGCTGCAAAACGGCTAAGCACCTTCCCTCTTGACAGCCAATGCACATTACTGTGCAAAACAAGACCGGGATAATTATTCTCCACTTCATCCAGCAGTGCTTTAAACTGGCGATCGTTTAAAGCTCGGGCAACAATAAAGTTGACCACCCGAATGACCAGTGACATCACGTCATCAAGCTGCTTGTCACACATTTGCGTACAAAGTGCCTCCTGATGTAGAATACAGTGGAAGCTGAGGATGGGTCTGTTCTCCTGCTCACGAAGCAGCGCTACAAATCCTCCGTTTTTCCCCACCATGCACAAAGCACCATCGGTACACACAGAAATAAGTTTATCCATTGGTAGATTCTTTTCATTTGCAAACTCCATGAAAACTTGAATAAATCCTCTCCTCTCGTTGTCCCTTTTAGTGGCAAAACGGTAAGACTTTCCTCACGCAGCGAGTCACCGTCAACATAGCGTGCAATAATACTGAACTGGGATAAATGACTGACATCTGATGATTCATCCAAAGTGAGAGAAAAAAACTCCGCTGCATTTATGTCATTCACTTGTTTTTTCTCCACTTGATTCAACATCATGATGGCACGATCGTGCACAGTTCTTGCTGAAAGAGGCATATCTTTTATCCGTTTGATTATTTTATCTTTATCCTTAAAGTCGTCAAAAAGCTCGTTGGCCACATCAAGCATGAATGATTTGGCATAATCGCCATCTGTAAACGGCTTTCCGCTCCTCACAATTGCTAAAGACCCAGCAAAGCTAGCAGAGTTAAAATCACCTTGTTTGGTCATCTTCTTGATTGGAAGGGTTCACTCTGCATAAAAAAGCTAACCAAAAACAAGGAAATATTACTTCTTTGCTTCAAAATGACTTGTGCAGATTGTTGTAAATTATCCATTAAAATTAGACTTTCCGGGTAGCGGACCCTCCCGCTCACCGGAGAACAGATTGGCTCTTAGCTGCGTGCCTGAACGAAAAGTTGCAGGTGAAAATATATATAAATTAAAATGTGTGTATTTATTTATTTTTTTACATGTTTTTTTATGACTTTATTATTATTATTATTTATTTTGCTAAAGTAACATTATTAGTAAAATTATTGATTGATTTGTTTCGTTCAGAAATTTTCAGAGAGCCAGATGCCGTCATCAAAAGAGCCATATATGGCTCCCGAGCCATAGGTTCCCGACCCCTGCCGTAGGCAGTAGAGAAAGGGGAAAGCTTGAGCGGCTAAACATTTGGTTTGGCTTCCCCCCTGAATGCTCGCTCAGAGGAGCCCTTCATATGGATCATAAATCTGAACGGAGAGGGAGTTATCATACTTTCCCCCCTAAAATCCCCCCTCTAACTAAACCCCACATTCCTCCCAGACAGGCCTTTATCCAAATAAAGTGGTCTGTTCCCACCACTAGTGCCGGGAAAAAACTAACATCTCAGAGAAACTTTGGGAAGTCGAATGATCTAGACTTAGTCTTGGTACGATTTTATCAATGAGGACGGTTGATGAAGCGAAGTTGAGTGAGTTCTAGTAAATCAGATTAAAACTGCGAATTCAGTCACCAGAAGTTGTAGAAACCCCAGCAAAGGATTCCAACAGTGTCTGCATCCCCCTCTGCCTCTTTTCACAGTGAGTCTTTTGTGCTCATTGAAAGCCAAAGGAGGTCACAGGGTTTTTTCCTTTAGGGGTACGAAGAAGAGTACCCCAAGACAATGACCTCATCCTCAGATGTTGCGTTTTTTGCCTGGGTATAATGTACCGTATTCTTGGCACTATAAGGCACGCCCCCCCTAAAAAGTTGTCATATTTTTCATACATAAGGTGCACCAGACTATAGGGCGCGTATAATTAAGACTACAATAAGAGCTGCTTTTATTGCAATTGACCAGCATTTGAAAACAGTACTCTTCTGAAAATCACATTTATTGAAAACTATTATGAGCTCTACCATAAAGCTTATTACACCGAAACAAATTGTCAAATTATCCTGATAAAACGGGAGTATTTGTCATTTATTTATGTCGGGCAAACTGGACGATTCGGTTGGATCTGTGAATATGTCAGGAGGAAGACTATGAGGCGTCAGCAGTTTCTCTAAATAGCGCTCTGTGTGGTTTTCGACAAGTTGATTTGCATCATCCAACAGCTGCAAAATATCTGTTTAACTGGTCATTGCCAATGGTGTTGATTAATATAGCTTTTTTTGTTATTCTTGAAATCTACTGTTCACTGGCCTAACCCATTGTTCACGGGTTTACTGCAGCCGTCATGGTGTCGTCACGTGGTTAGGTCATGTGTGTGCGAAGGGTAAATGTACATTTATGAAAGTTTTTACTGCAATCATTGATAAGTGCAATAAATTACCAGTCAATAAGTGCCACTGACCATAATATTGTATGCAATGAAGATCGTAACAGAGCAGTGTCAATAAGAGCACCGATACGTGACCTCTCAATGATCAGAGGTAAGGATGACTTACAATAAGACATAAGAGCTTTTCCCATTATCACACTTTTTACTCACAATGCATGCAACACTGATTTGCATTGAGCATTCTGTTATGTTTAACAGTGTCTCTACTTCTTCAGATGTTTGGCAATAAAATCTCAGTTCAATGTGCATACATATATAGCTTGTATAGTATTTTGTTAAAAAGCTTTGGGTTTTCTTCATTCTCAACAAGTGTGATAATGAGATAAACTCTAATCTCTTGTTGTATGACATCTGCTCCACTGGTGGATTAGTGGTGAAGGCTCGGCACTCTCACTGCCACTATTCGGGTTTTGATTTCCATTGCATACAAAGATTTGCAGTTTAGGTCTGCGATGTTGATCATTGCTAAAATGTGGTTATGTACGGTGAAATCCTGTAGTAAAACCTCGTAATGTATGATTAAGAATACCTAGAATTACTGTATGCATTTCCTTTTCAATCTAATCCACTGCATTTTGCGGTCTATAAAGTGTAACTGATTATAAGGCACAAATTCCATTTTTGGGTTTTAGGTGCACCTTATAGTCTGGAAAATACGCTCCTTGAAAATATGGTGGTGGATGGGAGAGGGAGACAGGAAGTGTTCTATCAACAATGGATTATAAGTAATGTTGTAAAGATCCTCCGGAGGGATGTATATCTCTCTCGCCCTTGTCTTTGTTTGTCCAACTGATCCGTGCAGGTTATTCCCAATTGCTAGTAGCCTGTTAATGGTCTGGCGTCAGACACGCACACACATAAAGACAAATTTGGGTGGGTGGTGGTCTTTTTCAACAGGAAAATCCTTTATAGCCTTTCTGCTGACTAAGGAAAACAAGCGAGTAAGAAAGAGTGTAATGTATATGGTGTCTTTATAATTTGGGGTCCGCTAAGAAGGTGACATTTGCATAAACTATCATCTGCAGGAGCCGTCAAATAATTATTTTTAGAAATTATATATTCAGTATTAGGACCGTATTACTAAAGAACACGTTCCTGGAATACAATTACTAACATGTATTAATTCAACTGTTGTTACTACATGTAACGTTACTGCATTACTGTACTCGTTTAACCCCTTAATGTTCCAGTACAATTCGCCTAAAATCCCAATCCAAGATGTACCCAAAGTAAATTGAATGCTGTTCCTGAACCTTTTGGAGAAAATGGACGGTTTTGGTCTCTTTTGAAAGATAACACACTGAATTTGTGTCCGGAACTGAAATAATCACTGCAAGTGCTACTAAAATTAAGTAATCTGAGTTGGAACACACAGAAAAAGAAGGTTTTTATTCTTGCCTGATTTTCTTGTTGCAATGAAATGCATGCAGTTAAGTGAAGCATGGGCAATTTGGCTGGAAAACATGTGAGACAATAGCATGAAGCCTTACCTGGTACCTTGTTTAATTTGGTCTCATTCTGAAAAACTAAACATTGTCTTTCACGCATTTACGGTAGCTTTAGGCGTTTCCAAAAGAGGCCATTTGGAGACGACCAGTTTTCAACACTAAAACCTTGGCAAATGTGTATTTTACTTTGGACAATTCTATTAGACATTGTAAAAGGGTTGTCAACGTTAGACTTCTATTTGCAGAAGTCAAATCAATCATTGTGTACTCTTGCGCGCAATAATGGTCCGTAAAAATTAATCTTGAATTGCTTTGCGCGCATTTAATTTTGGCATTGATTTGAATACATATTTTAGAGGGTGGCAAAGTGAAATTTTGATTATCAACAATTGTAATTATTGTAATAACTATAATCAACCCGTTAGATAATTTTAATTTGGAAAGCAGGAACTCATCAGTGACTAAGACTGCACCTCTTGACTGTGACTTCCTACACGTATAAAAGGAAAGGCAAAGCTCCAAACTGCATCTTCTTTTTCTTGCACCCTAAAAACGTGCTCGAAGGAGGGGAAAGGCCTCACTGGCCTAGGCCGCTTGGGTACATTGGAGACCAGGAAGGCTGAAAGCCACAACCTTGTTTCTCCAGCCACGAAACATGGCAAAACCAAGCCATGGTTCTCATTTTCCCTATCCCTCGCCTGAGGGATGCAACAAAAACAGATAAAGAGACTTTTCTGAGGAGTTGTTTATTTCTGCCATTTGGACTGTGTTTTGGATCAAAACAAACTCATTTCAAGAAGTAACATTGATCAAAGCAGACATGCTTTTTGGTGCATTTATTTTTCTCTGCTGGCACTATTGTGTGTTTTGGAGTAAATATTTCACATGCTTGGATTCTTGTCCTGGAGGTAACAAACCCATTTTTGCAGACATTCAACTGATTCGAGGACGGCCAGGGGATGTAAGTATTGAGTTACGCCAGCTTTATAGTTTTCACCTATCTTGTATCAGACTGTGATATTTCTGTGATGAGAACATTTTGAAATGTTATCACATCTTGAAACCAAAGTGTTTAATGTTTCATCTCCCATCTCATCAGCTGTACCGCTTATCCTCATTAGGGTCGCGGGGGGCTGGAGCCCATCCCAGCCATCTCCGGGCAGTGGGCAGGGGACACCCTGAACTGGTTGCCAGCCAATCGCAGGGCACACGGGACAGACAACTCACTCGCTCATTCACACCTAGGGACAATTTGGACTGGCCAATTCACCTGAAATGCATGTTTTTGGAATGTGGGAGGATGACAGGACGTATTTCAGTGACTGGTGACATTGTACAGGCCCGCCAGGCCGTCGGAACGTTACGGAGTTGATGAGGACAGTAGTGATCCGTGATATTCTCCAAATGCTAAATAATTCTTCATCGTTCCTATTGGGTTTGTGTTCTCTTGTCATATTTATACATACGTACAAAGTACAACTGGATACCAGCTCGGTAGCCTGGATGGTAGGGCGCCCGCTGTGAGACTGGGAGGTCGCTGGTTCAAGCCTCGGCTGAGTCATACCTAAGACTTACAACATTGGTACTCATTGCCTCCCTCCTTGGCGCTCAGCATTAAGGGTTGGAATTTGGGGGTCTGGTCACCTAATGACTAAAAAATGGCTGCGCCCTGTTTGGCTGCGGCTGTATCGGCTCGCTATAGTTTAACTATACGGATCAGTTGTATCGACATTTCGTTCTGTGTGCATTGTTACAAAGAATGACAATAAAAGTAAATTATTTCTTCTTCTTCTTCTTCTTCTTCATACGGTTGTGGCACGCCGTCTCAAGCACAAATTTCAAGTTAAAATTTCTGAATTTCTTCGCATGCAGATATTCTCCCTACCCTATATACTCGCATCTTAGGCCAAATATACAACTATTAAATATAACACTCACATCAGCGGGGTCGATTTATATGCACATATTTGGTTGTGTGCCACGGGTAAGGAATGCTAGGCGTGGCTTATACAGGAACAATGAAACAAACTCACACAATCTCAGAATTTACAGTAAAAGTGTGATGAATTTTGGTCTTTTAATATGTTCAATTATTTTTACAAAACACCATGCCTTGAGAAAAAAAGAAAATGTCACAGACAGTACCAAAATGAGACAACAATGAAAAACTACAATAAGAAGACAAAAATTTAAAAAAAGGAAAAAAAGAAAAACGTAACAAAAACTAAAAATAAGTAAAAAGCTACCGGAAAAAATAAACAAAAAAGAAGGAAATACATAAGTAAAAAGGAAAAGCAAGCAAAATAAGTAAAAAGCTAGGAAAAAAATAAAATGAAAAACTAAAAAGAAAAACGAAAAATGGACAAAAAAAGAAAAATAGGGAATACAAAAATAAGTAACAAGCCAGGAAAACATGAAACAAAAGAAAAACAACAGAAAAAGGGAATTTGAAAAAACAAGAATTTAATAAAAAAAAAGCAAATTTAAAAAAAGATTGCCCAGACCCCCCCTGCATGAGGGGAAAAAGAAACAAAAGAATAAAAGAAAAAAAAAAAGAAAAGGGAGGCAAGCGTGGAAAAAAACTGTAAAAAGAGAAAAATCAATAAAAAACATTTAAAAAGCTAGGAAAAAAGAAACAAAAGAAAAAAGTAAAAGGAAAAAATGGTAAAAATTAATTTAAAAATAACATAATGAAAAGACGGGTTTTTGAGGTCCTTTTGTTTGGTATATTCTGCACAAAATAATGGAATATGTTAATTAAAAATCTATTATTTTACTAAATTATAATAGCAATTAAGGCAGCACAGTAGGTGGTTGGTTAGTGCAACCTTATGGAGCGGCGGTTCAGGGTTCAAGCCCAGCTACCACAGCCTCCCCGTGTGGAGTATGCATGTTTACTCCGATTTCCTCCCACATTCCCGAAAACATACAGGTCAGATTAATAGGCCGGAGCCACCAGTTAGGAGTGTCTCCTGCCCACTTCCTGAAGATGGCTGAAATAGGCTCCAGCACCCCAGAGACCGTACTGAGGATAAGCTGTGCGCATAATGGCTATGTGATAACATTTATTTTTTCACTTTGCCGTGAACTATTAACTAATTTAAACTTTTTTATACTAAGCAACTTAAAACGGGAATTCCTGTCTGACCCACTAAAATGTATGTTAAAAATATTGACTTTCTAATACAACAACAAATAAACTACAAAATGCCAGAATTAAATTTTTAAAATGGTTATTGTGAAACACATCCCTGAAAAAAACTAAAACAGTGCTGTGCAAAAGATTTGGGGGCGTAATGATAGTTGTGCCCCCGCGTGCGTTTGACGTACCCCTCCCTGAGACGCATATCTGTCAACAGCCATGACGAACAATGAGGTGGGGGGGGGGACATGCAAAAGAAAAGGAGTGGCAGGTGACGAGCCAAGGTAGAGCAATAGTGAACTCGTGTGTTCATTTGAAGTATTGCAGGCAATTGGAGATTTCGGTTTTGGTGCTCTTGTTGAACATTTGAAATGTTCAGGGTTGGGTAGGGTTACTTTAACTGGATTACTTTCAATTACTTTTGGATTACTCCAATACCAAATATGCTAATAAAAGACAAAAGAAACTAAATATGAGAAAAAGTATGACTCTCAACACGTGGTAAGCTTTCTTTCCTGACTTTGATCTGCGGCAAAACTAACATAAAATGCGACAGAAACAAAATGAAAATAAATCTAAACAGCTTGACAACATCATTTTTGTCGTTCCATGTATCCGTTACTCCCCAAGCCTGCACAAAATGTAGTCATTTTATTCATATTTAGTTTCTTTTGTCTTTTATTAGCATATTTGGTATTGGAGTAATCCAAAAGTAATTGAAAGTAATCCAGTTAAAGTAACCCTACCCAACCGTGGGAATGTTGGACATAAAATGCTGTAACACATTTTCTATATCTGGTTAGCTTTGAAAAGGGTTTCACCTTTTTTCCAAATAGATTTCTATAATTGATTACATTATTACTCGTAGTTTTAATGATAATAGGCGGCAACGCAGAGGAGTGGTCAGCACGTCTGTGGCACAGTTCTGAGGTCATGGGTACAATTCCAGCTACCAGCCTTCTTGGAGTCTGCATGTTCTCCCCGTGCCTGGGTTGGGTTCCTCCCACATTCCAGAAACATGGATATCATGTTAATTAGCCTGTCCAAATTGTCCCTCGGTGTGAATGGGTGAGTGAGTTGTATGTCTGATGCAGTTGGCTGGCAACCAGTGCAATGTCCGCTGCCCCAAAAATTGCAGAACCTGACTCAAGATAAGCGTTCCAGATGATGGATGGATAAATATTAATTAATAGTGAATGAGGGCCACGACAAGCAGCAAGAGGCAGCCTAAAAATAGCAATTGAATGAGCATTTTAATACAACCACCACCTTTTACTATGGTGATTTATTGCTGTACCAACCAGGAAGGTACTAAGTCCAATTTAGAATTGTATCGTTTTGATGGAAGACGGCGATGTTTGTATGCGACCAAACAAAGAGACTTGAATTGCACGGAGGCACACTAGCAGCCCTAAAGTATTCCAGGATTTGCAGCGAGAGATATCTATAAATTTACGTTTAATATACTGTATTTCCGAGCAACTTTCTGTTAAGTAGGTACAAGTCATCTCAAAGACATCAATAGAATAATTAGCTCGTGCTAACTCGCTACATTAGTTTCTTTTTGCAAGTAACCAGAGATTGAAACCAGTAATCTTCCAAATATATGCATTGAAAACCGTTGATTTCCCATAAAGCTTATTAGGCCAAAATGAACTGCTAAATTATTGATTAATAAAATGGCAAAAGAACGTTATTTTGCCAAAATAAAAAAGGTCATTTCTATAATAGGTGCAAATTTTCGGTGTGTTACTTATAACACATTTTCTTACGTCTCGTTAACTTTTAGGAGGGTTTCACAGTTTAGTAAAACATTCTATAATTATTAATATTATAATATTGGCATAAATATATGTATCCAAATGCAATATTTTTATCTATCTATCTACCTTGGTCATATCCCTCAAGAGGGGTGACCGACAGCAAAACAAACATACAAAAACAAAGAAAATAAAGGGTAAAATAGCAAAAAATAACACACAAACATTTTTGGACCATGGCCAACCCAAATGTCCAAACACCCAAACAAGTTGGGCACCTCTGCACCTAAGTTGGTCATGCTTTCGTCCCTCTAGATGAAACGGGACACAAGAAAGCGGCCGTGTCACTCGGGTCAGGGTGACACAACACACTTCTGTTCAACAGCAGGACCCAACAGCTTTCACTGGTTTACCCCTGCCGCATCATAAGGGTGCCCAACCCATCCTTTAGAACGAGTCCACAATCCCACTATCCTTTCACAACACCTCTCCACACATACATACACACATCTCTGTCTTTCTCATTATATGCTGTATGTCACTGGTTCTCAACTGGAGTTAGGGACCCATGATTCCATCCAAATGACAAGCTATTGCCCAAACAAAATAAAAATCCACTTCTCAGATGAAAGGATTGTGCAGTTAAAAGCAGGGATAGTATAGTAAATTCAACTTTTAATGGATTTTGCAGATACACAAATATATCTGTGATTTCACATATGTGGTTTTTAACATTACGTGCATTTAGTAAGATATGATTTTTAGATCTTGAGTAAATCGCAATATATTCGTGATGGTGCTTTATCAGACAATGCCATACATACTAAATGCAGCTACCATTATTCATTAGGAAAGAAGCAATGCAATGGCAAAGCCAAGAAAAGAGAGTAGTGTCAGCATCATTACTTTAAGCCGACTTGTGAAAAATTTCAAACATTTACAAGCACTTCACCCAAGATTCAAGCATTTTCAGAGACCTGTACGAACCTTGGATAATTCCATAGTTTAAAAAAAACTGTGCACCACAACATATTTAATGGCATACACGATAGAGAATTTATGATAGAACCAACTTAATGTGAATTTTCTCAGAAGAGGCTTTCCCTTGAGTATGAGCCAGTTGTATGCCTAAAAGACATACTGTTGACAAAAAATGTGCAACCCATGATCCAACCACTGAATACCAAAGGAATAAAAATTATTTGTTTAATGTAACATTTCACTTTTCAGGCACACATTTTATTAGTCCATCACAGCTGATTTTGGGGGGAGAAATGAACCAAAGAATTGCAGGACATGAGGACAAACATTTCACACCTAAATAAAATGTAGAAGTGAACTGATTTCACTTGTATTGGTAGTGTGAGAAGATGCCTTTATACCAGAAAAAAACAAAGGACGCCAGAACAGGCAACGTTTACACCTGAAAAGCTCACATTTCAAGCAACTGCGGAAACCTGAAGCCAATGTGCCAAGCTTTGAATGTGCTAAAGCTTTACCCTCAAGTTTCAACTGCTTGAACTCAAGTTTGAGATTTCTATTGACTGCAAGTAAAAAAATTAAACAACCATTGCTTGAAAAACTGAAATTGGTGATACAAAAACTGAGTGTACTGTAAGACATGTTTTTAGTTTATATTAGTTTCCAACTAAATTCAGGATTGTCAATTTGTTTGACCATGTTTTGTTTTGTGTGCAGCAATTTGTATGCAACAATAGTTGTTGTAAATCACAGGTGTCAAACATGCAGCCCATGGGCTGGATCAGGCCCACCAAGGGGACACCCCGAACTGGTTGCCAGCCAGTCGCAGGGCACACAAAGACATACAACTAACTTCTCACTCGCTCATTCCCACCTAGGGACAATGTGGACCGGCCATTTTACCTGACAAGCATGTTTTTGGAATGTTGAAGGAAACCGGAGTGCCCGAGGGAAACCCATGCAAGCACGGGGAGAACATGCAAACTCTGCACAGGAAGGCTGGTAGCTGGATTTGAACCCATGGCTAACCACTTTACTCCCATGAGGCCCATTGTATAAACATGCATTTTTAAAATTATTTATGGTTCGAGATATTTGCATTTATTTTACATAGCGTGAGCCTCACCTAGAGGGAGCTGACATATATGTCTGTCGTCTTGCTGCTACGGGTATCCGAAAAACAAAACAAAAAGCTTTTAAAAAGCTTGAGGTTTGGTCACTTTGAGTCTTTGTAGTTTGTATTCTGCCATGTGCTTTTTGCACTAGTTTTCAGTTGCATGACTCAATACAGCCACATTTTGTGGTCAAATAACACATATATCGTCCCTCTAAGCTATTTGATGTCACAAAAAACTGATTTAAATTAATGTTATAATTGAATGCCTGAATATAATATATGAGGCGAGACAAAAACAAGAATATCATGTTGAATTCTAAATTGTTGATTTTTAGGTCATGTACATTCCAATTACCGTAGCGGGTCTACATGCAAATTGAATTTGCACCTTGATTGAATTTCTCATCTCAAAGACATTTTTTTCCCATAAGAAATAACTGCAAATCAAATAATCTGTTGCTGGCCTCCAAAAATCATTCACATAGTTCTAAATACAGTTGTACCTCTACTTACGAATGTATTTGCAAACAAGTTTCAGGTTACAAAGTACAGTCTACTGCATGGTACCACTACGAAGAACTATCATTCAATATTGATCCTAAAAAGACATGCAGAAGAGTGGACAAGGAGAAAAGAAAGATCAATTTGTTTGACCAATTTTTGTCCATCAAATCAAAGCGATACATAATAGAAAGGTGTAAAAACACATCCCGCATGCAAGAGTAGTACAAAGACATCAAGAAAATTCAAAAATTCCATGAAGTATCAGAATTTGTGGTGAGGAATTACCCAGAAAAGTGTTGACAGGTTGTGGTTGCTCATTATGATGATGTCTGCCTCACGCAGGTCTGACAGATATCAAAAGCAGACGTCATTGGATCAGTTTTTCCAAGAAAATTGAGGCAAAAAAACACTGCTGAGGACCAATATGCCACAGCATATCCCATGTTGTAACAATGACAATAAAGGCATATTCTATTCTATTCTAATAGACAAAGAAGCCAGATAATAGGTAAATTAATACTTTTATCATTTCCTTTGTTTTATGCGCTTCACGTTTTATGTTTATTGTGCATTAATCTCATTTTAGTATGTATTTCTCTTATGTTCTTTTATGATTTATTAAAAAGAAAATATACTTTTTGGAAGGGACACATTCACACTCAAAGGCGTGTCAATTTAAAAATGTTACAGGTTACAAAGCTACTCCCAGAAAGAATTAAATTCGTAGGTAGAGGTATCACTGTAGCCATAAAACACATAATCTTAATCATTAAACACATTCAAATAGTAATTTATGCATAAAAATGCTGCAATACGATGCATGTAAAATGACTTTGAAACCTCGCTCCATACAGAGTTACCCAGCGGCTGAGTTTAGGTTTCTTTCGTATGTCGGGCGAGATTTTTGTCGGACAGACATCTCGAATTTCTTATATCAAAAGCCACTGACACAGACTCATATATTGCCAATGACCACATGAGGCGTCAAAAAAAGCAAAACGGGAATAGAGATCGTAATCCAACTTTAAAAATAATGTTGCGAACTCCAGGTATTTGCATAAAACAGCAGAAAAATAACTGCTCACAAAAGTATGCTTAATAATTGCTCTTTAATCAAATATCACTGCTGTAGTATTTCTTTTCACAACGCTGACCGACAGCAGCATACGCTATTTAGAGCCAACTGAAGCGAGCAAAAAATATATTAAAATAAACAAAATGTACAAAGGAAAACAAGAGGAGTTGATTACATTTACATCCTATATTTAAATAGCGTAATTTGATGTGCACTCCAAAGTAACGCCGAGAACTCATCTGCGGCCTGTGTTAAGACTTGTCTTGCTAAGAGGTCTCACTAAATCCCGTCTCCTTTTGTAAGTCGTTTGCCATGTTGGACAAACCTAGCAGGAACATCTTTACCATTATGACAGAGACAATTTAATGAATGTTTCATCTGGTGAAAACAAGCTTAGATGGCAGGGATTGACAGAAAGGACCATTTGCGAATACCGTCACTCCCAGCTCTCCCAGTCTTCTTCCAGCTTGGTCGAAGAAAAGAAAACAAACAATCGATAAGTCAGCAAAAATAAACACTCGTAAATGATTGTAAGAAAGTAAAGACCTCTCCAGAAGCTTCAATTTTTGAAAGCGCCATTTGAACTTCTTCTTCCGTCATGTCGAGATCAAAGTCTTTCTCCCAGTCCTCACTAATGTCAGTACTTGAACCTTTGGACAGAAGAGGAATTAAATTGTTCACCTTTATGATGGCGTGGCATTTTGCATTAACATAACAGCAGTGCTCTTCATAGATTTTGCTGTTTGCGCATACAAACTACCATTCAAAAGTTTGGGGTTGCTTAGAAATGTACTTATCTTTGAATGAAGAGTTTTTTTAAAGAAATGAAATGAAATTATCTGCATTTATATAGCGCTTTTAAAGTCAATGAAGACTTCCCAAAACGCTTTACAACGTGCTTCACATTTACCAATAGCGGCCGTGCAGCCATGTAAGGTGCAAACCTGCTTATTGGGGGCATTAGGGGTTCAGTGTCTTACCCAAAGACACAGCGACATGTAACACGGAGGAGCCGGGATTCGAACTGCGAGCTCTTGATCCCAAGACGAGCGCTCTACCTCCTGAGCTACCGACTAATCAGAAAAACACCCCATACATTGTTAACCTAGTAAATTATTTTTTTTAGCTGCAAATGTATGCTGCTAGATAGGTCTCTAGTGGCCCATTTCCAACAACCAGCACTATAGTGTTTTAATTTTATTTATTTATTTATTATTATTTTTTTGCTTATTGCTCAAGAACGCTAATGGATAGCTAGAACACCCTTGTGTTCTAGCCATCCATTAGCTGGTTAGAGAAACTATCAAACTGACCTTCTTTTGAGTGTTTCCAGTATTTGGAGCAACACATTTCTGTGCACGATTAAACTTTCAAAATAGCCAGAAAAAAATAAGTTTTGTGTGAATCTCAGTCCAACTAATGAAGGCTATTCTGTGTGAGAAATTGCTAAGAAACGGATTATCTCTATAATGGTGTGTACTACTTCCTTTAGAGAACAGAATAAACTGGCTTTAAGCAGAGTAGAAAGACAAGTATATTAGAATCTCTACTGTGAGAAATGGACACCCTATTAGTCCTCAACTCGTGGCTTCCTTTAATAGTACCCACAAAACACCAGTGTCAACATCTACAGTGAAGCGGCGACTCCAAGATGCTGGCCTTCAAGGCAGAGCAGCAAATAAAAAGCCATATCTGAGACTGACTAACAAAATATATTGATTCATTGAAAAAAAAAATTAAACAAAATTAACTGAGTGACCCCAAACCTTTGAACAGAAGTGTACTCAGGAATGATTAACACAGAGAAAATATACATAACTAGTATTTGTGTGTACAATGTACGTCGAGCGTGCTGAAAACTGGCCATGACTTCTACCAAAATTAGCATAGTTTTTGATGCCAAAAACATGTTTAATCTCCTATTTTAGGCAAAGCTAGTGATGTATTTTCCAGAAAGGAACAAAAGGCTTGAAATAGGCGTGTCCTCCTTTATGCATAAAAATAACTTGGTATTTACAGAAAACTGGCATGATTTTCCTAAGCGCCCGAAACGTGCTTCATCTTCAACCAATACTAGTTTTATTTTCCACACCAAAATTTAACCTTGTCTTTTTTGGCACAGAAAGCTTGCATTGTATTTTTCTATTTAAAATGCTAGTATTGTCTTAATGTATGGTGGAAAATGATTTTTTCTTCTACATAAAAAACTAAGTCTTTTGGCAAAAACAAGCATTTTCTTGTACAGCTTAGTTTTTTAGCAGATAATGCTAGCGTTATTGTTTTCTTTGCTAAAAACTCACACAACCTCTTCAAAAATGTTCTTTTAAGCCAAAAAACAGTGCAGTCTTGTTCTACGCAATTACTATGCTATTGCAGGTTGTAAATTTCAGAAGTTAGGTCAAACACTAAGACATGATGTCAGTTAGAAATCTGATTAACAAGAAAATCGCAATGACCGATCGCAGGTGAAGGTGAGCTATTTTCAGAACCTGTGCACGGCCTACTCAGGTGTTCTAAGGGGGCTACCTGGTGGCGTGGGCACCACGTTGGAGACCTCTGCTCTAAAATATCCTATGTATACATTTTCTACCTAATTATGCATTTGGTCTATGGTACAGCTTCCAATATTGGGCAACTTATAGTCTGGAAAACATAGTAACAACTTCAAAAGAAAATACCTTTTTTGCCATGGTTGGAAGGAGATGACTTGCCACTGTCAGAGTTAAGCTCAAATACTCTAAGATCATGGGGTCCTTCCTCCTTTGCAGTTTCCACTTTCTGGTTCTGTGAAGTCACTCTTTCCATGGATGCATCTGGCTTGGTTCTAGTTTCCATTTTTGCCATGGTATCAGAATCGGACGTTTGTTCCTTTAAGGAAACGTTCACAACATCGTCCGCGGTAAGCTTGCTCAGTTTATTGGTGACACCCACCTCAGACTGCAGCTCCAGCTGAGTGGGCAAACTGATGCTATCACTGCTAACCGAGAGCATGGCTTTATGTTCTTCATTGGGAGACGGTGTCGTGCAACTCTCGGACATTATCTGGACTTGCGCCAGCGTCAAACTTGATTTTGTTGGGGGAGTGGTACCAATAAAGTCTTCTGAAAGAAATAAAACGTGTTAAAAGGTGGATTAAATGAGTAACTTTTCAAAATGAAGTATGTAAAATATGTTAATAGCGTACCTTCTTCCTCCCAGCCAAGGGTTTCTTCTGTGTGTGAAATCTGTTCTGCTCTTTGCTTCAGCGCCAACCGCCTTGCCTCTTCCTGACAGACCCCACAGATTCAAAATAGTCTTTATTGACATTAACATAAAAATGAGAAATATGTTTTCTCTGCAAACCTCCGTTTCACGTTGATCAAAGAAGTTTGAAAACTAGGATACACCAGAAAATAAAATAAAATAAAATATCTATAAACAAAAGGAAAATACTATCTACACACACACACATATATATATATATATATATATATACACCGTAAATTCCGGACTATAAGCCGCCACTTTTTTCCCCAAACGTTCAACCCTGCATCTTATTCAGTGATGCGGCGCTCGAGTACAAAAGGTAAGATTTAGACCGGTGGAATATATGCGCCGAGGAAGACTGCAACTTCTTGGCTTGTGCATAAATTAAATTAGCGTAAACATACCCTCATCTGCAAAATGCAAAAAGAAAGGCACATGACGCAGCTTTCAAGCTAAAAGCAATCGAGCAGTCCGATAAAGAAGGAGCGAGCGTGTTGCTAGCACGTTTTGGAATAAGGGAGCGTGGGACGACGTCTACAGTGGGACCTCGCTACTTCGCAGTTCCACGTTTGCGGGTTCAGAGCTTTGCGGGTCTAAAAAATACTAATAATAAACTGCTTAAAAAAAAAAAATTTAAAAAATTGCTAAAAGCAATTGAGCAGTCCGATAAAGAAGGAGCGAGCGTGTTGCTAGCGTGTTTTGGAATAAGGGAGCGTGGGACGACGTCTACAGTGGGACCTCGCAACTTCGCTGTATTACGTTTGCGGGTTCAGAGCTTCGCAGGTCTAAAAAATAATAATAATAAAATAATAATAATAAAAAAAAAAAATATATATATATATATATATATATATATATTTTTTTTTTTTTCCAAGCATTTTTGAAGGGGCGTCGCTACTTCGCGGATTTTCACTTTTCGCGGGTTGTTTTGGTCCCCATTAACCGCGATAACCGAGGGATTACTGTATATGACAAAGTTTCTTTCCGACACTGAGGAAGACCACTTTGATGGCTTCAGTTCTAAGGAGGAAAATGAGGAAGGTTTACTGTGATTTTTACAAGTACGATATGTTTTTTTAACAGACCCATCTACTGTGTTGCGAGCATGTTGCTAGCGTGTTGCTACCATTAACTGTCCTGTCACAGGCACCGTTTGGGATGAAAGTTATATTATTATTGTTAAAGCTTTGAACACTCTTTCTTTGTGAATATGTGTCCCCATGTATAATATGTATTTGCAACTGTATATTTTTGTAATGTATTTATTTCAGACACTTATTCTAATATGTTTTGAACGGGCGAACAAAAAAGAAGGGGCGAAACAAACGCAGGGTCACGGGAAGTGGGGACCGGTAAAGGTGGGTGTTTGTGGACGCGGCGGACAATAGGGGATATATATTTTTCCAACCCTTACCTTTGGAAATATACACAATTTTCCTTGGATTACTTTCAATGGGACCCGGACTCTGCAGGTCTGCATCAAACCTTAAGTACCGGTATCATTTTGCGTTCATTTTGCCGGCTGTGAATTTTGGACAGTGTACTTTGATGTAGGACATTCAGTTTCAATCGTGGGACTTAAAGTCGGGTTTGGGTTAATTTTGTGTTTGTGTTACATTTTCTAATGTGGGCGCATGCAGCTTATATACAGGTGCGGCTTGTGTAAGTACAAAATCGGTTTTCCTCTTGAAATGCGGTGGGTGCGGCTTATAATCAGGTGTGCTCTATAGTCCGGAATTTACGGTACATCCACACATACATACATACATGTACACATATATACAGTGAAGAAAATAAGTATTTAAACACCCTGCTATTTTGCCATTTCTCCCACTTAGAAATCATAGAAGGATCTAAAATTTCCATCAGAGGTGCATGTCCACTGTGAGAGAGATAAACAAAAAAATTACAATATATGATTTATTTGTGTGATACAGCTGCAAATAAGTATTTCAACACCAGTGTATCATCTATATTTGGACCCTGAAAGACCTGTTAGTCTGTCGATCAGAAGTCGACCTGCACTCCATGTATCATCCCGAATCAGATGCATATGTTTGAGGTTGTTAGCTGCATAAAAGAAACCTGTCCACCCAATTCAAACTTGTAACATGGCAAAGACACCAGAGACAAAATTGTACACCTCCACAAGGCTGGAGAGGCCTAGCATGATGGTCAATCTCAATCAGAGTGAAGCCTCATGCAAGATAACATCTCCTGGGGTCTCAATGATTCTAAGAAAGGTGAGAAATCAGCCCGGAACCTAGACCTGACTCTTTTTTGGGAGATTAATTCAGAGGAGGGGATTCCCAGCCCCCTCACTCAACCCAACTGAGGTGTTGGGAGTCATTAGGTGACCAAACCCCATCGCACCGCACCGCGAGTGAAGCTAGCGTAGCCGCTAATGTGCTATGGCCACTTGAATGCCACGATTTTGACGTCTGTGGGTTTGGAAAAGAAAATAAAGCACGGAGTCGACGTTGTCGTTGACTCGGCGGATTTCTTTCGAAAACCAGTGCAAGAAGTAGGCCGATTCACCTGCTTCCCGAGTTCGGCCAATGTTAACGCTGGCAAACATGGCGGCGCTGCTTTGTAAAGCGACCAAAAGCCGGGGAAACTAAGTCCGGCGAAATAAGGCAATCAGCGGACGGTGACGAAAGAGAAGCGTGAAATTTTCAAGATGCCGAGCAGAGATAAAGAACTCGAGGAATTTAAAAAGTCACTCGGCTTTTTAATGGACAAAATGGATATAGTCACTAAACAACAAGACACAATCTTGAGTTTAATGGCTGAAATCAGAGACCTAAAAAACAAAAACGTGGAGAAAGACAAGAGGATTATTGCCCTAGAAGGACGAGTAGCAGATCTGGAACAGTACACCAGGATAAATGACATTATTATCACTGGTCTGGACATTAAACCTCGGACCTATGCCAAGGCTGTGGCAAATAAAAATAATGCAACGGATGCTGATGAAGATTCTGCTGAGCAACAGGTCATTGCTTTTATGAGCAAAAAAAGGCATATCCATCAATGCTGAGGACATAGAAGCATGCCATCAATTAACAAGAGGTGAGAACTGGCCTAAGGCGACCATCGTGAGATTTGTCAACAGAAAACGGAAACATGAAATCCTTAAGCAAGGAAAAAAACTAAAAGGGACAAATGTTTATTTAAATGAACACTTAAGCAAAAAAAAACTCTGCTATTGCAAGACAGGCTCGATTTTTGAGGAAAACGAACAAGATACAAGTAACTTGGACTTCAAACTGTAGAATATATATAAAGTTAAACGGCACTCCAGAAGAAGCAAAAATACTTTGGGTCCGAGAAATGCAGGACCTGGACAATGGCATCCTGGACTGACAATATGGACACCTTTATTACAGATAATAATAAAAAAATCCATCAGAATATTTTACGCCATGATCTACCGGAACTGAGCATTGTTGATCACACTCCAATAATTCAAGATTAGATGACTTCGATCCTGACCACAAATTCCTATCAGCTAGCTCAGACAATTGCAAATATTATACTGGAAATGAATACTTTTGTTAAATCTGAAGGCAAATTCTCAATAATACACTTTAACAGTAGAAGCATATACGCAAATTTTGATGACATAACTGAATACTTACAGCAATTTGAGAACCCGTTTAGTGTTATTGCAGTTTCTGAAACGTGGTTCAGTGAGGAAAGGGGTGTGAATTTTGAATTAAACAACTATAATTTGAACTATGTAAATAGATCAAACAAAATAGGAGGTGGAGTAGCTATACTGGACTGTCTCAGAAAATTAGAATATTGTGATAAAGTTCTTTATTTTCTGTAATGCAATTAAAAAAACAAAAATGTCATACATTCTGGATTCATTACACATCAACTGAACTATTTCAAGCATTTTATTATTTGAATATTGCTGATTTTGGCTTACAGCTGAAAAAAACTCAAAAATCCTATCTCAAAATATTAGAATACTTCCTCAGACCAAGTAAAAAAATAATTTTATAACAGCAAAACTAAATCAAACATTTGAAAATGTCCATTGATGCACTCAGTACTTGGTTGGGAATCCTTTTGCACGGATTACTGCATCAATCCGGCGTGGCATGGAGGCAATCAGCCTGTGGCATTGCTGAGGTGTTATTGATGCCCAGGATGCTTCGATAGCGGCCTTCAGCTCATTTTCATTTGTAGGTCTGGTGTCTTTCATCTTCTTCTTAACTATACCCCACAAATTCTCGATGGGGTTCAGGTCAGGGGAATTAGCAGGCCAATCAAGGACAGTGATGCCATGGTCAGTGCACCAGTTACTGGTGGTTTTGGCACTGTGGGCAGGTGCCAGATCATGCTGGAAAATGAAATCCTCATCTCCATAGAGCTTTTCAGCAGATGGAAGCATGTAGTGCTCTAAAATCTCTTGGTACACAGTTGCATTTACTCTGGACTTGATGAAACACAGTGGACCAACACTAGCAGCTGACATGGCTCCCCAAACCATTGCTGACTGTGGGAACTTCACACTGGATTTCAAGCAACTTGGATTTTGCTCCTCTCCAGCCTTTCTCCAGACTCTGGCGCCTTGACTTCCAAATGAAATGCAAAACTTGCTTTCGTCTGAAAAGAGGACTTTGGACCACTCTGCAACTGTCCAGTGCTTCTTCTCCATAGCCCAAGTCAGACGCTTCTTCCGTTGTCTTGAGTTCAGAAGTGGCTTGACCATGGGAATACGCCTATTGTAGCCCATTTCCCGGACACGTCTGTGAACTGTGGCTTTTGATACCTGGACTCCAGCTTCAGCCCACTGTCTTTGAAGCTCCCCCAAATTCTGGAAGCGGCTCTTCTTCACAATTTTGTTAAGGCTGCGATCATCTCTCTTGGTTGTGCAGCGTTTCCGGCCACATTTTTCCCTTCCAACAGACTTTTTGTGGATATGCTTTGAAACTGCACTCTGTGAACAGCCTGTTCTTTGAGAAATTTATTTTTGTGTCTTACCCTCCTGATGGAGGGTATCAATGATGGTCCTCTGGACAGCAGTCAGATCAACAGTCTTCCCCATACTTGTGATTTAGTTTACTGAACCAAGCTGAGTGTTTTTAAGGCTCAGGAAACCCTCGCAAGGTGTTTCGAGTTAATTAGATGATTCAGGTGATTAGTTGAAAAGCCTACTTGTATACTTTTTCATGATATTCTAATATTTTGAGATAGGATTTTTGAGTTTTCTTAAGCTGTAAGCCAAATTCAGCAATATTCAAATAATAAAAGGCTTGAAATAGTTCAGTTGATGTGTAATGAATCCAGAATGTATGACATTTTTGTTTTTTTAATTGCATTACAGAAAATAAAGAACTTTATCACAATATTCTAATTTTCTGAGACAGTCCAGTATATGTGCACAAAAGATTAAAATCGAAAATATTACAAAACATGTCTTTTTTCATTGACGATTTACTTGAATGTATTACAATAGAAATTATAAATGAAAAAAGGAAAAATATTATAGTCAGTTGTGTATATAGATCACCAGGCTCAAATCTGGAAACCTTCACAAACTGGGCTGAAAAAACATATTCAACAATAAGCGCCAAAACACTATTCATTTGTGGAGATTTCAACATTGATCTAATGAATCCAAACAAACATAAAAACATTTGTATTAATATGATGTAGAGTATGAGTTTGTACCCAACTATATTAAGACCTAGTAGATTCACTTCACACAGTGCAACACTCATTGACAATATATTTACAAATAATATGGAATTTACAAACGTCAGCGGACTACTGGTTTGTGATATTTCTGATCACCTACCAGTGTTTACAGTGTATGATGAAAAGGTTACTAGACAAGAATCAATTAAGGATTATGTTTACAAACGAGTTAGAACTGAATAGACTATTATATCACTCTATGATGACTTAGTTAAACAAAACTGGAATGCTATATATGGTACAGATGATGTGGATCGTGCGTTTGACATATTTTTGGAAATATTCACCAACAAGTATAACAAAAATTGCCCAATGAGACAAAATAATATTAAGAATAAATCTGTGAACCATCCATGGATAACTAAGGGTTTACATAATGCTTGTAAGAAAAAAAACACCTTATATAGAAAATGTATTAAACTAAGAACTGAGGAAGCCGAATCCTGATATAAAACGTATAAAAACAAATTGACAGGAATATTAAGAGCAAGCAAGACATTATACTATACCAATTTATTACATCATAACAAAAGTAATATCAAAGGTATTTGGGATATATTAAATAGTATAATAAAAGGAAAGAATGTAAGCAATGCATATCCAAACTATTTTATTGATAAGAACAGTGAAAATTATAATTTAAATCAAGTGTTGGAGAATTTCTAGTTATTTTGTAAATGTTGGACTAGAGCCCGCTGCAAATATCCCAGAGTGCAGTGGTAAACAATTTGAGTCACTGATAAAAATGAACTCCAAGACCATGTTTTTATCTGGGGTTACGGAATCAGAAATCTTAGACGTGTGGTTAAGCAAATTATAAATAGCATTGTGAAACCATTGACCTACATCTGTAATCTATCATTTCTAACAGGCACATTTCCAAATCAAATGGAAATAGCAAAAGTTATACCAATATACAAAAATGGAAACAAGCACAATTTTACAAACTATAGACCGGTATCTCTGCTTCCTCAGTTCTCTAAAATATTAGAGAGACTTTACAATAATAGACTAGAACAATTTGTAGATAAACATAAATTGATTAATGAAAGTCAATATGGTTTTAGAGCAAACAGATCAGCAACAATGGCAATTATTGATGCAGTAGAAGAAATCACCCATAGTGTAGAAAAGAAGAGATAAGCAGTCGGGGTATTTATTGACTTAAAAAAAGCATTTAATACCATTAATCATAATATACTATTAAAAAAAACTGGAAAGATATGGCATCAGGGGAGTGGCTTTGCAATGGATTCAAAGTTATTTGACGGGGAGGAAGCAATATGTAAAAATGGGAGAGTTTTCATCTGAATATTTGGACATCTGTTGTGGAGTACCACAGGGTTCTATCCTGGGACCAAAGTTATTTAATTTATATATTAACGATATTTTTAATGTTTCAAAACTATTGAAATTAGTAATATTTGCAGACGACACTAACATTTTCTATTCAAATGATATTGATTTGGTAACCTGTATTAATCGTGAACTAATTAACCTAAAAGTATGGATGGATATAAATAAATTATCTTTAAATTTAAATAAAACCAAAGTAATATTCTTTGGAAATCGTAAGGCAAGTCAAGATTTAGAAGTAAAAATGGATGGTGTCACAATAGACAGTGTATCAGAAATTGAGTTTTTAGGGTTCATAATAGACAATAAATTAAGTTGGAAAACACACATCAGACACATACAAACTAAGGTATCTAAAAGCATTTCAATAATTAATAAGGCCAAATTTCTTTTAAATTATAATGCATTGTATTTATTATATTTTTCTCTAGTTCTGCCATATTTAACATATTGTGCAGAAGTCTGGGTCAATAATTACAAAAGTTCACTACAGCCCCTTTTTATCCTTCAAAAACGTGCAATAAGAACCATACACAGGGTAGGATATCGGGATCATACCAACATTTTATTCATGCAGTCCAAATTATTAAAATTGGATGATTTAATACAATTTTTCACTTCACAACTGTTATTTAAGGTCAACAAAAACATAGTGCCAGAAAACATACAAAATGTATTCACTCGGAAAGAGGGAAATTATAACTTGAGGGGCTGTGGTGAATTCAAAATCCCAAAGGTGAGAACCACCAGGAAAAGTATGTGTGTGTCTGTGTGTGGAGTCAGACTTTGGAATAATTTGCAAAATGAGATCAAACAATGTCCAACTATCCATGTGTTCAAATTTAAATACAAAAAAGCATTACTGGCGAAATACAGGGATGAAGAAAGTGGGATAGGGGGGAGATTGGAAATACTGCATTTCAAACTATGGTTAACTTGTTGTTATTGTTGCTACTATTATTATATTAGAACTGTTATTATAAGTATTGTGTTTATTTTTATTGTTATTATCACTGGTGCCGCAGTGACATTATGCGCATTATGACGTTGAGGGATGGTATTGCGAAGATTAGTGTATAAAATATGTGATTATTGTAACTATTATAATTATTGATATCTGACCCATGTAATAAGTATATCCATGAGATTTGTTGTATTGGACACAAGAGGAGCTATCTATAAAATGTATTTAATAAGGAAGATAAAGGGGTAGGAAAAATAAGCATCTGCTTCTGACTACCCCTTTTCGAACATGTTATGTGACATTATTCTGTTGTTGACTCATTGTTTTTGTCCTGTTTTTATTTCTATGTTCGAAATAAAAGTTTTCATTCATTCAAACCCCCCAATTCCAACCCCTAATGCTGAACGCCAGGCAGGGAGGCAACGGGTACCAATGTTTAAGTCTTAGGTATGACTCGGCCGAGGCTTGAACCACAACCTCCCAGTCTCGGGGTGGGCGCCATACCCCCAAGGCCACAATATATATATATATATATATATATATATATATGATATATATGTGAAGTATATTAGGGTGGGGCTTATTTTCAAAGTTGCAAAAAGTCACTGTCTTACCCCCTAATTGTGTTCCATTACACAAAAGACCCATTGTTGTGCAGTTTGGTCTAAATAAAATAAATTTTAGAGGTAGCTCAATTGCTGAGAAGTTTGGCGTTTTCTGTCATTTTTCTTAAAAGGGAGTTCTAGAGATGCTGGGATAAGCCACATATTTTCTATATCTTAAACAATTTTTACCCACAAGTCATTGCACAGCAAATCAGTCTAATTCAACTTGTAGAATTTCCCTTGACCTACTAATGAAGACAAGGCCAGCAGACCTTCTTTGTCTTCCAAGAGGTGATTGACATTCAAAGATCAGCATCAGGTAAATATTCAGTGCATTGTTTCAACTAGATCAAAGAAAGAAGTGTATCTGCTTGGTACTTATGTGTCTGAACTCACTGGAAGCAAGCTACCATCAGTTCGCATTGCTTTTGGTTTCTTTATTGACACTTGGAATTGCACACGCCCATCAGAGCGTCTTTCGCAGTGACAGTGAAATAAATATCATAATTTTAGAATAGAGCAAAAATTTCAATTTGAGATCCAGAAAATTGTCATATTAAACTTGAAAAACATTTTCAAGCATGGCGTTTTCTAAAAAAGAACAAAGGACGACAAACAGCAACACAAAAAGCCCAGGAAAGTGAATTAAAAAAATAACTTGATGACTTATTTGACATTGCTCATGCTAATGCTCTCAACGTTATGACAATTCCAAAAGAGTTTTTGTTGGCTCAAAGAGCAAAGGGAAGGAAGGGGTCAATGACAGAAGTTGGCAAAAAATTAGGAAAGAAAGAAAAAAGACTTGAAGAAAATCAAGGAACGACCCTTGAAACGATGCCTAGAATCTGAAGCTGAGCAAAGAATTGCGAATGAGTTGGTTCAATTATCATGTAGCAGTAGTAGTTCGGAACATCATAAACCAAGAACGAGTAATGACATATCAGGTGTTGGTATCTCAAATAGTAAAAGAGGCATGAAAAACGTAACTCCAGAGTTAGCTGCTGCTTTGGATCGCACCAAGATGTCTGATGGAAAAGCTACAATTGTAATTGATTCAGGAATACTGTGGTAATATCACAAAAGATGAAACTGTTTAGCAGCATCTGCTACAAATTGCTGAAAAACACGGCAAAACTTTTCCTGACAGCCGTAAAGAGACTCTAAACAAGGACTGAGTTTTTCTTATTGTCTGTACAGTGGAACCTTGGTTTTCGAACGCCTCTCAGTTCGAACAAATCAGAGTCCGACCAAAAATTTAGAGAAATTCTTGCTTCGCTGTTCCGTCAAAAAATCGGAGTTCGAACGCCGGTAATGCGTGAGTGCGTACACTAGGGTGCGATGCTGAGCGGCGTACGGGTGTAGATCGCTCTATTCGTGACCAACTGTTATCGCGTGCGGACGTGCTTCGTTTTGCTTTCGCTTTTAATATAGGTGTACGAAGTGTTTCAGCCCCTAATTATGCCTCCGAAGAAAAGTCAGTGCAAGCAGCAAAGTTGCCACAGGGCAAAAAAAGAAAAGTAGTGCGTACCACTATTGCATTTAAGAAAGAAATAATAGCAAAGTATGAAGGAAGTGTGCGAGTGTCTGATCTTGCTAGGGAATACCCCACCGTCCAACTGCGCCTTCTGCTGACCACCACAAAGGTAAGAAATCTATTCATAATTCTTTTCTTTTTTTTTTTTTTTTAACACGTTCATGTTAGCGTAATCTTTCGTACGGAATATTACGATAACGCGAACGTACAATTAGCCTGGGTTTACGTTAAACATTCAAGGTCTATATATATATACATATATATATATATATATATATATATGGAAAATTAAGAACAAATTATAAAAAATGAAAAATTGAAATAATACCGTCTTCACTGCTGAACAGTTTAGGGACATTTTTTTGTGTTTATACCATGCTACCTTCATATTAAGCATTCCAAGGTGATAACAATATACAGTGGGACCTCGCCACTTTGCGGTTCGACGTTCACGGATTCAGAGCTTCGCGGTCTGTAATGGTAAAAAACAGCCAAAGCAAGACAAATTGATTGTTCCAAATCTGTGATTTCAAGAATATCCATGCATCCATCCATCATCTGCACCGCTTATCCTCAGTAGGGTCGCGGGGGTGCCGGAGCCCATCCCAGCTATCTTCGAACAGTGGGCAGGGGACACCCTGAACTGGTCGCCAGCCAGTCGCAGGGCACGCAGGGAAAGACAATTTGTTCGCTCATTTATACCTAGGGACAATTTGGACCGGCCAATTAACCTGACATGCATGTTTTTTGGAACGTGGGAGGAAATCCAAGTGCCCGGAGGAAACCCACGCAAGCACAGGGAGAACATGCAAACTCCATACAGGAGGTTTGATATCACAACTTCAGAACTGTGCCGCACACACGCTAACCACATTATTGAAACTAAAAACAAATTCAAGTCACCTAACAAGGCTGGTCATCCATGGAAGTCAAATGCAAGAGAGGACAGGTTAATGCGGAAGATGTCAATGGGTAAACGTTTCCACACTGCAGATGGAATTGCTCGCCAGTTCAGTGCTGAACATGGTAAGGGCCTTACTGGCTGTACAGTGTCTCGCCGACTGAAAGCCCACAGTGCAGTGGGCAAACCTCTCATATAATAAAAAATAAATAAAAAGCTTGACTATGCTTTGCTTGGGAGCATGTTGTGTGGACAGAGGAGAATTGGTCCAGAGATCACGTGAGTGATGAAAGCAATAATAATTTATTTGAGTTTGATGGCAAGCATGATGTTCGGTGACACATTGGAGAAATACTAAATCCAAAGTGTGTAAAAAAAAGTCAGTGAAAGGTGGAGGAGGAAGTGTCATGGTTTGGGGCATGTTTTCTACAGCAGGAGTTGGGCTTAGTGTACAGCTACATACCAGAGTAAATGAAAATTTTATCAGAACCATCAACAACACATGGTTCCTTTCTTGCATTCATCACCCAGTCAGCCTGCAGTCTTCATGCAGGACAATGTTCCATGACACACAGCAAAGCAGGCAAAGCATTTCCTTGAGGTGAAAACATTGAATTAATGGAATGGCCTGCCTAGAGTCCTGATCTTAAACCATTAGAGAATCTCTGGAAAATCCTTTGTGACAAAATTATGGTTCAAGAAAATACAATCACCGAACTTTGGAGGCTGGAAGAAGAATGGATCAAAATCACACCGGAGCAGTGTAAAAGACTATTATTATTCTGTGGCCGCAGATGTGCTGAAGTTAATCCCAGCAGAGGCCTGTCCACTTCTTACTAATTTCTGACTCTTGTTACCTTCAGAATTGTATTTTTCATTCTTTTTTTTGTGTGTGAAAAGCCTTAAGCCATTTTGTAAAAAAAAAATAGTTGTAGTAGCATGGTTGACACATAAAATATACCTTAACTGTTGGGCAGTGAAGATTGTATTATCTAAAAAAATATTAAAAAATGTTATCAATTGTTCTCTCTTTTTTATCTCCAGTGTACATTATGTTAAATGTACATCAAGATTTGCGGCTTAGCGTAAAAAGTGTATTGTACTCTGGTTCACAGCCTATGAGTTATTGTCCTGCAGTAAGGGGGAGCTGATGTACATCACAGAAAAAAATATATTAATTAATTTGAAACAATGCAATCAATCCACTAACCCAGAATATCTGTGGTAACCAAATGTTTTCTTCTAAAACCAAATGCTGAGAAATTACAGCTCCGTAATTTGAATGAAAATTTCATTTTCCGTTGTGAGGGGTGATGACTATGGAGAAAAAGTGACGGTGAATAAAAAATTTAAATTAAAAAAAAATAAAATAAAATAAAAATTGGACTAATTTGTAATTTTGACATCACGTTTGAGTTAATCCGGTATTTATGTATCCCCAGTGTTGTAGTGTTGAAGTGCTTTTATGCTTTTTTGCAGTAAGCAATATTACTGTTTAGTGATTTTTCATTTTGCAGAAAGTGTGTTATTTACAAGATTTGTTTAAGCTAGTTCACAATCACATACCAATTAAACACTAAAATCTAAGCAAATTATTATATATTTTATGATCTCCCATTCTCATTTTATTATTCATTCATTTTAGCTTTCTGAATTGTGTAGATGTGAAGTTGAACATTTTTAAGTCAGAAGTGGCCTTTGCTCAGATTGTTTTTCAATGAAGACACCTGTGTTTACTGACTGAAACCTTTCTCTACCAGTTGTCTGTGCCACCGTAAAAGACAGTAACTGTGGCTAATTGTATTTGCAAGGCTAGTAAAAACATTGAAAATAGATAAATAAATGGAAAAAAACATACTTTAACAGAAAAAGCAAAGTATAATTATATAGATAAACATTAAATGTTTTTAAACTATTGTTTAGAAAAACTGTCCCATCCATTAAGTGAATCCTGCTTCATCGCCACGATCAGAAATATCCAAATTTTAGTTCAACAGCACTAAAAAAGTAGTATTGTACTTCCATTTTCCGAGAGAAATCCACCTGGTTAACAAGCTGCACAGCATTTATTTCTAACTCTGATAGTAGAACAGCAGAGTACATACATTATTAAGATCTCACAAGGGTGAAAAATTTTCAAAATATTAGCCAAGATAAAAAATATATATACATTAGCCCGATGCCATGTTTTAGGCAAAATTCAAAATGACTTTTTTAATAGAAACAACTACACTGAACCAAAAATATAATCTGTACATTAATAAATTAGTTTATCATTAGAAATGCAAAATGTTTAAATGGGTTAGGGATTATAGTTTGTGAAATATTTAGTTAAAATTATGAATTCAGGTAGTTATTAACTAAGTTAACCTAAGGGAATTACTGTCGTGTCAACTAAAACCAAATCTCTCATACTGAATCTAGGCAGCAGATGAAATTAAATACTTTAAAAAAAAGTGCATGTTCGGCAAATGTTTTTAGGAAGTGCTGACTTTAAAACTGTGACCCAAAGGACTAGTTACCTGTTCCAGTCTGAAAACTTTGTAGAAGTACCTATGCCAGAACTCCAAATGGGAAACTGCTGCTGGAACCTTTTATTCAAACATACCATATTAGTCCAATCATTCTTAAACAAAATATATAATCGTAAAGGTAAACATACCATTTTTGTGTAAAGAGCTCTTATTGAAGGACTGCTGACCAACAGTTCCGATATTTCTCCTTTCTTTTCCTCCAAACTGAAGTTGGATTGCCAAGTGTCAAATTGTTCTGGGGGTCCTGGGTAAAACACAATAAGAAATAAAGTGCAGAAACATATTTTGTTCATGAAAACGCATGCAACAACTTGAGTCACCTAACTCAACTAAGCCCGTCTTCTTTTGTTTCACAGACGAATAATACCAAGCAAACTGGCTATGAAATTATACCAAAGAATGTTAATGATTCCATTCTGTACGTGCAAAGCAATCTCATGATATCTCTGCGGCACTGGTACATTTACATAGAACTCCTGATAATTTGTCAGCGATAACGGGGTGCAAAATATACTGAGAAGGCTGCTGAGGTTCACAGGGGAAACAAAATAGCGGTGAAATAAATGATCAACTGTCCAACAATTTAATTGCTGAAGCCCTTATTAACCACTGCATGATCAAGCCGAGGCTTTTTCCTAAGAGAGCTGTTGAGGGCTAATAACAATAGTGATGAGCCATACTTCAGAGTACTTAATAGCTTTTAAGAGAGAAAATGCAAAAGTAAATGAAACTTATTCTACATTTATAATCAATCGGAATAACGTATTCCAAATACTGACATTGGCATCCATTGGTTTGTACACCTATTTCATGGTCAAATTCAAGCCAATTATTCCTGTACCTTGAAGGAAGAAATCCAGCACCGATCAAAAGAACTTTTTTTGTTGACTTTGAGTCGCTAACTTTCTGATAGCACATACTTTGCACTATTTTGAGATATGAATAGAATAGAATTTACTTTTATTGTCATTCTTTGTAACCATGCACACAGAACAAAATGTCGATACACATGACCCGTACAGTTAAACTGTAGCGAGTCGATGCAGCCGCAGCCAAACAGGGCGCCGCCATTTTAGACCCAACTGCTGTGTTGGGAGTCATGACCAAACCCCCCAATTCCAACCCTTAATGCCGGGCGCCAAGCAGGGAGGTAATGAGTACCATATATATATATATATATATATATATATATATATATATATATATATATATATATAAAAGACATTCATTTTCTGGACCGATTAGCCTCAGTAAGGCTGCCCGTTATCCTGGAGACGGATAACTCACTCGCTCATTCACACCTAAAGGACAATATGGACCGGCCAATTAACCTGGCATACATGTTTTTGGAATGTGGAAGAAAATCCTCCAGGCACAGAGAGAACATGCAAACTTTGCACAGGGAAGCTGCGGTAGCTGGAATTTGACCTGTGCACCGTGGGGCTGCGCTCTAACCACCAAGGTGCTGTGCCGCCCTTGAAGAAACCTTTGTTGGTGGCATGGTTTGAAACCCCAACAGATTTCAAGTTCATCTCCTTAATCACTCGGCCACAACAACACTTACAGTAGATTTAAAAAAAAAATGTATTTACACTATTTAATTGCACTACTTTATCATGCACTTAAAACGTGGCTAAGTTGGGACGGTCAACAAACACTACCTTATAATTTTTTCCCAACCATCCAAATATTATTTTTAACATTTTTTTACAGTGTTTTATTATAGGCTTATACTGGAGTGTCACATCTTATCTCACTGTAAACAATGCTAACTACATTGCTATCAATGAAAATAATTAAAATTCTAATTCTATGATTACAAAAGAGCAGCATATACAATCCTGATTTGTGCAATTGTGGCAAAATACAGTTTTTTGTTGTTGAACTATCTTATACATTATTACATTACGGGAAAATGTATACATACAGTCGCGGGTGGTTTTGGTCCCCATTAACCGCAATTTTTTTTTTTTTTACCATTACAGACCGCGAAGCCCTGAATCCGCGAACGTCGAACCGCGAAGTAGCGAGGTCCCACTGTATATTGTTATCACCTTGGAATGCTTAATACGAAGAGTGTTTTTCAAAGTAAAGCAATGGAAAAAGAGGTCTTTCAGAATTCATTTCAAGGGGTGAAATTTGTTTGTAGAAATAAGTGATTTGAATTAGGATTTTGTTCAAAAAACTTGCAAATCAATGCAAGGCTGAATTTGAACCCACATATCTATTGTGTCTGTCTTACCATTAGGCTCATTGCAGTATGTGGCAGGATCAGCTTGGAGACTGTAGAGACGTGCCTGTAGAAAATAGACAAAACGAGAACAATTTCAGTTGTTTTTCCATACAGTTTTTAAATGCAGGATTTCAAAACAATGCTTTGGTCCCCACCATGTAAGTTACCCAAATTATTATTGATACCATATTTAATTTGAAATTTGCACAATGGGTTCCAAAAATAGTTATTTCCAAAAAAAAAGCAAAACAACTGTGAAGATGCCAGCTGACGCACCTAACTAAACGTTCCATTACACACACATACACACACACATATATATATATATATATATATGTTTTTAAAAAACATGTGGTAATTGGCCATCCCATCAGATACAAGTCATTACTCCCCAAAAATGTTTTTAAAAAGCCTTACTACAAAGAAAAACGAAACCTTGATTTTGTTTAAAAAGGTGAGAAGAAAATAAGTCTATGTTCACCTTTGAGCTGTTGTAGAGTTCTGTAGTGCCTGCTGGCGTTGCCACTAATGTGATTACATCACAATCAATGGTTTTATCAGGTGGTGGAGCGAGTGTATCCGTGATGACACCTAGGAAGCTAGAGAGGCTCTTCTTAACCTTTTCTTTGGTCTCTGATGAGCCTTCAACCTAGAATAACTCAAGTTGAGTTTGGAATTTGTTGCTATCCAAATTGCTACAAAAGAAGGCTGCAATCATGTGCCCAAAATAGCTAGACTATTTAAATTCACAGTAAAACAATATTTGTAAATAAATCAATGTTAGTCATATGAAGGATAAGGGCACTTGCAAATATAGTCCAGAACTTACCGCTAACTTGTTTTTGACAGCAGTGGCCGTGGCCACAATTGAACAGGCTGTGTCATGCTGTACCACTGTAGAGAACTCGGTCAAATCACGTTTAATAAACTCCAGGGCCTCAGATGACTGTAATGAGAATATCGTCAATACAATTGGTGTCAAGATCCACGCAGCCCCAATACCGATCACTGGCACAGTTCAGTAAAAGTTTGCTTTTCAAATTGTACTTTTTAATTTGGCATTCTTTGTCATATCCTGTCAGGGGGGAAATCAGTATTTGGAATAATAATAATAATATTTTACTTACAATGACATTCTAAATAACTTTGTAAGAATTTCCAAGGGATTAAAAATATGCACAGGCAACATATGAAATACAATAAGATTATTCTTTGCCATTTGCACGAAAAAAATGATTTTACAAAACACACGTAGAAAGAGTTTACCTTGTCTTTGACGGTCTGGAAGCTCTGATGAAACCACCCTCCCCACCAGCTTTCCCTGTCATGGTACACCGATCAGATTAACGAGTAGCTAAATACAAAACGTCATTTAAAATACTTCATGACTCTAAAGCCGCTACCCTTTTGTAAAGTCTCCAAACCCTGACTAACTATGCGTTAGTTGCAGCGATCTGGCTACCGCGTTGACAGTTGAGATACTAGGCTAAAAGCATAGCAAAGTAAACGCTACACTTTGCTATATTAAGAATGTCCTGCTGGTTGATTTTACAAGTAAAAAATTCACGTCAAGGGTGGTCGAAAAGTTGCAATTGCATTTGATCGTTCGATGAGTGGTGATACACGTTGCTAGAGAAAAAATACATCCGAGCTAAGCAAATGCTAGCTGTGTTATATTTTGTAAACAAACGCACTTCCTGTAATCTTTCCGAACATTAAAACTAAACAAATTTTTAACACAACAATAGCGACACATCGCCACAAATTGTGGATGTAAGGACAAATAATGGTTTAGAAAATTTAACTGTTGCTAAGAAAAAAAAATACAAGTAAAATAATTTCGAGAGCTCGCACTCACCCTTCCGCCATCTTTGTGCGATGACATCACCAATATTTTCTAAACTTTGACCCAGGTGACGTCGTCTGTACGCGAACGCGACGAGACCTGCGCATCCTACCTTAACATAATACATTTTTATGCGACCATGAAAGCAACTGTTATAATAAATTCTGCTCGTCTTTATTGTTTTAATTGAAAGTGTAGAATATAGTCTACTGTCATGGTGTTATATTGTCTACGGTGGTCGGAGAGTTTTAGGGAAAAATCTTATTTAAAAATGCAAATATTTCTTATAGCCAGTAATGGTCAAAGTCAAATTTGAAAAATGATGAAAACATCCACTTTTTTCGTAGTCGTGACGTTCTTGCATATGAATTGTCTTTAATAATAATGCAGCAATGCAACGAGTAACTCCAGAGTAGATCCGGAGGTTTATTTTTAAAGGCCCGGTCACACAGCCTTTCACGGGCGTATCGAGGCTGAATCACGGCCAGAAATTTCTGCCCGTGAAGCAGACGCTGTTGGACGCTTTGAGATCGCGATACAGACGAGATACAGCCGTGCTTTACACGCGGTAAGAAATTCACACGCGGTTGGCCGTGCGAAAAAGTTTTGCGCTGCTCAAAACTTTAGACCACGGGTAACCGCGGGTGGCACACGTGGTACACACGAGGTAAAGACGCAGTACGAACGTGCTAGGACGTGCTACGGCCGCGGCAAAGACGTGGTTACACGCAGGTAGGACGCGAAATTTTAGCGGGTAATCGCGGGTGGAGCACGGTCATAGCACGTTTGTTCTGCGCCTGTATCGCGCTGTTATCACGTGCATTAGCGTGAGTACCGCGTGTAAGCACGGTCAAACGCGATGCAGCCGCGGTTACCCGCGATAAGGACGCGGAACAGTCACCGGCGTCTGTTTTGCGGGCATACAACGGGTAAACAGCGAGTTTAGCCAATTTTGCACATTTTCCACCGCGTCTGCTTCACGGGCAGAAATTTCTGGCCATGATTCAGTCTCGATGCGCCCGTGAAAGCATGTGTGACCGGGCCTTAAAGGACATTTATATTATGAAATTCTGATTTTTAAAAAAATATACATGTACATTTTTTTTTTAAACTGATAATTTAACAGGCATTTTTCCCTCTATCATCAATGACACACTTCTTTCATGTTTTTTTCTGTGCCCTGCATTTGGAAATAATATTTGAATAGTTAGTCTAAATAATTCCTAACAAGTGAATCAAGAAAGTTGCAACGAAAATGTTTTTTGTTTGTAATTACAGTATTACCCTACAATTTAAAAGTACCGTAAATCCCGCACTATAAGGCGCACCTAAAAGTCTTAATTTTTTTCAAAAGCTGACCATGCGCCTTATAATACAGTGCGTCTTATTTATGGATCAACATTAAATCACAAGGTCTTGCAACTTACGCAACAGCCGCCGACTCGATTTTCCCCCGAACGTGGAGTAGTCCGCGGTGTATGCTGGGATTTATATACCGGCGTTTCATTGGCTAACCAATGTGTCAATCATCATTTGAATTGATCACTATTGGCTAAAGTTATTTGGAGCCTCGGATAGGCTAGAGGGCCGAAACAAACCCTGAAATTGGCCGAAAAAGATGTGTCAATCATCTGTTAAATCGATCACTATTGGCTGAAGTTATTCAGAGCCTCGGATTGGCTAGAGGGCCAAAACAAACCCTGCAATTTGCCGAAAAAGATGTGTCAATCATCCGTTAAATCGATCGCTATTGGCTGAAGTTATTCGGAGCCTCGGATTGACTAGATGGCCAAAACAAACCCTGCAATTGGCAGAGTTTAGCAATGGCGTAGCAAGCTTAGCAAGCTTGCTAAAGTACACCATAAAGAAACATGTTTTATTAGTCTGTATTTGCAAATAATTTACTCTCCTGGATTTACTTCACTCACGGTTGTAAGAAGACTATGATTGCGTATCATTATTGAACGTGAGAACTTAGGTGAGCTATGCGGCTTTATATTTTCCCGGTATCTTGTTTTAGAACGATCTTGATGTTGCTGTGATGAGTTGAGTGAATTAAACTCAATTCCAAGTGTTTATTGTCATATGCACAGTAAAGTTGCGAGCGAAAAAGAAAATAGAAACTAAGAAATGTTTGGCATTTCTTGAATCCCAAGACTTTAACCTTCCGAATGATATTTGAAATGATGCATTTGAGTGACATCGTACGGGCACCGCATCCGCACGTGTCTATGACACGTATTTGCTTCTTTGCAAACTTTGGGAATGTTAAGGGGGTAATCAGTTGGACTGAATCATCTGACTGTTTTGTCAACGTTCCCATTGTAGCGCCTTTCTATTGCACAAAAAAAGGAGACAAAATTGATTTAAAAAACTGGCGACCAATAACGCTTTTAAACGTGGACTGTAAAATTTTCAGCAAGCTTCTAGCAACACGAATGTCTGTAGTCTTGGGAGACTTAGTTGATCCGGACCAAACCTGTGCCATCGTGGGAAGGAAGATCAGCGACAGTCTCATGCTGATCCATGACACCATGTGTTATGCGAGAGACAGAAACATGCGACTAGCGGTCCTAAACCTAGACTTTGAAAAAGCCTTTGATCGAGTCTCGCACCAATACCTCTTCAGGGTATTAGAAAAATGTGGTTTTCCCCAAAAATACATCAAGTGGGTGGGACTGCTATACCGAGACATTTACAGCAAATTCATGATTAACGGGAATTTATCAGAAGCAATCGAGATCAACTGCGGTGTGCGTCAAGGTTGCCCTATGTCTCAACTTCTCTGTGTTCTTTGCATAGAACCTTTGGCACAAATGTTAAGAAAAGATAGATTTGTCGAAGGGATCAATATCCCAGGAAGTGGGGGACAAATTACCAAGTGTGTTTTGTACATGGATGATTTCAATATTTTATGTACTGACCGCGCATCTGTTGGAAGAGCCCTTGACTTGACTGACCTGTTTGGGAAGGCGTCTGGGTCAAGGCTAAATAGAGAAAAGAGAAGTTTTATGGAACGTGGAAACAGACAGAAAAGGCAGGACTCCCACTGACGTTGTTAAAGACAGACCAGAAAATCCTAGGGATAAAATTCAATGCAGATGGAGGAGGCAAGACCAACTGGGATGACGTGACAAGGAAAGTTAAGCAAAGACTTGTTTTTTGGTCACTAAGAAAACTGACAATAGAGGGGAAGGTCCTAATCATCAAAGCGATCATCCTCCCACTGCTTTTATCAATCAGTTTAGTTTTTATGCCCAAAAGAAACGTGCTGTTACAACTGGACCGAGCCATCTTTCGCTTTGTCTGGGGCTCAAAGTGGGAAAGGATAAAAAGAGATACAATGAAAAAGAAAAAGGAAAAAGGGGGGAAAGGAGTGCCTGATCTACAGCTTTTCTTGGGAAGCAAATATATCTCTCTCCACTTCCAAAACGCTGTGGGCCCACCCAACAACCCGAAAAGTCAAGCGATGACCCGGTTCTGGATGGGCTCATATTTGCGGAAGCTAAAGCTTGTACCAAACAATCGTTTGATTCCAGTTTCATTTAACTTGCCACCAACACATCTCTTTATTCGGGATTTTTTAAAGAAGTTTGATTTAGAAACACAAGAAAGTCACACTTTACAAAACCACAGGGCACTTATTGCTATTGTGCAAAAGCGAGCAACAGTAAGTCCTGTGCGGGGGCTTGCGTTTGGCGAACTTACAACGGTTTGGAGCAACGTGAATCATCCTGCCCTCCCAAACAGACTACGAGACTTGTCATGGATGGTGGCTCATGAGGTTCTCCCAGTCAGAGCCGTAATGCACCACCGAGGAATGTCAGCGACTTCGACATGCCCTCGACCTGGCTGTGGCGCCCAGGAGTCGGTGAGGCACCTTTTTTGTGAGTGCAGCGCTGCCGAGAACTTGTGGACAATGGCCGACCAACTAGGAAAATTCCCGGACTTGCCAGCAGGGGAGGTACCTGATGCACAGTACGTGCTTTACGGGGTGAGTCGGTCTCGGAGGTCTCGGAACGACTTTGCCAGGGATTGGCTCACTCTCGCCGCCATCAAGGACGCCATCTGGACCTCTAGAAACCTGCTGGTATGGAAGTGCAGGCAGATCCCCCCAGTGGCTGTGCTCCAAATGGCAACATAAAGAAGAATCGTCTGCACCCACCCGGAGTGGGGAATCGGGGCTACACTGTGGGCGTCCCGGCAGCAACGGCCTGGGTTGTGGAAAGTAGAAGTAAGAAGGGAGAGGACCCACAAAGAGGACTGGAGGATGCTGCTTGGGAGGGTGGGATGACAGAGCTATGCCCTTGCACAATAGTTTTGCCCTTTACACTTTGGTTAACTACTATTAAAAGATATTAACACTGAAATTGTTTAATTGATGTTGAAAATGTCAGAAAAAAGTGTTAAAATGTCATATCGTCATGTCATATCGTCTGATATAACAAAATTGTGAATATGCGTGATGGCTGTTGAGATTGTCGTATTTGTTTTGCTGCTGTTGGTGTCGGTGGATTTGTTCAGAACAAAAACACTTTGGCCTGGACGAATCTATTGACACTATCAAAGATGTTATACAACGAAATTGTGAATACGCTTGATTGCTATTAAGATTTTAGAGAAGGGTTGTTCAAACCTCACATTGTGTTTGCTGTTAAACGTCATATTGAAATATAATATTCTGAATGTGCTTGATTGCTGTTGAGATTGACAAGATTGTTTTCTGTTATTAGTGTCAATGAATTTGTTCAAACCATTAATTGCTGTTAAAAATGTTGAAAAAATTGTTAAAATGTCATATTGTCAGATATAACGAAATTGTGAATATGCTTAATTGCTGCTAAAATTATCGAGAAAAATTGTTCAGACCTCACATTGTTTATTTGCTGTTAATAGTGTCAATAAAATTGTTCAAACCAAAAAAGCCTTATAATCCGGTGCGCCTTATCTATGGAAGATATAGGACCAAAAACTATTTTTTGGGGGTGCGCCCTATAACCCGGTGCACCCTATAGTGCGGAAAATACGGTACCTTCAAGGTGGGGTGCGTAGTTTAAGGTGTCCACAAAAAGTTGAAAGTTAAATATCTTCTCTAATAAGTATGAGTTAACAATGCCCAAATGAGTTCTAAGAGCCCTGATGCTTTATTTTCAATTACACCCATGCGCTTTTCTTTTTCTTTTATCAGGCCTTTTCGGGGCAGAGCAAAGCCCCCAAAGGATGAAAAAATAAGAGTTTGTTCAATAGTTGTATTCTGTTGCTATCTTCTGGCTTACAGTCATAATTGAAAGCTTAAGTTTTCCAAATAACAGGCCCCACCTTTAAAATTATAACTATACAAAAATTGTATTACTTAAAACTGTACTTTACTTGTGTACTAATTATAGTCACATAACGCTTTAAGACTGGGAGGTCGCTGGTTCGCGCCTCGGCCGAGTCAAACCTAAGACTTATAACATTGGTAAAATGGCGGCGCCCTCTGTTGGCTGCGGCTGCATTGGCTCGCTACAACGGGTCAGGTGTATCGACATTTCGTTCTGTGTACATTGTTACAAAGAATGACAATACAAAGGAAATTATTATTATTATTATAATGACAACTGTTTTTAAGTGAACAAATCTGACGGATTTTCTCAAATGTACCCGTATATTAGTAGGAACAGTTTCGGTAGCTACTCTAATAACCATGAAAAATTATTTTTTTCCTATCTACAGAGAGGGTCCAATTGGTGAGGCACAGTCGGATTTAAATTAATGAATTTACATAGTATTCATTATTTGATTGGCAGAGAAAAAAGCTATATATACATAGAAAAAAAAACGTTTTACTGTCTAGTCATGTTTATTTGTATAGCTCTTTATCACAAGGAGTCTCAAAAGGCTGCTCAGACAATAGATTATTGCATTCCACAACACCAGGGCCCAGGTGGAGAACATTCTTGAACCTGCGGTTCTATTCTTGGTTCTTGGGATCACTGGTAGACCAGCATTTTCAGAGAGAAGGCTCCAGAACATAGGGGGAAAATTAATCCGAGAGATATGAGGGAGCAAGTCCATGCATGATTTTGTATCATGCCAACTGAACGTTAACAGCACATCTTAAGCTAACAGGGAGCAAATGCAGGTTAGCTAAAATCATTGCAATGTGATCAAACCTACTTGTTTTAGTTAAAAGCCTTGCTGCAGCATTTTGTACCAGCTGCAGGCTCTTGATTTTGGACTTCGGGAGACCGGAGTGTAGTACATTACAGTAATCGAGACGGGAGGTTGCATGGATTTCCTGACCCCCAACCCATGCAAGCAAATAAACAGCTGTGCTTTCCACTCATTAGTATGTATCCTTTTTTTTTCCTTTGAGTGGGCGGCTGTTGTCTGTTAGCTGTACGAAGCCAAAAGGGGGGGTGAGGGGAACACAGCGTAGTGTTCCTTAACTGAAGATTGCCTTTGTCCAGACGCTACACCATGTGTGCATATGCCCACCAATATGTATCCTATGTCCAGTCTCCTTTGCCTTATTTTTTTTTCTTCCACCCAATTAACTCTGTCAATCCAGATTGAGGGAGCCAAGTCAGACAAGTGATTCTCTATTGATCAGATTCTGAATCAGTTGACAGAACCATCTGTTAATAATATTATAGAATTAATGAGTTGAACTGGCAAGGTTTGAACATGTCACATGTTCTTCGTTACATTTTTTTAAACTTGTTAGACCTTGTCAAGTGGGTTGACCAATTTTATTTTCGCAAAAAGCATGCCATTGTTTATTATATTTGCTTTCTTTCAGTGACAAGTCAAGCAACTGATGAAAATGCTGTCGCAAGGATTATAACTAAGAAGAGAAAGTTTGATAACATTACCCCGATTTTAGCAAACCTGCATTGGCTCCCTGCCAGCTTCAGATGTGATTTTAAGGTTCTGTTGGTACTATGCAAAATTATGATTTGACTTGCTCACTCATATATGTCAAATGAATCTCCCTCTATGTTCCTGCCTTGGTAAATACTGGTCTTCTTAGTGATCCCAAGAGCCAAGAAGACATATGAAGGTTCAATTGATACTCATCACTATTGGCAAAGTGAAGTTCAGGTTATGATTGTTCAGACCTTATGATTGTTCAGACCTCTCCAAAAACTCGCTTTGCATGTGGAAACCCTGGTATGGGCCAAACATTTGAAAAAATAGAAGTGATTTTTGAGATATTTTTTTCTCAGCCATTGTCCGTCATGCATCATCATGACCAAAAGCTGCTAAGCCTGCTAACCATCATCTTGGTGACAGCAGAGGCTGACTATTATCGTTCACTGAGGATCTGCCCATGTTGTATGATTTAAGACGGATATCCATTGCGCAGCGCGCTCTGATGCCACACCGTGGGTTCGCACCATCTGTTGCCGATCAGGAAACACCAGCTTTGCTCAAGTCAACGTCTCCAATTATCCACCTTGACCAAAGGGGGGCTGCTTTCTACTAATATGTGCAATGTGTTTCGCTTCCCATTCCCACCTGTGCCCCGATAGAAGAGGGAGGAAAGGACCTGAAGTCCCTGCGTCAGGGGACGCAGCAACCGTTGCCCCCCACGCCAGAAGCTGCGCTGCCCGCTCTTGCTAGCAGCTGCCTCCCCCCACTGAGACATCCCACAGCTGACAATTCCCCAGCACTGACAGGGGCTCCTTACAGTGTCAATAGGCTCATATATTAGCGTTAACCGCCTTTGTGCTGGAGTGAGGGTGTCGAGCCTTTTTGGCCTGACAGCGCTTGTTACCATGATGAAATGTAGATTGAATAGAGGAGGGGGGGGGGGGGGGGAACGTCTCAGGCACGAGAGCTCGGACACCCCAGGCCTTTGTGTCCCACGCATGGCTATTGTGGAAGCCCATTCAGGGCCCTCGGGAGAAGGGACCGGGGCGGGGCTCAGTGGGGAAGGTGGGTATGAATTAGTTACATCTCTTCATTTCTCCCCTGATCTGCGGCTCATCTGTCAGCCGTGGGAGGATAAGCATGTATTTTACACGCTTGATTTGTTGCTAAGTAAAGGCAGGTCATTGTGGCCTTGTTTGCCAAAATGATCCTCATCTGCCTTTTATATTTTAGCTGATTCATCGATTTAGGTAGCCTACACCAATAATTCTCAAACAGTGTGCCGCGGCAAAATAGTGTATCATTAGGCTTTGAGTGGTGAGCTGCTTGTAATTGTCCGAAGTAAACAAAATTGGCAAAAAAAAACCTTGATCATTATTCTTAATATTTTCCAGCGATCAGTTGAGCAGGAGTCTCCAACATTTTTGAAGCCAAAGTTAGTCTTTGGTGCAAAGGGCTATAACAAGGGTTAGGGACCTGTGTCTCGCCATATATGGCTCTTTTTATGACTGCGTACTTTATGTCTCTGACATAAAAGATACTGTTCACTTATTCATTTAATTTCCACATTTGGAGCAGATTGTTTTTCTGCTCAAAGCCGGGAATTTAATACATGTTCAGGCTAGTATATACCATATAGGACACAACCTTCAGTTATATTTACCTTCAGTTTATATTCAGGGTGTCTCACCAACAAACTTCGTTTTGGCTGTAAAACACAAAAAAATCCTTTCTATGGGAACTGACCGATAACGGATAATGGATAATGAATAACGAAGATAGAACAATAACCCTTAAAAATCCCCCCCCCCCCCCCCCCTTCTTCAACCAATCTATGCACATCATTGATACACTCTATGATAAAAAGCCACATGACAATTTTTAAATATCCAGAAGCCCTAGAAAAGCACCTATAGCAATTTGATTGTGTAAGCGGTTACTTTTATCCTTGAGATTTTTTGTATATTTTTTTTTCATTTCTTTTATTTTCATTTTCCTTTTTTGTTCTTTTTTCTTTTCTTTTTTAAATTCTTTTTTAAATTCTTTTTTCTTTTCTTGTTTTCTCTTCTTTTCAAAAGTAATAAGGTGCATTTTGGTCACGTTGAGTCTCCGTACTTTGTTTTTCTTTTGTTGTGCTTTTAGGAATTGTTTTTGGTGGCACTACCGAATACAGCGACATCTAGAGGGCAAATAATGCACACTGTCCCTTTAACTTTCAAATTAAGGCACAGCCTCAAAGTATAATCCTGGGAGCCGCAATTGGCCACCGGGTTGCGAGTCTGAGACCCCTGCTTTAAAGGAACAGTGTGTAAAAGAGAAATACTTTCATCCAGTGAAAACAAAACAAACAAAAAAATGATGTAAATACCCTGCAAAAATATATAGACTATCATCCATCCATCCATTTTCTGCGGCGCTTATCCTCAGTAGGGTCGCCGGAGTGCTGTACCCCATCCCAGCCATCTTTGGGCAGTCGCCAGGGGACACCCTGACTGATTGCGAGCCAGTTGCAGGGCACACAGAGACAACTCGCTTGCTCATTCACACCTAGCGACAATTTGAACTGACCAATTAACCCGACATGCATTTCTTTTTTAAATGTGGAAGGAAACTTTGCCTGGAGAAAGCCTATGCAAACTGCACATGAGGAGGCTGGACTAGCACACAGCGCTAAATTAATTTCAAGTCACAACCCAAATCAAGAAATATCCACTTCTTGCCACCTAGTGTTAAGAAGTGTAGTTGAGCGTCAGTTGTTTTTGTTTCTTAGAATAATTTTGCAAGGGAAAGGCTCGCGACACACTAAAAACGGGTCAGCTACCCTCTTTTATGTCCCGATCCACCAGTTGAAAAACAATTATATATATGACGTGCGAAAAGGCATCAGATTCTTTCTCATCATCACAACATTTTATTTATTGTGCCAAAATGAAATTTACAATTTATGTTTGTAATGTCCTTCAAAGTCCGATTTATCATCAGATAGACTAAAGAGATGTTTATCTTTTGTTTGTGTTTATTTATATCTTCCTGGACAAATTTTTGCTTTCTTCATTCTCTCATACCGTGACTGAAAATAGTGTAAAAGTGAGATAAGACCCACTGCCTTTTTATACGTCGTCAACATCACCGGCTGTCCAGTGGTTAGAATTTGGCACTCTCAACGCCACGATAGTGAATAAAGAAGAAAGAACAATAACCCTTAAAAAATCCCCCCCCCTCTCAACGCCACGACCCGGGTTTTATTCCCATTTCATTCAATCTTTAGCGCTTGGTTGGCACAGAGCAATCATTGCACAAGTATGGTAAAACCTTGTGTATAATGCACACTCAAATATCGAGTTATTTATTTTAATTAAAAATACAAAAATGTTCATTAAACACACATAAATGTGGTTTTCTTTAGGGGTCATAACAAAAAATAGATATCTTTGAAGGATTAGTCCTATCAACAGGTAATTTTTGGATGCTGACTACAATACATTGCCAGAAAACAACAAGTTACAAGATAAATTGGCAGATTTTGACATACATTCGCGTGTGCTACCATCATATAGTGGAAACAATTAGCTCTTTTTAAGTGCAAATGTTTTACCTGTTCAGTGTTGTAGCACAACTCTGTTTATGAACCAGTTTGCTCATGTTCAATATCATAGGTGTAAAACATGTGGGCCACAAGTCTGATTAGGCCCACCAAGGGTTTTAATCTGGCCCATGAGACAAGGCTGAGAATAGTGCAAGAGAAAAAAGAGCTGCAGCTTGAGAATGCCAGGCGCTACCTACCAAGACACTCTGTCTCTCTCTCTCTCTCTCTCTCTCTCTCTCTCTCTCTCTCTCTCTCTCTCTCTCTCTCTCTCTCTCTCTCTCTCTCTCTCTCTCTCTCTGTGTCTGTATGTCTCTCTCTGTGTCTGTATGTCTCTCTCACTCTCTCTCTCTCTCTCTGTGTCTGTCTCTCTCTCTGCCGGTTTCTCCTTTTCTTTTTCTCCATCTGCCTCTCTCTTATACTCTCTTTCTCTATCTCACTATTTCTCCCTTCCCTTCTTTGTTCTCTTTATTTCTCTTTGTTTGTCTTTGTCTTCTCTCATTTGCAATCTCTTTCTATCTCTCTCTTTTTCTCACATCCTCTCTTTCTCTTTTAGTGCCCCCTTCATTATTTCTTCTTGTCTCTCTTCTGTCTTTTTGTCTTTTTCTCTTTCCCCCTTCTCTTTTTCTCACTCAATCTGTCAGTCTTTCAGTTATTTTGTTTGTATCTCTCGCTTTTGCTCTATCTTTCTTTGTTTTTATCTTTCTTTCTCTTGCTTTCTTTCTTTTTCCATTTCTTCCTTTCACTCTTTCTCTCTCTTTCTAAATCTCTCTATCTTTCTCTTACTCATTCTCACTTTCTTTGTTTTTTATGTTTTTTATCTTGCATTCCTTCTTTCTTTTGTTTATTTTTTCTCTTTTTCACATTCTATCTTTCTCTTGCTCATTATTTCTTTCTTTCTCATATTTTGTTTCTCTCCCTCTTCCTTTCTCTTTAATCTAGTATTGCGGCCCCCATAAGAGTTTTAATTCTACCATGTGAGTTTCACACCCCTGTTCTATATTGTACTGAAGAAGTATTAAAACAATATACTTACATTGAATTGGCCACAGATACTTTCGTTGAATACATATTTTAAACCACAACTTAAATGTTTTTTTAATACTGTAACATTGTTTTTTTTCTTTAGGTAATACACACACACACACACACATATATATATATATATATATATATATATATATATTATTATTATTTTTTTTCCCCCCAGTGCATCCGCAAAGTATTCACAGCGCTTCACTTTTTCCACATTTTGTTATGTTACAGCCTCATTCCAAATTGTATTAATTTAATCTCTTATCTCAAAATTCAACACAAAATACTCCATTATGACAATGTCAAGTCAAGTCAAGTCATTTTTATTTGTATAGCCCTAAATCACGAAGAGTCTCAAAGGGCTTCACAGGTTATTACACTATATTACACAGACTATTTTTCAGTCGACGAGAAGAGTAGGTTATTCATATGCTATGGAGTAGAAGTGAGTTTTTAGCTTAGATTTAAACATTTCCACTGAGGTTGCAGATCGGATCTCAGGGGGAAGAGCATTCCACAGCACCGGTGCTCGGATGGAGAACGCTCTCGAACCAGCAGAACACTTCTTTGCTCTTGGGATCAAAAGAAGACCGGCACTCTCAGATCGTAGGCTTCGGACCAGGACATAGGGGCAAATCAGATCTGAAAGATAAGAGGGAGTAAGTCCATGTATGATTTTGTATAATACTAAGAGAACCTTGAAATCACATCTAAGGCTAACTGGGAGCCAATGCAGGTTAGCCAAAATCGGTGTTATGTGATCGGACTTTTTTGTCCTAGTTAAAAGCCTCGCTGCGGCATTTTTTACCAGCTGAAGAGACTTGATTCTAGACTTTGGGAGACCAGAGAGTAGTGCATTACAGTAATCGAGAAGGGAGGTAACAAACGCATGAATTGTAATTTCTGCATCCGACTGAGACAGTATTGAAAAAGTATGTGAAAAAGTTTTTTTTTTTTTACTTTTTTTGAATTTATTAAAAATAGAAAACAAAGAAATGACATTTACATAAGTATTCACAGCCTTTGCTTAATACATTGTTGATCCACCTTTGGCAGCAAATACAGCCTCAAGTCTTTTTGAATATGATCCCACAAGTTTAGCACACCTATCTTTAGGCAGTTTTGCCCATTCTTCTTTGCAATAAGTCTCAAGCTCAATCAGGTTGTGCACAGCCATTTTCAGATCTTTCCAGAGATGTTCGATCGGATTCAAGTCTGGACTCTGGCTGGGCCACTCCAGGACATTCACAGAGTGGTTCTGAAGCCAATCTTTTGAGATCTTGGCTGTGAGTTCAATCTTTGTCTCATCAGACCAGATATTTTTTTTTCTCATGGTCTGAGAGTCATTCAGGTGCTTTTTGGCAAATTCCAGAAGGGCTTCCATGTTCCTTTTACTAAGGAGTGGCTTTCGTCTGGCCACTCTACCATACAGGCCTGATTGGTGGATTGCTGCAGAGATGGTTGTCCTTCTGGAAGGCTCTCTTCTCTCCACAGAGGAACGCTGGAGCTCTGACAGAGTGACCATCGGGTTCTTGGTCACCTCCCTGACTAAGGCCCCTCTTCGCTCAGTTTAGAAGGCCGGCCAGCTCTAGGAAGAGTCCTGGTGGTTCCAAATGTCTTCCATTCACCAATAATGGAGGCCACTGTGCTCATTGGGACCCTCAAAGCAGCAGAAATTTTTCTGTATCCTTCCCTAGATTTGTGCCTCAAGACAATCCTGTCTCGCAGGTCTACAGACAGTTCTTTTGACTTCATGCTTGGTGTTTGTGCTCTGACATGCACATTCAACTGTGGGACCTTATATAGACAGGTGTGTGCCTTTCCAAATCATGTCCAATCAACTGAATTTACTGCAGGTGGACTCCAATTAAGCTGTAGAAAGATCTCAAGGATGATCAGTGGAAAAAAGATGCACCTGAGCTCCATTTTGAGCTTCATGGCAAAGGCTGTGAATACTTATGTAAATGTGATTTCTTAGTTTTCTATTTTTAATAAATTCAAAAAAAGTTAAAAAAACTTTTTCACATTGTCATAATGGAGTATTTTGTGTAGAATTTTGAGATAAGAGATTACATTAATACAATTTGGAATGAGGCTGTAACATAACAAAATGTGGAAAAAGTGAAGCGCTGTATATACAGTAAGACCTCGGTTATCACGGTTAATGGGGACCAAAACCACCCGCAAAAAATGAAAATCTACGAAGTAGCAACGACCCTTCAAAGAGAAAAGAATAAATAAATCTCATCTCACCTCATTATCTGGACCGCTTATCCTTATTAGAGTCGCGGGGGGGCTGGAGCCCATCCGAGCCATCTCCAGGCAGTGGGCAGGGGACACCCTGAAGTGGTTGCCAGCCAATCGCAGCTGCAAATCACATTAGTTTTCGCAGCTAGCTGCGTTCTTCATCGACGCACGAGCCGAGTGATCCACCGCTAAGAGTCGTACAGCTGGGCGATTAGTCGTCCGCCTGGGACGATCAGAGACAAATTCACGACAGGGTTTTTACCGCGGGTGCCGTTCCGTCGCTCCCATGAGCGAGCCCAGACATTCCACTCCCCCAGACCAGGACGACATTGAATTTTTTTTTTTTTTTAAACCATTACAGACCGCGAACGTCGAACCGCGAAGTAGCGAGGTCCCACTGTGTATATATATATATGTATATATATATATATATATATATATATATATATATATATATTATATATATATATATATATATATATATATATATATATATATATATATATATATACAGTGCATCTGGAAAGTTTTCACAGCGCTTCACTTTTTCCACATTTTGTTATGTTACAGCCTCATTACAAATTCTCTTATCTCAAAATTCTACACAAAATACTCCATTATGACAACGTGAAAAAGTTTTTTTTAAACTTTTTTTGAATTTATTAAAAATAAAAAACTAAGAAATCACATTTACATAAGTATTCACAGCCTTTGCCATAGAGCTCAAAATTGAGCTCAGGTGCATCTTTTTTCCACTGATCATCCTTGAGATCTTTCTACAGCTTAATTGGCGTCCACCTGCAGTAAATTCAGTTGATTGGACATGATTTGGAAAGGCACACACCTGTCTATATAAGGTCCCACAGTTGAATGTGCATGTCAGAGCACAAACACCAAGCATGAAGTCAAAAGAACTGTCTGTAGACCTGCGAGACAGAATTATCTTGACCCACAAATATGGGGAAGGATACAGAAAAAAATCTGCTGCTTTGAAGGTCCCAATGAGCACAGTGGCCTCCATTATTCGTAAATGGAAGACATTTGGAACCACCAGGACTCTTCCTAGAGCTGGCCGGCCTTCTAAACTGAGCGATCGGTGAAGAAGGGCCTTAGGGCCCGGTCACACAGCCGTTTGCGGCTGAATCACGGTCAGAAATTCCTGCCTGTGAGGCGGATGCTATTGGACGCTTTGAGATCGCTATACAGACGAGATACAGCAGTGCTTAACACGCGGTCGGAAATTCATGCGCGGTTGGCAGCGCGAAAACGTTTTGCGCTACTCAATACTATAGAGCACGGGTACACAGCCTTTCACGGGCGTATCGAGGCTGAATCACGGCGTAGTTGCGTAGGAGTCGGATTGGGGAACAACACCGGCTCGGGAGCTTTTATACCCGTGGTCCACACGAGAAAATGACGCGGAAATGACGCGATGAGGAAGCGGAACAGTCGCCGGCGTCTGTTTTGCGGGCATACCACCGATGAACAGCGGATTGGCCAATTTTGCGCATTTTCCATCGCGGGCAACCATGGGCAAAAAAAAAACGCAAAATTTTACCCGCGATACAGACGCAAACGGCTGTGTGACCGGGCCCTTAGTCAGGGAGGTGACCAAGAACCCGATGGTCACTCTGTCAGAGCTCCAGCGTTCCTCTGTGGAGAGAAGAGAGCCTTCCAGAAGGACAACCATCTCTTCAGCAATCCACCAATCAGGCCTGTATGGTAGAGTGGCCAGACGAAAGCCGCTCCTTAGTAAAAGGAACATGGAAGCCCGTCTGTAATTTGCCAAAAAGCACCTGAAGGACTCTCAGACCATGAGAAACAAAATTCTCTGGTCTGATGAGACAAAGATTGAACTCTTTGGCGCCATGTTTGGAGGAAACCAGGCACCGCTCATCACCAGGCCAATACCATCCCAACAGTGAAGCAAGGTGGTGGCAGCATTATGCTGTGGGGATGTTTTTCAGCAGCAGGAACTGGCAGACTAGTCAGGATAGAAGGAAAAATGAATGCAGCAATATATATCCTGGATGAAAACCTGCTCCAGAGCGCTCTTGACCTCAGGCTGGGGCAAAGGTTCATTTTTCAGCAGGACAACGACCCAAAGCACACAGCCAAGATCTCAAAAGATTGGCTTCAGAACCACACCGTGAATGTCCTGGAGTGGCCCAGCCAGAGTCCAGACTTGAATCCGATCGAACATCTCTGGAGAGATCTGAAAATGGCTGTGCACAAACGTCTCCCATCCAACCTGATTGAGTTTGACACTTATTGCAAAGAAGAATGGGCAAAACTGCCTGAAGATAAATGTGCTAAACTTGTGGGATCATATTCAAAAAGACTTGAGGCTGTATTTGCTGCCAAAGGTGGATCAACAAAGTATTAAGCAAAGGCTGTGAATACTTATGTAAATGTGATTTCTTAGTTTTCTATTTTCAATAAATTCAAAAAAAGCAACAAAAAAAATGTTTTCACATTGTCATAATGGAGTATTTTGTCTAGAATTTTAAGATAAGAGATTAAATTAATACAATTTGGAATGAGGCTGTAACATAACAAAATGTGGAAAATGTGAAGCGCTGTGAATACTCTCCGGATGCACTGTATATATATATATATATAAATATATATATATATATATATATATATAAATATATATATATATATATATATATATATATATATATATATATATATATATATATATATATATATATATATATATATATATATATATATATATATATATATATATATATATATATATATATATATATATATATATATATAGATATATATATATATACATATATATATATATATATATATATATATATATATATATATATATATATATATATATATATATATATATATATATATATATATACACACACAATAAATACGTGAGTACAGAGAGTATTGCCCTGAGATTTGTATTTCATTAAAAAAATCTGTTTGAGACTTAAGGAAATTTTCTTGAAAATCTGGGTGGACTAGCCACTCGATGCTCTCCGCTTCAAGTGATCCTTTGTGTTGTGATAAGCAAGTCATTATGAGAAAGTGACAAATAGTTGTCCTAGCATATAAGGACATTGCGATTTCCCCAGCCTGCATCAGACAAAAGTAAGGCGCCTTCCCGGCGCCTGCATCCTCCTTTCATCGCCTACACCCTGTTGAGGTAAAGATGGATGGTCCCCCGGCTCAAGAACGCCACATTCAGCTTCTGTGTCGTCGCATTGTGTTGGCCTTCTGTCACACTTTTGCCCTGGGAGAGGTCAGCAACCGAGTCACATCCCAAGTAAACTTAATTTCCTCGTGAAATTTATAACAAGTTGGGTCACATATGGCACCAATAACAGAAATCAAATGTTGGTGATAATTGGTAATGAGTCTTACACAACACTGTGGAGGAATTTACTACTCTTTGCAAAGTTGATTTAAATCTGCCTCATTGGAGAGTTTTCTAGAATGAACTCCCTGTTTAAAGTCACACCACAGCCTCTCAATTAAATTTAAATTTTGGCTTTGACTTGGCCACTCCGGAACCTTCATTTTATTTTTTGGGTTATGAGAAATTTAGAGATGGACGTCCTGGTGTTTCAGATTGTTGTTCTGCAGCATGATCCGAGAGTAGTTGAGTTTGAGTGCACGAACTGCTGGCTAAACATTCTCCTTAAGGAACTTTTGGTACACTAGTCATTCACAGCAAGTTGTCCTGGTCTTGAGGCAGCAAAGCAGCACCAGACAATCACACTACCACCACCATGGTTTACTGTAGGCATCATGTTCTTTTTGTCAAACAAGGGGCCATTTTTATGCCAGATGTAACAGGCTGAACTCCTACCAAAAAGTTTAAAATTCAACTCATCAATCCACAGAATGTTTCTCCAGTCCGGAGGATATTCTTAACTTTGACTTCTTTACATAAGACAAGATAATAATAATAATAATAATTTCCTTTGTATTGTCATTCTTTGTAACAATGTACACAGAACGAAATAGACCTAGATTTTTTTTTGTTTCTTAATAAATCAAATCAACATTTTAAAACTGAATTTTATATTTATTGGGTTGTGACTGTGTGATATTAAACATTGGTTGATGATATAAAACCTTTGTGAGTGATTGTTTGTGTGTCTGTCTAACCAATCAAAGGGGTTAATACGTTTTTATATGACTACTATCTTTCACAGGCAGTCAGGTAGGTTACCTTTGATGTGGAAAATATCCCCCCCAAAAAGAGTACTCAGCATTTATCCCCAGACATTCCATTCCCCCAGACCAGGACGAGATTGAATATAAACACAATTTCAGGATTTTAATATTCATCAGGACTCAGTTTTACTCTTTGGGTTTTCTGTTTTCAACCACCTTGCCAACCAAAAAAGGTTCTGCGTTTAAAGGCAGGTGATGCTCTACTGTTGCACAACCATTGTATTTTTTTCCTCTGTTCATGGCCTAATGGTCATAAAAGTTTTTTGACAAAAATGTTTTTTCTGTGCTTTACAAGAATCGATCAAAATATGTTTAAGATTGGATACTTCTTTGAAAAATAGATTGGAAAGTCTTGATTACCAGGTGTTGGTTTAGTGCACACCCTCCAGGCTTTATTTCTTTATCAATATTTGCTATAGAGGTCGATTATAACATCACCCAGTTCCCCATATAGGTCATGTCCCTTTGTTTATTTGTTTGTATTTTGTATATATTATTCAATTTCAAAATCTATATTTATTAACAGTAACACAAAAACACACGATTAATGGAGGAAACTCGCATACCACACAAATATCTAGCATGAAAGAAGGAATTTTTAACACGGGATTGAGACTATTTTACAATAAAGACTTTAATAATCAAATTGCAATTTATTGTGCACCTTGCAAAAACATTCTTGTCCAATTGTCAAAATAGTCTGCTCATTTTAAAAATAGATTTTTATATTTTGCAAAAAAAAAAATTCTGTAGTAAAATATATACTTACATATTTTTAAATCATTTTAAAATCATTTCTGTATTATAATATGGATAAAAAATATTTTTGAAAAGCATGTGCTTTTTATGTAAAAATTAAGCGAAATAGTAAAATATGAAAACTAAGCTTTTAAAATGTGTGTCCCTATAAAATGGACTGTGAAATATTATTATTATTATTATTATTATTTAATAAAAAAAATAGACCTTAAAATGTTCTTTTATTATTTTTTTTAACTTACTTCTCTAAAAACACAAATAAGCTTCTAAATTCTTCTGAAAAAAAAACTTAAAATAATTATTTTTTGTTATCATTATATGAAAAAATGGATATTAGAATATAGTTTTTTCTTTTTTTATATATATTTAGCTGTTTTTTCTAGTAAAGCAAGAAAAATATGCTTTTAAAAGTTATGTCCTTATAATAAATAGCCCCTAAAATATTCATTATTTTTATTTATACAGTGTCCATTATCCGTTATCAGCACCGCTTTCCTCAGAAGGGTCACGGGGGTGCCTGAGCCCAACCCAGCTATCTTTGGGCAGTGAGCAGGAGACACTGTACTATGCTAGCCATTTACAGGGCACACAGACACAAACAACTCACACGCTTATTCACACCTAGGGAATATTTGGACCTACCGATTAACCTAAAATGCATGTTTTTGGGAGGAAACCGAAGTGCCTGGAGGAAACTCACGCAAACATGTGGAAAAAATGCAAACTTCGCACAGGAAGGCAGGTAGCTAGATTTGAAGCCAAAATAGTACTACTAAAGAAAAACATCAAATACAAGAAAATAGTTTTTCGTATTTTGTTAAGTTACTATAAAAAGCATTTACAATAAGAAAATGATATACAAAACAAGCACAACTATCTGCCAGTTTTGACCAATCATACTGGCATCTGCCAATATCAACCATTACTGATAAAATTAAATTTATATGACAAAACAATCATGGAAAAATATGAAAAAAAACACTCAAGTATGAGAATCATGAGACATTTAATTTAGGAAAATAGAAATCCTGTACAAAAAAAAGACACATTGAAAAATTCCGTCGACAATGTGTTTTTGTCGGATAAAAACAGTCTTGCTACTCTTGATGAAATCCCTTGTGCTTTTCCAATATTTCTCTTAAAGGAAAACAGAAGAGACTCATAGCAGCAGAATTTAAAAAATGTATTGACATTATTTACAAATTTTAAGGACCGACTCCACAGACAGTCATTGGTTGAGTCAGTTACTTGTTAATTGCCAAGCTGTGCAACGAAGAGGTGGGTGTTGGCAAAGTTTGGCAGAGTGAACACGGGCAGGGTACACCTGGGAAATGCCTGTAAGACCCACCCAGGTGTAGCGGGTCCTTCAATAGTCCCTGAACCGGAGCGTGAAAGCCCAGGAAGCTGGCTGAAGGAGGCGAGGATGAATGATGGGAGTGCAGAGACTGGGTGAGAGGATGCATTGGGAGGTGAGCTGGTGACGTGGCGGGGGGCATGGGTGCATGCCCGGTACGGCCCTGCACAGCATTGGCACTGTAAACGTCCCCTACCAGTTTTTTCATCTCCTCCAAGGAGCTGGACAGCATGAGGATGTAGTTGCGGGCCAGGAGCAAGGTGGAGATTTTGGACAGCTTTCTCACAGAAGGGCCGTGAGCATAGGGCATAACCTCCCGGAGCCCGTCCATGGCCTGGTTCAGGTCGTGCATCCTCTTTCTCTCCCGGCTGTTGACTTTTAGTCTCAGGTCTTGAACTTCTTCCTTGCTGAGCTGGGATCTGCTTTTGGCCTTGCCGGCCCCGCTCTGATCGGACTCTCGGTTTTTGCAGTTATCTCGGTAGTACGTCTGGAACATCTTGTTGGAGAAGAAGCTCCCTGCAGAGTCATCCACTACCAGGTCTGGGGTTGAAGAGCGGCTGCAGGTGGAACCGGCATCGGACTCCATCTCAATTTACACCAAAAATTAGGGGAAAACAGTCTGGTATGGTATTGTTGCTCCACAGTCTTATTTCCTGTCTGTCTAAACTGTCATCCTCTGAGCCCACTGGGGTCTATTTATGCAGCCGTGACAACAAAGGAACAATACGTCGCATAATGAGACACTTAAAGCTATAGCCAATTGCTGAAGCGACACATGTTCACCCTCAGCGTGCACACACAAACACACACACACACATACACACACACACACACACACACACACACACACACACACACACAATGTTGCACCTTCCCACATACACGTTTACCCCCTCTTTACACACCAACCAACCACCCACATGTCCAAGATGAACCACAATGCATTAACCTTTTGATTACATACTACCTAGATAAGCTTTGACAAGTGTTAACCAGCTTAAAGACTTATTTTACGAATAGTTAAATAGGTTAAAAAAGAGAAATCACACTTAAATGGATTGCATTTACATAGCACTTTTAAGTCATTGAAGACGTCAAGTCAAGTCATGTTTATTTGTATAGCCCTTTATCAACATATTTAATATTTCAATCATTATAGGTTATTCAATTATTTAGAGATATTTAATTTAGTGCATGATTTATTTATTTGGCTGGTTGTATTTATATGACGTCATACATTTGGACAGTATTATTCAGTTGTCAAGTCAAGTTTATTTTTTATAGCTCTTAATCACAAGGAGTCTCAAAAGGCTGCACAGACCACAGATTATTGCAAACCACAGACTATTATTTCACCATCCCATGATCTAAAACCTACATGAGGGCAAGGAAAAACTCAAAAACCTCAACATGAGGAGAACGAAAGAAACCTTGAGAAGGGACTGCACATGAGGTAATCTGTCTTCCAGGGTGAGCAGGCTGCAATGGATGTTGCAATAACAAATAATACACGGATATTGTCAACATAAAATATAGGTTATTCAAGTGCTATAGAATAAAAGTGTGTTTTAAGCCTAGATTGAAACATTTCCACCGAGGCTGCCGATCAAATCTCATGGGGAAGAGCATTCCACAGCACCGGGGCTCGAATGGAGAACGCTCTCGAACCTGCGGATCTCTTCTTGGCTCTTCTTGGATCACTAGTAGACCAGCATTTTCAGAGCAAAGGCTACGGACTGGAGCATAGGGCCAAATTAAATCTGAAAGATATGAGGGAGCAAGTCCCTGCATTATTTTGTATACAACCAACAGAACCTTAAAATCACATTTTAAGCTAACAGGGAGCCGATGAAGGTTAAATAAAATCGAGGTAATGTGATCAAACTTTCTTGTCTTAGTTAAAAGCCTCGCTGCAGCATTTTGTACAAGCTGAAGCCTCTTAATTTTGGACTTTGGGATACCTGAGAGTAATAATTCATGCGTTTGTTACCTCCCGTCTCGACTACTGTAATGCACTACTTTCCGGTCTTCCGATGACCAGACTCAAGAGTCTTCAGCTGGTACAAAATGCTGCAGCGAGGCTCTTAACAAGGACAAAAAAGTACGATCACATCACCCCAATTTTGGCTAACCTGCATTGGCTCCCTGTTAGCCTAAGATGCGATTTTAAGGTTCTCCTACTGCTATACAAAATCATACATGGACTCTCCCCCTCATATCTTTCAGATCTGATCTCCCCCTATGTCCCGGCCCGAAGCCTTCGTTCCGAGAGCGCCGGTCTCCTGGTGATCCCAAGAGCCAAGAAGTGTTCCGCTGGTTCGAGAGCGTTCTCCATCCGGGCACCGGTGTTGTGGAATGCTCTTCCCCCTGAGATCCGATCTGCAACCTCGGTGGAAATGTTTAAATCTAGGCTTAAAACTCACTTCTACTCTATAGCATACGAGTAACCTAATCTTATATGTAATAACTTGTGAAGCCCTTAGAGACTAATTGTGATTAAGGGCTATACAAATAAAAATGACTTGACTTGACTTGACTAGTGCATTACAGTAATCGAGAGGGGAGGTAACAAACGCATGAATCATAATCTCGGCATCCGACTGAGACAGCATAGGGTGAATTTTAGCAATGTTGCGAAGATGGAAAAAAGCTGTTCTAGTAATATTCTTAACGTGTGTTTGAAAGGACAGATTGGGTTCAAATAGTACACCTAATTTTTTGACTAAGTCACTCTGGGTGATATTACATTTGTCAATGTTCAGAACAACTTTTTGAGAACACGTCACGGCATTAAGATAAACCAATAACTAACATTTCAGTCTTTTTAGAGTTAAGGCACAAGAAGTTGAGTGACATCCATTCTTTTATCTCATTGAGGCAGGCTTCCAAATTTCCACAGTTTAGTGTGGCAGGTTCCTCCATCGGAAGATATAGTTGAGTGTCATCTGCGTAGCTATGGAAACTGATATCATACTTGCAAATAATATCACCTAATGGAAGCATGTAAATGCTGAAAAGAAGGGGGCAAGGTACTGAACCCTGCAGAACACTACAAGTAACACTAAAGGGCTCACATCTAATTTCACCATATTTAACACAGTGCGTCCTGAGAGGTAGAATCTGAACCATAAGAGGACGGTTTCTGAGAGACCAATCCATTTTTCCAACTATTCTAGTAAGATATTATGGTCCACAGTGTCAAAGACAGCACTAAGGTCCAGCAGCCGCAAGAGTAATGAAGTCCATTACCAGCATAAGATCATTTGTTACCTTAATCAGGGCTGTTTCGGTAGAGTGGTTAGCCCTGAATCCTGATTGTTTGGATTCAAAAATATTTTTCTCTGATATAAAATCTTTCAGCTGCTGTACCACAACTTTTTCAAGTACTTTAGAAAGAAACTGTAAGTTTGACACAGGTCTATAATTACATAAGCTTTCTGGATCAAGGTTGGGTTGTTTCAGTGTAGGTTTAATAACAGCAAACTTAAAATCCGCTGGAACTACACCTGAGGAGAGTGATGTGTTAATAATATTTAGAACTGAAGGTCCAAGGACCCAAAAAAGACCTTTATCAGCAAACCCGGAGGCGGGTCAAACAGGCAAGTAGTCGGTTTGGCCGTATTCACCACCTGTTTAAGATTATCAAGTGACAGATCACTAAATCGTGAAAAAAAATCCCTGAACATCTATCTGCGCATCTATAATTTCAGACCTTTAATATGTGACGTATTTACATGGTCTTTAGAAATCTCTTCCCATATGCGTTGACTCTTCTTATTAAAGAAGACCATAAAGTCATGGGCTGAATGGGTAGAACTATATGGAATAATCTGTTGCCTCGTTAGCGATGTTACAGTGTCAAAAAGGATTTTGGGGTTATTCCTTTGTGCTGCAATCACCTTCGAAAAATAGACTGATTTTGCAGAGGCAAGGGCTGCTTTATGCTTTAACAAGCTGTCACACTAGGTTTGACGGAAAACCTCAAGCTTGGTAGCACGCCATTTTCTTTCAGATTTCCTGCAGTCTTGTTTAAGCGGTATAGTTTTATCAGTAAACTAAGGCGTTTGTCTTTTAGGTTGTGATTTAAGCCGTAGGGGTGCCACAGAATCCAGGACACTAGACAGGGTAACATTAAACTCATTCAATAGAGCCTTTATATAAATGAAACGACGCAATTACTCCCAAAAGAAGATCGGAGAGCTCAGAAACTATGCCAGTACAAATATTGCGGCCGCAAAATCCTTTAGTTTATTTAATACAACATTTAGCCAGCACCTCAAATATAACTAAATGCTGATCAGAAATAACGGTAGTACATAGTAACACCGTCACTTTTTAAGCTGAAACTCCTCCAGTCAGAACCAAGTCTAGTGTGTTTCCATCTTTATGAGTCGGCAAATGTGTCAATTAGACACCAAAACGCAACAGAAAGTGAATTGAGTGGGGAGTTCATATGAATATTTGGGTCCCTCATTACTATTATTATTTCATATGTTACTATGATAGATAGATAGATAGATAGATAGATAGATAGATAGATAGATAGATAGATAGATAGATAGATAGATAGATAGATAGATAGATAGATAGATAGATAGATAGATAGATAGATAGATAGATAGATAGATAGATAGATAGATAGATAGATAGATAGATAGATAGATAGATAGATAGATAGATATAGATGCATCATTCATATGTGAGACAACAGTTCAGAGAACTCATCAAAGAAAACTGAATATGGTCCTGGTGCACGATAAATAGTTACTACAAAAATTGACATTAAGGACCGCATAACAAGAGCCTCAAACGCCTCATATTATTATTAGAGGTACGGGGAGTAAGTTTGAGTATTTTTTCAGAACCAAGCGCAACACGGCCACCCTTCTTTAAAGAGCGTGCTTCATGACAGCTGACTTGGTCTTGAGGAGAAAAACTCATCCGGTCTCAACCAAGTTTCACACAGACCAATAAGGTTAAGTTTGTGATCACGATCACCAACAAGAAGAGCTTTAGGAGCAAGTGATCTAACATTTAAAAGACTAAATTTTAGCTTTGCTGAATCTTTTAACTTAGCTGAAGTCGTTGTAGGAATCGCCTCAAGATGTCGCTATAGGGCGTGTTGAGTCTAAGGTGTCGGTTGACAGGCAAGATCGATGAAGGAATATTGGCGGAATTAGACACAATTCCATCATCATCATGCCTTCTCTGCCGTTTCGCCGATGTAGCTCCCTTAGCTTATCTTTGACACATACCCCCACAAAGATACCAGGAGGCAGCCATGCAAGTCGCCTACCTGCCTATCGAGATCATTTGGGGTTCAGGAACCCAGGAACAATTTCACATTCATCTCAGAGAATTGAACCGACCACTTCTCATATGAGCACTCTACCTCCTGAGCTACTGCTGCCCTAAATAGGACTACTGTGATGCAGAGTATATATTTAATCAAAATAATAAGAATTGAACTGTCTGTATTGTCCTCCATATCAACATTGCGAAACATTGTATGCAATGAGATTAGACATGGAAATCAGGGGTTAACATGTAGTAAAGACTGTAAAGAGGAAAAAACTGTCAGGATGAATAACCCAAAAATATTTACAAAGTAATACTTAGTTAACCATGCCAAATATATGGCCTGCATACCGGAATCCGGTCTGTTTCTGAGTATGTCAAAAAAGAAGCGAGTCCTTAAGTAATTTCTAGCAAAAGTTATGATTTTTAAAATAAATGCAAACGACATGTTCCCACTGGATGCTAGAGGGCAGTAAAGGATTTGATCTTATAAAGTCCAAAAATGTTTGCCATTGCACTGTAAAAATGTATTTTGATTATTATATTCATTTCAGGCGGCACGGCGGATGAGTGGTTAGTGCGCAGCCCCACGGTGCAGAGGTTCGGGGTTCAAGTCTGGCTACCACAGCATCCCCGTGTGGAGTTTGCACGTTCTCCTCGAGCCTGCGTGGGTTTCCTCCGGGCACTACGGTTTTCTCCCATATTACAAAAAACAAGCATGTCAGGTCAATTGGCCAGTCCAAATTGTCCTTAGGTGTGAATGAGCAAGTTAGTTGTCTGTCTCTGTGCCCTGCGACTGGCTGGCAACCAGTTCAAGATAGCTGGGATGGGCTCAAGCACCAAACCAGTATTACAATTAAGGCAAAAATTACCTTCTTTTTATAGCTCCCACCTCAGTTTGATAAGCATGGTAAGTTGGTTCTCGTGTTAAACTGCTTTTACTCAACTGTTAATTTAAACCAGTTAAGGCTTTCAATGCAAAACATGAAAATCATTTTTTCCAAATGCTTTTGAATACATGCGTTTTAATTAGGCAGGCTAATTTGACTCATTGCTTTTGCTTTTTTTTCTGTGCTGATTTTAATCCCTTGCTGGGATGATGATTTTGTCCAAGCGATTAGCCAGCTCTCTGAGTTCCTGTTCTTCTCCTGACAGTCCGGCAATACTTGTATTTTCTGAGACCGGGTCGAAACATATGTTTGCCTGGAGAGGAATAGGCAATGGATAGGAATGAGAGTGAAGAAGGAAAAATGGCTGAGCATCAGTGAGAAGCATCCTTTCTCGTAAATTTGTAAATATATCAGCAAAACAGCGGTTAATGACTTTATGTCCCCCAATGCTGATTGCACCTAGATATTGGACTTTATGTCCCCCAATGCTGATTATACTTAGATGTTGGTCCAGACCTTTCAGTCATGATCTTTTCCATAGAAATGCTTAATGAAGTTGAATAAGGAGGCAGCCTTGTCTGACACCGACTGTGATTTTTAACCACGCTCCAATGGTACCATGGATTGTTGGCATTGGCGTACAGCTGTTCAATAGTCTGAACTGGTTTATGGCCCATTTTGTACTTCAGCATGGTGGTCCACAAAGCAGCTTGCCATACTGTGTCAAACGCATTTTTAAAATCCAAGACATGATGCCATGCAATGCACAGTATTTTCTGGAGTATAAACTTTTTTGTTCTGATTTAGACATGACGAGTTAGTTAGGGCACAAGCCCAATTCACCATATATTATTTGAATTATTTGTAATTTTTTTTTGTATTTTCAGTCATCTTGCAAAAACATCAGAATACTGAATGAACGAATCACCTAAAAAGAAAAAAAGAATGAGAGGTTAAAGCCAAAGGCTTATAAAACTTATTAAACTTTGAACACTTGCTGTATCAATCATACAAACAAATTATCATCTCTAACATCATTATAATATTTTGTTTATCCATTAAAACATATTTACATTACTGAATCATGATATATACAGCATTTTACATTTTTTTTCGCATGATTAGCCTCACTCCCTAACAACAATAGTGTGTAAAACCTGTTACAAAAACGCATTGTCTTGAGGGAAAAAATTAAGTTTAAAATGGGATTGGACGTGCACAGAGAGTGAACCGCAAGAGCCCGACCAGACCAGGAGAGTGCCCACCTAGCCCCCCTTCCATCGCTTTCTGCAGCTCAGATGACACCCGCCTGATCAAAGGTATTTTACAGTGTTGTCTGAAACCAAAATGGCATCGCGGCGTTCCTCACACGATGAGCCATTTCGGCATTACTCACACCAATGCTGCTCTGACATCAGTAATGTAATCTTCTTATTTATGAGAATTTCAACTTGTTATGAGAATCATTATTTAATAAATGGGAAAATCTGTATTACACAACATTTATCACATTGTCTTTTGCAGACCCTCCAATGAAAGTGGAGTAAAAGTGAAGCTTGTAGACAACCTTCATAATCCCCAAATATACGACGCCTGGAAGGCCTTATTTATATACGGTATCCATGCAACACAAGGAGATGCATGAAGCACCATATGAGTCGCTTGAACATTCAAAGAGCCGTGTTAATGGCACACTAGTTTCAATTCAGCCAGAAATCAATACAAAAGAGGTTGGATAAATTGGACTCGCCTCTCCAAACAGTCTGCGAAATTACATCACTATCAATGGAAGGGGGCCCTGCAAGCAGGGAGGAGGCAGTTAAAAAGATACTGAAGAGTGGGCAGTGCATTGTCGTGCTCTAAATTGGCCATAAAGCCACTTGCACTCTCGCATGCACGTTATGTTGCTTTTGCAAGGATGTTTGTCTTTTAATTCAAACAAAATTCTTGAAACCAAATAATATATTTTAAATGTAATATGGCATTTTTGTATACAGTGCATCCGTAAAGTATTCACAGTGCTTCTCTTTTTCCAAATTTTGTTATGTTACAGCCTCATTCCAAATTGTATTACTTTAGATAGAAAGATAGATGGATAGATAGATAGATAGATAGATAGATAGATAGATAGATAGATAGATAGATAGATAGATAGATAGATAGATAGATAGATAGATAGATAGATAGATAGATAGATACTTTATTCACATTTAAACTCTTATCTAAAAATTCTACACAAAATACTCCATTATGACAATGTGAAAAAGGTTTTTTGAATTTATTAAAAATAGAAAACTAAGAAATCACATTTACGTAAGTATTCACAGCCTTTGCCATGAAGCTCAAAATGGAGCTCAGGTGCATCTTTTTTCCACTAATCATCCTTGAGATCTTTCTACAGCTTAATTGGAGTCCACCTGCAGTAAATTCAGTTGATGGGACATGATTTGGAAAGGCACACACCTGTCTATATAAGGTCCCACAGTTGAGTGTGCATGTCAGAGCACAAACACCAAGCATGAAGTCAAAAGAACTGTCTGTTGACCTGCGAGACAGGATTATCTTGAGGCACAAATCTGGGGAAGGATACAGAAAAATTTCTGCTGCTTTGAAGGTCCCAATGAGCACAGTGGCCTCCATTATTCGTAAATGCAAGACAATTGGAACCACCAGGACTCTTCCTAGAGCTGGTCGGCCTTCTAAACTGAGCGATCGGGGAAGAAGGGCCTTAGTCAGGGAGGTGACCAAGAACCCGATGGTCACTCTGTCAGAGCTCCAGCGTTCCTCTGTGGAGAGAGGAGAGCCTTCCAGAAGGACAACCATCTCTGCAGCAATCCACCAATCAGGCCTGTATGGAAGAGTGGCCAGAGGAAAGCCACTCCTTAGTAAAAGGAACATGGAAGCCCGTCTGGAATTTGCCAAAAAGCACCTGAATGACTCTCAGACCAAGAGAAACAAAATTCTCTGGTCTGATGAGACAAAGATTGAATTCTTTGGTGTGAATGCCAGGCGCCATGTTTGGAGGAAACCAGGCACCGCTCATCACCAGGCCAATACCATTTCTACAGTGAAGCATGGTGGTGGCAGCATCATGCTGTGGGGATGTTTTTCAGCAGCAGGAACTGGCAGACTAGTCAGGATAGAAGGAAAATGAATGCAGCAATATAAAGAGATATCCTTGATGAAAACCTGCTCCAGAGCGCTCTTGACCTCTGGCTGGGGTGAAGGTTCATTTTTCAGCAGGACAACGACCCAAAGCACACAGCCAAGATCTCAAAAGATTGGCTTCAGAACCACTCCGTGAATGTCCTGGAGTGGCCCAGGCAGAGTCCAGACTTGAATCCGATCGAACATCTCTGGAGAGATCTGAAAATGGCTGTGCAGAAACGCCTCCCATCCAACGTGATTAAGCTTGAGACTTATTGCATAGAAGAAAGATAGGTGTGCTAAACTTGTGGGATCATATTCAAAAAGACTTGAGGCTGTATTTGCTGCCAAACGGTGGATTAACAAAGTATTAAGCAAAGGCTGTGAATACTTATGTAAATGTAATTTCTTAGTTTTCTATTTTTAATAAATTCCAAAAAAGTTAAAAAAAAAACTTTTTCACATTTTCATAATGGAGTATTTTGTGCAGAATCTTGCGATAAGACATCAAATTAATACAATTTGGAATGAGGCTGTAACATAACAAAATGTAGAAAAAGTAAAGCGATGTGAATACTTTCCGGATGCACTGTATATCCCCATGGTATCCACTAACATTGATGATTTAGGATTTAGTATCAGTATCTTTACACAAATGCTACTGCCCATCATTGCCGAAGTCCGGCTCAGCTCTGAAGAGCGGGATGACGCTGTACACTGAAAAACAATGGCGACCATATGATGAAGGTGCTGTATCTGATTCAGAACAAGTGGGTTCTCCTGAGAACTGTATCAATGGAAACATGTACTGTTTTATGTGGGTAGTAAACACCTACCAGAAAAAAAAATGGCCTGGAAAAGCATGGGCCAGGCCGTACTTCCCGCAGACACACCACAGAACGTGGTGCCCTGATGAACCTAGTAGTTAAGCGACCGTGAATATTTGGATAAATGTAGACTTTATTTGAATTTTGACAGAGAAATAATTATGTATTAATACTACATGAGAGAAAATTTTAAATAAACCTAGGTAAAAACTGGAGACCCCCTACCAGTGCTTCATCGGGGGGCACCACTGGCTACTTTGCACCCGCCAACATGTAGTGATATTATAATTGGAGAACCTTGAGCTACAACATGACCGTTTATTTGCAGCATATGGAATATCCCATCGTTAGGCTTCACGCCAACAGGTCTGCAGAATTTTCCCTTGCTAATTGGGTTATATCCTAATTAACTATGTAGGACACAATGGCCCCGGGTTTCATTCTTCCACGGCCCTTTCAGATGTTTTCAATGGCTGCTTGTGTGGAACACTTTTTTAATGTGTGTGACACGCCACAAAGTTAATGCGTATTCAAAGGCGAGGTCAAAACCGAGATTTCCTTGAGGTTAGCAAGTTGTATGCTCCCCTACCTTTCTAAAGGTGGTGACTGTGTGGTGGTGGGCCGTCAGGCCCTGCAAGGCCTTCTCTGCTGGGCTAAAAAAGCTTTGAGTCATGTGATGCTATTATATTTTGTCCATGAATTCTGTAAGATATGTCACTGAATATGTAGTCACGATTGCATGAGTTTTCCAGTTACAGTACACTAGTTTTATTATTTAATTGCCAAACTATTACTTCGATAATCACATTATTCCTTCAGTTGTTGTATATTTACTTCATGTTTGTCAACACATTTTAATGAAATATTTATCTTCAGTAATTATTTGATATTTCAATGGAACCCATCATTCAGTATTTACTCAGCAATGTTTCTAAGTGGTATTCTGATCATTCTGCTATAATCTTATCATCCATCCGTTATCTGCACCGCTTATTCTCAGTAGGGTCGCGGGGGTGCTGGAGCCCATCCCAGATACCTTCGGGCACTGGGCAGGGGACACCCTGAATTAGTTGCGAGCCAGTCACAGGGCACACAAAGACAGACAACTCACTCGCTCATTCACACCTAGGGACGATTCTGACCGGCCAATTAACCTTACGTGCATGTTTTTGGAATGTGGGGGGAAACTGGAGTGCCACAAAAGCATGGGAAGAACATGCAAACTCCACACAGGAAGGTTCGAACTCATAACCTCAGAACTGTGCCTCACATGTGCTAACCACTGCGCCGCCATGCTGCCCTAATCTTATCATACCACCTGCAAAATCCAGATAGATTCAGCCTGAACAAAGGGTTTTGGGAAGATGTCCTTCCCTGAGTTGGACTGGATAATCAATTATGTTAAAATTAATTTTCCAGTTTTATTTTATTTTAGTCAATTCAAGCCCCTTTTCAAGTCAAGTCAAGTCAAGTCAAATTTATTTATATAGCCCTTAATCACAAAAATATCTCAAAGGACTGCACAGGATTACAGTTACAAAATTACACAATGACCTGATCTTAAACCAGCATGCGGGCAAGGAAAACTCAAAAACCTCAGTCTGAGGAGAAAAGAGAAACCTTGAGAAAGGACCTCACATGTGGTAATCCCCCTTCCAGGATTGACCAGGGTGAATTACAATTAGCATTACTGTACACATAATAGTAAACATTAGGTAAGATGTTGAAAATGTCCGGAAAGTGCATGACATCAACGACGCCCCCAGCCTGCAAACCAGTCCAGAAAGTCTATGACGGCCACGACGCTGCCTCCCGTCTCTGCCAGCTGGTAAATGCAGGGGTTGACATGCTGCAGGTCAGACGCCGGTCCGCTGACCCATCCCAAATCATCTTTCTCCTTCGTATCAGCCAGGCAGGCGTCGGAAAAAGACAGGACAAAACAGAATATGAGGTGGGCATCAATCATATGCTTTGGAATAGAAGTGTGTCTTAAGCCTCGATTTAAAAACTTCCGTTGAGGTTGCAGATCTTATCTCCAGAGGCAGGGTGTTCCATAACACCGGGGCCCGGATGGAGAACGCTCTCGAGCCCGCAGACCTCTTGGCTCTCGGAGTCACAAGTAAACCGTCATTTTCCGAGCGCAGACTCCGTGCAGGAACATAGGGGGAAATCAAATCGGAGAGATAAGAGGGTGCAAGCCCATGCAAACATTTATATGTTAATAAGAGAACCTTAAAGTCACATCTTAAGTGGACTGGGAGCCAGTGCAAGTTGGCCAATACAGGAGTAATATGCTCAAACTTTTTGGTCTTAGTCAAAAGTCTAGCTGCCGCATTCTGAACCAGCTGCAAACTTTTAATGCTAGACATCGGGAGACCAGAAAGCAATACATTACAGTAATCAAGCCGAGAAGTAATAAACGCATGAATTAAAATCTCTGCATCTGATTGGGACAGCATCGAACGAATCTTCGCAATATTACAGAGGTGGTAGAAAGCTATTCTAGTAATATTTTTCACGTGTAACTGAAACGACAGATTAGGATCAAATATAACACCTAGATTTTTGACCGAGTCACTATGGGTGATATTACATTTGTCTAGGTTCAGGGTAGTGTTTGAAAACAACTGACGACAGTGAGCTGGACCAATAATCAACATTTCAGTTTTTTCTGGGTTAAGGCGTAAAAAAATATTTGACATCCATCTTTGAATCTCAGTAAGGCAAGCCTCCAGATTTCTAAAACTTAAATGTCCAGTTTTTTTCCAGTGGCACATACAGTTGAGTGTCATCTGCATAGCAATGGAAACTAATATTATACTTGCGGATAATGTCACCAAGCGGGATCATATAAATACTAAAAAGAAGGGGGCCAAGTACAGAGCCTTGAGGAACACCACAAGGGACATTAGATTGTTTAGAGGTCAGATTGCCATAGTTAACACATTGCATCCTGTCTGACAGGTAGGACCTAAACCACGAGAGTACAGTTCCTGAGATACCAATGCGTTCTAGACGAACCAATAATATGTTGTGGTCGACCGTATCAAAAGCAGCGCTGAGATCCAGCAGCAGTAACATTGATGAGGCACCAGAATCTATTGTTAAAAGGAGATCATTGGTTACTTTAGCAAGGGCTGTCTCAGTAGAATGATTTGCCCTAAATGCTGACTGGACAGTTTCAAAAAGGTTATTTTCTGACATGAAGTCATTTAGCTGCTGTGCAACGACCTTTTCAAGTACTTTCGCAAAAAATGGCAGATTTGACACTGGCCTATAATTACCTAGGCTTTCTGGGTCAAGGTTAGGTCGCTTAAGCGTGGGTTTAATGACGGCAGACTTGAAGGCTACAGGAACAATACCCGAGGATAGCGATATATTAATAATATTTAAAACTGATGGTCCTAAGATCCCAAACAGATCCTTCACCAGTGAAGCTGGAAACGGATCAAGCAGGCACGTAGTTTGTTTGGCCCTACTGACCATCTGTGTTAGATTATCAAGGGACAAATCATTGAAACTGGAGAATGTTTCTGAACAACCGCTGACACAGTCCATACCTAGCACCTCCACATCTTTGATATAGGAGGAGGAAACAGAGCGTTCTTTTAAAATTTCATTCCTGATTAGTTGAATCTTTTTATTAAAAAATTCCATAATGTCATTAGCAGAATAAGTGCAACCATTTGGGTTAAGTTGTTGTCTGGTAAGTTTCGCCACTGTGTCAAACAAAAATTTCGGATTATTCTTATGTTCAACAATAATCTTAGAGAAATACGAAGCTTTAGCTGAGGCAAGAGCTACTTTATATTTCAGCAAACTGTCAGACCAGGCCAGTCGAAAAACCTCCAGCTTAGTAGTGCGCCATTTTCGTTCAATTTTTCTGCAACTTTGTTTGAGTAACCTAGTTTCTTCAGTAAACCAAGGTGTATTCTTCTTGGGTCGGAATTTATACTTTAGGGGCGCAACAGAATCAAGAACATTTACCAAAGCAGTATTGAAGTTGTTTGTAAGTGAGTCAACAGACCCAGTGTACGAAGGGAAGGCTGCAGTTACCGTAGGTAATAATTCTTTTAAGGCTAACACCGTTTTAGGGCGGATATTGCGACTGCTAAAGCCTAAATTTTCCTTATCACAGTAAACATTAAACAGCACCTCACATTTAACAAAATAGTGATCAGAGATGGCATTAGGATACGGTAACACTGTAACATTTAAGGCTACTACGCCACGGGTCAGGACAAGATCTAGAGTGTTCCCATCTTTATGAGTGGGCACATCAACTATTTGATTGAAACCAAATGTATCAATCAATGACTTAAATGCAATTGCAAGTGAATTTGATGGGGAGTTTATGTGAACATTAAAATCACCAATAATTACAACATTGTCCGCATAAGTTACTAAGTCTGTTAACAGTTCCGAAAATTCTTCCAAAAAATTTGAGTATGGTCCAGGTGGGCGATACACAACAACTAAATAAATTGGTGTTGACATTAAGGACCTCATAACAAGTGCTTCAAACGTTTTAAAACTAGTAGGGGTATTAGAAGTAAATTTCAACCTATCTTCCGATATAAGAGCAACACCTCCAACTTTTTTGCATGGTCGTGCCAAGTGCGAACTCACAAAGTTAGGGGGAGAAGCCTCATTTAACACTACAAACTCATTTGGTTTTAACCAGGTCTCACAAAGGCCAATAAGGTTAAGATTGTGTTCATTAATAAGGTCATTGACAAGTAAAGCTTTGGAGGCTAGTGATCTAATATTAAGAAGGCCAAGCTTCAGCACTGTGGACTGAGCTGAAACCTTTCGCGAGTTTTGAACCTTAATGGCAACCTTAGTGGTAACCACCACAGGATTAGACTGCCGGTCCCGGGTCTTGTGCCTTGCATGACGGCAGATGCGACCCGAATTCCATACCACAGGAATATTGTTGACAGGTGGAGTAGCAGGATGACTATTGGTAGAAAATAATGTTATTTCTTCTCCCTCCTCACCTAACAAGGGAGAAACAGAGGTAAGAAGCGCAGAAGAAGATGCTATAGAAGAGTATAAATCAGGGTGTATGGTGCAGTCAGTAGAACGCTCTAAACTACAAAAACTATGTGAATTGCATGAATCTAGCATAGCGCTAGTTAGCTCTAGCGTTACAGACTCCACACCCATGGTAACAGGTTCACTAATCACCTGTGACCTGGCCTGCACTAGTGTACCCTGTCATGGAAGGCTTAAACAGTAATCTATATTTTTAGAAAGAGTGAGAGCACCTTCCCAGTTAGGGTGAAGGCCGTCTCTCCTCAGCAGGTCAGGTCGGCCCCAGAAAGCAGGCCAGTTATCCACAAACCTAAAACCCTTCTGATTGCAAAAACTTGCCAGCCACCGGTTTAGCGAGACTAGTCTGCTAAACCTCTCATCATTGCCTCTCGATGCATGTTCTATTCACAAGCCCAAAATATTCTGTTTACATGATTTTTCGCTTCTCTCTGATAAAAACCCTCAACAGAACTGATCTCTTCAGCTTCTTGTTTCTTCCTCCAACTTTAATTTAACACGCCTGCGGAACACGTATGGTTTACGCTTCCAATAATTATTCAATAATTGCAAATCTCTTTTAGCTTCCATTCATTGTTTTCTTTCTTGTCACGCTCCTTCCATAGGTGTGCGTTCATATTTAGGCATTTAACCAATCACATTTAAGGCATTACATGTTGCCATGATCAGAAATCGGCCCACAGGCCTTAACAACGATGACTGAAGGCTTTGAGACATAACATTAGTGTTCGATAAAGCTGGTGGTTTGCCAATCAGATTTTTAGTTGGCTTCTCATCGGCTGCTAATGGGCTTTGGGAAATGTCACCAGTTTCACTATGATTGGTTAGTGGGCGGTAAAGGAAGTTTCACATTGTAAATGTAAAGAAAAATACCCGTGTTCATCGTTTTTGTCGAACAAATAGTTTCAGCATCATAGCGATTAAAAACTTCTGCCAGAAACTGACAGGAAAGGCTTGACTTTCAGCATTATCTTCAAAAGCGATAGAAAGTAACTTTTTGATAGAACTGAAATGCATGGAATATGTGTGCAACAGATTAAGTGAAATCATCCAGAGAAAAATAAGGAGTATTGATTTTGTGCACAAACACAAACTTGATTATAAACCGCACCCAGTACATATTTCAAACAAAAAAACATTTTTTAAATACATAAGCCATACCCGACTATGAGCCGCATGAACCCACATTGAAACACTGATGGCCTGCCGGCAGGCAACTGGACTTTTGATAGACAAATATGTGTCTGTACAATGTCACCAGTCACTGAAATATGTCATGCCCCATCATCCATCCATCCATTATCTGCACCGCTTATCCTCAGTAGGGTTGCAGGGGTGCTTGAGCCCATCTCAGCTATCTTTGGGCAGTGGGCAGGGGGACACCTTGAACTGGTTTCCAGCCAGTCGCAGGGCGCACAGAGACAGACAAGTCACTCGCTCATTTACTCTACACCTATGGACAATTTGGACCAGCCAATCAACCAAAAACGCATGTTTTTGGAATGTTGGAGGAAACCGGAGAGCCGGAAAAAAAAACGCCGCAAAACGGGGAGAACATGCAAACTCCATACAGGATGGTCAGATCTCTTGACCTCAGAACTGTGCCACATATGTGCTAACCACTTCGCTGCCGTGCTGCCCCATCATGCTACATATTGTTAGAAAGTTTAAACTATTGGAATTCAATATGATGATCTTTTCAAAAATAACATCACCATCAGTCTGAAACAAGATACCAGTTTAAAGGTTTCCAATATTACAAACAGAAAAAAGCAGAATAAATTTATCAAACAGTATTTTTTTCCGTCGTTTTTTTTCTAGTTTCCCATTTGAATTTTAAAGGTATGTGATGATGACATAGCTTCAACCCATCATTGCTCTTTTTGTCCTTTTATGTTTGTGCCAACATGAACAATCTTGGTAAATTCCTTCAGATACAAGTCTTGATACAAATCACTGGTACTGATAACACTAAATATGGCCTTATTTCAGCCTGATACTTTATCTGCGTGCTTGTCTATTGTAACTAAGTTCCATATTTAATGGTGAAATGAACCGAATGGAATAGAAAATACATAAATAAACTCTAAATCACTTTTCCTCAAAAGTTCTATTGAATTTATATGAGAGTATGACATCATCATCACAAAGAGATCAGATAAATCAGAAATAACAGAAAAGTTGCTACCTAAATATACACATACAGTATCATTACTCAGGGCGTAAACAGAATATAGGCAGCATAACCAATCTCTCTTTTAGCCTACAGATATATGCATGAGACAAAGAAAGGTCTTTGTTCACATCATTCCTATTCTTATTCATATGTTTGCAGAGGCAACGGGCCACACAGAAAGCCACGCTCGGGTCCCTAAGCTTTGCATTAAGGCAAACAGACGGACAGCCACCCTCCATGTTTTCACATAATCCTCCAATTATTAGCCCCCACTTTGGCTGTTTGACTTTATTATCTGCCCAGAAGCCTTTTGGGACGTTCCCTTCCCAATCGGTAGGCAGTGCGGCAGACCTTCTTAAGACTTAGAGACCCCCTTTTGTCTCACATCACGGGCTAGGAATCGATGAAAGTGCTCAGGTGACCAGAAAACAAAGGCATTATCAAAAGCATATGCTTGTATCAAGAGGAGATCAGGCCAGATTAAGGCCTATCATGGCTCAATGAAGTGCTGATCTGAAAGGCAAACACATGGTGTGGACTGAGAGGCTTCCATGTCTTTTGTTGGACCAGATCAGTAGCTATATTTTCGGAGCATCCAGCTACTTTGTTCACCACCATTGCTATTCGAATGTCAAAGCTTTTGAGAAGATACTTCATACGTTTATAGCGGGGGTCGGAACCTATTGTTCACAGGTTATGTGTGGCTCTTTTCATGAGTACATAGTGTATGGCTTGGGGATCAAACCATACTCGTGCAAATTTCATCTATGACATTCCAATTATGATAAGCGCTTAGTGGAGTCAAGTGCGCGCATAGCTGACAAAGCGTTAGTGTAATTTTTTTTTTTTTTTTTTTTTTTTTGGTTTGAACAAATTTATTGACACTAATAACACTGTTTGATCCAGTTTATAAAGCGTGTACTTCCCACTTCACTCTACAGCCAAGGTGTCACACCAACAGATCCCGTTTAAGCTGTACGTCTCTATCAAAGCTCATTAAGAAATTTAGGTTCACTGTTGAGACACCCACAGCAAAACTGTAATTCCCTGAAACGTCAGCCGAGCATGCAGAGCAATTTTATTGGGTGAGCGGTATGGGTGGGTGGGGCTATGCACACATGCACCTCCATCTGCCTAGCACCGAAGCGAAATACGTTAGTATCCCCTTTCGCAGTATTTTATGACAACTTTACAGAAGAACTGTGCTTGCACCTTGTTTTTAAACCATTATTTTAAAAAATATTGAAGGTCAAAATGAGCCTTAACAATCTTAAGTAGCTGTGGGAGAGACACAAGTTTAAAGTGGTGTGTTTGTTCCCCTGGGACACAGACTCTGTAATTATTCTTATATCATTTTTTTTTTAAATTGATTGAGAAAAAGCATATGACAGGATAGATCGAGAGGCATTGTGGCAAGTGTTGCGGACTTATGGGATGGGTGGGAGTTTGCTGTGTGTTATGCAAAGTTTGTATGAGGATAGTAGAGCTTGTGTGAGAGTGGGGAGTAAAGTGAGTGAGTGGTTTCCAGGAAGAGCGTGTTGAGGCGAGGTTGTGTCATCTAACCTTGGCTTTTCAATTCGTCTGTGGATGGAATGCGCATGAAGTGCGTGTAAGAGTTGGGAGTGCAAGAATTGTGCGTAAGGCTGGGTTGCATGTCAGTCAGCTGATGTTTGCAAATGACACTGCTGTGGGGCTGACTGCAGCAGGACTGAGCACCTTGGTGGTGGAGTTTGATAGAGAGTGTAAGAGAAGGAAGCTTAAGGTGAATATATACAAGAGTAAGGTAATGATGTGTTTGAGAGGTGGTGAAGTAGGTGGATTCGAGATTTATTGTGTAAAGTTGTAGGAGATAGATGGTTTTAAGTGTTTTGGTTCATATGCGTAGGTGGTGGTTTGGAGGAGGATATGAAGAAGAGGGAGGGTGAAGGGTGCAAGGCAATGAGTGTGCTGAACAGATTGTTCAAATGTAGAGATCTGCAATTGGAGGCAAAGTAAGGATTGTATGGTGTGGTGGTACCAACAATGATGTATTGCTCAGATGTTTGGGAGTTTGACCGTAAACAAGCGTAATTGGTTGAATATCTTTAAAATGAGATGTTTGTGTAGTATGTCTGGATTGTCACAAGTGGATAGGTTAAGGAATCAGTAAGTAATTGGAAGAACTGGTGTGAGAGCTTGCTGAGAGGGTTGATGAAAATGTTCTTGGATGGTTTGGACATATAGAGAGAAAGGATGAAGGTCGTTTGACCAAAAGCGTATGTATGAGTGAATGAAAAATTTATTTCGAACATTAAAATAAAAACAGGACAAAAACAATAACTCAACACCAAAATAATGTTAGATAACATGTTCGAAAAGGGGTTGTAAGAAGTAGATACTTATTTTCCCCACCCTTTCATCTTCCCTATTAAATACATTTTACAGATCCTCTTCTCCTCTTGTGTCTAATATAACAAAGTCTCATGGATATACATATTACATAGGTCAGATATCAATAATTATAATAATGGCAATAGTCAGATATTTTATACACTCATCTTCGTAGTACCCATCCTTCAACGTCATAATGCCACTAGTCACCAAACATCACTGCGGCATCAATGATAATTACAACAATAGTAATAATATTAATAATAACAGTTTTGATATAACAATAGCAACAATAACAAAAAAGTTAACCATAGTTGTAAACGCACTACTCCCAATCTCTCGTATCACTCATACCCCATTTTCTTCATCTCTGTATTCTGCCAGTAATGTTATTTGTATTTAAATTTGAACAAGTGAATAGTTGGACATTGTTTGATCTCGTCCTGTAAATTGTTCCAAAGCTTGACTCCACACCCAGACACACACATACTTTTCCTGGTAGTTCTCACCTTTGGGATTATGAATTTACTAGAGTCCCTTAAAATATAATTTCCCTCTTTCTTGAATGAATAATTTTGGGATGTTTTCTGGCACCATGTTTTTGTTGACCTTAAATAGCAATTTTAATAATTTGGACAGCAGGAATAAAATATTAGTATGTTCTCGATATCCTACCCTGTGTATGATTCTAATTGCACGTTTTTGGAGGACAAAAGGGGCTGTAGTGAACTTTTATAATTGTCGCCCCAGACTTCTGCTCAATATGTTAGGTATGGCTGAACTAGAGAACAATATAATAAATACAATCAATTATGGTTTAAAATGAATTTGGCTTTATTAATTATTGCAGTGCTTTTAGATGCTTTAGTTTGTATGTGTCTGATGTGTGTTTTCCAGCTTAATTTAGTGTCTATTATGACCCCTAAAAACTTAATTTCTGATACAGTGTCCATTGCAGCAGCCTCCATTTTTACTTCTAAATCTTGATTTGCCTTGCGATTACCAAAGAATATTACTTTGGTTGTATTGAAATTTAAAGATAATTTATTTATATCCATCCATACTTTTAGGTTAATTAGTTCACGATTAATACAGGTTACCAAATCAATATAGTTATCGTTTGACTAGAAAATGTTAGTGTCGTCTGCAAATATTACTATTTTTAATAGTTTTGAAACATTAAAAATATCGTTAATATATAAATTAAATAACTTTGGAACCAGGATAGAACCCTGTGGTACTTCACAACAGATGTCCAAGTATTCAGATGACAACTCTCCCATTTTCACATATTGCTTTCTCCCCGTCAAATAACTATGAATCCATTCCAGTTTTTTTAATAGTATATTATGATTAATGGTATCAAATGCTTTTTTAAGTCAATGAATACCCCGACTGCATATCTCCTTTGTTCTATGCAGTGGGTGATTTCTTCTACTGCACCATTGTTGCTGATCTGTTTGCTCTAAAACCATATTGACTTTCATTAATCAATTTATGTTTATCTATAAATTGTTCTAGTCCATTATTTTAAAGTTTCTCTAATATTTTAGAGAACTGAGGAAGCAGAGATACTGATATGTAAAATGTGTTTGTTTCCATTTTTGTATATTGGTATAACTTGCTATTTTCATTTGATTTGTCAATTTGCCTGTTAGAAATGATAGATTACATGTGTATGCCAATGGTTTCGCAATGCTATTTATAATTTGGCGCAGTGGTTAGCGTGTGTGCAGCACAGTTCTGAGGTGATAAGATCAAACCTCCTGTGTGGAGTTTGCATGTTCTACCTGTGCTCACGTGGGTTTCCTCCGGGCACTCCGGTTTCCTCCCACATTCCAAAAACATGCATGTCAGGTAAATTGGCAGGTCCCAATTGTCCCTGGGTGTGAATGAGTGAGTGAGTTGTCTGTCCCTGTGTGGGCGCCATCCCTATGTGTGCCCTGCGATTGGCTGGCAGCCAGTTCAGGGTGTCCCCAGCCCACTGCCCGAAGATATCTGGGATGGGCCCCAGCACTAATGAGGATAAGCGTTGCAGATAATGGATGTATGGATGGATGGATAGTACCATATCGATGTCAAAACAATCCATAGACGTTTTGATTTTACAATTGTTTACCACGTCTAAGATCTCTGATTCCGTAACCCCAGATAAAAACATGGTCTCATCTCATCTCATCTCATTAGCCGTACCGCTTATCCTCAGTAGGGTCGCGGGGGGGCTGGAGCCCATCCCAGCAATCATCGGGCAGTGGGCAGGGGACACCCTGAACTGGTTGCCAGCCAATCGCAGGGCACACAGGGACAGACAACTCATTTGCTCATTCACACCTAGGGACAATTTGGACCGGCCAATTCACCTGAAATGCATGTCTTTGGAATGTGGGAGGAAACCGGAGTGCCCGGAGGAAACCCACGCAAGCACGGGGAGAACATACAAACTCCGCACAGAAAGTCTGGAGCTGGATTTGAACATGGTCTTGGAGTTAATTTTTATCAGTGACTTAAATTGCTTGCTACTGCACTCTGATATTTGCAGTTAGCTCTGGTCCAACATCAACAAAATAACTATTGAAATTCTCCACAACCCGATTTAAATTATATTTTTCACTGTTCTTAACAATAAAATAGTTTGGATATGCATTACTTACATTCTTTCCTTTTATTATACAATTAAATATATCCCAAATACCTTTAATATTACTTTTGTTATTATGTAATAAATTGGTATGGTATAATCTTGCTCGCTCTTATTATTCCTGTCAATTTGTTTTTATGCATTTTATATCGGGGTTCGGCTTCCTCAGTTCTTAGTTTAATCAATTTTTCTATATAAGGTGTTTTCTATATAAGGGTTGCATTATTTCCTTAAGGGTGTTTATGACTCACTTAAGAGTCAAATAACTTTCCCCTTCAACCTTAGCCTCTGCGGATGATCACCTGCTGCGTGCTTCAGGGGGCCTTGCGGGAATCAGGAGAAGGAAACGGGTGCGTGGAAAAGTTGGAATTATGAGTGGGATGAAAGGGATCAGTGCCTTCTCTTTTTGGGTTGAATGGGCTCAATCAGCAGGTCGCCCCATACATCTGCTGGGCCATGCTGACAGAACTTCATAAATTACCCTGCAATTACCCCAGGGGAAAAGACAAGAGGCTGGGAAGACTGCCTGAGGCGAGATGGTGAAAGGGACGAAAAGTGCAGAACCGGTTGATAGCAGACCCTCTTCAGGAGGCCTAAGGCCCAGATCCAGATGTTGGCCTTCAGTTTGTGGTGATGCTAATGAGGCTTTTTTCCTGAGACTTTCAAGGGATATTTGTTAACCTCTCCAATGCCCATAGTGGAAATTTACTTAAAATGGATAGTGTTACAATATTGAAATGGATAAATTCATAATTGTTTAACATTTGTAATTATATACATTTATTTGAATTCATCATATCAAAATGTTAATCAAGTTTATCATTTAGTAGTAATCAATACATCCTGTGGTTATCCATACATTTGAAATTAATTATTTAGTTATCTTTGTATTCACTTGTCAGTTGTCACCATAATGCATATATGGCTCTTTCTATGAGTACGTGGCTCAGAGACAAATTTGATTGCATGCAATTTTTCTCCATCTCGTTCAAAACTTGAGCATTAATCCTGCTCAGATAGACGCAAAACCAAACCAAAGCTGAATTGCAAAGCATTACTTCGCAGGATGCTCACTATATAATCTGTGTTCAGTGTTCAGATCCCCATGATGAAATCCACAGAACAAACTGTAAATATGTCAAAACACTGGAAGAGAACTTAAAGTTATTTGAGTGGGTGAGTGGGAGGGATGGGTGGAGCTATGCAAAAAGTGCAAGCACTCCCTCCCATCTCTCGCCCTACGCCGTCTGCGCCAAAGGTAAGCACATCAGGCTCCCTGTTTGCAGAATGTTATGACGTTTTTACAAAAGAACTGCTTGCATCTGGTTTTGAAACCAATATGTATGAAAAAAAAGGGTCAAAATTAGTTTAACCGATCTTGAGTAATTGCAAGAAAGAGACAAATTTAAAGTGGTATGTTTGTTGATTTTGGGACACGGGCTCTGGCATTATTCTCTTTTTATAATTTTTATCAAATCATCAAAAATAAATGTGCTGAAGACTAAACCCCGAGACTGGGACGTTGTGGTTTAAGCCTTGGCCGGGTCATACCTAAGACTGAAACATTGGTACCCGTTGCCTCCCTGCTTCGCGTTCAGCATTAGGGGTTGGGATTGGGGGGTTTGGTCACCTAATGACTCCCAACACTTCAGTTGGGTTGAGTGAGGGGGCATATATATATATATATATATATATATATATATATATATATAAATATATATATATATATATATGTATGTATACCGTAAAATCCGGACTATAGAGCGCACCCACCACATTTCGGGAGGAAAACCGATATTGTACATACACAAGCCGCACCTGTGTATTAGCAGCATGCGCCCACTTTGAAAAAACGCAATGCAAAACGCTACTAGAAACATGCTCGCAATACAGTAAGCAACTCTGTTGAAAAAACATACCGTATTAAAATAAGCACGGTAGACCGTCCTCATCTTCCTCCTTACAAATGAAGTCGTCAAGGTCGTCTTCCTTCAGTGTGTTAAAGAGACTTTGTCACATAGACGTCGTCCCACGCTCCCTTATTCAGAGACACGCTAGCATCACGTTTGCAAAGTAGAGTTTACGTGCAGTAGCTCTGTTTCCTTCTATATCGGACTGCTCGATTGCCTTTAACTTGAAAGATGCATAGTGTGCCTATCCTATTTGCATAATGAGGATATGTCTACGCTAATTTAATTTGTGCACAAGCTTAGAAGTTGCAGTCAAAATATTTCCTTTTGCACTCGAGCGCCGCTGGCGGCCGTTAGAAAAATTACATAAATTGGCCGCATCACTGAATAAGCCGCAGGGTTGAAAGTTTGGGAAAAAGTAGCGGCTTATAGTCCGGAATTTACGGTTTATATATATATATATATATATATATATATATATATATATATATATATATATATATATATATATATACATATATATATATATATACACATACATGGCCAGCGCGGCGGCGCAGTGATTAGCGCATGTGCAGCACAGATTTGAGTTCATGAGACCTAGATTTGAATGAGCGTGTGAGTTGTCTGTCCCTGTGTGCCCTGCAACTGGCTGTCCCCTGCCCACTTCCCGTAGATAGCTGGGATGGGCTTCAGCACCCCCACGACTCTACTGAGGATAAGCGGTCCAGATAATTGATGGATGTATATATATATATATATATATATATATATATATATATATATATATATATATATATATATATATATATATATATATATATATATATATATATATATATATATATATATATATCCCCTCCCAAATTCAAAAAACATGCATGTCAGGTTAATTGGCCAGTCCAAATCGTCCCCAGGTATGACCGAGCGAGTGGATTGTCTGTCTCTGTGTGCCCTGCGACTGACTGGCAACCAGTTGAGGGTGTCCATTGCCCGAAGATAGATAGGTGGGTTACAGTACCCGCTTGACCCTACTGAAGATAAGGTGTCAAGATGGCGACGCCCTGTTCGGCTGCGGCTACATGGCCTCGCTACAGTTTTTTACATTTTGGTCATCAAACCCAGTCTTTCACTTAATTTTTGACGGCGAACACAGTCAACTCAAACTGCAGATTAATATACGATCGCAGGTTTTTGCCGGATATGCAATCATCCAGAAATCAAGTGCTCGTTGCTATGACCACTCTGGAGTGTTTACTTAGCCTTGGAGTGCTACGCCAACAAAACCCAGCGGCCTATGAAGCAGCGGAGCAGAGTGGCAAAAGAAGGCGATGTGACCAGAGGAGGAAACGAGGTTGTCTGGCCAGGCTAACAGCTAGGCTAAAGGCTAAACCCTTCAAAACGCCTCTCCCATCCATTTTTCTCTCCAACATTCGCTCTCTGGAAAATAAATTGGACCATCTACAACTGGAACTAACATCAAACCGCGAGATGACGAACTGCTGCGCTATAATTCTGACAGAGACATGGTTAAACTCATCTTCGGCCGCTGACGCTGTTAGCATTGTGGGGCTAACTGCATTCAGCGCTGATAGGAGTAGCGAACTCACCGGTAAGAACAAGGGTGGCGGACTATACATTTATACCAATAACAACTGGTGTAGAAATGCTAGGATAATCTCGAATCACTGCTCACGGGACATTGAACTTTTGACAGTGATTTGCAGACACTTCTACCTCCCCAGGCAGCTTACCGCTACTATCATTACTGCTGTGTACGTGCCCCCCAGCGCTAACACAAAGGAGGCAATGGACGTTCTCTACCGAACTGTGAGTGAACTGCAGCATGCTTACACCGAATGCATTTTTAGTGTTGCTGGGGACTTTAACCAGGCCAACATGAAAACAGTTCTCCCGCATTTCCACCAGCATGTCGACTTTGCTACAAGAGGTAGGAACACATTGGACTTGGCCTATAAAAATATCAGAGGAGCATACAGAGCAGCCCCCAGCCCCCACCTTGGCTCATCAGATCACCTTTCTCTTATGCTAATTCTTGCATACAAGCCCCTGCTGACCAGAAAAAAACCTACAGTGAAGCAGGTGAGGGTGTGGACTGAGGGGGCAATGGAGGCACTACAGGACTGCTTTGAATGCACAGATTGGGACATGTTTAAATCGGCTGCCACTTACAACAACAAAATAAACATGGATGAGTATGCCATGTCTGTGTCAGCCTACATCAGTAAATGCGCAGAGGACGTCAGCAACACCAAAACCATCTGCACCCGTGCCAATCAGAAGCCCTCGATGACTGCTGAGATACGCAAATTGCTAAAGGCACGGAACCTTGCCTTTAAATCTGGTGATGAGGTGGCACTGAGATCTGTGAGGGCCAACCTGAACCGTGCTGTCAGACTAGCAAATCGATCGCACAGTCAAAATATCCAGGACTTTTTCTTCAGCACAACCAACACCAGGGATATGTGGAAAGGCATTCAGGCCATCACCAGATGCAAGCCGACGAATACCCCCCCCCCCCCCCCCCCCCCCCCAGTGGGGGACACTATCAGGGACTTCCTAAATGACCTCAACAACTTCTTTGGGAGGTTTGAGGCACAAAATGACACCCCTGCAGTGAAAGCGGTTCCACATCAGGATGAAAGAGCACTGACGTGAGGAAGACCCTGAAAAGGGTCAACACACGGAAGGCTCCAGGTCCTGACTAAATTCCAGGGCGGGTCCTTAGGAAGTGCGCCGATCAGCTGGCTTGTGTCCTAACAGACATTTTCAACACCTTGCTAGACCAAGCCACGGTACCATCATGTTTCAAGATTGCCACCATCACCCCTTTGCCAAAAAATCCCCAGATCTCATCACTGAACGACTACCGGCCCGTTGCACTGACTCCTAACATAATGAAGTGCTTTGAGAGACTGGTTAAAGAGCACATCACCTCCAGTCTCCCCTCCTCACTCGAAACCTTTCAGTTTGCCTACCAGACAAACTGCTCCACCGGAGATGCCATCTCCTCTGCTCTTCACCTGAGCCTGACACACCTAGAGGAGAAGAACACCCATGTGCGGATGCTGTTCCTGGACTTCAGTTCAGCATTCAACACCATCATCCCACAACACCTGGTAGACAAATTGAGAATCCTGGGTTCAACACCCCCCTGCGGAACTGGCTGCTGGACTTCCTCACTGACAGACCCCAGTCAGTGCAGCTTGGTCAGAACATCTCCAATGTCATCACCCTCAGCACGGGCTCCCCCAAAGGCTGTGTCCTGAGCCCCGTGCTGTTCACCCTGATGACACACGACTGCGTCCTTAGGTCAGCCACACACCACATCGTGAAATTTGCGGACGACACAACAGTGGTGGACCTCGCAGTGGTTAGCGCATGTGCAGCACAGATTTGAGGTCATGAGATCTAGATGTGAATGAGTGTGTGAGTTGTCTGTCCCTGTGTGCCCTGCGACTGGCTGTGTAAGTAGAACGAAGTTGAGTAAAGTCAGTAGACTTTTTTGAGAACCGTCTTCTTCTGCTCTGCTCACTAAAAGGAACCGGCTCTCTGGGTCCTAAAAGGCTCTTCGGGTTTTTTTTGCTTCTTTCATCCCTATATGACCAAATATTATGTAAAAGTATGCACAAAATGACTTATAGCAAGGAGGAATAGAACAAACAAAAAAAAATTAAAAAGTAGTGAAAAGCTGAGAAAAAAAGAAGCAAAAGGAAGAGAAAAAAGAAGGAAAATTTCAGAAAAAAAGCCAGAAAAAAAGAAAAGAAAGAAACAAAGGAAAAAAGTAAATAGAGAACAAAAAGAAAAAAGTAAGAGTTTGGAAGAAATAAACACAATGAGATTTTTTTAAAGAATTAAAAGAAAAGTTTGTGTCGCATTCAAATAATTTCCAATTATACCAAGTCAATTTTGTTGCCAACATTATACTTCCATTAAAAAATGTGATTAAATACAGTTGTGTATCGTGCAACCTACTAAATAAGCCCCCAAAAATGTTAGTATTATGCAACAAAAGATACCTGTCACAATCACCCGGATCGGGAACACCTGTGTTCAGGATTTGGCGCCAACAGCCAGGACAGCTGATTGGCGCACCCTGTATATTTAAATCCCCAGCTTCCAGTTACACTTTGTTGGATTGTACTCACACTACCTGTTGCCTTCAGCTCAGTAAGCCCGTACCTCTGACTCTTTGCCTGCTCCCTGTTCTCTTCTGATTGATCTCCGTTGCCGACCCGTTTCTGTAAATCTGCCCTGCCCGTCTGACTCCTGAACTATTTTCCGAACACTACGATTACGCCTGTCCGCGACCATTCCCGCCAAGCCTTCACCCGCCTGTCAAGTTCCGCCAATCCGCCAACCAACGGATCGAAGAATCCCACCTTGTCATTTCCTTCCTTTCAATAAAACCAAGAAACGAGCGCAAGTGATCTCAGTCTTCCTTTCGTCCTGTCTGACAATACCAGGAAAAAAATAAATGGAAATCTTGTGAAAAAATTGTCGTAAAAACAAATTACGTTTGTAGGCCGTACAACCTTTGCGATAATACATTAGTCAATTCATTCAAAAGTGAAAAAATGTTTTGCATTGCGGGAAACTCAGCAAAATGTAACGTGATGTCAAGTTTTGGACATGTTTGACAATGACTTAGTTGCCACACTTGGGATTATGGTTGCTCACTGTTGTTTCAAGAATTGCTCACCGACTTTGTGTGAACGCTCAGACCCGTGGAAAATTAGAGGGAACATTGGCCGTGGGTTGTGGAAAAAGTGTCAAGGAGCCATCAGGGAGAGCCAAAGAGCCACATGGCCAAATACAGCTCCAGAGCTATATGAAAACAAAAGCAGGTTTTTGTTGATTTTGTTAGTATTTTTTTTACCTTGACACGAAACCAAGCTAAAACCACTCCCAGAAGCCTGAAATATAAACGATGTTCACTCGGTTGTTATAAATGAATAAAGACAAATCCAGTCCACGTTGTTAATCTAGTAAAATGAAAAAATGAATAATGCCAATTTTGTTCAATTCAAATGTGATTTTTTTTTATTTTGAATTTTTTATTTTGATGTGTTGAGATTTTGCAAATTATTTTATGAAAAATTGGTTAAATGAGCTAAACTATTTGAAAGGATTATTTATCGAAGAATTGATAAATTCCCTAACTTGAAGTACATTAGTTGTTATTTTACCCCCCAAATGATCACCAAATCACCAAAATGGATCTACTTTTTTCCTCTATCTGGGAGCAGATAAGATACTTCATTGGCTACTGCACTACCAAAAAGAAAATAATGAATTTAAGTGAAAAAAATACACCTATTGCTATAATGCATATACAAAAATATCTGTTTTTACCGGTATATAGACTGGACACAAAGTTTTAAATATTCATGATGCAAAAAGTCTCTAATTAGCATAGTTTTAATTTAAAACAAACCATATAACACACATACATTGCATTATGTCTTTGGCAACGTGCATGTCACACTTTTGAACGGTTGGCCACTCCTTCAGGCATGTCGGAAAATTGTGTCAGCAGTCTGCAAACTTCTGCTACTTTTTGCCCACCCATGTTCCTCGTTTTGGTTTTATCTGGGCCAATAGACACTTTCCCCTAATAATGTTCATCCCTGAAGCCCATGCGCGACTGTTGCTTTCATCAGAACCATTGTTTCAGTCCGTTACCTCTGCGTGTCCATCATCACCATGACAACAAGGGGACACAAGAAGCAGCCTTACAAAGCCCCCCTCCTCGTCTCCGTCCCATCTGTGGACCAGCCTGCCATGTGTCCATTCAGAAGGGTGCCGGGGACAACGCAACTGTATGTGGAAAGTACATGATGCTGTTTTTTGTGTGTTTTTTTAGTCCTCAGATAAGTCAACGCAAAAACCATAACATGAGCATTGGTGGCCAATTGCTGTCCTTATTGGCTTTTGATTGATGAGACGATCAATGGTTATGTACATGTGGTTTTGTTTTTGTTCCCACCATTGGCTTTAGCCCCAGCCTATGCCACGGACTGTACTAAAGGTACTCCCAAGTTCTTAACCCCTTAACATTCCGACAGCCCAATTCAAGACATAATGACCAATTCAAAATATACTCATCACGGAAACATCACGGTCAGTCTCAAACAAGATACTCGAAAACAATAAAAATGTGAACGCTCTCCCAAAAGCGCTGGGAATTTCTATTGAAGACACGATTCCCCACAAAAATATTGTGGTTACATTCATGAAAGTCCAGTGAATCTAACCGTGTAAAATACTTACTCCAAAACACACAATAATGCTGACAGATAAAAAAGAAAATCCGCCTAAAGGCATTCCTGCGTTGTTTGACGATATGTTTGGCATTATTACTCCACTCTAAAAATAAACAGACTTGTCAGATTATTTTACTTATATACTTATTATACTTCCGTTAGCCTCTGAACCTTTGATTGACACTGCTCGTGGCTTGCATTGGCTCTTGCAAGCTTTTTTTTTTTACAGTGCTTAAGAGGGCCTGTTTGAAAAAAAAAGTCATGACGAATTCGGTTTAAATCTTTAGCCACTAGTGATCGATTCAAATGTGGATTGACACATTGGTTAGTGTTGGAATTATATGCATATATTTATCCTACAGTTGACATTAATATGTTATAAGTGTTCTCAGCCCTTTTTGTATAGTTTTCAGCCGTAAGCTGTTCTTCAAGGCCATGAGTTGTTTTTTGTTCAGTCTGTTTCACATTCCAGTGAGTGCACCCTGACCTGTGCATGCCATAACTCAAGTTGTTTTTCACCAAGAACCTTAATAATTAGAAGGGAGGGTTTGGATACTTTTTCAGAGTGAGGAGGAGATTTGTAACAGCCCGGTCTCCGCCGCTCTCATTATAATGATTAATAAAATAACCAATTCTCAATGACCGATTCTCTATATCTTCTTTTATTTCAGAGCGTTTTATTAAAAATGTTGGGGACTTAAACCTAACATTAAATTGGTCCTTCGAAACCGGATTCCAAGATACCTGACGACCCCAGGACGCAAGAGGAAAATCCAGGAAAGACTGTGGCCACAGCATAAAGACCCTTTTTCCGGGACTGGACCTTCCCTCGCGAGCTGGGATCCGACGGTTGACGGAAAGCCAGGGACTTAGAGAATCGTGAGTAAAATTTATTCATAACATAGTGTGCATGTAGATAACCGGTAAAAGTAAATGGCTCGCGGGGGTAGATTCTTAAGGTTTAATGATCCTCCGTCAAAAAGTAAATGTCTCGCGGGGGGTAGATTCTTAAGGTTTAAGGGTCCTCCGTCGAAAAGATTAAGAATCCTCCGTAGAAAAGGAAAATCTACGGGGGGTAGATTCTTAACAGAGACAAAGATTAAGAATCCTCCGTTGAAAAGGAAAATATACGGGGGGTAGATTCTTAACAGAAAAACCCTGACAATTCTAGACTCTATCAGGTAAATAGTTTTCAGACAGTTAAAATTCCGCGGGAGGCGTGGACTCCCCTAACCCAGCGCTTTAAAGTTAGTTAAATTTCACAAGGATGTGCGGAGTCCTCTGTCAACTGAAAATAAGTGGAAACAGAAAAAAAATTAAAAATTAAAAAAAAAATAAAAAAAAAAGAACAAGCGATGTAAGAGCGTGATCACGATCGAAAACAAGACGTCTGTGTGATTGAGAGAGAGCGAATGAAAATAAAGTTGCCACTAGGCAATTGTATTTAAAAAAAAAAAAAAAAAAAAAAAAAAAAAAAAACACCGTGGATGCTTGTAGGCAAGAAAGCTCCACTTGAAAAGGTAGGAGCGAGCTTTACCACATGAGTAATTAATCGTTGTCTTGTTGAAAATAACCCGGTGTTAGAATACCCTATGTATTGACACCCAACAAGACTAAATTGCAGACTTAAAATGGGGAAAGGACAGAGTAAGGAGAGACAAAAATACTCGATGAGCTCCAATGTAAAGACTGGAGAGTCATTTATAAGGAAGATCCAACCGCAATCGAGCCTCTGTGTTACTGGATAAAAGTGAGAAATTTAGGAAAAATATAAATTAGCTATCTTAGATGCGTTAAATCAAAATAATGCCAGGATAATACCGAAAAAGATAAAATATTCCTGTTTACAGTTAAAAAAATGGTAAAATAAGGACTGGGAAGACTAGGAAAAATCTAATTGCGTGAATTAGAATAGATTAATTTGAGATAAGGGCATTTTTATACAAAAAATATTGAAAAAATTGTTTATAAATATATTTTTTTTCAATGAAAATGGAAAAATTTTATTGAGTGGAATTCAAATGAGTAAGATAACTCGTAGATCAATACACGCCATTTTCACATTAAATAGGTGAAGCTAAAAGAGTAGATTTAATTGGTTAAAAGGAAAAAACAAAAAAAGAAAGAGAAACATAAATGGGAAAGTTAATTAAATATTAAAAGAGATAATTTGTTGAAAATTAAGTGAGACTAAGCTTAATACAATAGATTGGGACAAATAACCTTACTTTTTCAACATTGAACTGTGTTAAATCTAGATGACTAAAGTAAATGGGTGAGAGTGGAGCACATTATAGAGTGCTTTTGGAGGTCTTCATTGACTTGAAAAGCGTTGTATAAATGCAGACCATTTACGATTTATAACATTACTTTTATAGAAATACCGTAATGTATCATAAAAAGGAGTGTTTTCAGAAAATAACGAGAAACTGATTGATCCTGAGTAGGTAGGATCATAAGAATTTAAAAATAGCAGATTATTATCTTGAGACAGATCATGAGAATTTAAAAATATATCTGCATGGATAAAAAATAATGTCTACATGGCCATTTAACTAAAAAAAAAATTGTTCTGTGTAAAAGTTATTAGAACACGCACGGGTGGATTGGAGAATGGCTATAGTTATAATTTACATGGTATTTACACAAGAAATGTCGGCATGTGGGATGTTACATACAGGGTTGTCGTGATAACGTTGGTATCGTAACGGTTGTGCAATATTGCATTTGGTGCAAAGTCATCATAGTGCAAAAATAGTCAGCATGAAACAGGAAATGGTCAGACATTGTGTAATTTGAGCATTAAACGTAGTGCAGTCGACATGTGCAAGAACAAGACATGAGTAACATTATATTCGTATGAGGTAGTGTTGGCACGAGTTTTCAGGGTTTTTTTTTTGTGCAGTGTCTGTTTGAGCAGTGAACAAACATAGTGCAGACAGCATGTACGTGAGTACCATTTTACATACGTGTGAGGTAGTTTTTTTGCAACAGTTTTCAGTTTTTTGTGCGGTGTCTGTTTAGGGTGGTAATGGCTGTGGGGAAGAAACTGTCTCTGAGTCTGTTCGTTTTTGCTTTGTGTGACCTGTAGCGCTTGCCGGAAGGCAGCAGGTCGAAGAGATGGTGGCCGGGGTGAGAAAAGTCCTTGATGATGTTTTCTGCTCTGCTGAGGTAGCGAGAGCAGGCAATGTCCTCCAGATTGGGCAGAGAGCAGCCGACGATTCTCTGGGCTGTTTTGATGATCCTCTGGAGCTTTTTCCTGTCTGCTGCTGTGCACCCAGCATACCACACCGTGATGCAGTATGTTAGGATGCTCTCCACTGTGGCTTTGTAGAAGGACACCTGCAGCTGCTGTTTTAAGTTATTTTTCCTGAGCACTCTCAGGAAGTGCAGTTGCTGCTGGGCCTTCCCTACCACCGCTCTGGTGTTTGCAGACCAGGAGAGGTCGTCGGAGATGTGCACGCCCAGGAATTTGAACGAGTGGACTCTCTCTACACAGTCTCCTTTTATGATGAGTGGTGCTGGATTCCTGCCATTCCTTCTGAAATCCAGAATCAGTTCTTTTGTTTTTGTGGTGTTCAATATGAGGTGGTTTTCCGAACACCACGTTGAAAGTGACTCAACCTCATCCCTGTATGCCGCCTCGTCCCCTTCAGAGATGAGGCCGATCAAGGTGGTATCGTCAGCGAACTTAATGATAGTGTTTGTGGGGTGGGTCGGTGAGCAGTCGGAGCTGTAGAGGGTGAAAAGCAGGGGGCTCAGTGCACAACCTTGGGGGGAGCCAGTGTTCAGTGTTAGGGTGGGAGAGACGTGGGTACCGAGTTTCACCGACTGTGGGCGGTTGGAGAGGAAGTCCATTATCCAGTGGCAGATGGAGGGAGAGAGTCCTAGGTGTGCAAGTTTCTCCACCAGGATCTCAGGGATAATGGTGTTGAAGGCTGAGTTGAAGTCCAGGAAGAGCATTCTGACGTAGCTCCCCCGGTGATCCAGGTGTTTCAGCACGGTGTGAAGTGCCGTGTTTATGGCGTCGTCAGTGGAGCGGTTTGCCCTGTAGGCAAACTGGTGGGGGTCCAGTGTGAGTGGCAGGGAGTTTTTGATGTGCCGGGACACTAACCTCTCGAAGTACTTCATGACCACAGGCGTAAGAGCTACAGGCCTGTAGTCGTTGAGGCTTTCCACTGCTGACTTTTTGGGGATGGGAATGATGGTGGAGGTTTTGAGGCAAGGTGGGACGGTCGCCTGTGACAGGGACCGGTTGAAGATGGTGGTGAAGACCCCAGCCAGCGGATTGGAACAGTCCCTGAGTACCCTCCCTGGTACTCCATCCGGGCCAGTTGCCTTCCTGGGGTTTATGGTATTCAGCGCACGCCTAACTTCGTGCTCCTGAAATGTGAGGGAGTTGCTGCTGGTTGTTGGTGGGTGTGATGTGGCTGTTTGTGGCCTACCAGCTTCAAAGCGAGCGAAGAACTGATTAAGGTCCTCAGCTAGTGAAGCCTCAGCCTCAACAGTTGCCAGAAGTTGGTGATGTGTTGGAGGCCCTGCCACATCCTCCTCGGGTCATTTCCAGCGAAGAGGTGCTCGATCCTCCTTGTGTAGGCTGCTTTTGCTTCCTTGATGCCTCTCTTCAGGTCAGCCCTGGCCACCCCGTAAAGAGCCTTGTCTCCAGACCTGAAGGCGGTGTTGCGGTGTTTGAGGAGGGTGCGCACCTCGCTGGACATCCAGGGTTTTTGATTTGGGTAGTTTTTGATTTTTTTATATACTGTGACTTCATCCGTGCAGTAACGGATGAAAAGGAAAGTTATAAGAATGAGAATGCAGAAAAAGGAGTATTTTTCTGGGTTGAAGATGTAGAAGGGGAGGATTCACACATGACACCTGAGATCATACAGTTGATCGAACAGGCTGTGAATAGTAAAAAAAAAAGTTCCTGTAAAGTTTGATTTTACAGCAAAAGTGTTGCTCTAACGATGTTTTTGAGTTTTAGAAATTTGGTTCTTGTCTCATTTGGACTCAACAACCCGCTGAGGAGAAAATGGGAGAAAGAACGGTGAGGGAAAAGTAGCATTAATAACGATGATGATGATGATGATATTACATGGGTTGAACAATGGTAAGTGAAAAACCAATTTTGATGATATTAAAGGAATATGTCAACAATAAGGGCGTACAGGTGAAATGCAGAAAAGTTTTGTGTTCATATTCGGCCGGTATGAACCATAACGATGATAGGTAAATCTCATCAGCTACACCGCTTGTCCTCAGTGGGGTAGCAGGATTGTTGGAGTCATCACAGCGATCATTGAGCAGCGATTGGAGGACACCCTGAACTGGTTGCAAGCCAATTGCAGGGCACACAAAGATAGACAATTCACTAGCTCATTCACATTCAGGGACAATTTGAACACACACACACACACAGGAGGTTCCCAGGTCCTTAGTACTGCCGCATAAGTGCTGGCCACTGCGCCACCGTGCTGCACACACGTATATATATATATATATATATATATATATATATATATATATATATATATATATATATATATATATATATATATATATATATATATATATATATATGAAACAATTTTAAAACTGATCTATCAATAATGACAATATGATAGATGTAAAAGAATAGATTAATAGACATATTGTAGTGTACGGAGTTTATTTTGCCCCTAAGGGATTTTGAATTCAGTGTACTAGCTTGCTAAAAGATTTATAGATCTATGAACACCTAAAATTTGGTGATACAAAGATCGAAGTTATGAATTGGTGACAAATATAGTAGATATCTGCGTATTCATTCAGTTTTGATCATCAAATTATTAATTCATTTTCTGCATTTAATTGTTGATGGTAATGGCTGAAGGCCACAGGCTTGTCTTTTTCCATTTTTCTACTTTGTGTACTTCCTTCTTTCCTTAACATCTTAGTACAACCGAATTCGCGATATCAATCATCAAGCAAATGAGCCGTTTAAAAGCAAGCTCTCTTTGATGAATTGAACAAGGAAAAAAGCCGTTTGTCTAATAAAAAGACTGACCTTCGGTCGACAAGAATTACCAACAACAATGACGTAATCTCGAAGCGACGAGATCTCATTAGCTAAGATCGGCGGGCAGGAAAATAAAAACTCATACAGCAAAACCAAAAAAACGATAAGGCTTGTAATGCGTTAAATCTTTGTTAAAGAGTAAACTAAATGATAATGACAATTTAAAGGAAAAAAAAGTTGCGTCCCCAGCATCAATGATGCGTTTAGGACAGGTAAATGGGAAAATGAAAACACTGAGTGTATAATACAGGATAATTATACAGAATAGTTTAAAAAGAAAGAATATTTGAGTAAACAATGTTAGGTTTAAGTCTCCAACATTTATGATAAAACGCTCTGAAATAAAAGACAAAGAGAATCTGATCAATTTGAATCTTGCAAAGAGAGGTTGGAGAATGTATGCCGCCAATCACCCAAATCACTCTGAAGAAATCTCCAAATCTCCTTTCTTTTTATTAAGGTTTTGCCCTGTCATACATGAGTCTCAATTTTCTGAGGGGCGGGTTTCTATCTAACAAATTGAGACCGCATTCTAGCTTTTGCTACGTAGAGTTAATTAATCTTCTTTCGCAGGCCTGCTTTCCATCCGATGATGACAGGTGACCTCTGTCCTGGGCACCTCCCCTTCTTCTTCCCAGGCTCTTGGTGAAGAACAACTTGACTTATGGCATGCACAGATTTATTCCAGGTCAGGGTGCATCCATTGGTGTGTGAGACAAAAAAGACAGGCTGTACAAAAAAACAACTCATGGCCTTGAAGAGCAGCTTACGGGCTGAGAACTCTTCAAAATGGCTGAGAACACATATAACATATAAATGTCAACTGTAGGATAGATATAATGATATAGTTCCAACAAACAACTAATCATTTTTCGTTGAAAATGCGAATAGCAAAGGGTAATAACTTTAAGACGTGTAGTTTTGCTCCTAATAAAGCAAGGATGATTAAAGCAATGAAGATGACTGGAAACCGTCCATAATTTTAGTGTCCATCTTTTCGTTCGTAAATGGACAAATTCAAAAGAGGCGTAATACGTAAAAAGATCATTTCCTTAGTTGTTCTCGTATTCAATAATACATTACGCTCAATAAAATGATGCAGGTCATTTGAACTATTTCAAATAATCAAAATTTTGAAAGAAGTTTGAAAATGACGACAAACTAACACAGAAAAGAAAATTCGAGATTAGAAATCATTAATAACGTAGCTGAAGCTATTTCAGTCCATGAATGAAATGTTTCCTTTAAGCAAAGGAAAAAAAGTAACAAGTATTAATAGTCGGGCCAGATCATGTTGATTTGTATAGCCTTAATCACAAGGGATCTCGAAGGGCTGCATAGAACAAAGACTAATGCGTAGAAACAAAGATTGTTGCGCAGAATAAAAGATAATGATTAAACAAAATAAGTACGACTCAACAAGATAATTCATAAGTGACAAGTATGTATTGCTCTATATTGAATCAATAACAAAAGATTGATTATGATTACAGAGAGAGGAAAATACAATTAGAAAAGTTATGACATTAAGTTTGTTTTGGCATTTTTAGAGATTTTTTTTTAGATCTTTTGAGATTTTTGATGTTTAGATAGTGTGAGGGTTTGGAATTTTGACAAGTTTAGCCCAAAGGACAATTGGGAGGATAATTGATTACACACTGAATTTTTTTTAGAATGAGTGTTACAATTGACAAGTGATAAACAAATGTGTAACAAATACTGACTTATGGTTTGGTTAAGTTAAAAGGAAACAGTTTCTATGGAAGAGCATTTTTAGAAGACAATGGGAAATAGATTGAACAATCTTGAAGAGGTTCATAGGAAATAAAAGTAACGGATTAGTTGATTTTGAGACATATCATGCTAATTTAAAAAAATAATTGCATGGGAAATAAATAGATAGAAATTGATTAAACTAAGATAATGTCTACTAGTACTTAAATTTAAGACATTGAATAATCCGGCGAATTTACTAAAAAAAAAATCCCAGTACGAAAGCCCTAATTAACGAGACTCTTAAGTGCCAGTGAATTCCACAAAAAGACTCTTTCTTTTCTTTTTGAAAGTCAATTTACTTTCCAAAGGACATATCAATCTGTCAAAAAGATGTCATGTACAAAAATTATTTGCTGAAAGGGGGAAAAACAGTTGAGAACAAAGACATCAGTCATCCATTATCTGCGCCGCTTATCAACAGCGAGGCCAAGGGAGTGATGGAGCACATCCCAGCTGCGCTCATCAACAACGAGATCAAGGGGGTGATGGAGCACATCCCAGCTGCTTTTCAGACAGCTAACAGGAGATTCCTGCACTCGTTGCCAGTGGAACTGACAAAAAAGACAATAAAGTCATTTTGTGTTTGACATGGACACATTTTGAAAAAGTATTTAGATACGACTAAAATAACTATTTCTTTCTTAGCATACGCCGTAACCGTCCTCATTTGCGTCATTGTAATAGCATTGTGGTACCTGCTGTAGAGCTGTAGTTCCTCAACGAAACTTTCAGAGGAAGTCTGGCTACAAAGGGGGCTGTAATTATAGTTTGCAGTCGTCTCAAACCAGTGAAGATTGTCCACAACTCTGGAAGTATTAGGAGGAATTGCAGATCTACAGGTAGAATGCTCATTTTAACACATATACAGCTATCTTACCTGCAAAAAAGGTGATAAAATAGTAATGACACAAATGTTGATGATGATAACCTGTCTCTGTATTTTCCTGATTTTTACTCAGATCCTGGTGATTATGACAGCAACCTCTAAGTGTAACAACTGTTGTTTTATTCATGATTTCTCTGTTGAAAATCGTAATGCGAAGTGACAGTTGAATGAAGTCTTAATATCACCAGTTGGATAAACAAGGGGGGAATGTTGGAATTATATACATATATTTATCCTACAGTTGACATTAATATGTTATAAGTGTTCTCAGCCCCTTTTGTATAGTTTTCAGCCGTAAGCTGTTCTTCATGGCCATGAGTTGTTTTTTTGTTCAGTCTGTTTCACATTCCAGTGGGTGCACCCTGACCTGTGCATGCCATAACTCAAGTTGTTTTTCACCAAGAACTTTAATAATTAGAAGGAAGGGTTCGGAGACTTTTTCAGAGTGAGGAGGAGATTTGTAACAGCCCGGTCTCCGCCGCTCTCATTATAATGATTAATAAAATAACCAATTCTCAATGACTGATTCTCTATGTCTTCTTTTATTTCAGAGCGTTTTATTAAAAATGTTGGGGACTTAAACCTAACAGTTAGCCAATTAATTCCCAGTATAAATTCACCGTGTTTATTCAATTCATAGATGAAGGTAAACATGCACAAAGCAAATCGTGAATTATATTCATGCAACGTTATTACGCACAAGCGTGCACAATAATGGATTGACTTCATAAAGAGAATTCAAACATTTACAACTCTTTTTCAATGTCTACAAATTGACCGAAGTAAGATGCACGAATGCAAAGTTTTAAGGGCTGTGAACTGGTCGTCTCCAAATGGCCATCAGAAAATCGTGTAAACTACAATGTGTAGTTATACAGATTGTGGTCAAATTTGACAAAAATAAGAAGGGGCCTCACAAGTGGTAATCCACCTTTCATGATGACCAGGGTGCAATAAATCTAGCATTGGGTAACAGTATACAAATCATAGTCAACATCAATAAAAGAAAACAATAGGTACTTAGTTGAAATTTGTCCAGAAAGTGCAGGACAGCAACGGCGCCTCAAGCCTGAAAAGTAGTCTAAAAAGTCCCTGACAGCAAGGACTCTGCTTCCCATCTCTGCCGGCTGTTTGATGCAGGCGTTGACATGCTTCAGGTCCAGATGTCCGCTGACTCATCTCAAATTGTCCTTTTCCGCCAGCCAGGCAGTCGGAAAAAGACAGGAAAAGAAAAGTATGAGGTGGGCATCAATCATAAGTTATTAAATAGGAGTGGGTCTTAAGTCTAAATTTAAAAATGTCCACTGAGGTTGCAGATCTTATCTCTGGAGGCAGAGAATTCCACAGCCCTGGGGCCCGGATGGAGAACGCTTTTGAGCCTGCAGACTTCTTCTTGGCTCTTTTCCGAGCGGAGGCTCCTTGCCGGAAAATAGGGGGAAATCAAAAAGGAGAGATAAGAGGGCGCAAGTCCATGCAAACATTTGTATGTTGGTAAGAGAACCTTAAAGTCACATCTTAAGCGGACTGGGAGCCAGTGCAAATTATATAATTTAAGCGATATATGCTTGAACTTCTTTGTCTTAGTCAAAAGTCTCGCTGCCGCATTATGAACCAGCTGCAAACTTTTGATGCCAGACATCAAAAGTCCAGAAAGCAAGCCATTACAGTAATAAAGCCGCATGATGTATAATTTCTGCATCTGATTGAGACAGCATCGGGCGAATCTTCACAAATAGATGGAGGTGAAAGAAAGCTATTCTAGTCATATTTTTCACGTATAACTGAAACAACAGATAAAGATGAAATATAACACTTGCATTTTTGGCGAGTACCTATTGGGATACGGACACTCCCCTACTTACGAACATTCAAGTTACGAAAACCGGTAGATACGGACATATTTTTCTGGGTCACGAAAAATATCCGGAAATTGCTGTGAGTTAGATTTTGGACTGTCCATCTTTTAGTACAGGACAGTACTGTAGTGCTTCTTTCCGCCGCATCTTTATAGTAGGACGAGCTTGCAGAATGATAAAATCCATTTACACCAGGTCAGTTGGAAAACCTTAAGCTTGGTCGTGTGCCATTTTCATTCAAGTTTCCTGCAAACTTATTTGAGTGACCTGGTTTCTTCAGTAAGCCAAGGTGTATGCTTCTTTTGTCGAAATGTATGCCGTAGGGGGGCCACGGAGTCAAGAACATTAACCAAAGAAGTATTAAAGTTGTTTGTAAGTGAGTCAACAGGCCCAATATACAAAGGGAAGGCCGCAGTTGCCGTCGGTATTAGTCCTTTTAAAGTTGATGCTGTTGCAGCGTGGAAATTGCGGCTACTAAAACCTAAATTATCCCCATCACAGTAAACATAAAACAGCACCTCACACTTAACAAGATAGTGATCGGAGATAGCATTGAGATACGCTAACACTGATACACATGAGCATACCACACCTCAGACAAAGTTCTAAAGCAGGGGTGGCCAACCATTCAGCGACTAAGAGACAATTTTTCGTCTGTGTTACTAGAAAGAGCCACATCATAGTTGTCGACGGGGGAGAGTCAATTATTTTGTTTTCTTTGTTACTAAAAAGCCACATTATACACATGGGTACACATAAACGATCTTTTAATCATGTATACACGCATACACAGATCTCTACTAAGCTAGCGCTAATGAAAATAACCACACCAACATGATAATACAGTGGGACCCCGCTACTGCCTGGTTCCACGTTTGCAGGTTCAGAGCTTCGCGGGTCTAACAAATAATAATAATAAAATAATATAATTAAAAAAATGTTTTTATTTCATTTTATTTTTTCTTAAAGCATTTTTGAAGGGGCGTCGCTACTTTGCGGATTTTCACTTTTTGCATGTGGTTTTGGTTCCCATTAACCGCGATAACCGAGGGATTACTGTATCAATAATTTTCGACAGTTAACCAGGTTGCAACACTTTCAGGTTTTCAGTGTTGCTTATCTGTCTCTTTTCTTTTTTAGGGCGGCGTTGGTGACTTGCTCACTGGCTTTTAGAAGAGTTTTAAAATGTGTTAAATCTCCCTTTTCAATATTCCGCTTAAACAGCTTTCGGTTATTAACAAATGCAAACGCACTTTGTATTAGGTCAGGCAGCATTTTTAACTTCCCCTGCACGGTAAGGTTCAGTCTGTTCAAGTGGCATACGATGTCAACTAAAAATGCCAGTTCCATAATCCACTTGAGGTCTGAGAGCTCAGGATAGTCCTTGTCCTTCTCTTCCATGAACAGTTTCACTGCATCCAAAAGCTCAAAGAAGTGAAAGAGCACCTGGCTTTTTGACAGACACCTCACAGTGCAGTACAGCGGCAGGTCACCTGGAAGCCCTTTGTCCAGCTCAGCGATGAGATTCCTGAGTTGCCTGTGGCTTAGCGCATGTGTGCAGATGAAGTTGACGATTTCCATCACAGGTTTCATGACGTTGTCAAAATGTAGTGATTTGGACACGAGTTGCTCCCTGGGGATGATGCAGTGGAAATCCCTAAAGTCTGGAAATGTTTGATGAGCTTTACATAGCCTCAAAAGCCCGTTCATGGATCCGATCATGGCTGCTGTTCTATCTGTAGCTATTGCAGTTCGTTTCGGTGTGGTTAGATTTGCATTTACAAACGCAGCTATCAGTGCTTTTTTCACATCCATGCCACGGGTTCTGTCTTTTGATGGCACAATATCAAGGAGTTCTTCTTTGATCGCACATTGATTTGACACAGACCGCGCAAATATTGCCAACGTAGGCTTGTCTTGTATGTCACAGCCCTCATCCAATGCCACACCAAAATATTCACATGTTTGAAGGTCAGTGTGCAACTGTGATTCAACAGCTGCATCAGTATCGGATATTCTTTGTTCCATAATGTGGTGAGACAGTTGAATAACTGATATACTCTGTTTTAGTTTGTTGACTGCAGGAACCAAGATTTCAAAGGCGTCAATGAGGCATGTTTAAATTAATTTCCCTTCATTGTATGGCTTTTTAGCCTGTGCTATGTTCCAAGTTCACTGCTACAATGCAAATGTTACGGTCTCTGAGTGTTTCATAATTTCTTGGAAAAGATGCAACTGTTTTTCTGCCTTGCTTTTCATAGTTAACAACTTTTTCTTACGAAGTTCAGTCCCTCTTGAAAATTCCTGTTCGATGTTAGGGTGGATTGAGCTGAAGTGACGCTGGAGATTTGAAGCTTTGACGTGTGCTAATGCTGCGTCACATATAAGGCAGATAGGCTTGCCATTAAGTTCAATATAAATATAAACTCTCCCACTCTGGCAAAAATGTCCTTTGTTCTTCTTCATATTTTCGTTTGGCTGTACTTTTTTTCACCTGCCATTTCAAGAGGTAATTTCATTTAATTGACTACAATACGTTTCGTCAAGCAAATATTTTCTCGTCGCTCGTTTGACGTCACTCAAACAGGCTTACATTGTGGGTGGGCCATCCAGCTGTAGGGCAGGCAAATGACAGCGCCGGCTAAACATTTTTGATGCATGTCATGTTACAGCTCCCAAAGCTGCATGAAGCTAGTTTAAGAGCCGCATGCGGCTCGCAAGCTGCGGGTTGGTCATCCCTGGTCTGGAGTATTCCCATCTTTAAGGGTGGGCACATTAACTATTTGATTAAAACCAAACGTATCAATCATGACTTAAAAGCAACCGTAAGTGGATTAGATGATATAGATATATAAACTACATAAATTGATGGTGACATTAAGGACTACATTACAAGTGCTTCACACATTATAAAAACAGTAGAGGAAAACAAATTCAGCACACTTTGCCATATATGAGCAACACCTCAACCTTTGTTGCACGGTCGTGCTAAAAAAAAATACTCACAAAGTTAGCGATACAAATTAATTTGGTTTTAACCAGGGCTCACAAAGGCAAATTAGGTTAAGATTGTGACCACTGGTAAGTTAAGGTTCAAGCTAATGTCTCGCCTGTTTTCCAGTCAAGATGCCCATGCGACACTCTTTTGCATGCATTTGATTACAAAAAAAAGTAAAAAATAGGTGAGAATTAAAACCTTCTGTTTCTTTGTGTACCAACACAGATTACTCAATGTTAGTAATACTTGCAGTAAGTATTTCAGTTTGGGACAAAAATTCAGAGTTTACTTTTCAAAAGAAACCAGAACTGTCCATATTCTTTAAATAGTTGAGAAACAGCATTCAACTTACTTTAGTTACTTCTTGGATTGGGATTTTAGGTGAATGCTACAGAACACTAAGGGGTTAAATATGCAAACTGTTAAGAAATATTACATGGCAATTGCATAACATTTGCATTATATATATATATATATATATATTTTTTTTTTTTAAGCGTTATTGTTCTATCTTCGTTATTCGTTATCCATTATCCGTTATCGGTCAGTTCATAGTACGCTACAAAGCCTAGGAGCCGGGACACTTCCTCTCAGCCAAATGGCCAAGCTAAGGTCCTAGCCCTAAAGCCTTGCTGCGATCATTGCGAATGCACCGTTCCCGGAGGTACTGCAATACCGGGCCGATGCGTGGAGTGGACAGAGCAAGCTCTTATTCCATCTCCGGATTGCAAAAATCAATGATCATAGTATGACAGCCACATGCATTTCAACAAGTATACGGCACCCGCGGTAAAAACCCTGTCGTGAATTTGTCTCCGATCGTCCCGGGCGGACGTAAAATCGCCCAGCTGTACGACTCTTAGCAGTGGATCACTCGGCCCGTGCGTCGATGTAGAACGCAGCTAGCGGCGAGAACTAATGTGATTTGCAGCTGAGATTGGCTGGCAACCAGTTCAGGGTGTGCCCTGCCCACTGCCCGGAGATGGCTGGGATGGGCTCCAGCCCCTCCGCGACCCTAATAAGGATAAGCGGTGCAGATAATAAGATGAGATGAGATTGTTATTTTTTATTATTATTATTTTTTTGAAGGGGCGTCGCTACTTCGCAGATTTTCATTTTTAGCGGGTGGTATTGGTCCCCATTAACCGGGTCTAAAAAATAATAATTAAAAAAATTAAAATGTATATATATATATATATATATATATATATATATATATATATATATATATATATATATATAGTAATACTTGCAGTAAGTATTACAAAAAATTTCCATCCCCACCGTACGGCAATTTCCTCAAGTTTTGTCGAGACCGTCCTTGTCCGATTGAAGGGAGAGCGTGTGACTGGCCAAATATATATATATATTTTAAAATGTTTTTTTTTTGAAGGTGCGCCGCTACTTGGCGGATTTTCACTTATCGCGGGTGGTTTTATAATTTGGTTTGTTATATATATATATATATATATATATATATATATATATATATATATATATATATATATATATATATATATATATATATATATATATCTCTCATCTCATCTCATTAGCTACACCGCTTAACCTCAGTAGGGTCGCAGGGGTGCTGGAGCCCATCCCAGCAATCATCGGGCAGTGGGCAGGGGACACCCTGAACTGGTTGACAGCCAATCGCAGGGCACACAGGGACATACAACTCGCTCGCTCATTCACACCTAGGGACAATTTGGACCGGCCAGTTAACCTGACATACATGTCTTTGGAATGTGGGAAGAAACCGGAGTGCCCGGAGGAAACCCACGCAAACACGGGGAGAACATACAAACTCCGCACAGGAAGTCTGGAGCTGGATTTGAACCCACGCAGGAGGTTCCCAAGACATGAACTGTGCCGCACATGCGCTAACCATATATATATATATATATATATATATATATATATATATATATATATATATATATATATATATATATATATATATATATATATATATATATATATATATATATATATATATATATATATATATATTTCATCGGAATATTCCAATTATTTTCCAAGATGATGCATTCTAAGACAGCATGTCTTGTCTTAGTCATCCTGAGCTGTGACATCATTGGGGTAACATAAACACCCTAGTCAGCCAGTCGACATATTATTTTACGTGTTAATTAGGAGAAGAAGTTACGAGTGTTTTAAGCTAAGTTCAAATTGTTTTTGTTGAGAACACCTTTTAGTTGTGTGGCATGTGGATGCAGTAATTGTACAACAAAGAGCGAGCAGCCAAACAGGGTCTAACTAGCAAAAAAACACGCTAAGAGCCGGCAACAGGGGGCTAACCAGGACCAATCAATGAAAGGTGGCCGGAAGCTCGACAGAAAAATGTGAGCCACACTGATCAAAAACACACAGTAAGCATCCAGACTAACGCAGAACCAGCAACACAAAGCAACAGTAGCTACAGTGATAAACGCGAAGCCGGTCGGGAATAAACCAAGGGTCATGGCAAGACCAGCCCTACTGCCAAGCTAACAGGCCCAACAACACAAAGTGGGCATCCACCGCTCACCAACTGGAAGCAAACACAATGGAATTCTCAAACTTGAAGTGTTGTGTTCCCTAAATGATGCCACAGCTCTAAAGGAAACAAGCCCGATGGGTCAACTTTGAGAATAAATGTATCGAGTCTCCTGGCGTGCGGAATATTTTGGGACAAAAACGAGTGCAAAAAAGCACAAGGAAGAATACAGACAAGAGACTCAAAGGGGCAAAACAGCACCCTTTTTTCCAACTTTTCTGCCCAGCCTCCTTTTTTTGTTATTTGGGGAGATTCAGCAGGGAGATCGCAGACAATCATAACAGCTCCCTCTAGGTGAGTCTGATGTTGTGTAAAATAAATACATAATAAAATAAATGAAATGAAATGATCTGCATTTATATAGCGCTTTTCAAGTCAATGACTTCCCAAAGCGCTTTACAATGTGGTCCACATTTCCCAATAGCGGCCTTGCAGCCATGTAAGGCGCTAATCTGCTTATTGGGGGTATTAGGGGTTGAGTGTCTTACCCAAGGACACTTCGACATGTAACACGGACGGGCCGGGATTCGAACTGGGATTCGAAGTGCTTGATCCCAAGACGAGCACTCTACCTCCTGAGCTACTGCCGCCCCAAATAAACAAATAAAGTTTTCTGACATTCGAGTATTTAAAATAAAAGCTTTTTTTTCGTTAGTTTTGCTTATTAATTATAATCAATGTTGTTGTTGTTGTTGTTTTAATTAATGATGTATTTTACCAATGAGAGGCGCTAGATAAAAAACAATGTCCTTTTAAAAGAAGAAAAAAAACAAAAAGGAATAATTAACACAATTAATCTTTTGTCCTTTAGAACAGTGGTTCTCAACTGGTTCGACTTCAGGACGTGACCCAAATCAAGAAAAAATGTCTTTGTTTTGAATGAAAGGATTGTGCAATTTAAACCAGAGATATTAAAATATTTTCATCTTAAAGAAAAAAAAGACCAGCAAAACCAGAAAAATATTAGTTAATGATATTCTGTTAAATGCTCAATTGGATGCATTTTTAATTAAATCTGAAATGCTACACTTCAGTTGCTTTGTCCTCAAGATAACAAAGCCAAATATCATATATTCATCACTGTATCTGCATTTGACTGTTCTCAAAATTAAAACAAACAAACATTATCGGTCTTTTTCTTTGGTGTGAAATGAGGATTGTCAACTGGCATTTGCAGGGAAATTATCACCATCTACTGTTAACAAGTTTAAATAAGCCCCTCCTGTTTTTTGTTAATCCGAATATTCGTTTTTTTGGAAGGCGTAAGGGTAGTGATTTACACATTATTCATTTTTCTCAGACTTTTTTCGTGTTTATTTTTCAAGAAACACTGTGTAATATTTGACCGCTAAATGTCGCAGTATTGTATAGTGAGACCAAAAATCAGTTCTACAGAGCACAAGGATGAATGCAAACAACTCAGGTAGTTGGATAGATAGATAGTTAGATACTTTATTCATCCCTGTAGGGAAATTCACACTTCCAGCAGTATCCTTGTGTTCAAAATAAAACAATAATAAAGTAAAATTAATATAATACATAAATACCCAATGTAACGTGTTGATATAGGGTATTTGGACTGTAATAAAAATACGGTAATATGCAATGAGCGGGTGTGGTTCAATGTGGGCTTTTAGTCCCACGGGTAGAGTTAAAGAGCCTCATGGCATGAGGAAGAAATGAGTCTGTCCGTGGAACGAGACTGTGACAGCAGTCTGTTGCTGAAGCTGCTCTTCCGTTTGGAGATGATGCTGTGTAGTCGATGTGATGAATTGTCCATGATTGACCGCAGCTTTTTCAGTGCTCTTCTCTCAGCTACTGTTGTCAGGCTGTCCAGCTCTGTGCCCACAACCGAGCTCGCTTTCCTCACCAGTTTATTAAGACGAGAGGCATCCTTCTTCTTGGCGCTGCCTCCCCAACATGCTGCCGCATAGAAGAGGGCGCTTGCCACAACACTCTCATAGAACATTCGTAGGAACTTTTTGCAGATGTTGAAGGACGCCAGCCTTCTGGGGAAGTAAAGTCGATTCCTTTCTACTGTCTTTTGAGATATGTTTGCATAACAAGGAAGAAATGGTATGGCTATGCTATCAGGAATAGCAACTATAGGGTCGCCTTCTGTTTTTTTCGGCCGCCCTATTTTCTCTGCGTGTGATACATCGATACCGTAACTGTGGTGGGGTGGCTTAGCACTCTCTGTCAGAACTATTAATTGTTTTCTTTCGACGAATTCATAAATTTTATATTCATAATCACTTTCTAACTATATGATAGTCGCTATTTTAAATGGTGACATGATGGTGACCTAATAAACAAGTCAGAGGACAGCGTAAAATCGCTTCATTCAAAGTAACGCACCACTTTTGACCGTCAGAGACGTTAACAACGTAGTGATGGCGGAAAAAAATAGTTAGTTAGATTTCCCATTTACTGAAAAAAAATATAACAGTTATTCCCAACACTGAACATTGTTAATAGTGATTTTATTGCATGACATATGTAGCTATGTCAGGTTCAAAATGATGTCAAGATGAGATAAGAGACTCTTTTTGAGTTACAAACAAAGGTACTTATTAAAAAGTAGTCACCAACTTCGAACAAGGCAAAAATACTCTTAGATTGCTATAAAACATTCCCATGGACTGACGCATCAGTGTCTTTTTCATACCATTTCATGGATTCTGATTGGAGGATAGAATAAATCACGTATAAAAAGTTCATTATGATGTCTGCCTAACACATTTCCGAAGGATTGTCATAAGGTGGTACAAGCAGATGTCATTGCATCAGTTTTTCAAGAAACGTGAAGCTAATAGGTAGGGTAATATTTTGATTATTAATATTTGTTTTATTTTACATAACACAAGGCTCACCTGACATAATTCTCCACCATCTTTCTGCTACAAGTACTCCCAAAATACAGTAAGGCCCACTTTGAGTCTCCATAGTTATTAATCGTCCTTGTGCTATGTAGTATTGCTTTTCAGTTGCATCACACAATTCAGCGACGTCTAGTGATCAAATATCACACAGTGTCCCTTGAACTACTCCTACGAGTGTTTTGTTTTCCAATGCACAAACAAATAAACAAATATGTATCATGATTGCCTTGGTAAATGACTGTTAAGATCCATCAGTTTTTCTGTATTTTACCCCTAGAGATAAAAGGCGGGCCACCTCTATTAAAAGGGATTTAGGGTTCATAGAGTCATAAATTGCTTTGACTGTACACAGCCCAGACAAAAGGTCCTGTAAAAGTACAATTCTAGTGACTGTGTGGTAGTATATTTTAGGTGCAGTAGGTAGGAGGGCATATGTCCCATCTTAGGCTTTTAAAAGATTAGTTCGAAACCTACAAAAGCTCAGGAGGCTACGGGGCCGGCAGGGGCACAATTGGGCCGATCACTGGTTAAACATTTGCAATGCTACCTCCGTCATAGTCAAGTTAGCGCAACTACACCGAAGCACATTAGCGGAGCAGACACACATTTTGGCAGCCAGAGTGAGCCAATATAAAGGTCCGAAAGGCCGCTATGGGGATGTATGGGTCTGGGGTGGGTTGTACGCAGCGTGAGGTCTGAAGTCATAAAGCGTCAAACCGGACAGATTGGATGGCGAAGCCCCCCACTCGATTTACCTCTTTCTGTACGTCTGTGCGCTGTGACAGTGATAAACGGGATGCACAACCTCCCATAACAACAAACAGACACAGCCTCATTTACCCAATGCGGGCAAGGACAGGCAGAAAGGAGGTGTCATCCCATTACTGGCTGTCCTCAATGCTGCTGAGGTTGAGGATAAGTGTGTGTGTGAGGGAGGGCGACGTTAACAATAGATCCCAACCAACTGCGGTGTTTTGCTTTCTCTAGAAATGTGTCATAAAAGCTCTCCTTAATTGGTGTTCCATAAAATTAGCATCTCCAAACTGATTAGATTTCCTCCCTCCTCTTCCACAGTTGCTTCCCACCCAGTGACCCCATTCTAGCCATTTACGTTCCTTTCCTTTCACAACTTTATTGGGTATTGCTGAAAGAGAGAACTCATGTAAGATTGAGCCCTTTGACCCTTATGTCCTCACCTCCCATTTTCAGTCTGCCAAGCCTGACCTCCTCTTGAAACAATGACCTTCTGCTCTTCCGCTGTGAGCGTAATTCGAGAAAAAGAATGGAGGATTAAAGTTCCAAAACGTTGAACGACCAAAAGTTTTCAAGTATTCAAGACAAGAGCTGGATAAAAAACTCTGTTCCTGTGATGTAGATCCGGCATTTTTATAAATGCATTTACAGAGACACCTCGTCACTTCGCCCTTCGGTTATCGCTGGTTCACTGCTTTGCAGATTTTTATGGAGCATTGTTTTTATTATCCTGATTGACTGAACCGAAGATACTTTCTTAACAAAGTTAGACCTCTTCACCTGCTAAACCTGCGCAGGAGCCACATGCGGGTGTTTGGCAAACCCTAGTGGCTCCCCGGCACCTTTTTAAAAACGTTTGATATAAAAACAGATATGGTCTCTGTAGAACAGAACTGGAACCTAAATTCAGTATTCCATAACGTGCACAAGATGGCGGCAAAGTATCATGTAAAGATAAGTGGATCAGGTCTTTAAAGGTGGGGTGTGTCACTTGACAAATTAAGCCTGCAATAGTGACTCCAAACCAGGAGATGGCAGAGTAACACGTTTTGCATCTATTTTTTAGACACCATCGAATAAACTCTTCCATTTTCATCTTTATGTTCCGCCCAGAAAAAGCCTGATGAAAGTAAAATAAAAGCTGATAAGTGCAAATGAAAAATAAGCATGAGAGTTCTGTGAACTCAGCTGGCCATTGGTAATAGAGAAAATACGGAAACCTCAAACTTCAAAATTATTTTTAATTATCATTAATTGTAAAAATAATTTTATAAAGTAGAATATTTTATATGTTAAACAAATAGTCCAGTCAAGTCAAGTCATGTTTATTTGTAGAGCCCTTAATCACAAGGAGTCTCAAAGGGCTGCACAGACTATTGCAAACAGGCAGACAGTCAAATACTGGCCTGTAAAAACTTTTTTTTCCAGAGTAATATAAAAATAAATAATAATAATAACTTTAGATTTCGGCAGCACGGCGGTGCAGTGGTTAGCGCATGTGCGGCACAGTTCATTTCTTGGGAACCTCCTACGTGGGTTCAAATCCAGCTCCAGACTTCCTGTGCGGAGTTTGTATGTTCTCCCCGTGCTTGCGTGGGTTTCCTCCGGGCACTCCGGTTTCCTCCCACATTCCAAAAACATGCATGTCAGGTTAATTGGACGGTCAAAATTGTCCCTAGGTGTGAATGAGCGAGCGAATTGTCTGTCCCTGTGTGCCCTGCGACTGGCTGGCAACCAGTTCAGGGTGTCCCCTGCCCACTGCCCGATGATTGCTGGGATGGGCTCCAGCACCCCTGCGACCCTACTGAGGATAAGCGGTGTAGCTAATGAGATGAGATGACTTTAGATTTCTACTCAGTAGATGTTCCCATTTTGCTGAAGTCATCAGGATTAACACTCAAACTTTTTGTGGCCAAAGAAAATTTACGTGGCTTGGGAGGGACCAGTAGAAAGGTTACTTGTGAAGAGCATGGAGTGCCATTTAAATGAACACACTGGAGAGTGGCGATGCCTCACGTTTCCTGCAACTGTTAAAGCTGCTTATATCCTGGTAAGGCTAAATAAGCCGCAACTTAAGCAAACTGTCACATTTACTGTAATTGTGTAGCTCTATCTCCCAGAGAGTCTCAAAGGGCTGCACAGTCTAGATTCAAACACTTACACTGAGGATGCAAATGTTATATCTGAAGGCAGAGCATTCCACAGCACTGTGGCACAAATGGAGAAGGCTATGTTGTCAGCAAATTGCTTTTTGGCTCTTGGAGCTACAAGTAGTCCAACATTTTCCAATTAGAAGTTTCCTGGTTTAACATAGGGCACAAATAAATTACAAACATAAGAGGGAGCAAGACCGTGCAGTTTTGTATACTAGTAATAGGACCTTAAAGTTACATCGTAAATGAACAGGGAGCCAGTGCAAATCAGCCAAGATTGGGGTAATATGATCAAACTTTCTTGTCTGAGTCAAAAATGCAGCAGGATTTTGCAACTGCTTAAAAGCCTTGACGCTAGAAATTGGAAAACCAAAAAAGCAATACATTTCAGTAATCCAAAATAACGGATGAATTATATTTGACCATCAAAGTGAGACAACATCAGGCCAATCTCATTTCTAATTTCACTTTATAATTTGGGGATTTTCTCTTTCAAAATGACATTTGATAATATTCGTAGAATTAGTAAGTGAAGAATTACTGTGCTTAACATCTGTGGATGCACAATGGGAGAGGGAGAGCAAAGATTCTGATTTTGTGCACATTTCAGACCCAAACAATACAATGAGTGATAGCTAGGCAGGCTAACAGAAAGTCAATCAATTCAGGGGTTTTCTTTCCTGTTGCATTAAATGTTCTTTATAATATTCGTCTATGGATGCTTTTATTCAAAGTAGCAGCGTACAGACTTCATGTATAATTTGAGGTAAGACGATAAAACATTTTCTTTTTTTAGCTTATATAAAGCTTTCTCGTTCAGCTAATCAATAAAATGATGGATACTACTTAGGTTAATTTATTAGTAAATCTTTTACCTCACCAAAGTTAAACTTCATCTCACATCACTAAATGTTATGTAATATAATCACCCGCCGGGGTCTTACCACAGTGGGGAAGGGCAGAGAAGTGCCCACCACAGATACCCTCTGCCCACCCAAAGAAAAGTCGATGTAGGAAAAGTGAAACAAAAGAAAAAAATGAAAATAAAGAACAAAAGAATTAAAAAAAAACGGGGAAAAAAGTAAAAGAGAGAGAAAAGGGAAAAATGGGAAAAAAGCAAAAAGAAGAAAAAAGACTGTGGTTTGTGGGGGTCTTGTTATATTACCAATAATAACATAATATTATGCACAAAATGGGTTAAAGGTGCGGTGTGTCATTTGAAAACTTGAGCCTGCAATTATGACTTTAGGCCAGCATTTTGATTTAATATACGTCATATACATTTGAGAAATTAACAAATTAAATTGTCTTTGACGGCAGCAGAGCGGCACATCTTCGCCCTTCATTTCTTAGACACACTTGAAGAAACTCTTCTTTTTCATCTTTTTGGGGCTTTGTTCTGCCCTAAACAGGCCTGATAAAAGTCAGATAAAAGTGGAGAGGCGCAATGGAAAATAAAGCGTAAGGGCTCTTTGGACTTAGTTCGCCATTGTTGACATATACTTAATAGACAACGTATTTAACCTTCAACTTTTTGTGGAGCCTTTAAACTACGCACTCCACCTTAAAGAAATGTTTATTTACTTGAAATAACATTAGCCTCACCTAGATGGAGCTGACATCATTGTCGATCATCTTCCTGCTATGGGTACCTAAAAACCTCAGAAAGGCTGGGCAAAAAAAATGAAAAGAAACTTTGAGTCTCCTTAGTTCTTATTCTTTCTTGTACTTTTTAGCATTTGTTTTCTGTTGCACTACACAGTACAGCAACGTTTAGTGGTAAAATAATACACATTGTCCCTTGAACAGTATATAAAACAAATATAAATAGTCCTATTACAACATTAGTCAACCAATATATCATCAATATAACAAAAAATACAAATACTGTATAACAATACCAACAACACAACTAAAATACCTTCCAATTCAAAATATTTTGAATATAATTGCAGCAGTGCAAATAAAGTGTAAACACCATCGATTCATTTTGAAAGTTATGTATGTCTAATCTTCCAATTCATTTAGAGAATTTTCGTGTTGGTTGAAATTGTATGACAGTTTTGATCCCAGGAGAATAGTAGTGATCGCATCATAGTACTCGCTGAGTATTGATATTATCTATATTCACTTGCCAGATTTGAACAGCTCAAACTGAGCTCTGTGTCACTTTTTCAGGATGTGTAGAAAAAAGTTATTTTTCGCCCTATTCCCTCATCAACTATTTATCATTGTGATATTTGACTTCAAAGATGAATAGTGAACATGTCGCTCTTCCAGGTGCAAATCAGAGATAAAATTAGAAGAGCAATTATATTTGCTTGTGTCAGCAGAATTGGGGTAGACTAAATTGTGTGCTTCGATAAAATGTGAGGGAATCCATTAATCTGAGAAAAAATTTCGCTTGCACATGCTAGACAGGTTTGATGATTTCAACATATATGTAAAAGCCTTGGGCGTCATACAAATCTAGCATGTGAGGAGTACTTCGTTCCATCTAGCCCAGGAATGTCAAAGTCAGTTTGGCTCTGGGGCGAGATTCAGATGTAACCCACTTCAAGGTATGTACATCTCTGGGCTCTTCTAGAAGCTTGGAGAAACAAATAGCCAAATTACACAAATGGAAATACAGAACTTTAGTTACAACTTCTGGACATTTACATCAACGCAAAATATTTACGGTATATTGGGTCAAACTAAATAAAGAAATGTGGGTGATCTTTTCAGTATAGTTTCTCTCAATGGGGGGGAAAAAAAATCTAGTTGGGGTCTAATCACAGTTAAAGTCAAATCAAGGGAATACCAAAAAGGAAAAATACTATTCAGCTGGAAAACAGGCGAGACAATAGCTTAAAGCCTTACCTTGCACCTGGTCAAATTTGATTGTAATCTGAAAAGCTATTTTTACACATTTTTCTAGGGGTGCGTATAGGCGTTTCCAAAAGTGGACATTTGGAGATAACTAGTTTTCAATACCATAGCTTTAGCAAATGTGTATTTTACTTTGGCCAGTTAAAAAAAAATGTTTCCACGTCCCTATCGCTATTGTGCACACTTACACCTAAAGGTTTTGTGTAAAAATGAATCACTAGTGGCAGTACGCACACTTATTTTAGGGTCTAATTTGAAAACTATAGGGACATCTTCATATCAATTTAGTCAGAATTTCTTGGGCTAACTAATATGTCAATCATTTGAATCCGTAACTATTGTCTGAAGTTACTTTCAGGTAAAGAAGGCCAGTTATTTTTAGCATTACAAGCCTGTATAGGCTAATGCGGGCTGTGGACGGTGAAACTGTCACGTCCTGCACGGTTGTCATAGCGCCCAGCTGGCCCCGCCTCTTGACACCGGCTGAGACGCATTGGACTGATTGCTTTTGGAGTACTTAAACGCGCTCCTTTGTATTGTGCGTTGCTGGAATGTTTGTTAAACCTGGTTAAACACCTTGAGACTTCTGTTAAAACCTGTTAAATGCATAGTTCTGTGAATCTGCCCGTATCTGATCCTGTTTTGTTTTTGTTCTGATCCGTTTGTTTGTTTTTGACAACTTGTTTTTTGTTTGGATTTCTGATCCACTCCGCGACCATCGATCCCCGGATCAAGTGTGCGCACCCTTCTCATCCTTCCCCCAATAAATTGTGAGTACGTCTACGCGAATGGGTGCTTTTTTCCTGTCTCCCGCTATGCTTCGTGACAGAACGTTCCAGCCAGTTTTGGACCCAGCGGATGCTCACACCAGCGCAAACTGGGGTCACTTCTCCGGCCGCGCCGTCACCTCTCCTGCCCACTCGGACCACGGGCCCGCCCGCCATGGCCATTGCTGTGCCTCGAATGGGCTTTCAGGGAAGATTTGGCGCCGAGCTGTCCGAGGTCCCTATCGGCCTCAACGCCACGCCTGTCGGCCATTCCTGTATGTTGGTCTGACTCCCCTGCTTGCCTGTCTGACTCCCCTGCTGGCCTGTCTGACTCCCCTGCTTGCCTGTCTGACCCCCCTGCTTGCCTGTCTGACTCCCCTGCTTGCCTGTCTGACTCCCCTGCTTGCCTGTCTGACTCCCCTGCTCGCCAGTCTGACTCCCCTGTTTGCCAGTCTGACTCCCCTGCTTTCCTGTCTGACTCCCCTGCTCGTCTGTCTGACTCCCCTGCTTGCCTGTCTGACCCCCCCTGCTTGCCTGTCTGACTCCCCTGCTTGCCTGTCTGACTCCCCTGCTTGCCTGTCTGACTCCCCTGCTTGCCTGTCTGACTCCCCTGCTCGCCAGTCTGACTCCCCTGTTTGCCAGTCTGACTCCTCTGTCTGGGCTCTGTGTATGTCTTATTTATTATGTGTTTGTCTGTCTTACTCGTAAAAAAGAAAGAAAAATCAAATCAGAAAATTGTGTTTTCAAACGCTAAAAAAAGTATGTTTTCAAAAGAGCTGAGATTGTTTAAAAAGTGACATTTAAGAAGAATTGATAGAACAGTTAAAAAGGAGTGGAAAAAAGATTTTTTTGAGGAATTGGTTTTCACCAAGGGTGTTTTCAACATGGGCACCGGGGGCCACAGATGGTTCCGGAGATTTTCTTGCGGTCCGAATTCTTTTAGTTGAAAATTGATAAATTAAAGAGAGAGATATTTAGGAAAAATATAAATGAGTGATTTTAGATGCGTTATATCAAGATAATGCCAGAATAATACAGAAAAAGATAAAATATTCCTGTTTTCAGTTCAAAAATTGGTGAAATAAGGACTGGGATGACTAGGAAAAATCAAATTGAGTGAATTGGAATAGATTAATTTGAGATAAAAGCATTTTTATAAAAAAAAATTGATAAAGCGTGAATAAATACTTACTTTTCAATGAATATGGAGGAAAGATTTATTGAGTGGAATACAAATGAGTAAGATAACTCATTGTAGATCAATACACGTTATTTTCACATTAAATAGGTGAAGCTAAAATAGTAGATTTAATTGGTTTGAAAGAAAAAACTAACATTAAGTGAGATGGTTATACGTCATTTTCGCATTAAACTGGTGAGCTAAAAAGCCAGTGTGAGAGGGCGCGTAAGGAAGGAATGTTATGTTGAGAATGGATTGTTGGCAGAACAGGTAAGGAAGTTACAAATACAGAAAGAAAGGGTAAGTAAAATAAGGTAAAAAGGGGAAAAGAAAGTAAACATTAAGGAAAAGAGAAACAAGGAGCATACAAGAAAGAAAGATAAATATAAAAGGGAAAGTTTATTAAATATTAAAAAAAGATAATTTGTTGAAAATTAAGTGAGACTAACCGTAATACCATAGATTGGGACAAATAACTTTACCTTTTCAACATTGAACTGTGTTAAATCTAGATGACTAAAGTAAATGGGTGAGTGTGAAGCACATTATGGAGTGCTTTTGGAGGTCTTCATTGACTTGAAAAGCGCTGTATAAATGCAGACCTTTACCATTTATAACATTACTTTTATAGAAAAGCTACAAAAATAAAAGAAAATGATTGCAGGGATGAATATCAAATTAAATGCTAATAAACATGGACATAAAATATTGTTTTGCTTTAGAAGAAGAAGAAAGAAATACCACAATATTTATACACAAATAATATTACAGAGAAGAAAATGTAGGGGACTGGGTAGCAACAGGCCTTAACACATGGTTCAGCGATTCTACTGGACTATCCAGAAAGTAATTATTCTGGACTATAACAGAAAACTCAGGAGTACATTTGGACAAAAAGAAGGAATGACAAATGTACTTTACAAAAGGAACAGGAGGAGCTATTAAAACAAATTCCTGATAAACTATGGTCCCAGGGACCCACAGATGTAGTAAAAGGAGCACCACCTATAATAATAAGGCCCAAAACAGAACATCGGCCCAGAATAAAACAATATCCTTTAAGACCAGATGCAATGGAAGGATTACAACCAGTAATAGAAGATCTAAAGAAGGCCAGTAGAATGCCTGAGTCACCCGTAAACACACCGATATTTCCTGTAAATAAGGCCCCCCCATCAACATGAAGGAGAATTGTTCTGGATTTGATAGCGGTAAATAATGCAGTGATCCAAAGGCCCCAGTTTGGCAGATCCACACACGCTATTAAACTCTCTGAACCCATATGCCAAGTATTTTACAGAGGTAGATATAAGCAACGCATTCTTCTCAGTACCAGTGCATAAAGACAGTCAATTCTGGTTTGCATTTAGGTTTAAAGGGAAAAGATATACCTACACCAGATTACTTCAAGGGTATTGTGAAAGTCCAACAATTTACTGTCAAGTAATTGCATCAAGTCTGTCTACCTTCGAGCCTCCAAATAAGAGCCAACTACTAACTTATGTAGATGACATATTAGTAGCATCAGAACAAGAAAAAGAATATTACACAATAGTCATTTCAAATAATCAAAATTTTGAAATGAGTTTGAAAATGACGACATATTAACACAGAAAAAGAAATAGTAAGATTGGAAATTAAATTTTCTGTTTTAATCACTAAATGAAATGTGCTTTCTTTTTAAAAAAGAAAAAAAAAGGAAACACAAGTATTAATAGTCAAGCCAAGTCATGTTTATTCGTATAGCCCTTTATCACAAAGGATCTCGAGGGGCTGCATAGAGCAAAGACTATTGCAAACCAAAGATTATGATAATAATATTATATAATATAATATAATGCAAGTTGATAGGACAATTCATTAGTGACAAGTATGTGTTTTTTTGTATTGAATCAATGAGAAAAGATATTTGATAATGATTATAGAGAGAAGAAATGACAATTAAAAAGTTTTGACGTTGAGTTCCATCTGGCATTTTTGATTTTTGATGTTATAGGCAGTGTGATGGTTTGGAATTTTGATGAGTTTAGCCCCAAGGACAAGATCCCCTAGAAGGACAACTGATAAAAAGTCCTTCAAGATAGGTGAAATAAGCCACACTTAATTTTTAAGTATGAGCATGTTACAATTAACAAATGATTAATAAATACATAAAAAAGCTGACTTATAGTAAAAAGAAACAATTTCTATGGAGGAGCGTTTTCAGAAGATAACGAGAAACAGATTGATTGATCCTGAGTAGGTAGGATAGCAGATTAATTATCTTGAGACAGATCATGAAAATTTAAAAATATAACGGCATGGATAAAAAATAATGTCTACATGGTCATTTAACTAAAAGAAAAAAGAAAAAGGAAACAGAACGTGAACAAAAAGAAAAAGAGGCTAAAATAACAGAGAAAGTAATGTTTCATAGGAAAGAGAGATGAAACAGGAAAAAGGAGGACAGGCTATGCTGTAGTAACACATAATAAAGTATTAAAGGCAGAAGCATTACCCCAACATTTTTCAGCTCAAGCTGCAGAATTAGTGGCCATAACAGAAGTCTGCAAACTTATGAAAGATAAAATAGCAAAACAAGCTGCACAAGGAGCAATAATAGTTCTAGGTCTAACAGAAAATGCCTTAAATGACAAAATACTACAAGAAATGCAACAACAATCACCTAAACCAGAGCAAGAACTCTGGAAAAGAAAAGGAGCACACCTAAGAGATGGAATCTATAAATGACCAGAAGATAAACCAATCCTACCAAAAAATCTACACAAATGGGCAGCAATATTGAGCCATGATGGGAAGACACATGTCTCAACAGGAGGGATGGTGGGATTGATAACCTGATTTGAACTCCTATTCAAAAAAAAAAAAGTTGTAGAACATGTTTGATATGTGCAAAGCACAACGCTCAGGGTAATCTAAGACCAAAGAAAGGACAGTTTCCAAAAAACAGATTATCCATTCCAACACATTTATAGAACTTAACAATAGTGAAAGGAAAAAGTTCTGTTTACTGATAATAGATTCATTCTCAAAATGGATAGAGCTTTTTTCTACAAAACGCCCAGATGCGCTAACAGTAGCTAAAGCATTATGCCAAGACATAATTCCACGTTATGGGATTCCAGAAAAGATTTATAGTGACAATGGGTCCCATTTTGTAAATCAAATAATAACTACAATAGACCAAGCATTTCATATAGACCTAAAACATCACTGCGCTTATCACCCACAAAGTGCAGGGTTGGTGGAAAGATGAGTGGAACTATAAAAAACAGACTTAGGAAGTGTATGGAAGAAACCAAAAGACCATGGACTAAACGTCTAGAATTAGTAAAACTGTATATCAAAATCACCAGTACAAATGAGCTAACACCATATGAAGTATTATTTGGTAGACCTTACAGATTACCATTCTTTAAAAATATGTGGGAAACTGATTACGGAAGTATTTTGGCTGATTACATGAGAAAAATGTTGCAGCACCAGAAGCAACTGGCGGATTGCAATGATAACGATGATAAACTTTCTATGTCTCCATAGGAAAGCCAGTTATGAACCAGGAGATTGGGTCCTGATAAAAAGCATAATGAAGAAACACATGGGTTCATTTGACACATTGTAAGAAAGTGATTAATTATGACTAAAATAACTATTTCTATCTTAGCATACACCTTAACCGTCCTCATTTGCGTCATCGTAATAGCATTGTGGTACCTACTGTAGAGCTGTAGTTCCTCAACAAAACTTTTAGAGGAAGTCTGGCTACAAAGGGGGCTGCAATTGTAGTTTGCAGTCATCTGAAACCAGTGAAGATTGTCCACAACTCTGGAAGTATTAGGAGGAATTGCAGATCTGCAGGTAGAATGCTCACTCCACACATAAGAAAATGGTAGCGGTGGGCGAATTGGTAGTAGCAGTAATAGCAACATTTTTATTGTTAGTTGAAGAAAACCTTAATATACAAAAGAGAAGAAGAAGAAGAAAAAGAACTATCAGAAAACACCTGAGACGGCGTTGGCCCTATCCCGGGTTTCTCCAAGACCCCCACGGGCGCTGAGATGCTTTGGCACCCGGCAGTGGTGAAGCCGTATTTGACGTTCCTTGCCGAAAGCTCAGACTGGTATCCCTTGCATTAGAGTTTTATGCACCAGAATGATTACCACTGCTATACAGCCAGTTAAAACAGAGGTATCAGAAATGTATGCACTTCTCACCCCAAATTGTGAAGGTCAGAAAGACAGTAATGATGATGATGCTTCCTTACATTTTCCAGATCTTTTTTCAGATCTTTTTGACTACGGTGAACCAGACGAAAACAAAACAAACGTTTAACCTCTGAGTGTAACATGATTCTGTAACTGAATATCAAGAGAAGTTATTGGATGACAATGAGAAACAGTGCAAAGTGAATAAACAGGAGGGAAATGATGGATTTAAACTGTAAATGAATTATTCAACTGTTGCATACTGTGTTCTACTCTTGCTTAGTGTGTCATTCTCGCCTAGTTCAATAGTAGTAATATTGTTGATACGGTAACATGATGTTGTAGGTCTAAACAGGTGTAGATACGATAAGATGTTGTTGTGAAAACAGATCTCAAACTGTTTTTTGTCACTCTTCCTCCCTTTAGCAGAAGAAACATGCAAATTAGGGAGTTCCTAATACAATAAAAAGGCAAAGACGAACTAGACTTTTTCAGAGTGTCTAGTAGACTGTAATAGGCAGTCTATGGTCAACTCTCCTTGCAAGTAAGTCATACTTACGTCTCTGTGTCTTCTTTGAGTGCTGGTTATTATTACAAGTGTTGGGGTTAACCTAACATGAGCCATAACGGCTTTATAATTTTCGGATATTTTGTTTCAGACTCAATGTGATGTTTCTCTGCTCAGTACTTTTTAAAATGGTCTTCATATCTTGAATCCAAGAATTAAAGCTTTCCAATGGTATGTGGCATGACGTATTTCAGCGTCTGGTGAAATTGTAGAGACACGTCAAGTCAAGTCAAGTCATTTTTATTTGTATAGCCCTTAATCACAAATAGTCTCAAAGGGCTTCACAAGTTATTACATATAAGAAGTTTAGGTTATTCATATGCTATAGAGTAGAAGTGAGTTTTAAGCTTAGACTTAAACATGTCCACTGAGGCAGCAGATCGGATCTCAAGGGGAAGAGCATTCAACAATACCAGTGCCCGGATGGAGAACGCTCTCGAACCAGCGGAACACTTCTTGGGATCACCAGGAGACCGGCGCTCTCAGAACGAAGGCTTCGGGCCGGGACATAGGGGGACCTATTTGTTGTTGTTGCCGTGACTCGTGACTTCTATCAAACCCTCCGAACTGAGGACTGTCCTACCTGCCACATCAGCTCACAGTATTTGAAATTTTAGTTACAGCGTTATCATTAAGCTCATTACCGTGCAGTGTCACAGTGATGGAGATAACTAAGTGTGCTATACAGTGACGTGTTACGCAGGCTGCTGATTTATTTTGTGATTTTGACTTATTTACATTTTTTTCTGTTAATCTTTGAAACATGTTTAACCAGAGCAATGTGTTAGCTCCACAATTTGACACACCTATTCACATTGGCAGGGGCATGTTTACCCCCATTCCCTCTGTTGATAGTTCTACCCCAGGTGTTGCTACACATAGAGTAGAGGCAGTTTCTAGTGTCAGCACCTATAATGCAGCTGACCAACATGCCAGCCTACCTTCACCTCAGGTCAGACCCACATCTACGCCAAATCCCACGAGTGACATTTCTGAGGGTGTAGCTGATCAAATGACAAATATTATTCAGGAGAGAGGACATAAATTGGCTGATAGCATTTTCTCACGCATACAGTCGCACAATATAGTAGCTCCTAGCTCTGCTGCCACACAAGATGTAGCAAACACATTGAGTCAGCCTAGTCATGTGTCAGATGTATCACGGGTTCAGGTGGTTATACAAAGAAAGGTTAAGGAACCACCGTCATTTATTTGGGATGGCTCAGACTCAATAAAAGTACATGAGTGGGAAGATCTAATGCGGACATTTATTAAGAAGAGTAATGTGAGGCTTGAAGAGCAGGCCAAGGAAATCATTATGCATTTGAGAGGAAAAGCTAAAGATGTAGTTAGGTTTGGCATTACAAACAGTAATATAGAGGTCTATACCAGTCCTGACATGATTTATAGTCTTCTCAGGAAACACTTTAGCTGTACCAAGTACTCTGCTGTCCCTTTAGCTGACTTTTACTCAACCTTGCCCAAAGACCAGGAAGACCCCTATGACTACTGGCTAAGACTAAACAGAGCAGCTGACCTTGCCTCTGACTGAGAGAGCAGGGTAAAACATTTGACAATCCTGAAATTGAGGTAACTCGCATGTTTATTAGGAACTGCCCTAGCAAAGAACTGGCACTCACGTTCAGATCTAAAACCATTGATAAGTGGTCAGCATGTGAAGTACTAGAGGTGCTGAATGAATACCACGCTGAGAAGAACTACAAAGCCGCTTCCCTACAACAACCTGCGAATAGGACGGAAATTGCCATACACAAAGCTGAGGTGAGCCATAGTCCAACCCTCGTGCACGAGCCACCTCAGACTTCGAGCCCACAGTATCTCCCTCTAACAGACGTTATTAGTATGTTGGAGAAAGTTCTGCTACGTAGTGCCCCTAACCAGTTTCAAAGAGAAGGTGAACTCCAACCGACCTGGAGACAGAATTAATGGTTTCACTGACAAGCCATGTATCATTTGCAAAGAAGTCGAACACAGTGCTCTCTCTCATTGCCGAGACAAAAACCTTTGTTCTCACTGCTATGCCCCAGGGCATTCTCGACGTGATTGTCCAGTGAAGAAAGCTGTTCCACTGCCTCAGGGAAACTGACTGATCTGCGCTTAGGGGAGAACAGTTCAGATCAACTGAGTATGCCTCCCACTACTAATGTGATGCCTGACATGCAAGATAATAAATCAATTTATGAGTTTTACAGCAACACGATACTTCAATCAAAGAAGCTAATCTTTCAGGGGTTTCAGAGAATAGCGGAGACTGATGAACTGTTTTACACACCTGTACTTGTGCAAGATGGCCCCACTTTCAGAGCGCTGTTAGACAGCGGGTCGATGGCTTGTACAGTAAGTGAGGACACTTCTAAGTTCCTGCTGCAGCAATTCCCTGATATGATGAGTTACACGGCCGATAACTATGTCATTGTAGGCTGCGGTGGACACCAAGTTTCTCCCAGAGACATGTACGACATTCACGTCACAGTTTACGGATGCCAAATGATAATGCCAGTAATGATTGTGCCAGGCCAGACAGAACAGATGATCCTTGGCAGCAATGCCATCTAACATATTTTGACTCAATTGAAAAGCACTGACGGCTATTGGAGATTAGTTTTCACTCCTGACAACGGTCTGTCCGATAACCACAGTCAATTCCTGTCAATGCTTTCTAACACAGAGAGATGGAGAGGTGATTGCATTCCAGACAAGGTAGGCACAGTGAAAATCAAGAGTCGCGTGACGCTGAATCCACGGACCGAGTAGGTTATTTGGGGCAACAGTAGGGGATAACATTAAGGGATTAAATATGGTGTGTTTTGTAAAAATGGCCATTGTTATATTTTGACTAAGTTTGTAAATTATTAATTACATTTTTTATTTGTTTTCTACTTTGTTTTTTGTTATTGCAGTGCTGTTCAAAATAATAACAATGCAATGTTAGTAACCAGAGTACCCCTGGTTTTTAGTATATTCTTTATTGTTACATACCTGACAAGTAACCATTAGGTACAGTAGATTCTCAGAAAACAAACATGACACAGCATTCATAATAGGCATGCTCAGGAGGCTGTGCAATTGGGCAAAGGGGTGTGTTAAAGAAAGCAGTGTGGCAACCGATCTCTAAATTAATCAATTTTGGGTAAGAACAAAAAAAAACTGGTGTGAATCGGGTGGCACCTATTTAAGGATGATGAAGCCAGCACACGTTGTATATTCATTTAAAGGAAAACGGGTCGTTCAAGGAGACTGCTGAGGAGAATGGCGTTTTTTGATTAAAAACTATATTAGAGAGGTAAGTACCTATAAAGTGGTGCAAATATTGTTGGCTGTTCGGGTAAAATGATCTCCAATGGCTTAAATTGGGTAAAAAAAAAAACAGAGAAACATGGAAATGAATTGTGGAATGTTGTTAAGCAATCTCATCTCATCTCATCATCCGTACCGCTTATCCTCATTAGGATCGCGGGGGGGCTGGAGCCCATCCCAGCCATCTCCGGGCAATGGGCAGGGGACACCCTGAACTGGTTGCCAGCCAATTGCAGGGCACACAGGGACAGACAACTCATTCGCTCATTCACACCTAGGGACAATTTGGACCGGCCAATCCACCTGAAATGCATGTTTTGGGAATGTGGGAGGAAACCGGAGTGCCCGGAGGAAACCCACGCAAGCACGGGGAGAACATACAAACTCCGCACAGGAAGTCTGGAGCTGGATTTGAACCCACGACAGGTTCCCATGACATGAACTGTGCCGCACAAGCGCTAACCACTGCGCCACCGTGCTCCCTTTGTTAAGCAATCATGAAGTGAAATAACAACCGAAACGTGCCACAAGTTAGTTTACTCTATGCCACACAGATGTGAAGCAGTTACAAAAAATGTGGTCATGCAACTGAATATTAGGTTTGCTAAATCCTACACTTTTGGGAAATACTAAATATTTTTTTAGATTAAACAGTCAACAGGGGACACTGCTATTTTTTTGAACACACCTCTTTGAACGGTTTGCCCAATTACACGGCCTTCGTAGCGTTCCTATTATGAATGCAGGCTTTTGTTTGTTTTCTCAGAGTACTGCACCAACTGGTAACTTGTTTGGCATGTAAAAATACAAATATACTAAAACCTGAGATACTCTAGTTAGTCACATTGCACTGCAATTATTTTGAACAGAACTGTATATCATAAGCCTGTTCTTTATACAGAACCCACCTGGAAACTGTGCAGCTCCAGTTGTTTGCAAGGTAGACTTGGGAGCTCCGGTCATTCTTCGATCCTTGGACTTCAGAACTCGAAATTTATGGTGAGCCACCCATTTGGAGGATTAAACCCTACCATTCAAGCTATTGTCTCGCCTGTTTTCCAGCTCATCTTAGCAATATCACAATATCAGAACATTCTGTAGTCATTTTTTGTCACGGATTAGACAGACAAGGACCACAATTGCGTCACGTTTAGAAAGATTATTTAGGGATGGGGGAACAGGATAGAGGGTCTTGGAGCGAAGAGAAGTCTTGAAGTGGAGTTTTGGAACTACCTTTAAGGACGATGGCTTGAAAGATGGAACGAAGAGGAAACCGAGCAACAAACAGGTACCGGGTGTAGCTTTGCAGACAATCTGACAAAGGTAGGCTGTAAGGCAGGGCTTTATAAAAAATAGAGATTGAAACTGAAACTGGAAATTCTAACTTTAAGAAATATATTCCCCAGCGACTAGAGGGAGGATAAGTGGCGCAGAAAATGGATGGATAAATACATACCAAAAAAAAGTTCTTGAGTCTCTTAGTGTCCATATAATTCACTGAATCTCTGGCGTCAATTCTGACCTAGAATCCTCTCCACACAGGGGAGGATGGTGTTCAGCAGGATCTTTCCTAAAAGATAGGCACGTGTTAGTCTTGAAGGAATGAAACTAATGGAAAGGTAAGTTTTTTTTGTAATAAAAACAATGATAATGTACAAAACATTACAAAAAATATAATAGATTACAAACTAAAAATGTAGAATAGAATAATAACAGATAGATCACTCATCAATTCCTTGCACGTTTGACAATCAAAACGTATAAAAAGAGATTTCAAATGATTTTTTTTCTTTTTCTATTTGGTTACAGATAACAGTTAATGCTTTACAAAATACATTACTTACTCTGGTTGTGATCGGTCAGCTTCAGACGTATTCCTTCATCCAAGCCTCCACCACCAATGCCTTCGAGATAATCCATTATGGGAAGTCGCTGCTACCTTCTGGGTGTTTTGGGAAACTACATTGATATAATTCCATTAAAATCAAAGGTTTTATCTAAAGCCCTCTATTCTTCCAGGATGGTCACGGGGTTAAAATAATTTAAATAGCACGTGTCTAACGGCTTCCTAATTTCCTCTGTTACTATTGAGCCACTGTTACACATAAAATAACACTTTGGTTCACTGCATCGCAGACCGACGTGTTGGATGAAGGCTGATTCTTGCTCATCATCGCTCACAGCATTGACATGTGGTAGTGTTACGGTTCCTTATTCCAGGTTTACCACTAATACGTTGGTCGTACATACATGAAAAATAGTCTCAAATCAGGCTTCAGGTGGCTGTCACTGCTGAAGGTGACGCCCATCTGCAATAATTACTTTTTTTACACCAGCTATGATAGATCCAAGTTAAACTCCACTTTATTTTTCTTTATAGAGCATATTAATTTATGAATCGTTTATTTTTTTAGTACAAAACGATACAGGTTACTTATACAAGCCTTAAACATACTTTTATAAAACCTAAACATGAAAAATATAGCACTGAAACAACTTACGAACGATTGTCCGGAACCTATCTCGTTCGTAATGGCAGCACCTTTATAGTAAAATACAAAAATGTATAATTCTATATATCGTTCATCTATATTTTTTTATGTTTTTATTGTAAATAAAGAGACTTCCTGACAAATTGCCTTTTCTCGCTTTGGTTATCGCTGGTTCACTGCTTTGCAGATTTTAATCGCGCATTGTGTTCCGCATTCCTGTTGGCTAAAAAGAGGAAGATGCTTTCTGTCGTCAACAAACTTCGACCTCTTGACCTGCTAAACCTCCTAAACCTGCTCGGTAGCCACACGCAGGTCTCGAATATGGTTGACATCTGTAGGACAGAACCAAAAGGTAAATGCAGTTTTCCATAATGACCACATGGCAACAGCAAAGAATCATGTAAAGTGAAGTGTAAACAAAACTTAAATAAATACCCGAACCTGTAGATAGTTTTTTTTTACCCAGAATAATTAATTTATTAAATAAAAAAAGGTTTATACTTGTATTTTTACGTTTTAACTGTAATAACCAAGGGATTCCTGACTGCTTAAAATGTTTCTACTATATTTTAAACTTTTTTTAAATGATTAAAAAAAATAGTGAAATTAAAGCATGTTTAAAACTATGACCTTTTTCTTTTACAGTAAGATTAATTCTCCAAAAAAATTCTAAAATAGTTGCATAAAAAATATTATGCAAGTTAGTTAAAAACTCTACAACTCCTGTTTAAACTGCTCAACATTTTTTTCACTTATTTGGAATATGATGGCTAATCTAAGATTAGGAGAAGATTAGTTCTCCTAATCTTCTAATCAAGGTTTACTATGTTCTTATCAATGACAATGAAGTCAATTCTAATTCAAATAATATTTCAAATGTGGATTTGTCAGACCACAGCACAATTTTCCTATCTTTTGAAAAGTGGCCAGGAAAAGCCGGCCGCGTTTATTAATATATTAATATATTAATATACTATGCAAATATAGCGTAGAAAATGTTTCTTCTTTTCAAAGTGCAACCTAGTATCCACATTGTAGAGTCATGCAGTTCATATTAAATAGCTGTACAATCGAAACCTGACTTCTTGCATTTTATGAGCACGTTTGCACAGAGCGCTCAGCAGCACTGAGCAGCGCTCAGCAGCAGTACAAGCCACTACATAAGTAGGGAATGGAGGATGAGCTGTGGTTGAAACTGCTCTTCTTTCCTCCAAACAAAAGTAAGAGAGTCGCTGACCATGATCCCTTCTTTCACACTTACAATAGCATATTTTTCTCAGATGTGTTATGGGCAGTCAAAGTCAAGTCAAGTCACATGTTTATTTGTTTATAGACCACAGACTATTACATACTACACACTATTAATACACCATCCCCTGATGTGAAACCTACATTAGGGCAAGGAAAAACTTAAAACCTTAGCATGAGGAAAATGAAGAAAGTTTGAGAAGGGACAGCATATGAGGTAATCCCTTTCCAGGATGACTAGGCTGCAATGGATGTTGGAAGGGCATCATCTGTCAAAAATCATCAGCATGAAACATATGCAGAGGTGGGTAGAGTAGCCAAAAAATTTACTAAGTAAAAGTACTGTTACTTTAGCATATTTCTCAAGTAGAAGTAAAAGTAGTCATCCAAATACTTGAGTAAAAGTAAAAAATTAATTGGTGAAAATTTTATTCAAGTACTGAGTAACTTTAGCAACGTCGTATTTATTGATGTTTTTTAAAACAACCAATCACATCATCAAATTATCAATGTCCACTCAATCAATAAAAAAATACCTTTTAATTTAAAAGTAGATTAAAATAATCAACGTAAATACAAATGCTTTAATAAACAACAAAATAAAATTACTAGAAATGAAATAAATAAATTAAGCATATGTAGCACCAAGTAGCACATTTAAACCTCCAATAATTATCATAGTAGGCTCTGCAAGCACAACAACAAGCTAGCCCATGAACTTGAACAAAGGAGACATTGCATACTGTAGCTGGAGTTTGGCACCCTTTTGAAGGGGAACATGCTTTTGATGAGAAGCCAGGGGTGCTCCTTCTCTTCTGTGTTTTCATAGTCAGTATTGGTAAGCGACATTTTTGATCTGTTTCATCCATACACGACTTTTCCCGCCCTGAAGGTGAATATGGTCACGTAAGTGTCATGGTCGCCTTGGCGACCGGTCTGCCCCGCCCCTGGGCACCAGCTGAAGCAGTTCAACTAATCGCGTGTCTGCTATTTAAGGCTGGATTGTGGGCCTTGCGGGTGCTGGCTCATTATATACACATTCCCCGGTCTGTTATGCCTTGTCCTGTTTTAGTTTTAAACATTGTCCGTTCTGTTATGCCTTGTCCTGTTTAGTTGAGTTGGTAGAAACAACTGTTTGTTTTGTCATGTCCCAGAGTTTTGGACAACTTTTATTTTGATGAATAAAAGTTTTGGATCGTTACGCAATTGAGTTCTCCCTTCCTGCCTCCTGCCTCCGTTCTGGTCCGGTCACCCCTTCCACCCCACCTCGTCTCGTGACAGTAAGGAGACTGCTACTTTTGATTTGTTGAAGATGGTAGAGCCTGGCGGAGTTCTGCGTCAAAATAAATGTGCCTTAGTAGAGTCAGACAGACGCATACTTACATGGAGGCAATTTATTAAGTAACAAAGTAACAACTTCAATGTTGCCTAATGTAGCAGAGTAAAAGTTGCGTTTTTTTCTTCAAAAAAGTACTCAAGTAAAAGTAAAAGTATAAAGCTTTAAAAATACAAGTACAAAATTTCCCAAAACTTACTCAAGTAAATGTAACTGAGTAAATGTACCCCGTTACCAGCCACCCCTGAACATAGGTCATTAGTAGGCTATAGAGTAATCTATAATTCCAGCATCAAACTGGGACAGCATAGGGCAAAACTTTGCAATGTTGTGAAAATGGAAAGAATGTATTCCAGTGAAATTCTTAACATGTAACTGGTAGGACAGATTTGGGTCAAATATGACACCCAGATTTTTGATTGATTCCCTCTGGGTGATATTACATTTGTCAATGTTCAAAGCAGTGTATTTACAGGAATGAGCGGAAAGAAGTTAAGTGACATCCATCTTTTTATCTCAATGAGGCAGGTCTCCAAATTTCCACAATATAGTGGGGCAGATTTCTCCATTGGAAGATACAGTTGAGTGTCATCTGCATAGCAATGGAAACTGATGTTATACTTGCCAAAAATATCACCTAACGGAAGCATATAAATGATGAAAAGAACCCTGAAGGAGGAAAGGTGTAAGCATGTTGACTTCTTTCAGGGTTTTTATCCATCCATGCAATTATACCATTTAAACTAAACATGTAGAACATTTTGATAATATTCAAGTCAAGTCAAATAGTTTGTATTATTAAAAGTCTCAAAGGCCTGCAGAGACCACTGTTAAACCATCTTCTGATCTGAAACCTACATGATGGCAAGGAAACCTCAGAATTACAGTGCGTGACCACTTAATGATAGATAGATAGATAGATAGATAGATAGATAGATAGATAGATAGATAGATAGATAGATAGATAGATACTTTGTTCATCCCCGAAGGGAAATTCACATTTCCAGCAGCATCCCTGAGCTGAGAACAATCGAGAACAATCGAAAATAACACGGGAGCTGCTGGAGTGGCTGCCATTCGTGACGGCGCCGGAAGAAAAGATTCAATTTGAATCATGTACAAACAAACAAACAATTGAATCATGTACAAACAAACAAACAAACAAAATATTCATGTTTCAATAAGTGGAGTGTTAATAAAATGGGGGGAAAATAATTTCTGATACTAATGTCAATCTAATGTGGAGTTGAGTGTAAACCTAAAACTAGAACTACAAACCACAAGCTATGGAGGCTCAAAGTGACCAAAAGCTACCATTTTCTTCTCATTGTTCTGCCCAGCCTTTCACAAATTTTTTGGTTTGTTTGGGTACTCTTGGCAGGAGTTATGTCAGTTCTTGTTTTTTAAAATAAATTAAATTTGAGTATTTTATATTTGGTGTGATCTCTCACAAGTCGATTATGCTTTTTTTACCTAAGTTTCCTTTAGCACATGAACACATTCTAGGTCTACATTTTATGATGGCAACCATGAACTGACTGAAAAACATGATAAGCAAAGGACAAGTTTTCATGGGATTGCAAAAAAAGAATAGGAAACTGTATGACTGTGCAGTCCTTTGCCTTTTAACAGAGACTTTTTTAAACTGCTTTTTTTTTCTAGGCAAAAACCCCTGACCTGTTTTGTACTGGAACATACAGTACAATGAACAAAAGTTGATGAACTTTTTCATATTTTGAGCTATTTGTGGGCTTTGTTCTACAGTCTCAGATAATGTCACTTTGAAGTGCCGTGAGGCATTTACAAATAAAGAGACAAATTACATCTTATTCATCATTTTATTGACAGAGCAAGAAAGCAATGTAGAGACTGTAGCAAATATGAAAAAATATTGTATCTTTTTTTTACTTTCACTTATAAATGATGCACCACACTTGCCTCGTCTTGACTGCATGACACTGATGTTTGAGAATGAAAATACTTTCTGTTGTCAACAAACTTGGACTTCTTGACCTGCACACGCATGTCTCGAAATGGTTGACATGTGGAGAACCAAATGGTAAATGCAGTTTTCCATATTGACCAAATGACGACAGCAAAGTATCATGTAAAGTGAAGTGTAAACAAAAGTTTAACAAATACCTGAGCCTGTAGATAGTTTTTTTTACCCACAGTAATGAATAATTAATTTATTAAATAAAAAAAGGTTTATACTTCGTGTATTTTGACGTTTTAACTGTGATAACCAACGGATTACTGTGTGCTTGAAATGTTTTTACTATATTTTAAACTTTTTTTATTCCTAAAAGGATTAAAAGAAATAGTGAAATTAGAAGCATGTTTAAAACTATAAGTTTTTTCTTTTACAGTATGATTTATTCCCAAAAATATTTCTAAAGAAATTGTATAAAAATATTATGCTACAGTCAGTTGAAAACTTTAAATCTCCTGTTTAAACTGCTCAACATTTTTTTCATTTATTTGGAATAGGATGCCTATTTATCGTGACATTCTTTTTACCTTCGTCTTTTCTCCTAAATCTTTATAACGTGTTTATTCTGGTCATGTTGAATCTTCTAATTGATGTTTACTATGTTGTTATCAATGACAATAAAGTCAATTCTAATTCAAATAATAATTCAAAGCGCTTTACAATGTACTTCATACTTACCCATTCACACACACTCACACACCTGTAGCGGCAAAAAAAAGGTTGTCGTTCCCTGAAAATGTCATATGTTTGAACATAAACTCATTTGTAATTAAATTCCAGGTCCATCAGAACCTTTAACTATTTTTTTCTGGGATTTTAGTGGGCTCAATAGAGCCACGCAACTAGCCTCGACCTGGGAGGTGAGAGAGGCAAAAATTAACTTCCTAACAGTAATTTCATCCAGTATGTTTTTACTGCCATGTTGGCAGGAGTTCGTTCTTAATTATCATATAGAGTGCTGCAAAGGTGCTTCGGGGGGTAATAAAACATAAACGCGCTCAAAAGGCAGCTTGCCAAAATTAAGCGAAGTCCTACTTGTATTACTCGGGATGCAGGAAGGGGGGCACTGTTGATCTTCACTGCAACAACAACCTTTGACGTTTGAGACTTTGCAGAGATCAGTGGCGTTACTAGAAATCACTTGCGGGGGAGTAATCGGGCGATAAGAAATGCATGGGGTAGGCGGGATGTGGGGTGGGCAAGTATTATTTTATTCTTCATTTTCCAGCTTTTTTCATCTTTTTTCTTTCGTTTTGTAGTTTTTTCTTAGCGTTTGTTTCTACTTTTTCCGTTTTCCTTCTTTTTTCTTCGTATGTTCTTCATTTTCCTTGTTTCTTTTTTTCTTCTGGGCAGAGCGCATCTGTGCTTGGGCATTTCCCACCCCTGCCCCTCTCTGGTAATGCTTCTGGCAGAGATGAACAACTACTGAAATTGATCTTGTTTCTTTTTAATATTCTGGCAATCATCAAGGCATGATCATAAAAGTGTTTAGTTTAAGGTCTCCCAATAAAGCCTAAATGTTACACCAGATGATCTTTTTGACAGTGTTGTTGTCATTTTTAACTCAAAGATAAATGTTTCCACTAGATTACTGGCATGGCAATCTACACTAAATGCTGTTTGTCCTTGATATGAACTGTGCCGAAAGGCTGTTTGATTCTTAATGTGTTTATCTATAACTTTCTATGATCAAATGTTTGCGTCGAGCAATTGTTTGATCTTTTCTGCTTTCTTTTATCTGTCTACCTTTTGGAATATGCTAAGAATTGTATTTTTTTTTTGTTTGTTAGCTCGATATTTTTCAAACATGCAATTCATTCTTTCTGGATTGGAATAAAAAAATGTACTCTAAATAACCTGTTATGCCACTTTGTGTATGAGTGTGCATTATAAGATTGGTGAAATTGAAGACAGATGTTATTTTTTCAATTTTTCATTTAACTAATTGTGCTCAGTCTTAAAATTGGCCTGAGTTGAACTGAATGGCTTGCAGTGTTGACCGAAGAGCCACCAAACCACAAAAAGTACATTATCGTTGGAATGTTTAGGGTCACACAGACAATTTTGTGTTTTTCACGAAAAAGTCACATATTTGTTTATCAAATGAGCTGTCCAATATTTGTATTATTTTGCTCATATTAATACCATCCTTTTGTTGGCTGATCTAAACTTTTTTGTCACTCTGTCTTGAAGCCCAGCATCTTGGAGTCGCCTCTTCTCTGTAGATGCTGACACTGGTGTTTTGCTGGTATTATTTAACCAAGTTGCTCGTTGAGGACCTGCAAGGTGTCTATTTCTCAAACTAGAGAAGCAGGGCTCCCCACCTTTCATTCTACTCTGGTTAGGGCCTTTTTATGCTGTTTTCTGAAGGAAATAGTACAGTCCGCTGTTGGAGATCCTCAGATTCCTGGCAATTTCTCGCATAGCATTGTATTCAATTCCTAGAACAAAAATAGACTGTCAAGTTTGACCCTTTCTCTGGCCATTCTGAAAGTTTAATCACATCCACAAATGTGATGCTCCAGGTACTTTCAAAGGATGGACAGTTGTATAGCTTCTCAAACCAGCTTAACTTTATTCAGTTGTGCTAACATCATTAGCATGAATAAAATTATGACTCACAACACGTGGTAAGCTTTCTCTCCTGGCTTTGATCTCTTTGATCTCCGGCAAAACTAACATAAAATGCGACAGAAACAAAATGAAATTAAATCCAAACAGCTTGCCAACATCATTTTTGCCGTTCCATGTATTCCGTTACTCCCCAAGCCTGCACAAAATTTAGTAATTTTATTCATATTTAGTTTCTTTTGTCTTTTATTAGCATATTTGGTATTGGAGTAATCCAAAAGTGATTGAAAGTAATCACGTTAAAGAAAGATTTTATTGATGTTCACTATGTTTTGTGTACTGTTACCCAATGCTAAATCTATTGCACCCTGGTCATCCTGGAAGGGGGATTACCACTTGTGAGACCCCTTCTCAAGTTTAAATTTTCCTCGAGCTGATGTTTTGAGTTTTTCCTTGCTTGCCTACTGGTTTAAGATCAGAGGATGATTTAATTGTAATCCCGTGCAGTCCTTTGAGAAATCTTGTTATTAAGGGCTATACAAATAAATGTGACATGACTTAACTTGTGTGGGTTTTCTCCAGGTTCTCAGGTTTCCTCCCACATTCCAAAAACATGCATGTGTCGCGCAACAAGGGGTTGCTGACTAGTTAAAATGTTATATTTTGGGATTCGTGTTGTGTAATCCGTATTTGACTATTAGGGGAAGTTTATTATTATTTTTCAGGGTATTGAGTTTTGTATAGCAGAAAGCTTAAACGAAGTACCAGTATATCACCACTACATAGCAAATTCTCACAGGTCAGAGATGGGTGCTTGGGTCAAGTCTCACAGGACCTCACGTGATTTAGTGAGACTTGCTAAATAAATGAACCTTAATGCCAACAATTAAATTGTGTCGTGTGAGACTGACATTTATCATCTATTTAGCAGGTGAGATGTCTATACTGGGAACACACTTACAGTGGGCATGAAAATATGTGTGTAAAAGTTGTTTGTGATGTCTGTAAACTTCACAAAAAGTGAAATAGTAAGAGTGAGTCAGCCATAAGCATTAGCAACAAATAGGGCCTTGGGTGAGGTATGCTATGTTATGCTGGACTAGGTTAAGAGTGTACTCTGATGTTAATTTGTATATTTTGATACTACATAACACTAGGTGAGCTGTTTTGTAAGGTACAGTTATGGTGATTTATTAATTGATTCTTGAAAAGTACCAATTGATGGCAATGTTATTTTGTATGTAAATGTTAAAAGGATCTTATTTGATTTAGTGAGACCTGCTCACTAAATGAACCTTAATGCCATTATTAAATAGTGTCATGTGAGACTGACATTATTATCTATTTTGCAGATGAAGTAAAACAACAAAAAAACAAAATTATATAAAACAAATGTGTAACACCAGCTGGAGCTAGCCCATCCACCTGGGTCTCGTTACATATTTTGGCGAGCCAGCCAGGAGGTTATTTAGCCATTAATTCACCTGAGAGAGAGAGAGAGAGACAAATCTGGATCAACATTATTATTAAACAAAGGAAGAATGGAGCAACTACGGGACAAAGTAGGCAGAGAACTGCTGGAGTTGGACAAAACAGAGCTCATCTCCACATGTCAACCGCTAAAGTGCTCAGAGCCATTAGAAGGGTTCGAAATGGAAGCTCGTCGTGCCCTCATCAGACTGGCTGAGAAGACGCTGGACGAAGTGGAGGAGGAGAGGAGCGTTGCTCAGCATTTTAGCAGTATTTGCAGCATGTCCTGTCATGGATGAAGAACCTGAAAAAGGAAGAATCAAATGAGTCAGAGACTGTACCTGATAAGCCAAGTGAATTAGATGTCTTGAAAGAGAGATATATCAAGGTGCAAGAGGAAAAGAAGGAAGCCTGTCGACTGCTTGAAGAAGAGATTGTCGTTTTGGAGGAGATAGCTGTCTTGGAAGGAAGGCAAAAGATCCGAGGGTGACCAGTTTAGTCCTGAACTAATCTAGAGGAAATTCTTCCGCTCCTTTGAAACAGGACTGTATCCTAATGCCGTAAAATTCCAGATTAAGCCGTACCTTAAAAGCCCCAGTGTGACCACTAAAGAATTGACCGAGCGAATAAATGAGGCAGCAAACCTGGAGCAGGAACGCCACAAAAACAGAAAAATACAGTAACGAACAAGACTGATAAATTTAGTGAAATTCAGACAGAGGTATCAGCCCATGCCCCTAAACCTTCACAAGAAGATTACAGAGAACCAAAAAATACGGCTGAGCTCAGAGACAAGACTAAGAAACGTCAGGGACAAAGCACAGACCAGGATGCCAGCAACAGTCACCTAATAGAAGGGCTCAGAGCAGAGTGGTTTGAAATTGAAATAATGTTTCTGGAGTGTACAGAGGCTAACAAAAAGACTCAAACAGATAGAGCTGGCAGATCTTGAGACTACACCAGTGACAGACAGAGAAGATGCATAGCCTGTTGGGAGGCTCAGATTGGAGAGTCATGTAGACTGCTTCAGGTGTGGCCAAGATGGCCACCTTTCCAGAGGGTGTCGACAGGGCAGAGAACACCAGGGAAATGGGAGAGGGCTGCCAGGCCGGAACTCTCGGTAGCCCATGGACATGAACCTCCACTAAGTCCCACTGAGCAGACAGCTTTCACCCAAATAATGTCTCCGTTCCAGAGCCCCACCAACTATCTCTCACCCCGACGCCAGGCCAAATTCCCCAACCTCATTGGTAAGGGATGTACTGTCCATTGTCAATTAGACGGCTTCCATGTAGAAGCATTATGGGATACTGGTGCTCAGTCTAGTCTTATTGATGAGAAATGGAGGAAAGTGAATTTACCCCATCGTATGGTGAGACCTATTAATGAACTGTTGGGGTCAGACAGATTAATTGGACTGGCTGCAAACCAAACAGAAATACCCTTTTGGGGTCGGGTGGAGGTGGAGTTCAGGCTGGGCAAAGATGTAGACCACATAGAAGAACCACTGTTAGTACCCGCTCTAGTGGCAAGTGACTCAAATGTTGCGGAGCAGCCTATAATTGGCTTTAATGTAATAGAAGCTGTGCTAAATGGGGAGGTGATGTCAGAGACAAGGTCAGCAACTATTCTTTAAGCGAGCAAGGCATTTTTGGTAACTTTTGAATCTGCAAAGTCAATGCTCAGACTTGTTCAGTCCCAAGAAATTAAAGAAGAAATGGGGATCGTGCATACGGCGAAAAAGAGGATTCAAGTTGCAGCTGGACAGTTCAGTGTTATATGTGAAAGCTAGTAGTGGAGCACAATTTCGAGGTCAAAACCTTCTACTTGTGCCTCGTGAAGAACCCGCCCTACCTGAGGGGTCATCATTGAAGAGGAGGCTGGACTAATTCGGCCATATTTGATGGAGTTCACTTAGTAAAATTGTTTAAGAAATTAAATCTGCCCCTGTGTGGAAATGCCGGCCTCTTAAAAGCCCTGGTGTGTGTTGTATACCCATACTGATGTGAAAATACTCCACACACTAAATGATTTCATTATAAGCAAAAGCCATCTTGAACTACAAGAGAATTTATTGTAATTGTAACATATCAAATGCACGGATAAATAAAAAGTTCACCCTGATGATGATAAATAAGAACATTGAAAAGATAAAATACCACAAGATTATATGTTAAGGGGGGTATAATAATGATGATAAATAATAGTAAATCAAAATGAGTTGGTACAGCAGCAGGATGGTTAGCATGTCCCTGGCACAATTCTGAGGTCATGGGTTCAAATCCAGCTACCAACCTTCCTGTGTGGAGTTTGCATGTTATCCCGTACTTGCGTGGGGTTTCCCCGGGCACTCGGGTTTCCCACCACATTACAAAAACATGCCTTTCAGGTTAATAGGCAGGCTCAAATTATCCCTAAATCTGAATGAGCGAGTGAGTTTTCTCTCTGTGTGTGCCCTGAGATTGGCTGGCAACCGGTTAAGGGTATTTCACCCTGCCCCCATTGTGCTTCACATTTCCCAATAGCGGCCGTGATCTGTGCAGCCATGTAGGGCGCTAACCTGCTAATTGGGGGTAATTGGGGGTTCAATGTCTTACCCAAGGACACTTCGACATGTAACACGGACAAGCCGGGATTCGAACTGGGATCCCTTAATCCTAAAACGATCTCTCTACCTCCTGAGCTACTGCCTCCCCCTTGTAGGCTTTATATGTCAGTTTTGCAAATATTTGGAAATAAAGTGTTGATTTTATAGAAAATAATTCTTTGGGCCTTTTTAGTGTGACTCAAATGCACACACTTTGGCTGGTTACTTTGATTCTCACTGTCAGTTTAAGCAACACACAAAATACAGAAGGTGTAAAAATTAGAGGGTAAGAGGTAGTGTATGTCAACACTTTAAAAAATAAGATAACAAAATCAAAAAAGAGAAAAAGGAGAAAACAATTGGAAGAAAACAAGCAGGGGAAAATGGGGAAAATCCTGGAAAAAAGGAATTAAAAAGCGAGGGAAACAAACAAAACAAGAAAAAAAGAAAATATTAAAAAGAAAAACGGAGAACGAAATAAGAACATTTTTTGAAAAAGGTAAAAAGCTTGGGGGAAAGAAACAAAAAAAGAAAGAAAAAGGACAAAAATAGAAAAAATAAGAAAAAGCTGTCGGTATATTAGTAATGATAATGTAATCTGCACAAAATACATAAATACAAATATATATATTATTCTACTAAATCTGCTGTGAACTTTTAACTAATTAAAATTTTAATTATACTAGGTAACTTTAAACTGGTATCCCTGCATGACACAAAAAAGGTCTATTGAAAATATTGACTTTTATTGATTAAACTAGATCGCTTAAACAAGACTGCAGGAAATCTGAACCAAAATGGTGTGCTACCAAGCTTGAAGTTTTCTGTCAAACCTGGTGTGACAGCTTGCTAAAGTATAAAGCAGCCCTTGCCTCTGCAAAAGCAGCCTATTTTTCGAAGGTGATTGTGGCACAAAAGAATGACCCGAAAATCCTTTTGGACACTGTAGCATCGCCAACGAGGCAACAGATTATTCTGGATAGTTCTACCCATTCAGCCCATGACTTTATGGTCTTCTTTGATAAGAAGATTCAACGCATAAGGGAAGAGATTTCTAAAGACCATGTAAATACGTCACATATCAAAGGTCTGAAAATTATAGATGTGCGACATGGTGGCTGTCCAGGGATTTTTTTTCCCAATTTAGGGATCTGTCACTTGATATTCTTAAACAGGTGGTGAATACGGCCAAACCGACTACTTGCCTGTTTGACCCGCTTCCGTTTTCACTGATTAAAGGTCTTTCTGGGGTCCCTGGACCTTCAGTTCTAAATATCAAATACAAATCACCAATGTTCCCTCTAATTTTCCACGGGTCTGAGCGTTCACACAAAGTCGGTGAGCAGCGCTTCAAACAACAGTGAGCAACCATAATCCCAAGTGTGGCAAGATAATATATTATCAAACATGTCCAAAACTTGACATCAAGTTACATTTTGCCGAGTTTCCGGCAATGCAAAATTATTTTTCTCTTTTGAATGAATTGACTCGTGTACTATTGCAAAGGTTGTACGGCCTACAAACGTCGTTTGTTCTTACAATTCTTTCACAAGATATCCATTTCTTTTTATTTCCTGATATATTTTGTCGCATTATATTAACATTTTTGGGGGCTTATTGAGTCGGTTGTAAGATACAGAACTGTACTTAATCACATTATTTAGTGGAAGTACAATGTTGGCAACAAGATTCACTTGATATAATTGGAAATTATTTGAATGCAACACAAACTTTTTCTTCTTTTTTCTCTGTTTTTTTTTCTACTTTTTAAAAAATTATTTAAAAAAAATCTCATTGTGTTTATTTTTTCAGAGCTGTTGCTTTTATTCTTTTTGTTCTCTATTTACTTTTTTCCTACATTTCTTTCTTTTCTTTTTTTTCTGGCTTTTTTCTAAATTTTTCTTTCTTTTTTACTATTCTTTTTGTTTTGTTTTTTCTCAGCTTTTCACTACTTTTTCATTTTGGTATTTGTTTTCTTTTTTGTTCTATTCCCCCTTCCTTTAAGTCATTTTGTGCATAATGTTACATACTATTTGGTCATGTTGTGATCAAAGAAGCAAAAACTACCTGAAGAGCCGTTTAGGACCCGAAGGAGCCGGTTCCTTTTAGTGAGCCGAGCCGAAGAAGCCGGTTCTTGACAAACTGTACTAACTTTACTCAACTTTACTCAACTTCAAAATACCGCATTTAGGACACAACGTCAGGGGAACCCGTGTATTTTTACCTTCATGCACTTTAACTTTGACTTAATTCGCTTCTTAATTAGTCATTTTGAGCCCTCATTTTCGTGCGCTGGCTAGATTTTTTTGTGCGCTGAGAGTGTGCGAGCAGTGCGCAATTTCACACGCACGCAGCTTAGAGAGAACACTGCACATCACTCTCCTCAGGTGTAGTTCCAGCAGCTTTTCAGTTCGCTGTTATTAAACCTACACTGAAACGACCCAACCTTGATCCAGAAAGCTTATGTAATTATAGACCTGTGTCAAACCAACCATTTCTTTCTAAAGTACTTGAAAAATTTGTGGGACAGCAGCTGAATGATTTCATATCCCAGCATAATCTTTTTGAATCTATACAATCAGGATTTAGGGCTAACCACTCTCCTGAGACAGCCCTGATTAAGGTAACCAATGATCTTCTACTGGCAATGGACTCCGGCGCTTCATCACTCTTGCTGCTGCTGGACCTTAGTGCTGCCTTTGACACTATGGACCATAATATCTTACTAGACAGGTTGGAAAAATGGATTGGTCTCTCAAAAAATGTCATTTCTTTAGCATGCGGGGATTCATGTACATGCGCTGGTTGCCAGGTAGAACAGGTAGAATGGCAGCGCGTACTGTCCTGTATCTTTTCTGCTTTCCTGTTTGCATGGAAGTGATGCCTTGCTAGCTCTTTTGCGGTCAAGCTTGTCTTAGGATGTGTCAAACATGCATCTCGTGGGCCAGATCAAGACCTACAAGGTTTTTACTTTGGCCCGCAAGACAACACCCACAGAAGCACAGGAGAAAAATCAGCTGGAGTTTAATATATGTCCACTCGATGTTGACAAAGCCAGGCACCACTCATAAAGTAACCACAGCTATATTTTTCCCTCTTTTTCTCCCTCCCTTCTTACTCTCTTTTTCTCTTGCTCTATTTCTCTCATCTTCATTTGTTTTTCTCTTTTTTTCCCTGCTTTTTCACTTTCTGCATGTCTCTCTTTTTCATTCTGTCTTTCTCTCTTTTGCACTCTTGTTTTCCTCTTTCCCTCACTTTCTCTGTTCTCTCTTTTGCCCACTTTTTTTTGTTCTCATTTTCTTTCTGTCTTTTTCTTTTCTTTTTCTTTTTTTCGAGTACATGGCCCCCAAATATAAAAATCACTTTGATAGCACTTTTTCAGGAAAACCAATTCATTCAGAGCCATTTAATCAGCTGCACATTTGCAAGCCACCATTTTATGTGTTGATGCTGAAATTTATACAGCAAACCGCGTACAGAACAAAAACAGTGGACGCGTAGATGCTTGCAGAGTCGTAAAAACTATCAAACTCCATGGGTGTGCCAGATGTAATGTGCAAGGCATTGTTAAATAAGTCATTAGTTCATCTAGAGCATTGCTCCATGTTCAAGTAATAAATCAATTTATGAAATCACCAGGTAGGTCACCTCTGTGCACACACACCTTTAACAGGATCCATTTTAGTAATTGCATAGAGAAAGATTGAAGACAAATATATAGTCGAAGTCATAAAATGACTGTAAATCAATAAAATGCTATACTGCCACTGTAGTTTAGTTAAGTGAACGACCTCAACCCAGTTATTAAGCACGCTCACATCCATTCTGGAATAATTGGCGGCCGCCCGTCATCAACCCACAAGGAGACAACTCTGGACAGCCTTCTCCACTGTTGAGGGTCCCTGGCCTGTTCTTGGGTTGTGGCAAAGTTGGCACCAGTCCATTCCTTCATGATGTCGGCCCAATTTTATTTTTTTTTCGGTCTTCCTCCTACTGCCCCCTTACACTGTGCCCTGACAAATTATCTTGGTCAGTCCTCATAATCTTTTGATGGGACCATACCACTGAAGTTTCCGTCTGCGCACAGTTGCCAACAGTTCTTCCTCGGGGTCCATTGTGCACTTTGATGGTGTTGCTACAGTTTTGTTTGTCACAGCTGATGGCTAGAAGTTTCCTGTAGCATCGCATCTCCAAGGCCTGGATTTTCTTTTCCAGTTGTATTGTGAAAGTCCATGTCTCGCAAGCCTAGATGAAGCTGGAAGTAACCAGCACTTGCATGAGCCTTATTTTTGATACCACTGTTATATTATTGTCTCTCCAGACGGGTTTAAGTCTGGCCAGTGCGAGTGTGGGTTGAGCTATTTTTTTCATGATTTCTAGTTCTGACCCCTCTTCTGATATCACAGCTCAAAGATATTCAAATCAGGTGACATGTTCTAGCTGTTTGCGGTCATTGGTGATGTTTGAGGTGATATCTTGATGTTTGTTGGTAATTAATTTTTTTTCTGTGCTGATTTCCGTCCCATACTGGGTTGATACTTTGTCCAGGCGATTGACCTCCTGTTTGTCTCCTGCAAATCCGGCAATATCATCAGAATAACGGACGTTAGTGATGCTGTGTTCCCCAATACTGACTGTACCTTTATGTTGATCCAGAGTTTGACATGATCATCTCCAGGAAGATGTTGAATAGAGTTGGTAAATGGTACCATTGATAAGTGCTGCACTGTTGGCATTTGCATACAGTTGTTCAATGGTCTGAACTAGTTTCTGGCCCATGTTGTACTCCCGCATGGTGGCCGATAAAGCAGCTCGACATACTTTGTCAAACGGCTTCTTGAAATCAACAAAAACATGGTAGAGGTTTCTCTCATGTTGTTGAAACTTCTCACATAGGATGCATAGATTAAACATCTGTTTCGTAGTACTCCATCCATCCCTGAAACATATCTGTTCTTCGGCAAGGATGTTTTCAGCCTGTGGTCTGGGTCTGTTCAGTGGGATCTTTAGCATAACTTTATTGTATGGCTGATGAGACTGATGGTTCTGTAGTTAGAGCATAGTTGAAGGTTTCCTTCAAAGGATACTGCTGGAAGTGTAAATTTCCCTACGGGGATGAATAAAGTATCCGTCCATCTATTTATCTATCAAGCATAATTACTAGCGATTTTGTTCATGCAGATGGCCACTGTCAAGTTTGCAAGATCTTTCTGCGAATCATTGTCAAAATCTGTATAGTTTGCTCACCACCATTTCGTATGGGTTCTGATGGGATATGGTCGAGTTCTGTAGACTTTCTGTTCTTCAATGAGTTAATTGCTGCCTCTACCTCTTTTCTGAGGATAGGGCAGTCGGCACTTTCCTCTGGCCAGAAATTCTTAAGGACCTCAGGGTCTCCCTGTGCCAGGTGGTTGTAGAGTTTAGAGCAGTATTCTGTCATCTATTCATAATCTCTTTTTCTTTAGTTAACTTATTCGCTGTATCATCCCAAATTCTGCTGACTCTTGCCTATTTTGTTTATGTTTATTGTTTTACAATCTGAAAGGCTTTCTTTGAACTGTTTCTGTTGAGGCACTCTTCTAACTCTGAAGATTGGCCTTCGATTAATTTCTCCTGGGAATCACGGCAGTGCAGTGGTTAGTGCGTGTGTGGCACAGTCCTGGGGTCATGGGATCAAACCTCCCTGTGTGGAGTTTGCGTGTTCTACCGTGCTTGCGTGTGCTTCCTCCAGGCACTCCGGTTTCCTCCCACATTCCAAAAACATGCATGTCAGGTTAATTGGACGGTCCAAATTGTGAATGAGCGAGTGAGTGGTCTATGTGTGACCTGCGACCATAGCAGTAGCTTAACATTAGTTTAGCGTTAACATTAGGTTATTGTCAGCTTAGCAGCCATGCACCCTTGCAAGGACTAAACATACTAAACTGACAAATTAGCCCCACACAAAACGTTTTCCAACCTTACTAAGATGATGTTCTGCACAGAAAATCTCAATATTAGCCTAATATTAGCATAGCGATCACATAGCGCTAGCTTAGTTTGGTCCTAGATAATTGTTACCTACCAACTATGCTGTACATTAAATAAACAATACTAACACAGCAAAAACGTTCTCCATAGAGATTGAAGGATTTTATACATTTGACTATAGAGGATATTATCAAGTTAACTACAAAGTAAGTACATGTACTCAGTTTGATGCAGTAGAGAAGATTCACTTACTTTTTCTTCAAGGTACATTAGAAGGTTAGGCTGTCTGGAATGCATCAGACGTATTTTGATAACAGAATTCCTGTTAGTGCTGACGGGAGAATTCCAGACGCACAAGGAGAAAATATCGCTTCCTTCGGCGAGGAGGTGGTGAAGCTGGCACCTGGCGCACCCATGAGAGGAGTCAGCACGCCCACTGGAGGAGCCGGCACGCCAGCTTGTAAAAAGACGTGGGAAGATCGGAGAAGATGGAGAGAGACTCTAATTCGGCTAATTTGATCGGGTTCACTTAGTTAGATACTTTAAAAAAATAAATCTGCCCCCGTGTGGAAATGCCGGTCTCTTGTCCGTCTTTTCACAAAAAGAAACGAGCATGCATTGTTAGGTGAATGAAGGCTGTGTTTGGTTAATGGAGTCTGATAACTAATTCGAACAATTTGGTAAACGATACATTTTAATAGTTTATTTCCCAACAAGATGAATATTTTGAATATAAATATGAATATGTTTTTCTTGCAGTCTATGATAACTGGACTGCCCTTCATAGGCAACATTTCAACACATTGCTCAAGTTGACCTTTATTTACTGTTCTCACAATGGTAAGTTTCCTCCTCATAATCAAAGTCATGGCTGGTAAAAAATGTGTCACACGTGATATTGTGGCCCTGCAGTCAAGTAGTCATATCAAGGACCACATGTTAGTGCTTTTTTTCTCAGTGATGCCACTCAGTTTTATATATCTACCCTGGTCATATCCAATATCAAGAGGGGTGACCAACAGAAAGACAAACACATATTAAAACAAAAAAAAATTAAAAAAGGAAAATTAGCAAAAAACACACACAAGATTTTTTGGACCATGGCCAACCCAATTGCCCAAACACCCAAACAAGTTAAGCACCTCGGCACCCAAGTTGGTCATTCTTTCGTCCCTCCAGATGAAACGGGACACAAGAAAGCGGCCATGTCACTCGGGTCAGGGTGACACAACAAACTCTTATGTTCAACAGCGGGGCCCGACAGCTTTCACTGTTTTACCCTCTGCCGCATCATACAGGTGCCCTGCCCATCCCTTAGAACACGTCTAAATATCCCACTATCCTTTTCCAACATCTCTCCACTCATTCGTATTAAAATCAAGAGCTTTAGCTTCCACTATATTTAAGCCTCTTTCCTGCAGTGCACTCATAACACCATCCATCCACGTCAATCGCGCCCTTCCTCTTGGTCTCCTTCTATTTACTTCTGCTCTGTAGATCCTCTTCAACATTCACTCCTCATCCATCCTCTCCATGTGTCTAAACCAACCGAGTACTCTTTTATCTACACGCTTGCTCAGTTTCACGAGTACTCCAGTTCTGTCTCAATGTTAGGTTCATGTCCCCAACATTTTTAATAAAACGCTCTGCAATATAGGACAAAGAGAATCGGTTCTTTATAATTAGTTACTTTATTAATCATCATATTGAGAGCCGCCGACATTCCGTTGTTAGACATCTTTTCGCTCGCTCTGCCCTGCTTGCTGCGCTCTGGCTCGGCTCGGCTCTGGCTCTGAGGATCTCCTCGAAAAACCTCCCTTCTCATATTCAGTTTTTTCCTTTGCTACGTAGAGTTGATTAGTCTTCTTTCGAAGGTCTGCTTTCCATCCAATGATGACAGGTGACCTTGGTCCTGGGAAACTCCTTTTTCCCCAGGCTCTTTGGTGAAGAACAATCTTGAGTTATGGGATGCCAGGTCAGGATGTATTTCGTTGGTATGTGAGAACAAAAACACAGTCTGTACATAAAAAAAACAACTCATGGCCCTGGAGTTTAGTTTACGGGCTGAGAACTCTTCAATAATGGCTGAGAACACATATAACATATTAAATGTCAACTGTAGGATAAATACAACTCCATCATTCCCTCCTCTTTATCCTATCGGTGATTTAATACTTCATTCAACTGTCACTTCGCAATACGATTTTCAACAGAGAAATCATGAACACAACAACAGTTGTTACACTTAGAGGTTGTCGTCATAATGACCAGGATCTGAGTAAAAATCATGAAAATGCAGAGACAGGCAATCATCATCAACATTTGTGTCATTACAATTTTCACCATCGTCATTTTTATGGTAATTGCCAGAGTCATCGTCAGCATCGGTGTCCGAGGGCAACAGAGCATACAAAGGTACCATCTTTGCCTGCATTGGGGCAAGAGCTGTTGTAATTAGTCTCATTAGCAATGTTCTTATGCACGGAATACAACAACATCCACACAATGTGAGAATTGCCGCAAAAACGGCTATAGCCATATATTAATATTTTTTATATTTCCCAAACGTATCTCCAAAACCATCCCACATTGATGTGTCAACTCCTGAGTGGTCTTTCATCTTGTTGTTAAGTGACCTGAGGCCTTCCAGGGCCTTTGTCAGACTTCCGTCTGCTGCCGTGTTGTTCGGTATGAACGTGCAACATTGGTCACCAAAGATAGAACAGACCCCTCCCTTTTCAGCCAGTAGCATATCAACAGCAATCCGGTTCTGGAAAGCCATGAGGGAGGTAGCAGAGAGTTGCTCGTGTATGGCGGAGAAACCTTGTTCTGTTTTGTTTCCTAACTTCTGCACATTGAAATGGATATAGTTTATTCTGTCAACATTTTTATTAATTGTACACCAATAACAAATCAAAGATTCAAAACCCGCTGCTACTTGATCTGCTAATTTGTATTCATCTGGTACGCCTCTTGGAACACCGATACTGTCGATGTATGTAGGATCATTGTCACTCCAGGCATAGGTAGACCTTTACTTTTCCATGCATGTGATAACAAGCTCTTCACAGATGTTAGCAATTCAGGGATTGTGGTGGCGGTTATAGACACAGGTAAAATAAGAGACACAGATGCACACAATCCCGTGGTATTGTACGGTAGTCTATCATACAACTTGTCTTCTCCACACCACCACCAGATGTCACTCCGGGAGAGTGGTTTAAATGTTATATTGACTGTCAACATTTGGTGACATTGTATACCCTTCAGACTACACACAACACAATCATTTATGACAGCATGTGCCGCCTGCTCAGCCATTAGCAACCAGTTGTTATCTATCCTTGAAATTCCTGTGGTAACTTTGAACCACCCATTAATGTCTTCAACTGACATGCTTACTGATGTGATATTTGTCGTTACAGAGTAGTTACTTAATTTTGGCTGATCAGTCGATTTCATACTGTCATTTACACACACTACGACCGGGAAAAAAGGGGTCCATGCCCGAGGACCAGGCCCATAACGTGAAACCCCAGCACGTGCTGTTAAAAAAAATCTGATCCCGGAGGTCGAATTGTCTGGTTTGTAATGGTTATAGTCAGTTGTAAATTGCTTCCTTGATGCAATTTAACCCGATTTTTTGAAATACTGGGCCTCAGAGCTGTCCCCTGGGGTCCAGTACTCCCCTGCTTCCGTTATAACCAAATACTCCCACCCTTGGAACGCTCCGTGTCCAAACACGTACCACCAGTACTCCTCCCACCCTTGCCCAGTAATATGTGTTGGCTGTCTCCCTAGACTGCCTCACTGGAACCCTTTTAAAGAGGTTATCGGTATGGACATCACAATGGTGGCATTTGGTGGCACAGTCACTGTCACAGAGTTGTTATAGGTCCACGATATTAACCAAGGAGTGCACGTTGTGGCGTGTTTACTGGAGAGTCGGCACATTCCACTAACACCCCTGCTTTTATTAAATTTTCAATCACTGGTTGTATCCCAGCCATAGCATCTGGCTTGAGTGGATATTGTTTTATTCTAGGGCGATGCTCTGTTTTTGGTCTGACTACTACAGGGGATGCCCCTTTTACAAGGCCCACGTCAGTAGGCCCCTGAGACCATAATTTCTCGGGAATTCCTCGTCCTCTCCGGTTAAAAAGATTTGTCATTCTTGTTCTTCTATTAAGTGTACTTCTGACTGCACTGTCACCGACCAGAAAAGAGCCTTTCTCCTTTGTACACTAATTTTTCCAAGTCTTGCCATTTGATGCTCTTCTTTTTGCACAACGAGATATGCGGTACGCATCTATCCATAAGCCAGTTATGCTGTTTAAACAGTGACTTGAGTGGGTCAGGTAAGAATACTGCTGCTATGGCATACATTATTTTGTACACACAGTTACCATAAACACAAATCATTATTCAAGTAAGCACAATCAGTTTCATACTTATGAACAATTATTTTCCAAAGCAAAAACGCAACAGGATTTGCAATGAGCGTTCAAAAATTGGCACCTGAGCGTCCATTGAAGTTCCATGATTTTCATTTGTTTCCAAGAGGGCACTCGAAAACCACTCTATATTTTGCTCGAAAAAAGAACTGCTACCATATGCAATAATATTTTTTTTGTTTGTTTGTACATGATTCAAATTGAATCGTTTCTTCCGGCGCCGTCACGAATGGCAGCCACTCCAGCAGCTCCCGTGTTATTTTCGATTGTTCTCGATTGTTTGTTCTCAGCTCAGGGATGCTGCTGGAAATGTGAATTTCCCTTCGGGGATGAACAAAGTATCTATCTATCTATCTATCTATCTATCTATCTATCTATTTGACTTTATGTCTGAATACTATCTTGGCCTAGTCACGCTGTTTGGTGTTGCTCAGCAGAGCTTTCTTCTTCACATTCAAAGGACATGTGACCTTTCGACCGCAGGCCCAACACTTTACGTCTCGCCGTGTGTGTTACCCCCACACTCCCGTGAGCTCGTTGTTTATGAGCGTAGCTGGGATGTGCTCCATATCACTCCCTTGGCCTCGCTGTTGATAAGCGGCGCAGACAATGGATGACTGATGTCTTTGGCTCTTTCAGCAAATTAGTCCATGGCTTCTTTTTGACAGTTTGGTATGTCCTTTGAAGAGTAAATGGACTTTCAAAAAGAAAGAGTCTTTTTGTGGAATTCACTGGCATTTAAGAGTCTCGCTAATTCCATTGTGCTTACGTAGTGGGATTTTTTGTAAATTAACCGGATTATTCAAATTTTTCTCAATTTAACTACTAGTAGACATTATCTTAGTTTAATTAATTTCTATTCATTTATTTCCCATGCAATTATTCTTAAATTAGCCCGATATGTCTCAAAATCAACTAATCCGTTTTTTCCTATGGCCCTCTTCAAGATTGATCAGTTTCTCATTGTCTTCTAAAAATGCTCTTCCATAGAAACCGTTTCCTTTTAACTTAACCAAACCATAAATCAGTATTTGTTACACATTTGTTTATCATTTGTCAATTGTAACACTCATTCTAAAAAAATTCAGTGTGTAATCAATTGTCCTCCCAATTGTCCTTTGGGCTAAACTTGTCAAAATTCCAAACCCTCACACTAAACATCAAAAATCTCAAAAGATCAACAAAAATTTCTCAAAAAATGCCAAATCGAACTTAATGTCATAACTTCTCTAATTGTATTTTCTTCTCTCTGTAACCATAATCAATCTTTTATTGATTCAATATAGAACAATACATACTCGTCACTTATGTCTTGTTGAGTGTATTTATTTTATTTTCATAATCTTTATTCCGCGCAACAATCTTTGTCTTTACGCATTAGTCTTTGTTTTAAGCAGCCCTTCAAGATCCCCCGTGACCAAGGCTATACAGATCAACATGATCTGGTCCGACTATTAATACGTTTCTTTTTTCCTTTGTTTAAAGGAAACATTTCATTCATTGACTGAAATAGCTTCAGCTACGTTATTAATGATTTCTAATCTCGAATTTTCCTTTCTGTGTTAGTTTGTCGTCATTTTCAAACTTCTTTCAAAATTTTGATTATTTTATTGAGAGTAATGTATTATTTAATACGAGAACAACTAAGGAAATAATCTTTTTACGTATTACGCCTCTTTTGAATTTGTCCATTTACGAACGAGAAGATTGACACTAAAATTATGGACCGTTTTTAGTCATCTTCATTGCTTTAATCGTCCTTGCTTTATTAGGAGCAAAACTACACGTCTTAAAGTTATTACCCTTTGCTATTCGCATTTTCAACGAAAAATGATTAGTTGTTTACTCAAATATCCTTTCTTTTTAAACTATTCTGTATAATTATCTTGTATTATACACTCAGTGTTTTCATTTTTTTTTTTTTTTTTTTTTTTACCTGTCTTAAACGCATCATTTATGCTGGGTACGCAACCTTTTTTTTTTCTTTAAATTTTCATTATCATTTAGTTTACTCTTTAACAAAGATTTAACGCATTTTTGAATTTGCTGTACGAGTTTTTATTTTCCTGCACGCCGATCTTAGCTAATGAGATCTCGTCGCTTCGAGATTACGTCATTGTTGTTGGTAATTCTTGTCGAGCGAAGGTCAGTCTTTTTATTAGACAAATGGCTTTTTTCCTTGTTCAATTCATCAAAGAGAGCTTGCTTTCAAACGGCTCATTTGCTTTGATGATTGATATCACGAATTATGTTGTACTAAGATGTTAAAGAAAGAAGTACAGAAAGTAGAAAAGTGGAAAAAGACAAGCCTGTTATTCGCAATTACCGTCAACAAATGCAGAAAATAAATTAATAATTCGATGATCAAAACTGAATGAATACGCAGATATCTACTATATTTGTCACCGATTTATAAGTTCGATCTTTGTATCACTAAATTTCAGGGGTTCTGCCAAGATCTAGAAATCTTTTAGCAAGCTAGTACACGGAATTCAAAATTCCTATCATATTATCATTATTGATAGTTCAGTTAAAAAAAAAAATCATATATATCAGGGTGTCTCTTGCCCACTGCCTGATGATTGCTGGGATGGGCTCCAGCACCCCCGCGACCCTACTGAGGATAAGCGGTGCAGCTGCTGAGATGAGATGAGATATATATTATATATGTGTGTGCAGCACGGTGGCGCAGTGGCCAGCACGTGTGCGGCATTACTAAGGACCTGGGAACAGGTGTGTGTGTTCCAAGCCAGCCTGCATGCTCTCATTGTTACGGTTTACTTACCTCTTTCAAAAAAACCATGCATTTCAAGTGGACTGACTGGTCCAAATTGTCCCTATGTGTGAATGAGCTAGTGAATTGTCTATCTTTGTGTGCCCTGCAATTGGCTTGCAACCAGTTCAGGGTGTCCTCCAATCGCTGCTCGATGATCGCTGTGATGGATTCCAACAAGATGAGATCTACTTATCATAGTTATGGTTCATACCGGCCGAATATGAACACAAAACTTTTCTGGTTCTCACCTGTAACGCCTTTATTGTTGACATATTCCTTTAATATCATAAAAATTCCATCGTTCATCCCATTCAAATATCTTCATCATCGTTAGTAATGCTACTTTTTTTTCCTCACCGTTCCTCCATTTTCTCCTCAGCGGATTGTTGAGTCCAAATGAGACAAGAACCAAAATTCTGAAACTCAAAAACATCGTTAGAGCAACACTTTTGCTGTAAAATCAAACGTTTCCTTCCTTTGCAGTGTTTTCACGATAGTTCACTAATATATATATATATATATATATATATATATATATATATATATATATATATATATATATATATATATATATATATATATATATATTTTTTAGTCTATAATATTTCTCGTTATGGCAACAAAATAGTGTAGTTTTTGTATCACTACAGTATTTTTGTAGTCGAATTTATTATTGTAATACTTTGCAATTCTCTCATTTCTTGTTCTAAAGCAAAACAATATGTTATGTCAATGTTCATTTGCCTTCAAATAGATTTTCATCCTTTATATAATTTTCTTTTATTTTTATAGCTTATCTATAAAATTACTGTCACATGTTTTGACTATTTTTCACCAAATGCATATTACACAAATCTCAACTGTATGTAACATCTTACATGCAAATATTTCTGTGTAAATATTGTTTCACTATAACTTTATCTTCTCCTCAATTTAGTGTCCACTTAATTCCTGCGTCCTCATATTCACCTCTTTTTTTTTTTTTTTTTTAATTATTCACAGCTTGCTCGGTGTCACGTGTGAATCCCCCTTCTAGATTTAAAACCATTATTCAACCCAGAAAAATAACTCCCTTTTTAATTAATCACTGCCAAGGCCGTGCTATGACCCATGATCTGACCTACTCAGGATTAATCAGTTTCTCGTTATCTATATCTATGTTTTACTCTGTCAATAAGGGGGTCCACTTGGCCTTTTAGCCATTGAGAATCGGGCGGTAAAACCCTACCCTCTTCACGGCTTCTCCTCGGAAGTGGGTAAATGGCCTGGGGGGTGTTAGCGCATGTGAATGATTTGGCATATTGTGGGGGCGGCGTGGAGCGAGGCGTATTACTGTGTGCCTGCTCTTCCTCCCTTTAATCGACGCGGTTCACTATATGGCCCTGTATATTCGTTATCCTCCTTTTTAGGATACATTACGGTAGTTCCACAAAGGTAATGCCATAAATCGCAAATGGTTTGCATCTAAACAACGCATTTCAAGTCAATGAAGATCTTCAAAAGCACTCTATAATGTGCTCCACTCTACCCATTTACTTACTCTAGATTTAAAACAGTTCAATGTTGAAAAAGTAAGTTTTTTTTTTCCAATCTATTGTATTAAGGTTAGTCTCACTTAATTTTCACCAAATTATCTCTCTTAATATTTAATTAACTTTCCCCTTTATGTTTCTCTCTCCCTTTTTTTTTTTTCTTTAAACCAATTAAATCTACTATTTTAGCTTCACCTATTTAATGTGAAAATGGCATCTATTTAATTATGAGTTATCTTACTCATTTGAATTTCATTCAATCCATTTTTTCCATTTTAATTGAAAGAGAAAAAAAAAGTATTTATAAACAATTTTTTCAATATTTTTTGGTATAAAAATGCCCTTATCTCAAATTAGTGTATTTCAATTCACTCAATTAGATTTTTCCTATTCTTCCCAGTCCTTTTTTACCAATTTTTTGAACTGAAAACAGGAATATTTTATCTTTTTCGGTATTATTCTGGCATTATTTTGATTTAACGCATCTAAATAGCTCATTTATTTTTTTTTTTATAAAATACAATTGCCCAGGGGCAACTTTATATTTCATTCGCTCTTTCTCAATCACACAGACGTCTTGTTTTTTATCGTGATCACGCTCTTACATCGCTTGTTCTTCTTTTTTTTTTTTTTTTCTTTCCACTTATTTTCAGTTGACAAAGGACTCCGCACATCCTTGTGAAATTTAACTAACTTTAAAGCGCTGGGTTAGGGGAGTCCACACCTCCCGCGGAATTTTAACTGTCTGAAAACTATTTACCTGATAGAGTCTAGAATTGTCAGGGTTTTTCTGTTAAGAATCTGCCCACCGTAATTTTCGTTTTCAACGGAGGATTCTTTAATCTTTGTCTCTGTTAAGATTTTATTCTTAATCTTTTCGACGGAGGATTCTTAAACCTTAAGAATCTAGCCCCCGCGCTCGCGAGTCAATTTCTTTTACCGGTTATCTACACAATGTTATGAATAAATTTTACTCACGATTCTCTAAGTCCTTGGCTTTCCGTCAACCGTCAGATCCCAGCCCGCGAGGGAAGGTCCAGTCCCGGAAAAAGGGTCTTTATGCTGTGGCCACAGTCTTTCCTGGATTTTCCTCTCGCGTCCTGGAATCATCTGGTATCTTGGAATCCGGTTTCGAAGGACCAATTAAATGTTAGGTATGTCCCCAACATTTTTAATAAAACGCTCTGCAATATAGGACAAAGAGAATCGGTTCTTTATAATTAGTTACTTTATTAATCATCATATTGAGAGCCGCCGACATTCCGTTGTTAGACATCTTTTCGCTCGCTCTGCCCTGCTTGCTGCGCTCTGGCTCGGCTCGGCTCTGGCTCTGAGGATCTCCTCGAAAAACCTCCCTTCTCATATTCAGTTTTTGCCTTTGCTACGTAGAGTTGATTAGTCTTCTTTCGAAGGTCTGCTTTCCATCCAATGATGACAGGTGACCTTGGTCCTGGGAAACTCCTTTTTCCCCAGGCTCTTTGGTGAAGAACAATCTTGAGTTATGGGATGCCAGGTCAGGATGTATTTCGTTGGTATGTGAGAACAAAAACACAGTCTGTACATAAAAAAAACAACTCATGGCCCTGGAGTTTAGTTTACGGGCTAAGAACTCTTCAATAATGGCTGAGAACACATATAACATATTAAATGTCAACTGTAGGATAAATACAACTCCATCACTCTCACAGTTTCATTTCTCAATCTATCCAATCTTGTCACTCCTAACATACTCCTCAAACACTTCATCTCAAAAACATTCAATTTCCTTCTCAAATCTGCGTTCAGGCTCCAAGTCTCTGCACATTACAATAGTCGGTACATTCACACTCTCATACAGTCCCCTCTTAACAACCATACTCATACTCTTGTTCCTCATCACTCTCCTCAGAGCACCCTAAACCCTGCTTCCTTGATTCACTCCGTGCAATACCTTGCACTCCATTCCACCAACTGCAGCCACATCACAACCCAAGTACCTAAAGCTTTCAACTTCTTCCAGCACCTGTCCATGCAACCTTATTTCTAACGTCATGCCCACTCCATCACGTGAACACTTCATCACCTTACTCCTTGCCAACATTCACACATAACTTACGCCTATCACACACTCTTCCAAACTCCATTACCAACCTTCTCAATGTTTCCTCAGAATCAGCCACAACTGCTGTGTCATCTGCAAACAACTACTGACTTACCTGCCCTACCATTCTACTGTTATCCATCATCTCTACACCTCTCCCAAATACCCTTGCCTTCACCTCTCTTAACACACCATCCATGTACACCTTAAACAGCCATGGTGACATCAAACACCCCTGTCTCACAACAGTCAACACAGGGAACCACTCACTTGTCTCACTCCCTACTCTTACACATACTCTGCTGTTGACATAAAAACACTTCAATGCTTCCAACAACTTTTCACCTACTCCATACATTACCATCACCTGTCAGAATGCCTCACTGTCAACTTTATCAAGTCAATGAAAGCCAAATAAACATCCTTACTTTTTGCAAAATATTTCTCACACACCTGTCGTACTGCAAACACCTGATCCACACATCATCTTCTTTTCCTGAAACCACTCTGCTTCACCATCACCACCTCATCCTTTCTTCTTCTCACTCTCTTAATCAAGATTCTTACATACAGTTTACCCGGCACAGACAACAAACTGATACCTCTTGAATTGCTACATTTATACTTATCACCTTTACCCTTATACAATGGCACCACACATGCACTTCACCAATCAACAGGAACCATTCCACTTAAAAAGCCTACATTCAACACGCGTACGAACCAGTCAATCATAGCCGTGTCACCTTTTTTCAAGCATTCAGCAGTACAACCATCCAACCCAGGAGCCTCCCCCCTTTCATTTCTTTCACTGCTTCTTGCACCTCCCATGTTTCCACGGGCTTCACATTCAAATCACCAAGCACGGGCATCCTCCCTATACCACCGATTGCCTCGACTTTCACTTCTCTCCCATCCTCCACTTTTAACAACTCCTAAAAATACTCTGCCCATCCGTCCTGACTGTACTACCGCTAACCAGCAATTTAACGTCCTTATCTTTTACTTTCTCTTCCTTTCCAGACTCGCTCTTTTTACTCTTTTCACTTCTTTCCAGAACACTTTTCTCCTTTCCTCAAAGTTCACTACTATCTTTCGACACCATTCATCATTTGCATTCCTTTTCCCTGCTCACACCACCGCTTTCACCAACCTTTTTGTTTTTTATCACACACTCTTCCAAACTCCATTACCAACTTTCTCAATGTTTCTTCAGAATCAACCACAAACGCTGTATCATCTGCAGACAACAACTCATTTACCTGCCACACCGTTCCACTGTTATCCATCATCTCTACACCCCCGCCAAATACTCTTGCAATTCAAATACTCTTGCACTTACCGTTTTACCTGTGTAAATCTATAAATTCTAGATATAGCTGGTTTTGGCATCATAGGCTGCCCAGATTTTGATGTCACACTGCCCTGGCTCATTTAGTATATATTTGCAGAAGGGGCAATGGTCACAGAAAGGAATAAGATGTTCATCAACTATTATCTCTGGCCCTGAGTTGAAAATCATTGGAGGCACCCCCACCCATCTTTCCAAAACATACCCGATGGAGAACAAGCTTGTCAGACCAGGATCTGTTGTCTATTTTGTCAAATCTGAAGATTCTTGAGATCATCTGAAAGTTATAAAGTTAATTTGTGGCCTGGAAAATAATCCGTGCATGACCAGCTCTTTACTGAATTGACCTCACATTTCTTGACACATCTTTGGTTTAAACATCAAAATCCTCTTTATTAAAGCACTGGTCTCTGCAACTTTGTTGATGACAATGTCATTGTCTGTAGACATAAGAATTTTCATTTCGGTGTCAAGTCAAGTCAAGTCATTTTTAATTGTATTGCCCTAAATCACGAAGAGTCTCAAAGGGCTTCACAGATTATTACACTATATTACACAGACTATTTTTCAGCCGACGAAAAGAGTAGGTTATTCATATGCTATAGAGTAGAAGTGAGTTTTAAGCTTAGATTTAAACATTTCCATTGAGGTTGCAGATCGGATCTCAGGGGGAAGAGCATTCCATAGCACCGGTGCCCGGATGGAGAACGCTCTCGAACCAGCAGAACACTTCTTTGCTCTTGGGATCACCAGAAGACCGGCACTCTCAGATCGTAGGCTTCGGACCGGGACATAGGGGGAAATCAGATCTGAAAGGTAAGAGGGAGCAAGTCCATGTATGATTTTGTATAATACTAAGAGAACCTTGAAATCACATCTAAGGCTAACTGGGAGCCAATGCAGGTTAGCCAAAATCGGTGTTATGTGATCGTACGGTAAAGGTTATTGGAGAAAGAGGTTCAGTGTTGCATTCTCAGTGGTTTCTCGACAACCGTGGCAGTTAAGGGATCTGTGAACCGTGAGACCACCACCAAGGATGTTGATCAAGGTAGAGAGTGAAAGAATAAATGAGAAAAATACAAAAATACAAAAAGAGAGACAGACAGGAAAAGATAGTAATATAGCTTCAGTTGCTTTGCGAGTGGCGTCTTTTTGTCAACATCGAGTGGACATATTTTAAACTAGGCTGATTTTACTCTTGTGTTTCTCTGGGCATTGTCTTGCGTGCCAAATTAAAAACCTTGGCGGGACAATTTCCTGTGGTGCCATGTGGTAGAAGGCAGAAAGAAAAGTTGGTCTGGGAAAAACCATGCCAAACTAATGAAATAACTATTGGGAAAACAACAGAAAGGGGACATTTTGTGATTTGTAACAAAGAAATTTTCATGCAGGTAAAAACATCAAGGGCTGGCAGTGTGTTTTAAATTTTAAAGTAATAGTCAAAGTTGCACAAATCTGAATAACGTTTTTCGGAAAGCAGCTCTTTTGGCTCAGCTCACTAAAAGAGCTCCCAAACGGCTCATCAGAATGTTCTTTTGGCTTAAGTCCATATATTCACAATTATTATGTAACATTATGCATAAAATAACTGAAGGGGGTGATGAAAGGAATAAAAAGACAAAAATGAAAAAAGAGTAAAAAGTTAAGTGAAAAAAAGGAGAAGAAAAAAATAAGAAAGGAAACATATAAAAGGAAAAAAGCAGGGGAAAAAATAAGAAAAAAGGAAAAGTAAGTGAAAGAAGTAAAAACCATATCTAGGTTGGTGAGCGCAGACAAACAGGTTCCGGGTGTAGCTTTGCAGACAATCTGACAAAGGTAGGATGTAAAGCAGGTCTTTAAATACAGAGCTTGATTGGGAATTCAGAACAGTTGGTATGAATGAGAACAAACAGGTGGAACAGATCAGGGTGCAGTGACAGAGCAGGGAGGTGATTGGTGCTGGTTACCGGTAGAGAGAGAGGTCATGACACGGATTAATGTCGAATCATAAGTTGCTGTGAACAAAACATTTTTAAATAAAACATTCAAAGTCTTTAATTCAGGCCGTGGTGCTGTGAAATCCTCTGTTCTCTGAGATTTCATCAGCAACTTCAGTGGAATTATTTAAATCTAGGCTTAATACACACTTTTATTCAAAAGCTTATGAATGATGTATCTATATTTCATGTTGATGATATCTGTGTATAGTACGTACAGCCCTTTGAACTTCTTATAATTAAGGGCTATACAAATAAACATGACTTCACTTGATTTGGCATGTGTGTGTCCGTACACTGCCTAATGGCTGTACCAGAGTGGAGAAGGTTCACACGCAGAATCACTGCCAGACACAAAACAAAAATCCCAGCGGCCAAACTGAGGTGCAGCAATGAGATGGCAAAAAAGAAGACTAAATAAGGTCGGAGTAAAATTTTTGGGTTGAACTTGATATAGTAGTGACACATCACAAATTTATTTCAACATCGTATGTTGTTTCTTTATTGATATACAAGTTATGAAAGGAATTAACTGTACTCTATAAGATAAGCACAGTATCCAACAGAACAGCTTTGAAATGGTATATTCTTTCCGATGTTACTGCTTGGGCATTGACAAGGCAATAGAAATTACTAAATTATACCATAGGTTATTTTGAATGCAATACTGCAATACACCTTATTATTACAATATAACAAAAATGTTTTAAAGTAAAGAAAACGTTGGAGAAGCCTTCTGAAATAACCAGTAAATCGTTACATTCATTTATTGTGAAAGAACGAGAATGCAATCTTATAGGGGATGAATTTATATTATTTTATTCTAAAACAAAACAATCTTTATGAAGTAAAGTAAAGTGAATTGAAGTAAATTATCAGCATTGTATAACACTACGACCCCTATCAAAAAGAATGAAATCACCAGTCTTGGGCGAGCCCTCATCAGATAATTTATTCTTTAGAAAAACTCAGATCACAAACATGAAACAATCGTAAGGTCATTCCAAAGGTTAACATTTTGGCTTTAAGAAACACTAAAATAAATTAAGAAAAAACATTGCAATGGTCAGTAAATGTTACTTTTATAGAGTAAGTGCAGGGAAATAAATCTAAAGGGAAAAAACAAATGGAATCAGTGCACTTTGAGTGGAAAACAAGGACACACCAAGTCAATTTCCTTTCTTTAATTGGGCACTTGGCTTGGATCGAGTCTGCTCATTAGTCAGCAGTTAAAAACAGTGCAGTTATCACACCTTGGATGGCTCCTGGACCAAGTGAATTGGCAAGAATCATGGCTCCAACAAGAAAGATGTCTCTTGAGACCAAATACAGGAACGTCAGACTTCTTGAAGAAGGTAACTCTAACTCGTACTGTTGCCAAATATGTGGGCTGCTCACAGTCAGCTGTGTCGATGATTTAGACCAAGTACAAACAGCATGGGAAGGTTGTTAAAGTCAAGCGTACTGGTAGGCCAAGGAAGACATGTAGGTGTCAAGACATACAACTAAAGGCCATATGTCTTGAAAACAATTAAAAATGACTTGACTTGACTTGACACCGAAATGAAAATTCTTATGTCTACAAGTATCAGTATTTATTATTATTCCGCCAGTATCAACCATCAACATGATATCTACCGGAAATCGTTTGTCACGCGAAGCTATCGACGTGACTCGTCGCCTTCGATCGGCGCCAGGTTTTTAGACCCAACTGCTGTGTTGGGAGTGGTGACCAAACCCCCCAATTTCAACCCTTAATGCCGAGCGCCAAGCAGAGAGGCAATGGGTACCAATTTTGTAAGTCTTAGGTATGACTCGGCCGAGGCTTGAACCAGCAACCTCCCAGTCTCGGAGCGGTCACCCTACCATCTAGGCTACCAAGCTGGTGAAAATGCACAACAAGACAAATGAAGAGGAAATGGGAGTAAGATGGACTCAATGTTTGTGACAGAACTGTGCAAAATCGACTAGAAAAAAATATAGGAAAGCTAAAAGGAAACCACCATTTACGATTAAACACAAAAGAACAAGACTGCAATTGCTAAGGAGATGCAATCATGGACTGTAGATGACTGGATGAAGGTTTTCTTCAGTGATCACGAATCTACATTGTAAAAGGTGATTATGCAAGAACTTTTGTTTGGTGCAGTTCCGGTGAGATTTACAAAGAGGACTGCTTAAAGAAAACATGGGGCTGCATGTCAGGCAAATACCCTGGGGTATGGTCAAATCTGAAATAAATCCACAAGTTTACATTTACATTTTCCTTCAATTAAAAAAATGTTTGGAGATGATGAACTCATTTACCAAGATGACAATGTATCATGCCACAGAGCAAAGATTGAAAGCATTCCTTGGAGAAAGACGCATCCAGTCAATGCCATGGCCTGCAAATAGCCCAAATCTCAACCCAGTTGAAAACCTGTGGTGGAATTTAAAAAAAAAAGTGTCCACAGCAAGGCTTCGACATGCAAAGATGATCTGGCAAATGCAATCAAAGAGAGTTGGAACCAGATTGATGAAGAATACTGTTTGTCACTCATCTAGTCTAAGCCCTAGAGACTGCAAGCTGTCATAAAAGCCAAAGGCGGTACAAGTAAATACTAGTGATATGTTTCGATTTTTATTTCTTTGTCTGTGTTTCGTGATTCCATATTTTTTTCCTCAGAATGGAGTAAATTCATTTCTATTTCCCTGTGCTTGGTCTATACAAGCATTTACTGACCACCACAAAGTTCTTTTTATTCATTTATTTTAGTGTTTCTGAATGCCAAGGAGTTGCACTTTCAAAAAACGTTATAATTTTTTTATGCTTTTTATCATAGTTTGTTCTACAGAACGAAATGTCGGGGTGAGTACCTGTCCCAGACTAATGATTCCATACTTTTTTGCTAGGGGTTGATTAACAGAAAAAACAGCTCTTCAATGTTTCAGTAGCCTTGGTGCCAGAATGAAAGATGCCGACAACGTGCCCGGTGGTGTGGATGGTGTGGTCGCTGTGATGGTAGATGAGAGTTTTATTTCTCTAAAAATATAAAAAAGACCAACATGAACGTGAGAACATCCTTAAATATGTCCTAAGAGTCCCAACAGTGCACATTTAGAACCCTGAACTTTGAAGGCAATTAATATAAACGGCAGATTTATTTAACAGATGAATAATAAATGCTCTACGACATCAGTGTGAAGAACTTTCACTGTATTAAATGTTTTTCACCTGTCAGCTCCAGCCTTTTATTCGTAACGTATTAATTACACCTTTTCCTAATTGGTAATCAGAAGCGGGAGAAAGGTGACAATCGGCAAGAATCTGGTCCTGGGCCCGGGTCCAAGAAAAGGCACACCCGACGAGCCCTACTCATGTGTCCTTGGATGGAAGGTACAGTCACTGATCTCTTCTGACTAGGGAACAGCGGGGTCTGGAAGCCACAGGCTGCCTTGAAAGTAGACATCGCTGTCGCCGATGACGCCAGAGTGTTGTGGGAATATTCAATCCAAGTGAAGTGAGTGGCCAGGCACAGGATGGTCTGCAGTAATGAAGCAAAGGGCAGACTCCAGGTCTTGGTTCGCCCGCTCTGTCTGGCCGTTGTTCTGCAGATGGTTACCAGAGAGAACACTGGAAGTGGCCCACACATGCTGGCAGAAGGAACGCCACGCCCGAGAGGTGAACTGTGGTGTGCAGTCAGAGACTTTGTCCATGGGGAGGCCGTGAAGCCTGAAGACATGTTTTACACGCAAGTCACCAGTTTTGAGGGACGATGGTAGCTTCACCAGAGGGAAAAAATTGCTAGACTTTAAGAACTGGTAAACAATGGTGAAGACTACAGGGTTCCCCTCTGGTGGGGGGAGAGTAGTGACGAATTCCACCATTATGTGCAACCAGGGACGATAAGGAGTGGGAGGAGGCCTCAGCAGACCGGCAGCTAGACGATGGGAGGCCTTTGCCCGCGCACTAAGCAGGCCGGGACAAACTCCTTGGAGTGGGCAATGATGGTCTCCCACCGGAAGTGCTGTTGGAAAAGGCTCAATGTCTGATGGAAGCCAGGATGCCAGGCAATCTTGGAGCTGGGTCCCCACTGGAGGACCCTGGAACGAGTTGTGGGAGGCACAAACAGACTACACGGCAGGCAGTACAGCCGGATCAGTTGCACGGTAAGGGGCATAGGTGTGTAGGTAGGTGCGCAGGTAGGTAGATGCATAAGTAAGCAGGTAGGTAGGTACCCAGTAAGTTGTGTAAGTAGGTGGGCAGAAGCGTAGGTAGGTAGGTAGGTAGGTAGGTAGGTAGGTAGGTAGGTAAGTGTGTTTAAGTTGGTAGGTAGGTGTGCGTCGAGGTAGGTAGGTGGGTAAAGTCGCCAAAACTTTTACTCAAGTAAAAGTACTGTTACTTAATAATATTCCTCGAGTAAAAGTAGTCCGCATACTTACTTGAGTAAAAGTATAAAAGTACTTATTGAAAAAAATTACTTAAGTGCTGAGTAACTGTAGTAACGTCGTATATATTGATTTTTTTTAAAACAACCAATCAGATCATCAAATTATCAAAGTCCATCCAATAAACAAAAAGTAAATGTAACAAGAAAGTACATTAATATAATCAAAGTAAATTCTGTGCTTTAATAAACAATAAAATAAAATATGATAAATCAAATAAATGAATTAAGCATAGGTAGGTGGGGGCATAGGTATGTGGGGGCATAGGTAGGTGCACACTGACAGACAAACAGATTGAAAAACAGATGGTGTGACTCAAGATTTGATGAAAAAGCTCGTGCTTTACTCAAAAAAGGTTTAAAGATAGATTATAATAATTTTCAAAAACAGTTAAATTAATTGTAGAAAAAAATGTTTAGTTTTTAGAAACAGACCTAAAGAAATTAATTTAAAGTTGAAATTAGCTAAAAGTTCACAGCTGAATGAATGCATACATCTTATCTTTTTTCAGTAGAGTAATAGAGTTTTCCATCCATCCATTATCTGCATCGCTTATCCTCAGTAGGGTTGCGGGGGTGCTGGAGCCCATCCCAGCCATCTTCGGGCAGTGGGCAGGGGACACCCTGAACTGGTTGCCAGTCGCAGGGCACACAGGAACAGACAATTTGCTCGCTCATTTACACAATGGTAAATGGTCTGCATTTATATAGCGCTTTTCAAGTCAATGAAAACCTCCCAAAGTGCTTTACAATATGCTTCACACGTACCCATTCACACACACACTCGCACACCAATAGCGGCCATGCAGCCATGCAAGGCGCCGACCTGTTTATTGGGGGCATTCAGTGTCTTTCTTTTTGATTATTTTCTTTTACCACTTATTATTTTTTTCCTGCATGTTTTTTTCTTTTTTTCTCTCCGTTTCCCTTTTCTTTTTTTCTTTTGTTTCCTTTTCCCTAGCTTTTAACTTATTTTTCTTGATTTATTTTTTGTTATTCTTTTTGTTTCCCCCTCCTATTTTTCCTATGATTTGTAGTGTCACCATTGAATATGGTCAAGTCTTGATGGTTTTCAGTTAATTTATTTACATTCTGTTCGTTGATCAATAACAGCCAACTACTTTGAGAAATTGTACTGCTTCGGCGAGTGCTAAGACAATAACAAACTGAGTGAAAGTGCCTCCATGTTCGCGCACCGGATGAAGACTTTAACCTTCACAATAACAGAGACATAAAGAATCTGAACATGAACAATAGAGTCAAAACAGTTTTAAGCAGTGTTTAAGCAAATAAATATAATAATAATTGTAATAAATTCCAAACTAGGTCATTCACATGTTTTATTATTTTCTTCTTTTGTTTTACTTTTCCCTGGCTTTCTCTATTTATTTATTTTTCCTGCTCTTTTACTTTTTTCCTGCTTTTTTATTCTTTTTGTTGTCTTTTTCCTGTTTTTATTTTGTTTCTTTTTTCTCAAGCCTTTTACTTCTTTTTTCTTGCTTTATGATTTTTTTCTTTTTCTCTGTTTTTCCTTTTTTATCATAATTCTTCCGTTTTTTTTTTGGTTTTTTTTCTCATTTTTTCAGCTCTCATTACTACATCCATTTTTCTTTGAATGTGCAGAACGTGTCCATGGGTGGGCACTGACAGAATCACCCGTCCTCCCCCAACTCCCTGGTAAAGCCCTCAGACTCCTGCCTTATTAGTGTTTTTGGTCACTTGGGCAAAGCAGTGTTGCAGATCAGCAACAAACTCCTATTTAAGTCCTTGCAGGGTTGCTGGCTCAGTGCCAAATTGTTATCAGCACTTGTGCAAAACTCTGAAGCGCTTTACCCTTGATTGCGCTGCTTCATCTCTGTGTAACCACTTGAGGATTTTAATTGCTGTCCTGGCATCTAGAACTAACTGCTTTGGCTGCCTGCGGATGGACTCAACATTGCACTTGCTTGAACTCTGTGTAAATTTTGGTGCAGTAGTGTAAAGGCATTCGGGGGAATATAAACAAGGCGCATGCAAAAATACAGAGATGAAGATAGGATGCTAGGAGTGATCGGTTTTAGGAGCTGCAGTACCCAAATTGGATGCCAGGGGGCGTCGTAGATCCCACAAAAGCTAGGAGACTCTTGTGGAACGCTAACATACAAATGTGTATATCTTCACGAAAATCGGTATAGCCGTTTTGGAGCCTGTAAGTCCCACACAAACACAAACTCACTTACACACACGGACAAGTATAAAAAATCAGAATTCATCAAGTACGTTCGATTAATACTTCTTTTCCTGAGCATGTCCACATTTTACATCCCGTCCGGGGTGTCTGCCGCGGTTTTACAAATTCATGAAAATGTCAGGTTTTAATTAATTTTCATGAGACCATTTTGCGTGTGTTGCACATATGTTTCGGTGTCTAACAAAGGTGCTGGAGACCTGACAGCTCACACGGACAAACAGAGAAACACAAAAAAACCTGTGCGTGGTGATAATTCTTCTGCTAAACTGAAGGATTATCTTGTAAGACCTAAAAAAACAGGGAATGCTGTAAACGCAACGAAGCGAGTGTTTGCGTTTCACACTGTTAAACACCATAACAGTTACAGGTCCATGGATTGCACGACTGCCTTTTTGAAGACGGATTTCCAGACTCAAACACCGCCCAAAAGTTCAGTAGTGCTCGCACTAAGACCAAAGCCATTGTGAATGCCGTTATAGCGCCCCACTCAGTTAAAGTCGTTCATGAAGCCCTCAAAGATATCATCTCTTGTGGTTTTTCCACAGACGCGAGTAACCATGGAGCAGTGAAAATATTCCCTGTTATAATCCAGTACCTTGACTGGAAGAAGGGTGGTGCACAAGCAAAGTTAATTGAGGTTAAAGACACACCAAATGAGACAGCAGAAACCATTGCACAATAACAAAGCGATGAGCAGTACCTTCTAAAAGCTTATTATTTAAATCGGAAAAAGTTGGCTTCTTTTGTTTAAAGAAACACGAAAGCGAGTCGTGTTTCCTAAAGTCGTAGTTTATTTGCATAACTCGAAGAAAGTGCATCATGGGTTGCAGAAGGCTTCCATTGGCTGTTCTGTTCTGTTTGGTTTCAGTAATGTTTCCGTCCCACACAGATGCTGTAGCTGTCATGTCAATAGATGTTGGAAGTGAATGGATGAAGATGGCAATAGTTAAACCTGGCGTGCCCCTGGAAATTGTTCTCAACAAAGAGTCGAGGAGGAAAACGCCCATTGCCGTGTGTCTCAAAGAAAATGAAAGACTTTTTGGGGACAGCACCCTAGGAATGTCTGTGAAAAATCTGAAAACTGTCTATCAACACCTGCAAGGTCTCCTGGGCAAGAAGTACAACAACCCACAATTGGCGCTTTACCAAAAGCGTTTTCCCGAGCATAATCTGCAATCTGACCCTGTGCGAAAGACTATTTACTTCAAAAATTCTGAGAAACTGCAGTTCACACCAGAAGAGCTCCTCGGGATGATACTCAATTATTCTCGTGGACTAGCTCAGGATTTTGCAGAACAACCAATCAAAGATGCCGTTATCACCGTCCCAGCATTTTTTAATCAGGCAGAAAGAAGGGCATTCCTGCAGGCTGCACATATGGCCGGCCTGAAGGTCCTTCAGCTTATCAATGACAATACAGCCGTGGCTTGAATTATGGAGTGTTTAGAAGGAAAGATATCAACAGTACAGGCAAGAATATAATGTTTTATGATATGGGATCAGGCAATACGTATCAGACTGTAAAAAACAAAGAATCTGTCACACAGCCACAGTTACAGATTCGAGGTGTCGGATTTGATCGTACTTTGGGTGGATTTGAGATGGATCTGCGTCTTCGGGATCATTTAGCTTTACTTTTCAACGCACAAAAAAAGAGCACAAAAGATGCCACCGTGCTATGGCCAAACTACTCAAAGAGGTGCAGAGGCTCAAAACGGTTGTCAGGTTTTCAATGTAAATCTCTTGAATTTCTGTCTCAAGGTAATTAGCTTGTTTTTATATTGCTAAATATAAAAACAATGTTTCTCATACACACACACACATAAAGTAACGTTTCAATAATGAGTGTAATTTTATCTCTTGTACGTTTATCAATCTTGTATTCTTTTATTTGGAAGTCATGTTCTTGTGTGCATTGATCTCTCTGACGCAAAATAAACGTTTTCTCTCTCTCTGTGGACTTCGACCAGGAAGGACGTGAGTTATTTTCTCTGCCGTTATTATGTAGAATTAAACTATATACATGAATTTTATCTGTGCAGATATAGCCATTAAACAGTCTTAATAATGTTCATCCCTCACACGGTTCTCAGTGCAAATGTAGAATTTATGGCCCAGTTGGAAGGTTTAATTGATGAAATAGACTTCAAGGCGAAAGTGACGAGAGCGGAGTTTGATGAGATGTGTGCCGATTTGTTTGAAACAGTGCCCCACCCCGAGCACGAAGCTCTTAAGATTGCAGAAATGAATCCGGACAAAACTGAACAGGTGATTTTAGTAGGTGGCTCTACTCGTGTTCCTAAGGTTCAGGAAGTTCTACTTAAGGCAGTTGGAAAGGAGGAGTTGGGTAAAAACATAAATGCAGATGAAGCAGGTGCCTTGGGAGCAGTTTATCAGGCTGCAGTTCAGAGTAAGGCTTTTAAAGTTACGCCGTTTATGTACGAGACGCAGCAGTCGGCCCCATTCAGGTGGAGGTCACCCGAGAGGCAGAGGAAGAAGGCGCCAAAACATAACTTGGCAAGGGGCAGCAGCTTTGGCCGCATAAACCCAGAAACACCAAAACTAAAACAATGTGCAAGGAAAAGACCCACATTAACATCGTGGTTATCGGCCATGTCGACTCCGGTAAATCTACCTCCACCGGCCACTTGATCTACAAGTGCGGTGGAATCAACAAGAGAACCATCGAAAAGTTCGAGAAGGAGGCCACTGAGATGGGCAAAGGCTCTTTCAAGTATGCCTGGGTGTTGGACAAGCTGAAGGCTGAGCGTGAGTGTGGTATCACCATCGACATTGCTCTGTGGAAGTTCGAGACCAGCAAGTACTATGTCACCATCATCGATGCTCCTGGACATAGGGATTTTCATCAAGAAACATGATTACTGGCACTTCTCAGACCGACTGCGCCGTGCTCATAGTTGCAGCCGGCGTCAGTGAGTTTGAAGCTGGTATCTCCAAGAACGGGCAGACCCGTGGGCATGCCCTGCTTGCCTTCACCCTGGGTGTGAAGCAGTTCATCGTGGGAGTCAACAAGATGGACTCCACTGAGCCCCCTTATAGCCAGAAGCGTTATGAGGAAATCACCAAGAAAGTCAGCGCCTACATCAAGAAAATTGGATACAACACTGCCACAGTTGCCTTCGTCCCCATCTCTGGGTGGCACGGAGACAACATGCTTGCGACGAGTGACAAGATGAGCTGGTTTAAGGGCTGGAAGATTGAGCGCAAGGAAGGCAATGCCTTTGGTACCACCCTTCTGGAGGCTCTTAATGCCATCCTCCCCCCTTCGTGTCCCACAGACAAGCCCCTCCGTCTACCCCTGCAGGATGTTTACAAAATTGGTGGTATCGGAACCATACCCGTTGGTCGTGTGGAGACTGGCATCCTGAAGCCAGGCATGGTCGTCACTTTTGCTCCCACCAACTTGACCACTGAAGTAAAGTCTGTGGAGATGCACCACAAGTCCCTAACCGAGGCTGTCCCCTGTGACAATGTGGGCTTCAACGTGAAGAACGTGTCCGTTAAGGAGATCCGTCGTGGTTCTGTCGCTGGCGAGAGCAAAAACGATCCCCCCAAGGGTGTTGATAACTTCAATGCTCAGGTCATTATCCTGAACAACCCTGGTCAGATCAATGAAGGCTATGCCCCCGTCCTGGACTGCTACACAGCTCACATTGCCTGCAAGTTCAAGGAGCTCATCGAGAAGATCAACCGTCGTTCAGGCAAGAAGCTAGAGGACAACCCCAAGTTTGTCAAGTCTGGAGACATTGGCAAAAAAAGAAATTGAACATTGTATTGCATTTACTGGTGACAATCTCAACACAAATTTCAGAGGAATCTGGCGTGATGGAGGGGGAAAGGATGTGTTTGCATGTTTGAAGAGGATGCTGCACAACAAGACTCTGATTTGTGTGGGTTACCCAGCACACATACTGAATAATTGGATTCATCATGGGGCAGACACAATAGATGTTGATCTTGAATGAATGTCATGTTCAAAATCTACCAGCAATTTCATATTTACACAGTGCGCACTAAGAACCTGAAGGACTATTATTACTTTGTTGACATTGAATACAGAAGGATGCTTTTGCACAGCAAGACAAGGTGGCTGTCATTGTTCCCAGGCATTGAGAGGATGATACAGATGTTTCCAGGTTAAAGTGCATTCTTTCTGTTTTCGGCAAAAGCCCATAGTGATCAAAAAGTGTTTTGAAAACGACTTGAGTGAGATCTACCTCTGGCACATGCACTCACTCATGTCTGTGTTTCATGCCCACAAGCAAGAAATGGAAAAGGAGAACAACTCCATTATGGAGGTGAAGAAAATTAATTTAACAACATCCACACCATACTTCTTGAACGCAAAAGCAGCAACTTTTTGTCTCTTAAAGTTTAAGGACTGCTAGATAGATAGAGGTAGATAGACAGCTACTTTATTCATCCCCGTAGGGAAATTCACTCTTCCAGCAGTATCCTTGTGTTGAAAATAAAACAATAATAAAATAAAAGGAATATAATACATAAATACCCAATGTAACGTGTTGATATAGAATATTTAGATAGTGCTACATAAAATACACACTGTAATAAAAATACGGTAATATGCAATGTGGGGGTGTGGTTTAATGTGGGCTTTTACTCCCCTGGTGGAGTTAAGGAGCCTCGCGGTATGAGGTAGAAATTATCTCCTCAGTCTGTCCGTGGAACAAGACTGTGACACCAGTCCGTCGCTAAAGCTGCTCTTCCGTTTGGAGATGATGCTGTGTAGTGGATGTGATGAATTGTCCATGATTGACCGCAGCTTTTTCAGTGCCCGTCTCTCAGCTACAGTTGTCAGGCTGTCCAGCTCTGTGCCCACAACAGAGCCCACCTTCCTCACCAGTTTATTAAGACGCGAGGCACCCTTCTTCTTAGCGCTATCTCCCCAACACACTGCCGCATAGAAGAAGGCGCTTGCCACAACACTCTCATAAAACATTCGCAGGAGCTTTTTGCAGATGTTGAAGGATTCCCGCCTTCTGAGGAAGAGCAGTTGGCTTTGTCCTTTCCTGCACAGAGCTTCTGTGTTGGCAGTCCAGTCCAGTTTATTGTCCAGCTGCACACCCAGACAAAAGCGCAGTGATGGACTTTGTAAGGGCTGTGACCAGTTCTGTGCCGATATGCGAGGGCTGTACATGCATGTCTGGTGTATCTGGAGAAGTGGAAAACTCCCATTCATGTGGGTGGATCTGAGAGAGCCACCAGATTGGAATGATGACTGCATCCAGTACCTAGGAGAAAAGGGCATGCCATTTGATGATGTGTAGTGTTTTGACCAGGTAACCAATCATAGGAAATTCACAGAAAGATGCAACAGTGATGAGAAATGGACAAAATATTTTGAGGAGGCCAAAATCATTGCATGTTATTCAGAGCTCTATCTTTGCACTTCCATCTCAGAATATAGATGTTGAGAGTGTTTTTCTCATTGATGCAGAGCCAGTGGACCACTGGAAGTAACAGGATCTCCGTTGAGTCATTGAAGGGGATTCTATTTGTGCAATACAATTTCAAAGACACTTCTTGCAAAGACTTTCATACTTATTTGTTTAGCAACCAAAAACTCCTGGCAAAGATCAGCTCTACAGCAAAATGTGGATGGCCAGACAAGGATGATGAAAAAGAAAAGCAAGAAGAATAAAACAGGAATGAGGAAGAAAAATAAATACTTAAGTGACGGTTTTTGTTTGTTAAATTAGTACCGTTGTGAGGCCACTTACATTAATTCACTGAAAAGAGCTTTTTGTTAAAGCTGGATATTCTACAGAAGAAGTTTTATTTAGAACATTATTTCAGATTATTTTTACAGTAAGAATTCAAAAGACAGCTATTTCTTTGTTCAAGGTTGATCTGCTAATACAGAGGAGGCATTATTTTTAATCAGGATTTCATTCCAGTTTTTATACGCTATTATTGTTAGACTGTTTTAGAAATAATAAAGTCTGTTGAGAAACCTCTGAGAATTTGAATTTTTGTATTTGATTATATAGCTATTATTTTGTTATAAAACTGGATTTTCAAACTATATGAAGGAGGCTGACTGTAAATATATTAATGCGATAAGGCATTTTTGAGTAAACTTGAAGTTTATTTAAGTATCCCGAGGCTGAGTCGAGTGTCCTCTTGAAAATCGAAATCATAGTCAATCCGGGCTACCATCCGATATCCTTTGCAAGTGCCCAATGTTAAAAACGAAACAAGCAGAAAAAGCGTATTTATTTTTTAAGATTTTGACATTAGCAGGAAATAAGCCCTCATTCATTGCATGAGCTTTCTTACAAACAGTATTTTCCAAATCAGGTCTGAATCTACAGTCCTCAAGGACACATGCGTGTTTTTTAGGTTTACCACCTCATACACAGTCAAATCAACCGACTAATTGCGTTAATAGGTTTCCGCAAAGATGAATCAGGTGTGTGTATAGTGAAAAAACCCTAAATTTTAGAGAGGGGGTCTCAAACTCAATTAACTTGGAGGCCGCTGGACTTAAGTTCTGGGTTAGGTTTGGCCAAATCTGATTTTCCACCAAAAATACGGATGAAAACACACACGCACGCACACGCACGCGCATGCACACATATAAAAATCAGGATTTACCAAGTACTTTAGATCCATAAGTTTAGTGTTCAGTAGATACTGAAAATAAGGGGAGAATAAATAAATGAATTTTGTACTTGAAAAACACAATGCCAAAATGGAAGAGAAATACATGAAGAAAAAAATTATAATTCTTTGCATTTTTATATAAATACATTAACACTTGAAAATACATGAAATATAATTATATATTTATAAATCTACCAAAAAAAGATAAAACAGAAAACATTTTTAAACTTTTTATGAGCAACAAATTTATATTTCAATATTTTCAAATCATAGAAAGAAAATGGCATTTCGGAGGGAACGTTGTAGTAAAAAATATATTCGTAATCCTAATCCAACTATTGGGTAGTTGCTATTTTGCTGACATGATCCACAAAGACATGACATAAACAACTCTGAGGAGAGCGGAAAACCGTCCTGCTGAAAACAGCCTCAGGTGTGCCAAGAGGGACAAGCCGCCGTTGGCGGTCTGCGGCCAAAGTAACATATCGCTTTTGACCATCACCAACTATAACACCGTTGTAACAGCGGAGAAAATAATGAGTTAGATTACCCGTTCCTGAAAAAAATAACGCCTTTATGTAATTGCCGTTATTTGTAATGGCTTTTTTCCCAGCACTGATTATGACCCAGGTGGAAGTAAGCTTTCAAGTTTCTACTTTATAGATCTCTGATCTCTCCTGCAATTATACATATCGTACAGTAATAGATTCCTGCCTGCAATTCCAGATAATCATACTCTGCGTGCCTCGAGTCGATAACCAGTAGTTTTTCTTCCCACATGTCATTGGCTATAAGTGAGTCTCTCCATGACACTAAACAGGGACCTTATATTCCTTTAACATTAGTGGGTGACCAACACATTTGTTTATCTATTAGACAAGTGGTCTGTGTAGCTTCTCATTATGTTTCAATTGTGTTGATTAACAGTTATTTATAGTATACCAGTCATTGATTTAAAAAAAAGGGAACCTCTGAAATTACAGATCGTTTTACGTTAATATTCTTATAAATATAAAAGCATTTCCACCCACTGAGCACAATCGAAGTAATTTCACGGTTCACGGATCCGTTAAACGCATGGGTCGACGCAACTGTGGACAGCCTTCTTTATTGTTGACGGTCCCTTGTCTGTTTTTAGGTCGTGGAAAAGTTGGCATCAGTCCATTCCTTAAAATTGTCATCCCAAGTTGATTGTGGTCTTTCTCTCCTCCTGCCCCCTTGAACAGTGTCCTTGAAAATTATTTTAGTCAGTCCTGATGATCCAGTGACGTGACCATACCACCATTTCCATCTGCGCACAGTTGACAACAGTTCCTTGTAGGGTCCAATGTGCCCTATGATGGTGTTGCACACCGATTTGTTTGTCACATGGGCTAAGTAGCTGATGCCTGAAAGTTTACTGTAGCATCGCATCTCCAAGGCCTGGATTTTCTTTTCCAGTTTTTCTGTGAGAGCCCATGTCTCGCAAGTATACAGAAAGATGGAAGTAACCAGGGCCTGCATGAGTCTGATCTTTTGATTTTCACTGCTACACATAACCACACTTTTTAAACTGGATCAGAGGTAGGGAATCTTTTTGACCCAAAGAGCCATAAAATAAAAAACGTGTTGATGGGGGTTTTTTGGGGGAGAGAGCCACACCATATATTTTAAGACAAAATACAACATTTAACCGTGATTCTCTAGGTTAAATGTGCAATTGTCCGAGGGCAAATTATCGATAGATTCCATCTACAGCTAAAAAATAATCTTGGAGCTCAATTGGAGTTGCATTTCCTGCTTCATCTTTATGTCACTTTTTCCAAGTAAGCAAGGGTGTCCCTTGTGTTTTACAAATATAGTTTTTAGATTTAAACAAAAACATTAACAAGTATGTAGATTAGGGATGTCGGAACTTTTCAAAAAGCGGGCCACATTTGATAGGCTGGAAATGTGAAAGGGCTAACTATTCAGCCTGGCATTCTTTGAACCTTCTTTAATAAATGTTATACATCTATCTACCCTGGTCATATCCCTCGAGAGAGGTGACAGACAGCAAGACAAACACATAAAAAAACAAAGAAAATTTAAAAGGAAAAAGTAGCAAAAAACACACGCAAAATTTTTGAACCATGGCCAACCCAAATTCCCCTAACACCCAAACAAGTTAAGCACCTTGGCACTCAAGTTGGTCATGCTTTCGTGCCTCAAATTGAAACGGGACACAAAAAAGAGGCCATGTCACTTGGGTCAGGGTGACACAACATACTCTTTTGTTCAACAGCAGGGCCCGACAGCTTTGACTGGTTTACCCTCTGCCGCATCCTACGGGTACCCTGCCCTACCTTTAGAACGCGTCCAACATCCAACTATCCTTTTATAAGACCTCTCCACTCATTTCTATCACCAACAAGAGCTGTGGCTTCCACTATATTTAGACCTCTTTTCTGCAGTGCACTCATAACACCATCCATCCACATCAATCGCGCCCTTCCTCTTAATCTCCTTCCATTTACTTCTGCTCTGTAGATCCTCTTCAACATTTGCTCCTCATCCATCCTTTCCATGTGTCCAAACCAACCCAGTACTCTCTTATCCACTCGCTTGCTCAGTTCCACTACTACTCCATTTCTGTCTCTCACAATTTCATTTCTCAATCTATCCACTCTTGTCACTCCTAACATACTCCTCAAATACTTCATCTCAAAAACATTTAATTTCCTTCTCAAATCTGCGTTCAGGCTCCAAGTCTCTGCACCATACAACACAGTTGGCACAATCACACTCTCACATAGTCCCCTCTTAACATCCATACTCATTCTCTTGTTGCTCGTCACTCTTCAGAGCACCCAAAACCTTACTTCCTTGATTAACTCTGTACAGTACCTCGCACTCCATTCCACCAACTGCAACCACATCACAACCCAAGTACCTACAGCTTTCAACTTCTTCCAGAACCTGTCAATGCAACCTTATTTCTAATGCCATGCCCACTCCATCACGTGAACACTTCATCAACTTACTCTTCCCAACATTCACACATAACTTAAGCCTATCACGCACTCTTTCGAACTCCATTACCAACCTTTTCAATGTTTCCTCAGAATCAGCCACAAGTGCTGTGTCATCTGCAAACAACAACTGACTTACCTGCCACACCGTTCCACTGTTATCCATCATCTCTACCGCCAAATACTCTTGCATTCACCTCTCTCACCACACTATCCATGTACACATTAAACAACCATGGTGACAACACACACCCCTGTCTCTCACCAGTCAACACAAGGAACCACTCACTTGTCTCACTCCCTACTCTTACGCATGCTCTGCTGTTGACACAAAAACTCTTCAATGCTTCTTTCCACCCACTCCATACATTACCCTCACCTGCCACAACGCCTCTCGATCAACTGTGTCATACGGCTTTTCATAGTCTATGAAAGCCAAATAAACATCCTTACCTTTTACAAAATATTTCTCACACACCTGTTGTTCTGCAAACATCTGATCCACACATCCTTTTTCTCTCCTGAATCCATTCTCCTCCTCCATCACCACCTCATCCGTTCTTCCTCTCACTCTCTTAATCAAGACTCTTCCATACAGACAACAAACTGATACCTCTCGAATTGCTACATCCATACTTATCACCCTTTCCTCTTATACCATGGCACCACACATGTACTACAATATTCAACAGGAACAACACCACTTAAAAGCATACATTCAACAAGCGTACTAACCAGTCAATCATAGGCGTGCCATCTCTCTTCAAGCTTTCAGCAGTACAACCATCCAGCCCAGGCGCTTTCCCCCCTTTCACTTCTTTCACTGCCTCTTGCACCTCCCACGTTTCCACAGGCTTCACATTTAAATCACCCAACATGGGCATTCTTCCAATACCACCGATCGCATCGACTCTCACTTCTCTCCCGTCCTCCACATTGAGCAACTCTTCAAAATACTCTGCCCATCTTGTCCTGACTGCACTACCGCTAACCAGCAATCTACAGTCCTTGTCTTTCACTTTCTCTTCCTTTCCAGACTCGCTCTTTCTTACTCTTGTCACTTCTTTCATCACAGTCCCAAAGAAATCAAGACCTGAGGAACTCAACGACTTCAGGCCGGTCATCCTGACATCACATGTGATGAAAACCATGGAGCGGTTGCTGCTGCACCACCTGAGGCCACAGGTCCGCCACGCCATTGACCCTCTGCTTTTGCCTACCAGGAGAAGGTGGGAGTGGAGGATGCTATAGTCTACATGCTACACCGATCACTCTCTCACCTGGACAGAGGCAAGGGGGCTGTGAGGATTACATTTTTGGACTCCTCCAGTTCCTTCAACACCATACAGCCTCTGCTACTTAGTAGTAAACTGACAGAGATGGGAGTAAGCTCACACCTTGAAGCATGGATTACGGACTACCTGACAGCCAGACCCCAGTATGTGAAACAGGGGGGCTGTACATCGGACACTGTGGTTAGCAGCACAGGATCTCTGCAGGGGACCGTGCTCTCTCCGTCTCACCCTGTATACATCGGACTTTCAGTACAACTCCGAGTCGTGCCGGAAGTTTGCTGATGACTCTGCTATCGTGCTCTCTATGCGGGGATGAATAAAGTATCTATCTATCTATCTATCTATCTATCTATCATGGGATGTATCAGAAGTTGGCAGGAGGAGGAGTACAGGAAATTTATTCAGGACTTTGTCCAATGAAGCGATGCTAAACACCTGCACCTGAACACCACCAAGACCAGGGAGATGGTGGTGGACTTCAGGAGAACTAGAACTCACACGGTTCCTGTAACTATCAAAGGAGAATTTGTAGGATTTGTCCAGACCTAGAAATACCTGGGTGTGCAGCTGGACAATAAACTGGACTGGACTGCCAACACAGAAGCTCTATGCAGGAAAGGTCAAAGCCGACTTTACTGCCTCAGAAGGCTGGCGTCCTTCAACATCTGCAAAAAGCTCCTACAAATGTTCTATGACACTGTTGTGGCAAGCGCCCTCTTCTTTGCGGCAGCGTGTTGGGGAGGCAGCGCCAAGAAGAAGGATGCCTTTCGTCTTAATAAACTGGTGAGGAAAGCGAGCTCTGTTGTGGGCACAGAGCTGGACAGCCTGACAACAGTAGCTGAGAGACGGGCACTGAAAAAGCTGCGGTCAATCATGGACAATGACAGCCCTTACAGAGTCCATCACTGCGCTTTTGTCTGGGTGTGCAGCTAGACAATAAACTGGACTGGACTGCCAACACAGAAGCTCTGTGCAGGAAAGGACAAAGCCAACCTCAGAAGGCGGGAATCCTTCCACATCGGCAAAAAGCTCCCTGCAAATGTTTTTTGAGACTGTTGTGGCAAGCGCCTTCTTCTATGCGGCAGTGTGTTGGGGAGACAGCGCTAAGAAGAAGGGAGCCTCGCGTCTTAATAAACTGGTGAGGAAGGTGGGCTCTGTTGTGGGCACAGAGCTGGACAGCCTGACAACTGTAGCTGACAGACGGGCACTGAAAAAGCTGCGGTCAATCATGGACAATTCATCACATCCACTACACAGCATCATCTCCAAACAGAAGAGCAGCTTCAGCGACGGACTGCTGTCACAGTCTTGTTCCACGGACAGACTGAGGAGATAATTTCTTCCTCATACCGCGAGGCTCCTTAACTCCACTCGGGGAGTAAAAGCCCACATTAAACCACACCCCCAAATTGCATATTACCGTATTTTTATTACAGTGTGTATTTTATGTAGCACTATCTAAATATTCTATATCAACACGTTACATTGGGTATTTATGTATTATATTCCTTTTACTTTATTATTGTTTTATTTTCAACACAAGGATAGTGCTGGAAGTGTGAATTTCCCTACGGGGATGAATAAAGTATCTATCCATCTATCCATCTATTTTTCTTTCCAGTACACTTTTCTCCTTTCCTCGAAGTTCATAAATTCACCCTCCATGAAAGGTTTACAGGGCTTGGCAATCAGTGTCACAACTTCAAAGCTCGCCTTTATAGCTTTTTCGTTTGACTCACAGGGTCTTGTGAAAAAAGAGCTACTGTGACACACATTATTAATTGTATGACAGAGGCTACAGGTTTGTTAAAGTTTGATCTCGGGCCTCAACTAGCCCCCGGTCAGATTTTGGCCATGCATGATGTCCTATTCTGTACAAAGATTAAGATGTAACTTTTCTTAAAGACCCAGTCCATAATTATGGACATCAAAAAGTCGTTTATAAAAGATTTTTTTTAATGTATTTTTCAAAAGAGCACTTTTTAGAAAAGGGTCAGGAGCTCTAACACCACTTGTGCCTGTCCCTGCACATACACATGTCTCAACTTGTCTTAATTAAACAGAATTGTCAGAAATCAAGCAAAGAATTATATTTTGGTGCCAAGGGGAAGCACAAGTCCACTCGCAAGTGTAACCATTTCAGCAAATCCAATTGCTTGACTGTGGCTAACACGAGGAAGTGCCCGTGGTCCTCATTTTTACACAAACCGCCCTGCTCTTATTTTATCACCTTCTTCGTTAGTTAAAGATAGAAGTGCTGACCGTGATGCTGAATCCAGCGCTTGTCTCATTCATGCCTTGATTCATGATTTCATGATGCTCATTATTCGTCCAAACCGTCCGCCTGCCTGCGAAGGGCCATGACCCAAAATACTTGCTTTACATCTCCTTGTCTCGTCAAGGCGGTAGATTAATGACTGTAAAATCACATTGCAAGGGGCCGTCCTCTTGACACTAGAAGTCCCAGGAATTTTGTTACCCCACAGAATGGCCAGCAGACAGCCAAAAGGCTGTTATTTAAAACTAACAAATCAACGGGCCATCTTGTCAACACTGTTCTGTAATGCGGCAAGGTGGGGTTGTTCCAATAGAATGTGGTGGGTAGGTGTTTACAGATGCAGTCAGTTGGCAAAAATACTACAAAAATACTACAAATTTACTCCAAAATTACTACAAAACTAAATATCAAATTTTGTGCTTTAAAACAGGCACCTTGTGTATTACTTTGTCTTCATTCTGCTAAGAAGAAAATACTTTAGAAATACTGAAAAAATACTACCACAGTAATACAATGATACAAAAATACTATTACAGAAATATTACAACAGAATCACGACAAAAAAATGAATCACAGTAGTGGTAAAAAAAAAAGAAAAACTGAGAAGATACTAGTATCAACAGGCTTCATAATACAGAAATACAACAAAAATACCACTACAGTAACACAAAAGAAACTGCTACATAAATACATAAATACTACAAAAATACTGCAGATATACAAAAAAATATCCTATGGAAATACTACAAAAACACTGTAGAAATACTACAAAATAAAAGTACAGTTACAATAGAAAACACTATAGAAATACTACAAAATACAACAAAATAAAAGTGCAGTAATACAATAAAAATGCTACAGAAATACTGGAAATATTAGACTGCAGAAATACTACAAAAATACAACTACAGTCATACTACAAAAATACGGGCTGGTTACAACCAACATTCTCTACTTGACATTAGTATGCCAAAGGTCATTACTGAGTTGTGTTGTTCACACCAAAGTTTACCTCATTTGCAAATCAATGGTGAAATTAATCTAGTCAGTTGGCTGTCCTTTGGGCATTCTATGTAGTAATACCAAATGGGATGGCTGGGTTACTTTTAGTGTTAAGATTGCAAGACAGAGAACGCGTGGAAGGGAAAAAAAAAGGCGGGAATGATTCTAAAATTTCCTACAAGATAACCGAATAATGAAAAACTGACATGGCGTTCAGGGAAGGGACTGTAATTCCTCAGGTTATACGAAGTTGATCATGAGGATGGCGGCTTCCTTAAACCAGGGTCAACCCTCGAAGGTCTCCTTGATCGGGGCAAGTCCTTCGCCATAGATGATATACCGCCTTCATCGAGAGTGCCATGGTCACCATCTTTAATGTCAGCAACTATTAATGCGAGTTCTTGGAGGACATGTAGAAGCTGATGTCATATCATTCACCAATAAAAATATGGCCACAACAAAGCATTCTGGTTGTTAGATTGTTTGTCAAACAATATAAAGTCAAGTAACATTTATTTGTATATCCCTTAAGCAAGGAGAGTCTTAAAGGGCTGCACAGGCCCACACTTACTATATAGTAGTTAATCCCCTGATCTCAAACCTACATGAAAAAAATGTTGCGTGGCTACCAATAGACAAAACATAGTCAACATCATCAATAAACATAATAACTGAAATTTTGCAAAACCAAACCAGCAGAGGTGGGTAGAGTAGCTAAATATTTTACTCAACTAATAGTACGGTTACTTTAGAATAATATTACTCATGGAAAAGTAACACACCTAAATACTTACTCGAGTGAGAGTAAAAGTACTTTGTGAAAAAAATACTCAAGTAATGAGTAACTCTAGCATCATCGTATTTATTGATTTTTTCTAAAAAAAAAAAAAGGCATTTGCATCATCTAATTGTCACATTCCATCCATTTAACAAAAAAAACTAAATTTAATTTGAAAGTAGATTAAAATAATCAACGTAAATTCATGTGCAATAATAATCGCGCCTCGACCGAGACATACCTAATTGGTATAATGGCGGCGCCCTCTGGCTGCGGCTGCATCGACTCGCTACAACGGGTCAGATGTATCGACATTTCGTTCTGTGTACATTGTTACAAAGAATGACAATACAAAGGAAATTATTATTATTATTATTATTATAAATAAAACATTAAAAACAACATGAATCAGCTAAAATAAATTAAGCACATGTAGCACCAAGCAGTGAAAAAAATTACTTAAGTGCTGAGTAACTGTAGCAACGTCGTATATATTCATTTTTTTTAAAACAACAAATCAGATCATCAAATTATCAAAGTCCATCCGATCAACAAAAAATACATGTAATTTGAAAGTAGATTTATATAATCAAGTAAATTCATCTCTCATCTCATTAGCCGCACCGCTTATCTTCAGTAGGGTTGCAGGGGTGCTGGAGCCCATCCCAGCAATCATCGGGCAGTGGGCAGGGGACACCCTGAACTGGTTGCCAGCCAATCGCAGGGCACACGGGGACAGACAATTCACTCGCTCATTCGCACCTAGGCCAATTCACCTGAAATGCATGTTTTTTGAATGTGGGAGGAAACCGGAGTGCCAGGAGGAAACCCACGCAAGCACGGGGAGAACATACAAACTCCGCACAGGAAGTCTGGAGCTGGATTGGAACCCATGCAGGAAGTTCCCATGGCATGAACTGTGCCGCACACGCGCTAACCACTGCGCCGCCGTGCTGCCCAAGTAAATTCAAGTGCTTTAAAAAACAATAGAATAAAAATAGAATAAATTAAATAAATAAATTAAGCATATGTAGCACTAAGCAGCACATTTAGAGCTCCAACACTTATCTTCAGACTCTGCAAGCAGAACAATAAGCTAGCCAATGAACTTGAACAGTAGCTGAGAGACGGGCACTGAAAAAGCTGTGAAACTTGAACAAAGGAGACATTGCATATTGTAGCTGGTGTTTGGCACCCCTTTTAAGGGGAACATGCTTTTGGCTCCTTCTCTTGTGTTTTCATAGTCATCGCTAGGTGACATTTTCGATCTGTTTCACCCGTCAACAATTTCTACCCTGCTGAAGTTGAACATGGTCACGTGACGAGGCTGCTACGTTTGATTGGTTAAACAATTGGTAGCGCCAGGCTGAATTCTGCATCGAAATAAATGTACCTTGGCGGAGACAGACAGGTGAGTACTTAGTGGAAGGTATTTATTAGGTAATGATTTACCTAATAACACTTCACGTAACCTTGTGAAGTGTCTGGATTTTATAACATTACACATGCAATTTGTCAAGTAAAGAATGAGTTGGTGCCATTGTAAAGGACAGAAACAAATTTAGAGTGCTCTGATGTACCATAAACGAGAAGCAACTAAAAGCACATGTAATGAAATAATCTACCTACTTAGTCATCACATTAGCTTGTGAGCTGGTGGTATCACATTAAAAGTATACGCAACCTTCAGACTTCTATGAAAGTTAAATGTTTTTACATTAGTTTGCAGCTACCTTGCGGACTAACATTGTTCCAGGGCAGTGTTGTCATATCTCAATAATATTCCACCACAAACATCTCATCTGGTGTTAGGAAGCAAATGAGGGAGTTTCTGGAGCTAGTCCCAAGACAGACGAAGAGGGACATTTAATTTGCCATTCCCTATAAGTGTCACACGTGGGTAAATACAACAGATATCTGGGAATCTTAACGGTTTATTAGTAAAGCCAGCCCATACAGTGGCTAACAGACTTTCAGACAGTGCAGACAGACAGTGTTGTTGTATGTCATTTGGCGTTGTAAAAGCAGATCAGGGAGCTTGCTGGAGCTAGCCAGTTGATAGGTAGCTAGCTTACCTGCTAGCGAGGCCATTCAATTTGCCATTGCCTTGTTCTTTGGCCGCACATGTGTCAACGTAATAGATACAAAACTTTCACTTGTTTACTATGTAAACACCGGCAGTGTTGGGGTATGTCAACATCTCATGCAACAAAGACACTTCAACCAAGAGTGCAGTCACTGGAGTATATTTAACTTGTTTCATATAATAGGAGACTGCTCAAATGAGGGGGCACCACATCTGTTTGTTTTAGCTTTCTTTGAGTGACAGACGACCGGTTTCATTATTTTGAAGACTGCTTTATTTATATGTTGTTTTGTGGTTCATTGAATTGATGGTGTAATTGCAAATAAGGTCAAGATAGATTAACACAAACATTAAATGTATGCGAATAATGCTGTACATCCAAGTTGAGGTTTCAGTGCTCTACTGCAGTCAATGATTGCTGGGGGCTAGATTACTTGGGATGAACACCTCTCTTCTGTTGTCTCTCAAATTATAAAGAGTCAAGTTAAGTCAAGTCATTTTTATTTGTATAGCCCTAAATCACGAAGAGTCTCAAAGGGCTTCACAGATTATTACACTATATTACACAGACTATTTTTCAGCCGACGAGAAGAGTAGGTTATTCATATGCTATGGAGTAGAAGTGAGTTTTAAGCTTAGATTTAAACATTTCCACTGAGGTTGCAGATTAGATCTCAGGGGGAAGAGCATTCCACAGCACCGGTGCCCGGATGGAGAACGCTCTCGAACCAGCAGAACACTTCTTTGCTCTTGTGATCACCAGAAGACCGGCACTCTCAGATCGTAGGCTTCGAACCAGGACATAGGGGGAAATCAGATCTGAAGGATAAGAGGGAGCAAGTCCATGTATGATTTTGTATAATACTAAGAGTAAAATAAGTGTTATCTTTTTAATAGACCCACCGGCTCTACAAAGAAAGACAGAATGTGCTAGACGGTTGCGAATTACAGATATGAGCAGTGAATGTGTGATAAGCCAGAGATTCAAAACAGTATCCTTCCAAATATCACATGTACTGAAAACTGTTATGTGCTGTAGCTTATCACATCAAAATGAACTGCCAAATTATCAATGGATCAAATGAGAGATGAACGTCCGAAAGAGAAACATCATTTCACCCACAAAAATTATTTTCAAAAGTGATTTGCATACAAGGTGCAAATGCTCCGTGCTTTACTGTTCTATTACACTCCCCAACAATTTAGATACAAAGTACAATTTAAATTTAAGTTACAATTACAATTTAAAGTACAATTTAGATACAATACTAATAGTAACGTTGTCGCAAGGGGAAAGCTGGGGATGCATTTGTTGTCAAAACAAAGCACAGTAACGTCTACCAGCTACGAAGAACTGGTAAGCATCCAGACTTTTAAAAAGTTTTGGATCAGCACTGGTGTATGGGGATCTTCCATTTCCAATATAATGTAACAGATGGTTTGGACTGAAGTCAGGCAGAGTAGACTATTTGTTTAGATGTGTGAATATGTCAAGAGGAGGACTGCATCGCTCGCTATCTAGCATTGCTCATGTTATACTCAGTTTCTCTAAATAGTGCTTTTTGCAATTTCCGACAAGATGAGCTATCTTATCTGACAACTGCACAATATTCGTTCGACTAGTCATTGCCAATGGTGTTGAATAGTATAGGTGTTTTCGTTGTTGTAAAAACATTTACTGCCCTCGTTCACTGTTTACAACGGGCGACTACCATACATCATGACGTCGTCACGCAGTTAGGTCACATGTGTGCAAAGGGTCAATAGGTCATTTAAATGTTAGCCATTTAATGACGTGTTGCTAATGCAGACTTTAGAGAAGCATGTCAAAGTTTGGCCTAGGGGCCAGTTACTGCCCCTGGTCCAATTTTTACTGGCCCACGGCCTCTGTCATACAATTAATAATATGTTGCCCCCAAGTAGTTTAAAATACATGTGTACAAACAAAGAAAAATCACTATCCCACCAGATGATGGCAGTAGCCCTTTGGCCACCTTTCCCTTGGCTTTCTTTGAGAATTTTAGCCTATCCTATATCCAACATGGCGACCGTTAATAAAAAAGGAAAGTTGACTGTGAGGGCCGCTACTTCCAGGACAAGTGTAAATTGGAGTAATTTTTCGTCAAAATACAAAACCACTGCATCGCCCTAATTGAGACTGGGAGGTCGGTGGTTCGCGCCCCGGCCGAGTCATTCCTAAGACTTAAAAAGTGGTCGGCGGCGCCCTCTGTTGGCTGCGGCTGCATCAGCTCGCTACAACGGGTCGGGTGCAATCGACATTTCGTTCTGTGTACATTGTTACACAGAATGACAATACAAGGAAATTATTATTATTATTATTATTATTAATTTGCCAAGAGACTTTGGCTGTTTCTAAAACATGCTGACCACAAAAAGCATCCTGGAAACAAATACTGTGAAAAGGTGAAGCAACTGGAAGCTGTTTTGAAGTCGCAGTAGCACTTTTAAACAAAAATAAAAATTCTACAAAAACAGGCTACAAAGACGAGCTTAGAGGTCGCGACGCTAATTGCCAAGCACTGCAAACCTTTTGCGAATGGTGAATTATTAAAGAATGTTCAAGAAAATGCCAGGCTGAATAGTCAACCCTCACACGTTATTAGCTTACCAAATCTGGCCTGCTTTTTGAAAAGATTGGGCACCCCTGCCATAGAAGAAGTTGTGTGTGAGTACATATGCCACACAATTACAGTTAAGTAAGTGACAAAAAAGTTAAAAGAGTCATTTTTAGCATTCATTTTGGAAGGTGGTGTCCAACTGTCACTGGATGTTTCCACACTGACCCACAACATTAGTACCTACACATTCAAATAAAATATCATTTTAATTGATATTTCATTATATTTTAACATTGCCACCTTGTTTCAATTAAAAACACCTAGTTATGGTACAAATATTCCAAGCTAATAATTAAATAGAGGGCACACATATCTGCATTCCAGACAGCGGGTGTATTTTTCGAATGGCTTTCAAAATATATATATATATATATATATATATATATATATGACATTGCTTCGCTACCCACCGCTGTTCACACGCATACAAGTCTTGGTTTGGTCAAAATGTATGTCATCGGGTTATTGTCGGTCCATGTGGTGAAGTGTCTTCCTTTCAACCAATGGCTGAATTTATCACATACCGCCCATTTCAAGGCAAGAAATTCAAGCCGGTGTGCAGGGTAGTTGAGCTGGGAGCGAGAGAGCGTTTTACTTGCAAAGGCGACTGGTCCGGCTACTTTTCCACCAGGTGGCAGCTGTGACAGGACTGCTCCAATCCCATCGAAAGATGCGTCGACAGCCAGGATAAACGGCGCATCAAAATCTGGATGGGCCAGAGTGACACCTGTCACCAGGTCGTGCTTCAGTATTTCAAATGTGTTCTGGCATGCATCGGACCCATCAACAGGAGTCAGTTTCACTTGACCTTTCCTCACTAGTTTGCGACCTTTCTTGCGCTCATGCTGGGCACCAGATTCAGATGTGAGCCTGAACAGAGGTTTTGCCTTCGCAGAACATGCTCCAATGAAGCTTTGGTAATACATCACCATGCCTAGAAAATATCTGATTTTACTAGGACACGGCGTCTTACCGTCAGACTCCATTAGTTCAGCGACTTGTAGGTCATTTATCGCTCTCACCTTCTCGGGGTCAGTCCGAATTCCATCCTCACTGATGACATGCCCAAGAAATTTCACAGTCCGTCTGAGGAAAAAACACTTTTTGGGTGCGAGCTTGAGGTTGTGTTCCTTGAGGCGAGTAAACACCATCTGCAGGCGTTGGAGTGCAACTTCCTCTGTAGGGGCAAACACCATCAGATCGTCGAGGAAACATAATAGGCTCATGAAATTCTGATCACCGAATATCGACATCATCATCCTCATAAATGTTGCTGGTCTGTTGCAAAGTCCCTGAGGGAGCCGGTTGTACTCGTGAAGCCCAAAGGGTCATGAGAATGCCGTGTACTTTTTGTCATTAGGGTGCAAGGGGACATTGTAGTAGCCTGACGTCAGGTCCATTGTGGAGAAAAAGGCATTTCCCCCAAGTGCGGCCAAAGCATCAGCTTGATGCGGTAGTGGGTAGGCATCCTTTATGGTTCTCGCATTAAGCCTTCTGAAATCAGTACATACCCTGAGTTCTCCATTCCGCTTCCATATGAGAACAAGCGCAGATGCATAGTCGCTAGTCGACTTCTGAATAATTCCTTTCTCTTCCATCTCGTTCAGAGTCGTCCTCAGTTTTTCATACTGACTTGGTGGTATACGTCTGTAGGGTAGACGGAACGGCTTATCATCAACAAGGTGGATACGGTGTACAAACTCTTTGGCCTCTGCACAGTCCATCTTATGGCGAGAAAAGATTGACCCGAATTGTTCGATGATATGAAGGAGCTTGTCTTTACACAGCAGCGAAACCTTGCATGCCTTTAGGTCAATGTCTTGCAGTCCCAGAGCTTCCAATGTACGCATCATGTCCTCTTCTGACATGGGTTGGACCTCTTTGCTCTGTACACTCTGCACGTTGCACTTGACCTCCTCTGCACTGGGCAGGTCTTCCGCTGCGATACAAGGAGACACATCTGCAATTTTCCTGTTTCTTCTCAGCACCACAACTCTGTCCGTGGGATTAAAGACTTTAACAGGCACCCATCCATCCCCCCAGAGTGGAGTAACAACTCGTCCGACAAGGACTTGTCTGGGCCCAGCCTTAGATTGGGTTGGCTCAACGACCACAGTGCTGCCCGCTGACATCCCGGCCGACTCAGGTGACTTGCCCCAAATAAGGTACTCGGTCTGTGGATTCAGCGTCACGCAACTCTTGATTTTCAAGGGTTAGGTAGATCAGCTTCTTCGATGGAGGTATCATGTTGCTGTATAAGTCATAAATGGATTGATTATCTTGCATGTCAGGCATCACATTAGTGTTGGGAGGCATACTCAGTTGATCTGCACTGTTCTCCCCTATGCGCAGACCAGTCAGTTTCCCTGAGGCAGTGGGACAGCTTTCTTCACCGGACAGTCTTGTCGAGTATGCCCTGGGGCATGGCAGTGAAAGCAAGGCTTTTTTTCCCGGCAATGAGAGAGAGCACTGTGTTCGTCATCTTTGCAAATAATACATGGCTTGTCAGTGAAACCATTCATTCTGTCTCCAGGTCGCCTGATTGGAGTTCGCCTTCTCTCTTGAAACTGGTTAGAGGCACCCCGAAGCAGAACTTTCTCCAACATACTAATAACGTCCGTAAGAGGGACATACTGTGGGCTCGAAGTCTTAAGTGGCTCGTGCATGAGGGTTGGACTATGGCTCACCTCAGCTTTGTGTACGGCAATTTCCGCCCTATTCGCAGGTTGTTGTAGGGAAGCTGCTTTGTAGCTCTTCTCAGCGTGGTATTCATTCAGCACCTCTAGTACTTCACATGCTGACCACTTATCGATGGTTTTGGATCTGAAAGTGAGTGCCAGTTCTTTGCAAGAGCAGTTCCTAATAAACATGCGAGTTACCTCAATTTCAGGGTTGTCCAATGTTTTACCCTGCTCTCTCAAGCAGTCAGAGGCAAGGTCAGCTGCTCTGTTTAGTCACAGCCAGTAGTCATATGGGTCTTCCTGGTCTTTGGGCAAGGTTGAATAAAAGTCAGCTAAAGGGACAGCAGAGTACTCGGTACAGCTAAAGTGTTTCCTGAGAAGACTATAAATTATGTCAGGGCAGGTATAGACGTCTATATTACTGTTTCTAATGCCAAACCTAACTGCACCTTTAGCTTTTCCTCTCAAATGCATAATGATTTCTTTGGCCTGCTCTTCAAGCCTCACATTACTCTTCTTAATAAATGCCCTCATTAGATCTTCCCACTCATGTACTTTTATTGAGTCTGAGCCATCCCCAATAAATGACGGTGGTTCCTTAACCTTTCTCTTTATAACCACCTGAACCTGTGATACATCTGACGCATGACTAGGCTGACTCAATGTGTTTGCTACATCTTGTGTGGCAGCAGCGCTAGGAGCTACTATATTGTGCGACTGTATGCGTGAGAAAATTCTATCAGGCAATTTATGTCCTATCTTCTGAATAATATTTGTCATTTGATCAGCTACACCCTCAGAAATGTCACTCGTGGGATTTGGTGTAGATGTTGGTCTGACCTGAGGTGAAGGTAGGCTGGCATGTTGGTCAGCTGCATTATAGGTGCTGACACTAGAAACTGCCTCTACTCTATGTGTAGCAACACCTGGGGTAGAACTATCAACAGAGGGGATGGGGGTAAACATGCCCCTGCCAATGTGAATAGGTGTGTCAAATTCTGGAGCTAACACTTTGCTCTGATTAAACATGTTTCAAAGATTAACATAAAAAAATGTAAATAAGTCAAAATCACAAAATAAATCAGCAGCCTGCGTAACACGTCACTGTATAGCACACTTAGTTATCTGCATCACTGTGACACTGCACGGTAATGAGCTTAACGATAACGCTCATGTAACTAAACTTTCAAATACTGTGAGCTGATGTGGCAGGTAGGACAGTCCTCGGTTCGGAGAGTTTGATAGAAGTCACGGGTCATGGCACCAATGTAACCGCGGTGTACTTGTCCCACCAAAGATCCACATTCACGCTGGACTGGATGATGAGGTTTTTATTACAGTTACTGCAGATGAAATGAGTCACAATATTAGCTTTTCTGCTGGCTTTGATCTCTTTGATCTCGTTAGCAGCTCTCTCTGTAGACTGCCAACAAACCCGCCTCCCGGTCACATGTCAGAAGCCAAAACCAAACCCCACCCCATACCAGCAGGTGGCACTGTTGGACTCATCATTGCAGGACACTTACCAAAACTATACACATATTTCAGCAGGAATTTCAATAAAACAAAAGTTATTGTTACACCCGTTACATATATATATATATATATATATATATATATATATACATATATATATATATATATATACATATATATATATATATATATATATATATATATATATATATATATATATATATATATATATATATATATATATATATATATATATATATGACTAAATGCGGCAACTTTATCTGATTAGGCTGAAATAAAAGTGTGTTAACTGTTTTTGGAGAGCTAAAGGACAGTCATAATGTTTGGCCTCACCTTCACTCTGTGGCTCTCGTCACACGGTGGTAATCTAGAAAAAGAGGTGGTACTTCAAGTCAGTACTTTAAAGATTTGTGGAACTGCATGTGGCACAAATGCTCAGAGACTTAGCTTTCCAACTCTGACGGTGCCTATAAAGTTCTATCTTTATGTCCAACAAGAGTTGAATTGGGTCAAATGTTTGTCTAAGAAATAAACGCAAAACATGTGTTACTCTGCTGCTATCTCGGTAGCCTAGAAAGTCTTGATTGCAGGCTTAAGTTTTCAAATGACAGACCCAAGCTGTAACAATGATAACGCTCGCATAAAACTTTATAACTAATATTTCATTTTCATCTCTAAAGTCCTCCTAAAAGACAATTTAAGTGGTTAAAACAATTTCCTTTATGGTTTTCTATATCTGGGTCATACAGTTTGTTTACATGGACTTTCAGCTTTGACCACATTCACACAGGCGCAAGTGGGTCAACTTATGAAACCGGCCTAAAACGTCTGCACAATTGACGATAAAAACCCACCACTGTCTGTTCATCTCTTTAGTTAAGTATCAAAATAGCTTACATGGGAATAAACAAATGACTTTCTGAATTTTTTTTCCGGTAATTGGTAATTAAAATCTAATTTATTTTATGTTCTCAAGGTTTCTCTTTATTTTCCTCATGTTGAGGTTTTGAGTTTTACCTTGCCCTCATGTAGGTTTTAGCTCAGGGGATCATGTCATAATTTTCTGTAGTTTGCAGTAATCTGTGGTCTGTACAGCCCTTTAAAACTCTTTTTGATAAAGGGCTATACAAATAAAGATGACTTGACTTTGATCGTTTGATTTCTGTGTTTCTGTGCTGTGATTGAAAAGAGGGATGATAAGTTCATCGTTTATTATATGTTTACTATAAAAAGCCTGCAACGAAGTCTGCGTAGATTTCGTGCTTTAATTTCCACATCCCTTGGGACTGATCTGCTTTTTGTAACCTTAAAGATGAAATTGAATTCATTATCGGAAGGCTTCCATCCCAGTCCTCCTTGTAAGTTTAAGATCCATCGACGTCCTCTCTCCTTATTTTCTGTGTCTATTAAAGTTTAAACATGACGGTTCCACTTCAAATTCAAACCATCCGCTGTCTCATCCTTCAATCATTTTATCGACTCGGTGGTGAGCTCATCCTGTGCTGGGTCATAGTGAGGTGGAGCAAATCTGTATGCTAGCTGACCCTGGAAAAGGGGTAAATCTGTCCCCATGACACACTCATATACATGTTCACACGAATTCCGAGGGAGAGCAAGAAGAGCATAAAATCTGTTCTCTACAGCACGTCACAGGCGGGCAGGGTATAAACGGAGCTGCCAGGGGGCAGGTGGAAAACACTTTTTGGCGACAATCCACCGGTTACTCTGCATGCGACCCATAAACACTGACACAGGTTCTGGCGGCATGGGGGACGATCTCAAGTTCAGTTCAACTTTTTCTACAGGACCTTGAAACCAGTGAGCTTGTGTGAATAAGTGATCTGGTGGCAAATAAGAGACAAGTTAAATTTGAGTCGAAGGTTGGGGGAATTTATTCATGCGACTATGAACTTAGAAGCAAAGTCAGTCTGCGTGGGTTATTCACTGTATGCATATCTAATATGTGAGTGGGCAGTGATATATCAGCAGGAGACTGAGAGAGAGCGTCATTATTTGGGAAATGCTCCTAGGGAAGGCTCGCATCTTCAATTTCTGCACAGTTTTAAATTTGTATTGCAACTCTTCGCGTTCCTACTAAATGCTGATGAGTTAGCATTTTAAAATGAAATCCCCAGGGAAGGATGTAACGCCGTATGTTTAAGCAGCTCTCCTGCTCTTAAAGAATAGTAGCACGTTTGGCTCTGCAGCAACTGCCTGCCTCAGCACCACTATCATCATCCTCATCAGGTGCAGGTTGGGTCTTTTGGAGCTCCGCCTGAACCTAGCGATGCTCGCGCGTTGAACTACAGGTACCGCCCGTGTTATTTTCCCTTCCAGACGAGTCCTCTCACCTCAGGGATATGCAAGCCAAGCAGTCCGCCGCGCAATCTCCGCGGCTGGAGGACTAAAGCGGGTCCGCGCGTTCTAGCAAGGAAGATGGAGCTATTTTTGCTGCTCGTTCTAAGCTGGACTGGCGTCTCGCGGGTCTCGGCGGGTAAGTTTGTGTTCTCAAGCATATGATTTTTTTTTTCTGAGACGGATGTCGGAGTGTAATGGTATTCGTGCCCCAGGTGCAAATTCACTGCAAAGGTGAGCTGTGGACATAGTTCGAGGGCGAAACGCCGTTTGCACGGTCAGGGATGTATCTGTACCCCTAGGCACGCTTGGCACTGTCTTTGGTACCTGTAGAGAGCCTGGGCATGACATTGGAGGTTAACAATACGCGTGTTTTAAATAAAATTCAATGTTGACTGAACAGCTAGATGTGGCCTGGTTTGATTGGCTTCAATGGGTTGCATTTAAACTGAAATTGTCATATATAAAGTGTGAGTTCGTGTGCATGCGTGCGTGTGCGAGTGCGTGCACATGAGTGTATCTGATGGGTCAACGCTAAAATAACCGTATTGCTTATTTAATGTCTACTACAGCGTTTCTCAACCAGTTGCGCTACCAGAGGGTAGCCAGGGGTTGTATGTTGCACACACGGTATAGTCTGGTAATCTGTTTACCCCTGTTGGAAAGTTATTTTTGTTGTATTCTGTTCTTTCCGAAATAATTATGTTTGTGTCACGTCAACATTGTGTTAAAAAATATCCAGTAATATGGTATGACTGTCTCTAACCTTGTTTTTATTTGTATCTGCCACAAACCTGTAATTTTTTTTGTTTGTTTAATTTACACCATATGCCTCATATATACACAACACAAATCAACAGAATTGTTGTGGAACTCAAAATATTGACTGGGCAGTCATGGACTATGCTCGTTAAATCATTTGTAACATCAAATAACACACAATTCACCAAAGTATATCAGAAGCTCTTTCCTTGGGTCTTCCTTAAAGTTTTCCCTTGACCTTCTTACTTCAATTACCTAAAATTATGGCATTTAGTGTTAGTGTGCCATCCCGAGATATTAAATGGCACCATCTGGCCACCCATTTGAATAATTTCTGGAGGCTCCACTGTTCTCAACCTTTTTAAGCCAATGATAGAATGACTATATGAGTTATATCCTTTTTAAACATAACCGGTCTATTGTTACAGTTAGCAATGAATGGAAGAGAACAGTGTTTGGCAACCACCAGGTTGTAGACCAGCACCGAGCCGCGGATAGTGTTGTACCTGCTGGCACGGAAGGAAAAATTTGGTTCCATTTTTTTTAATCTCTTGTTGTTTTGCCTAGATCGAATTTGTATTTTATTTTTGTATTCATTTATTTATTCAGCCAGTATAGACAATATGTAACCGCGGCGTACGTGTCCCACCAAAGATCCACATTCACGCTGGACTGGATGATGAGGTTTTTATTATTACAGTTTCAGCAAATGGATGAGTCACAACATTAGCTTTTTCTTCTGGGTCTGATCTCTTTGATCTCTTTGTAGTTCTCTCTGGTAAGACTAACAACAAAGCATTTCAAAGAGCTTTCTTTTCACTTTACAGAAAATACATTTTAGAATATCACAATACATTTTTACTCTTTACATTTTAACAAGATACTTTTAACAAGAGATCGTATAGAGGATTTTTAACGTTTACAATGAATTCAACATGTTTTCTTTAGTCTGAATTTTAACCAACATCATCCTTTTTTAATGTATATGAGAAAATAGGAATAAAAACAATAATGAGTATAAAAATGGGTACAATTTACCTGCAAATGGATGAGTCACAACATTAGCTTTTTCTGCTGGGTCTGATCTCTTTGATATCTACAAGGGGAATTAATATTTAGTAAAACAGAAACAAAACGAAAATAAACCTAAACAGCTTGACAATATCAATCACATTACTATGCATGGTGAGAGGTTTGTCAGCTGGGGTTGTAATGTTTAAAAGTAACTTCTTTTGTGGAGCACCAAAAGATATGTCTTACCTTTGTAGTTCTCTCTGGTAAGACTAACAACAAACCCCGCCTCCTGGTCACATGTTAGAAGCCAAAACCAAGCCCCACCCCATACCAGCAGATGGCACTGTTGGACTCAGCATTGCAGGACATTTACCAAAAACTATACACATATTTCAGCAGGAATTTCAATAAAATAAAAGTTATTATTACACCCGTTACACATAGACATAATATATACCAGAAATCTTTTGACACGCGAACCTCTCGACGTGACGTGTCGCCTTCGATCGGCACCGGGTTTTAGACCCAACTGCTGTGTTGGGAGTCATTAGGTGACCAAACCCCCCAATTCCAACCCTTAATGCCGAGTGCCAAGCAGGGAGGCATTGAGTACCAATGTTGTAAAACTTTGCATGTTCTCCCCGTGCTTATGTGGGTTTCTTCCGGGCACTCCGATTTCCTCCCACATTCCGAAAACATGCATATCAGGTTAATTGGCCGGTTCAAATTGTCCCTAGGTGTGAATGAGCGAGTGAGTTGTCCGTCCCTGTCTGCCCTGAGACTGGCTGGCAACCAGTTTAGGGTGTCCCCTGCCTACTGCCCGAAGATAGCTGGGATGGGCTCCAGCACCCCCGTGACCCTACTGAGGGTACAGTAAGCGGTGCAGATAATGAATGAATGATTTAATTACAGTGCTATGTTTTGGACTTAACTTAACCTGGGCTTTGAGACAGTATGTTTGAATTTAAATCAGTGTGGTTTGCACGGGCAGGTGCAGTTGCCTTTCGAGCGGTGCCACTGTAATGTTGGAAACAAAAATTCCCATCTGCCAAAAAAAATCAGTAAAGGATGAATCAAACAATGCGTTTGGCCAATCAGTGTGAAGAATGGTTATCTACTCATGCTAAAACGATTGTAAAAACAAATCCTCTTTGGAATACTTTCAAGTTGTGGTGCGTAGTTTGAGGGGTCCTCAAAATCAAAAAGTTGAAAGTTAAATATTTTCTCTATTATGTATGTGTTAACAATTCCAAACTGCGTTCAAAGAGCCCTTATGCTTTATTTTCCATTGCGTCTATCTGTTTTTATTTTACTTTTATCAGCCCTGTTTGGGGCCAGACAAACTACTCAGCTGCTATCTTCGGGCTTAAAGTCATGATTGCAGGCTAGATGGTAGGGCGCCCGCTCTGAGACTGGGAGGTCGCTGGTTCAAGCCTCGACCATATGTAACCGCGGTGTACGTGTCCCAGAGGACCGAGTAAGAACCCACGTCTTGTGGGGCAGTGTTCTGGTGTCATACCTAAGACTTACAACATTGGTACTCATTGCCTCCCTGCTTGGCGCTCAGAATTAAGGGTTGGAATTGGGGGGTTTGGTCACCTAATGACTAAAATGGCTGTGCCCTGTTTGGCTGCGGCTACATCGGCTTGCTACAGTTTAACTGTACGGGTCAGGTGTATCGACATTTCGTTTTGTGTGCATTGTTACAAAGAATGACAATAAAAGTAAATTCTATTCTACTTCTATTCTCATCTCATCTCATCTCATTAGCCGTACCGCTTATCCTCAGTAGGGTCTATTCTATTCAAATGACGCACCCCATCTTTAATCAACTTAGTTGGAGGATGCGTGCATCCCTAGGTTAGGATAACAATGTAGAAACCACTTAACACCAACAAGCTTTTCGTAGGTTGGGTTTGTATTTCTAATCTGGATCGACAGGACTTTTTGTGTTAAACGTTACGATGTTGTTATTAGCACGTCCGCTTCACAGTTTAGAGGTCCAATTCCACCTGCTGACCTCTTTCATCCCTCATTCGGATTTGGGTGTGATGTGCATCTAAATGTTTTACATGATCACACAGTGGACTTAAGCTCAGTTTTATTATTAATGCTATTATTATTAATTATTATAAATGTTATAATTGTTGTTATCATAATTTTTATTTTATAAATATCATCCTTGGGCCGGATGGAAAAATATTGTCTGACAATAAACTGGTCCATGCTACCGTAACCACCAAAAACAATATTGATTGTTGATGGCGGATTTGCTGACTATGTTCTCAAAGTTGATTTGTAGACCTATCCACAAAAAATGCTGATCAATCAGCAAAAAAAAAGATTAATCAAGCAGCTCTGCATTGACCCCAAATACTCCGCCTTGCTAATGGTCAGTCCTGCAATTATTGCACACCATCAAATAGTCAGTGTTCATTTTACCTCTGAAAAGTGATGGGTCCCAGGGAAAATCTATGGGTCCCAACAGAGATCTATGGGTCTCCAAAATTTAGTGTTAACGAGGTTGAAATTGTAAATCGGCGACAATTATATAATATAAATCTATATATTCATTCAGTTTTAATCATCACAGTTTATTGGTAATACAAATCAGTAATCACTTTTTCAGTTAACAACAATATTGTACATTATACAAAATAATATTGCTGAAATAATTATATTACCGTATTTTCCGCACTATAAGGCGCACTGGGTTATAGGGCGCACCCCGAAAAAATAGTTTTTGGTCCTATATTTGACATACATAAGACGCACCGGATTATAAGGTGCTACAATTGGAACGTCGACAAATCAGTCAGATAGTTCAGTCAAACTTATTACCCCCTTAACATTTCAAAAGCTTGCAAAGAAGCAAATACGTGTCGTAGACACGTGCGGATGCGGTGTCCGTACGATGTCACTCAAATGCATCGGTCCAAATATCATTCGGAATGTTAAAGTCTTGTTTAAAGTCCTTAGTTTCTATTTTTTTTTTCGCTCGCAACTTTACTGTGAATATGACAATAAACACTTGGAATTTAGTTTAATTTAAAAATAGACACTCCATTCCATCCATTATCTGCACCGCTTATCACAGAAACATCGAGTTCAGTCTGAAACAAGATACAGGGAAAATATATAGCCGGAGTAGCTCACCGAAGTCGTTGTGTTCAATAATAATGTGCAACCAAGGTCCTCTTATATCCGTAATTGTAGTAAAACTAGAAAAATAAAATATTTACAGAATGGTTTAACATGTTTAACATGTTTCCTCTATGCCGTAGACAACCACACTTGCTATTCACATTCATCTTTTTCGGCCAATTGCAGGCTTTGTTTTGCCGCTTAAGCCTATGCCAGCCTGTAAATGATAAAAAGGATCCGCCCCTTTACCTCCAAATAACTTTAGCCAATAGTGATCGATTCAACTGATGAGTGACACATCTTTTTCGGCCAATTGCAGGCTTTGTTTTGCCCCTTAGTCTATACAAGCCTGTAAATGATAAAAGGATCCGCCCCCCCTTACCTCCGAATAACTTTAGCCAATAGTGATCGATTCAAATGATGATTGACACATTGGTTAGCCAATGAAATGCCGGTAAATAAATCCCAGCATACACCGCGGACTACTGGCGTTCGGGGGGAAAATCTAGTCGGCGGCTGCTGCATTAGTTACAAGACTTTGCGAATTAATATTGATCCATAAATAAGGAGCACTGTATTATAAGGCGCATGGTCAGCTTTTGAAAAAATAAAGGCTTTTAGGTGCGCCTTATAGTGCGGAAAATACGGTAATCTATATTTTCATTCAGTTTTAATCATCACAGTTAATTGGTAATACAAAGCAGTTATCACTTCAGATTTTTTAGTTCATACATTCTTCGTGGTTTGCTGTCCCGCCACAGTAGTAATCCCTTCTCAAGGTCCGATTGTTTGGTAAGATGCACCTTCACCTTCTTGCTAGGAGTATCTTTTGTTTATTTTCTTATGTTGAATCGTTCACTTTTCTGCCTCCGCGATCTTCCGAAGAATTTCTTCGCCGTTTTTTCGAGCCGGAATTATTGCCGTTGTTATCACTTTCTGCATTAATTTTCGACTTATTAGTGACACTGAAGAAATTACCAATTTTGTGTTGATTTTCACCTAATACTGTTTTTTCAGAGGCATACTTAACCTTCGCTCGACGACAAGCACCACAACAATGACGTAATCTCGAAGCAACGAGATCTCGTTTGCCGAGATCGGCGTGCAGACGAAAACTCGAACCGCGAGACCAAAACAACAATGGCGGGTCTGCCTTACGAAAAGTTTGGAGTGGGTTAAATCTTTGTTAAAAAAATGTAATCGGGGAATAATGACAATAATGTGTCAAAAAAGTTGCGTCCCGGGACGCACGTTGATTCGACACAATGCGTCCCCAGCAAAAATGATGTGTAAAAAACATATCACATGGCTAGGAGTTTCATGCTGTCTTTGTTTAGTTAGATAAATCAAATAATTTTACCACTTTGTTTTATGTTCCTTGTGTATGGCAGTGTCTAAATACACTCATAAATATGCTTATTTATGATACAATGGCCAAATAAAGTATGGAGATTCCTACCTTTATTCATTAGGAAACTGCTTGTGAAAAAAATGGTCAACTTGTCAATAATAATTAGAATTAATATGTGAATCATAAGCAGCAGAAGAAATGTTTGGGCTACTTTTTGAAAGAAACATAGGAAATTCTAAGACATATCGATGTGATGTCTAGCAAGACACAGTAGTAGTGAGAGTATAATATTTACAGGCTGATGTCTTTACTGCATTTGTGTTTATAGTGACTCTTAAACAGCTGTTGAAACTAGGAAAGGAGAAGTAATGTTTCCATTTAAAATGTAAATCGCAATGGGTCCATAAATTCTCCTGAGTAATTTTCCCCTGGGCTCTTCTAAAAATCAAGGCTCGTGGCTAGGTCAATTTATCATTCAAGGAATTGAACACTGAGGCAAAAGACATAATTACTTCTGGCTTCCGTCTTTGCTTTTGTAATGCTATTAATTAGTCTTTAAAGAAATAAGACACTACAGACTGCACTAAGATGCACATAAAAATGCACCAAGTAGTTAATAAGAGTAGTGAGCAATGTTCCCTTGTAAGCTTCCACTGGTTTGAGCAATCAAAGTCTGTGAGTGTCGCTTGGAATAAGAGTGAGCACTAAGGCAACTAAATTATTATCAAACATGCCCAAATCTTGCTTTCCAGCAACACCACTTCTACAAAAAATTAATTTGACAAAAATACTGAAAAAAAAACTACAGTAGTATTACAAATCAAATGGACTGAACCATTAGGACAGTGGAATAATTTCGACGCTGTGTTGGTCATATTTTTTGTTTTTTGGGGCTTTTTTTATGTATCTAACGTTTTTGATCATATCTAAGCCTATCCTTTATTAAAGAAAATAGAGTTTTACAAATGCTATAATTTGGGGGGATGCTTGGGCAAATAACTGGTTAAGCCCATGTGTATTGCTATTAAATTTCCCCCGGAATACTGTTTCAATAGGGGCTTGTAGAAAAATGTGAACTCTTTTTTTCCCCCCTTCACAATAACAGGATGCAGCTTGAGGAATTTTCTGATGTCAACAGATTTACCCTCGAACACTTTCTTAATTTCTTCATCTTGGAACCAAAGTTAATTCTAACCAAAATTCCAACCAAATTAAAGGGCAGAATTCCTTAATGGACTCAGTACGACCTGAGAAATTCTTGTCACACATCGAGCTCATTTGCATTTAGTTCCACCTTTCAGCTGTCTGAAAACAAATAGCTGAAATTGTTTTTTCGCATTCTCTCATTTTCCAACCGCAAAATTTTCCTCAAAGGTTGTTTTGACATCTTCAGATTGAGATCCACAGTTGAGCTTACGCCTGAATTCCTGAGGGACAATGATAAAATGCATTGTAACCAAAAGATAGCTTTAAGAGTGGTCACAGTGTTCTGGTGTCTGTTTACCATTAGGAACTTTAACAAACTGGCTAGCAAATCACTTTCTTTCCATACAGAATAAAACCTATTGGACTGCAGCCAAGCTGCATTTTTTTGTTTTGGCCATCATGCCACTCAGATCATCTTACCTCACAAAGCATACTAATTATCACCCTAAATTAAAACAGAGGAGAGACCTTTTTCTGATCGTCCTTTTAAATCTTTGCATAATTTGCTGGGGATTTTTTGGGTGTGGGCCGTTTTTGCCATTGTGTCAGAACCAGAACAGACACAGGACCCAATCGCGTGACGTTCTCACACAAGCCTTTTATTTTACGGGAAATGGGGAGTAGTGCACGTTAGGAAGCCGGTCTGGCGTGGAAAGACGGGAAGCCAGAGACCGAAGAGATTGATAATGAATCAGGATAACGAAAATAAACAGAAGAAAATAGACGGGAACAAAAACTGGAGAAACTAACCAACAGGACAAAAACAGATGTAAACAAAACTGGAACCCGAAATTAAACAGGACAAAAATAAACGGGAACAATACCGGACTTGAAATACCAACAGCAAAAGAGGACCGAGTAAGAACCCACGTCTTGTGGGGCAGAAGTTCGTTTGACGGGCAGACAACCGAAAAAAGAAGGCGCTGAGCTTTATATAGAAAGAAATCCAATCTCTCAACGAGCTGGCGACACACGGGCGGGGCCAATTGGGCACCATGGCAACCATGACAAACACGGGCGGGGCCAATTGGGCACAATGGCTACCGTGACATACACGGGCGTGGCCAATTGGGCGCCATGGCAACCATGACACATTGTCTTTTCTTCGAAAAGCTAAGTTGACTTTTGGGATCTCATCAATGGCTGACTGGTTCATGCTGGAAGGGCTTGTACAAGACAACATGAAGATAACACAACGATTGAGGATATTGTAACTGGTAGAAAAAAATGGTCAAAAATTGACTTCATAGTAGTAGAAGCTAGCGGTGAAACATAAATAATAAGTATTTGATATTGTTTTTTGTTTTTTTTCGTCTTGGGCGCTTGACCGGACAAATTAATGTCCATAACAAATGTATGCCATCTTAATTGATTTTGATTTTTTTTTCTGAGAACCAAACACAATATATTTTAAGACAAAATTTAACAAAACCGCCAAACGCGCTTTCCTGACAAAATATAACTTTTCAGCACAATTTATTTCACTGAGTGACGTTTGAAGGTTTCATGAAACCTCTGTAATAATATTGCCACAGCCTGTGTCACATATCAGTATAAATAATATACCACTTAAAATTCAAGGCTAATATTTTTCTAAATAATGGTTTCAAAACAAAGTGCAAGCGACCTTGGGTGTCCTGAAAGGCGCTTTATCACTAAGCAAGGTTATTATATATATAAAAAAAAAAAAAGTCACAAAATACTGCAAACATGGATACCAACGTATTCATCTTCAGTGCAGACGGCCCTGGGCAAAGGAGAAAGAGTGTGCGCGTCCTGTGCTGTGTAAAGCTTTGCCCATTTCTACCACTCACCCAATCAAATTGCACAAAGTGCTTTGCCAGAGCTTCTGGGTCAAAGTTTGTTCAGTGAATTTTCATCATGAAGTGTCTCAATATCAAACCTAAATTGTTTCAAGAGATTCCATATAAAGGAGTTGTAGCAATTTACAGCCAAAATGGGGTTGGCTGGTGTGACACCTTGACTGTAAACTGTGCTTCAAATTCTGTGTTATATATTATACTGTATATTGGTCCTAACCTAATGGATGAAAGTATTGTCTTGGATTTGCGTGTATGTCCAGCCCTCATGCCTGTTTGATAGATATTACTGGCCCGCACAATCTATCATAAAAACAGGGTTGAGTAGGGTTACTTTAACTTGATTACTTGATTACAGAAGGTCTGGAGTTACGGGTGGACATGCTAGAGAAAGGGTGGCTGTGCTTGTGAGTGAAAAAGCAAAGGAAAAACTGGTGGAGTGGAAAGGGATATCTCCCAGATTGATGTGGGTGAGGTTGAAGTGGGGTGTAGAAGTATGGATGTTTATATGTGCATATGGACCTGGTTCAGAAAGAAGCGCTGAGGAGAGAGAGGAGTTTTGGAAGGACTTGTTCGAATGTGTGGCAAGTGCGAAAGAAGGGTGGAAAGTGGTAATACTAGGTGACCTGAATGCTAGAGTGGGTGATGAAACAATTGAAAATGTGATTGGTAGATATGGAGTACCAGGAAGAAATGAGATTGGGAAGAAATTGATTGAGTTATGTGTGGAAAGTGCATTGTTTAAAAAGAGGGACATGAATAAGTATACCTTTGTCAGAGTGGATAGTGGCAAGATGGTGGACAGAGCACTGATGGATTATGTAGTGGTTGGGAAAGGGATGTTAAGTAGATTGTTGGATGTGCGTGTTTACAGAGGTGTAATGAGTGTTATGTCTGATCTTTTTATGTGGAAGGAAAACTGAGAATAGATGGATCGTGGAGGGCTAGTTATAAGAAGAGTGTAAGAGAAGAGGTGAAAATGTCAGAGTTGAATAAGGCAGAAAAGGAAAGAGAGTTTAAAGAGAGGATAAAGGAAAAGTATGAACGGGTTAGTAGAAGAGAAATGGAGAGTGTGGAAATTGAATGGAAGTGGTTTAAAGAGGCATTGTTGAGGAGTGCAAAAGAAGTGTGTGGAATGAGAAAAGTTGGTCGAGGTATTAAGAAAGGAAGTGAATGGTGGAATGATGAGGTATCAGAGGCTGTGACAGAAAAGAGACGTGCCTTTGAGGAGTGGCTGCAAGATAAGAGTGGTGATGCGTATGAAAGATATAAATTGAAGAAAAGGTTGGTAAAAGCGGAAGTGGAAGCAGCGAAAAGGAAAGCAAATGATGAATGGTGTCGAAAGATAGGAGTGAACTTTGAGGAAAGGAGAAAAGTGATCTGGAAAGAAGTGAAAAGAGTAAGAAACAGTGAGTCTGGAAAGGAAGAGAAAGTGAAAGATAAGGATGGTAGATTGCTGGTTAACGGTAGTGACGTCAGGACGAGATGGGCAGAGTATTTTGATGAGTTGCTAAATGTGGAGCATGGGGGAGAAGTGAGAGTCGAGGCGATCGATGGTGTGGAGAGAATGCCCGTGTTGGGTGATTTAAATGTGAAGCCTGTGGAAACATGCGAGGTGCAAGAGGCAGTGAAAGAAATGAAAGGGGGGAAGGCACCTGGATTGGATGTTGTACTGCTGAATGCCTGAAAAAAGGTGGGAGAGCTATGATTGACTGGTTAGTCCGCTTGTTGAATGTATGCTTTTTAAGTGGTGTGGTTCCTGTTGATTGGTGTAGTGCATGTGTGGTGCTATTGTATGAGGATAGAGGTGATAAGTATGATTGTAGCAATTCGAGAGGTATCAGTTTGTTGTCGGGTGGGTAAGCTGTATGGAAGAGTCTTGATTAAGAGAGTGAGAGAAAGAACGAATGAGGTGGTGATGGAGGAGCAGAGTGGTTTCAGGAAAGAAAGAGGATGTGTGAAACCGGTGCAGTACGAGAGTGTATGAGGAATATTTTGCAAAAGGTAAGGATGTTTATTTGGCTTTCATGGACTTGGAAAAGGCGTATGACAGAGTTGATAGAGAGGCGTTGCGGCAAGTGATGGTGATGTATGGAGTGGGTGGAAAGTTGTTGGAAGCATTGAAAAGTTTTTATATGAACAGCAGAGCATGTGTAAGAGTAGGGAGTGGGATAAGTGAGTGGTTCCCTGTGTTGACTGGTGTGAGACAGGGGTGTGTGTTGTCACCATGGCTGTTTAATGTGTACATGGATGGTGTGGTGAGAGAGGTGAATGCAAGAGTATTTGGCAGAGGTGTAGACATGATGGACAACAGTGGAGCAGGTAAGTCAGTTGTTGTTTGCAGATGACACAGCGCTTATGGCTGATTTTGAGGAAACATTGAGAAGGTTGGTAACGGAATTTGGAAGAGTATGTGATAGGCGTAAGTTATGTGTCAATGTTGGGAAGAGTAAGGTGATGAAGTGTTCACGTGATGGGGTGGGCATGACGTTAGAAATCAGGTTGCATGGACAGGTGCTGAAAGAAGTTGAAAGCTTTAGGTACTTGGGTTGCGATGTGGCTGCAGTTGGTGGAATGGAGTGTGAGGTATTGCACAGAGTGAATCATGGAAGCCAGGTTTTGGGTGCTCTGAGGAGAGTGATGAACAACAAGAGTATGAGTATGGATGTTAAGAGGGGACTGTATGAGAGTGTGAATGTGCCGACTGTGTTGTATGGTGCAGAGACTTGGAGCCTGAACGCAGACTTAAGAAGGAAGTTGAATGTTTTTAAGATGAAGTGTTTGAGGACTATGTTATGAGTGACAAGATTGGATAGACTGAGAAATGAAATTGTGAGGGACAGAACTGTGGTAGTCGTGGAACTGAGCAAGCGTGTTGATAAGAGAGTACTCGGTTGGTTTGGACACATGGAGAGGATGGATGAGGAGCGAATGTTGAAGAGGATCTACAGAGCAGAAGTCAATGGAAAGAGACCAAGAGGAAGGCCGCGATTGACGTGGATGGATGGTGTTATGAGTGCACTGCAGGAAAGAGGTCTAAATATAATGGAAGCTCTTGTTACTGTTACTGTTTACCTGACTTGTTTACCTGACTGCCCATTTTGCACATCTGGTTAGCTGCTCCTCTTGCACTCTTTGCACTACTGTAAAATACTATACATAGCCATAATTATTTAGTTTATTATTAGTACTTCAATACTCCAACTCAATACAACATTTTATTTATATCTGTACATTCAAGGAAACTGTGCGGGTCAGATGTATCGACATTTTGTTCTGTATACACCTGTACTAGAATGACTATAAAGTATATCTGAATCTGAAAATTCTGAGGCATTTCTTTTAAAAAAAAGGATTTTGTGCATTTATTTAATTATTTATTTTAAATCTAAAAAATAAAAAAAAAAGATTTTGAATAAATAAATACAAAAAAAAACTTTTGGTAATTGATATCGTCATCAGCTTCAAAGAGCAGAATTTTATCGTGATGGTAGCCATTTTACTTAAATCTTTCTGATTTGTTTTTGATACATATTTAATCCACATTTTAAATTGACGTTTTGCAGTCAAGGTATTATATCATATATAAATATGTTACATTTCATGTATAAATGTAATGGAATTTTAATTTAATCAGTTACTGTTTTATTGGTATTTTATGGCACAGCTTTGCTGATAGCACAGGGCAACAAATCAAGTTAACAAACGTGACTTGAAACGATAATGGAAATAATCTTTAATTAAATATGAAACTCTAGACAACATTGAAAAAGTTAAAGTTGTTTGCCAGTGAAATTTTTCTATCCAGTCGGGTTGGTTGTGTTAACAGGTTCCCAACCTGTATATTTCAGGTCATTTCAAGGTTTCTTAGATATAATACTTTGTTTAGTCATGCAAAAAAAATGTTTCAAATGTTTACTATTAACAACTTTAAGGCTACATTTGTGAAGAAAAATCCAAGAGAAATGGCAGTTTGGAACGACTTTATTTATTTTGACAGGGACTCCGTAACAGTATACAAAGTCGTCAACGAACAGTGAAAATGTCGTGGTTATATAGCCGGATTGACTCCAAAAGTCCTTGTTTGGTCGTTTCTTCAGTAGACACGTGAGGCAATTTGGCATACAGTTCCAGAATTTTGCAAAACAATTCTCAGAAACCATTCAAAACAAGTTCAGAATGACCAAGCGTCTTCACTGAACTGATACGCCCACCCAACTCTAAACTTTTGGTTTTAATTAAAACATGTTTTGCTTTACTGATTTGAACTTAAGCCCCAACTTCAGGTCGGAGTGACCAGAAACATGATTAATGTGTTTCGTTCATGTTTGTATTCCACAACCTATCTCGGTCTATATTAAAGCCATACTTTTTCTTCCTCAAATGAACAGGTGTACAATATCAGCTATTTTCTTATAGCAGTGGTATTATACTTGCAGGTGTAACGGTTACCATTGTCACAATTCGTGTTTTGGTATTCGAAGCGTGAATCTCTAAATTATCATAAAACACAAAGTACAGCCAAGGTTAATGGGAACACAGTTGTTGATTGATTGGCTTGTGCCATGTACGATGACATCCTGCAAACAGAATATTGTGTTAGCACATTTTGATTAAATCCATAGACTAGAATTGAATGTATATATTTATTTATTGTGTGTGTGTGTGTGTGTGTGTGTGTGTGTGTGTGTGTGTGTGTGTGTGTGTGTGTGTGTGTGTGTGTGTGTGTGTGTGTGTGTGTGTGTGTGTGTGTGTGTGTGTGTGTGTGTGTGTGTGTGTGTGGACAGTACATTTTCAAATGGTCACAAAAATCAATACACGTCAACCACGATCATAAAAAATCTTGACAGAAAAAAGTATTTTCATCTATAAAGTTGAATACACCACTTGAAAATCAAATTTTGACAACAAGAGTACATTAAAGATATCACAAAAATTGTAATGTCATGTATTAAGATTTTCAGTAGTCTTGGTACATCTGACAAGTTGTATTTAACTTTTGCAGTTTTAGTACCCTCTTTTGTTTTCATTACCAGTTTTGTTGTATTTTTTTTAGGATTGTTTGACTAACTGCATCCCAGTTACACTTTTTATATATTCAAATTGAGGGGTGAAACTACTCATGTAAACATAATTTCAAAAAATGTTGTTTTTTCCCCCAGGCGTTCATGATTTGAAATATAGATTTTTCCTACTTTATGATCCACAAATAAGTTTTAGGAAATGACAAAAATGAACTTATTAGTTGTTAAATTACCATATAAGATACATTTTCTGATTTAAAACGTTTTAAGTACCGTAGTTTTTCAAGGTGATTTTTTTTTTGTATTTTATGAGTCAAAAACATTTTGAATTAGAAAAATAATACATAAAAATACTTAAAATAATGCACAAATAGCAGTATATTAGTATGAGAAAAAATACTTTATTTTATTTTTCAATAGTAATAAAATAATTCTATTTTAAGTGTTTTAAATTATTTTATTTTATCATTTTAGAAGAAAACATGTGATAATATACATATAAAATCAAAAGAAAGTGAATTAATTAAACTACAAATCAAATAGTATGAGAAAAAATACTTTATATTGTGTTGCCAGTTTTGAATAGTAATAATATAATTATTTTTGAGGAATTTAATTCATGTTTTTTCCCTTTTTACACAAAAAAAAGAAAAAAATATACACATAGAATGACAATTAAGTTAATTACTGAGAAAACAAGTTTAAAAAAACATGTTAAAATAAGAACAAATATGCATAAAATCATACACATTATCTGTCAGTGGAACAATGAATTATTTTTTTCAGCATACTTTCATTTATCATGGGGTCACACATTGATATTTATATCTATTTTTGCGTCCCTGGAGTATGCACAACTTGTATCTTATCTCTACTCAGTGCATTTTAAGAAAAATGGTTCAAACATTGTTACCATAAAATATTTTCAAAGGCACAGATGAGACGATTTTACTTTGATTTCAAAGTTTAAAAGAAGACTTTGGTCTGTCTACTTTGCAGATACTTTGTCCCCCCCTGTCAACGTTACCATCAAAGCTGTGAAAGCTAACTCTGCTCTGGTGACATGGGACATCCCTGACGGCGACCTTGTCATTGGCTTTGCCATCACACAGCAGGTGATTGACACATCGTTAACACAAACGCAGTTTTAAAAAAAGATCATCATAGAAACAAAATTTGTTTCATCACTGTCGGTTGCCGTTGAGTCCGAAAATTCTGTGTTCCCCAATACTCTAAGATGAATCATTGGCACAAGCAGTCAAGATCTTGTATGACTGCTCCAGAGAAATAATTTATATTTGTGTGATGAGTTCACTGACATCGGCCATTTATCACTCTATCTCCATCAAAATACATAATTTTGCCTTGGTTCATTTTTGCACTGTTTTGCAAATATTCATAAATCAGGGCAAGTCCCTTGGCAGAACCATTGCAACCAAAAATCTTCCTTGTTTCAAGAGAGACTTTACTGCATTCGAGGAACGTGGGAATTCTGACATTACCTACTTCAGACCAGTAACTTTAGCATGTCAAATGTCATAGCCTCCAAGCAAAACACAAATATGCTCCACTATGAACGAACCTGCTAAAAGTCAAATAAAAACAGATATGCACAGTGGGGAAATTAAGCATATAGTTTTTTTTTAACTGAGTTGGGCATTGTTAACACATACTTAAAGGTGGGATGTATAGTTTGGGGGGGGTCCACAAAAACTTAAATATTTTCTCCATTATTCAATTATAAATAAGCAACAAGCCATACAGTGCATCCGGAAAGTATTCACAGCGCTTCACTTTTTCCACATTTTGTTATGTTACAGCCTCATTTCAAATTGTATTAATTTAATTTCTTATCTCAAAATTCTACACAAAATACTCGATTGTGACAGTGTGAAAAAGTTTTTTTTTACTTTTATTGAATTTATCAAAAATAGAAAACTAAGAAATCACATTTACATAAGTATTCACAGCCTTTGCTTAATACTTTGTTGGTCCACCTTTGGCAGCAAATACAGCCTCAAGTATTTTTTAATATGATCCCACAAGTTTAGCACACCTATCTTTAGGCAGTTTTGCCCATTCTTCTTTGCAATAAGTCTCAAGCTCAATCAGGTTGGATGGGAGACGTTTGTGAACAGCCATTTTCAGATCTCTCCAGAGATGTTCGATCGGATTCAAGTCTGGACTCTGGCTGGGCCACTCCAGGACATTCACGGAGTGGTTCTGAAGCCAATCTTTTGAGATCTTGGCTGTGTGCTTTGGGTCGTTGTCCTGCTGAAAAATGAACCTTCGCCCCAGCCTGAGGTAGAGAGCCTCTGGATCAGGTTTTCATCCAGGATATCTCTATATATTGCTGCATTCATTTTTCCTTCTATCCTGACTAGTCTGCCAGTTCCTGCTGCTGAAAAACATCCCCACAGCATGATGCTGCCACCACCATGCTTCACTGTAGGGATGGTATTGGCCTGGTGATGAGCAGTGCCTGGTATTCTGCAAACATGGCACCTGGCATTCACACCAAAGAGTTCAATCTTTGTCTCATCAGACCAGAGAATTTTGGTTCTCATGGTCTGAGAGTCATTCAGGTGCTTTTTGGCAAATTCCAGACGGGCTTCCATGTTCCTTTTACTAAGGAATGGCTTTCGTCTGGCCACTCTACCATACAGGCCTGATTGGTGGGTTGCTGCAGAGATGGTTGTCCTTCTAGAAGGCTCTCCTCTCTCCACAGAGGAACGCTGGAGCTCTGACAGAGTGACCATCGGGTTCTTGGTCACCTCCCTGACTAAGGCCCCTCTTCCCCGATCGCTCAGTTTAGAAGGCCGGCCAGCTCTAGGAAGAGTCCTGGTTGTTCCAAATGTCCTCCTTCAAAGCAGCAGAAATTTTTCTGTATCCTTCCCCAGATTTGTGCCTCAAGACAATCCTGTCTCGCTGGTCTACAGACAATTCTTTTGACTTCATGCTTGGTGTTTGTGCTCTGACATGCACACTAAACTGTGGGACCTTATAGAGACAGGTGTGTGCCTTTCCAAATCATGTCCAATCAACTGAATTTACTGCAGGTGGACTCCAATTAAGCTGTAGAAAGATCTCAAGGATGATCAGTGGAAAAAAGATGCACCTGAGCTCATTTTTGAGCTTCACGGCAAAAGCTGTGAATACTTATGTAAATGTGATTTCTTAGTTTTCTATTTTTAATAAATTTTAAAAAAGTAAACAAAAAAAAACTTTTTCACATTGTCATCATGGAGTATTTTATGTAGAATTTTGAGATAAGAGATTAAATTAATACAATTTGGAATGAGGCTGCAACATAACAAAATGTGGAAAAAGTGAAGCGCTGTGAATACTTTCCGGATGCACTGTATCTTAAAAGCCACTAGACATCTTAGAAGCTTGTGTCAGCCTCTCGTTGAGCCTTCTCCTGCATCTGAACAGAAGAAAGACGTACGCATGCTCAGATTCATCCAGGAAGTCAACACCACCACACGTTCCTGTGCATTATGGGATTTGGAGGAGGACATGGACTATATTGTGCACGTGCAGTCCATCAGCATGTTTGGGACCAGCCCGCAAAGCGAACCCCTGAGCTTCCGAACGCCCAAAGAAACCAACACCCACTCATCTAAAAATAAAGGTAATGTGTGTGTGAAGATACAGTATGTTAGAGACAAGTCAGTCAAGTAAGGTCACAATTTTTAGAGCCCTTAATCACAAAATGTCCCAAAGGGCTGCACAGGCCACAATTGCACTACCCCTTGATCTGAAACCAACATGCGGGTGAGGAACAACTCACACCCTCAACATGAGGTAAATAAAAAACCTTGTGAAGGGGCCTCACAAGGGGTAATCCCCTTTCCAGAATGACCGTGCTGCAATGGATGTTGCATTGGGTAACAATACATAATAAAACATAGGTAATACGTGAAATTCTCCAAAAAGTCCATGAAAAAGGTTTCTAACTTGAAACTAATACAGCTTGAAACTGCAGAATCATTCCATTGCTGTCATGCAGAAGAAGTGAAAAAACGTATTTATGTTTTGAGAAAATAATAGAATAGAATAGAATAGAATAGAATGATCTTTATTGTCATTGATAATTAGTTTCGCAGTGAGCATTGTTTGCAAGCCACACCGGGATAAACAAGATAAACCACGTAATAAAGTCTTAAAAGACAAAATTAGATAAGAGTATCTGAATGAAAGGGAAAGATAGTGCTTGGAGACTAGCCCGGTTGTATGTGCAATTTTCTAGCATTCAGGGCAGGAGTTGGGAACCTAAGGCTTATGAGCCATATATGGCTCTTTTCTGAGTATGTATGGCTTGGAGCTTGATGGATTTAAACTGTAAATATGTTATTCTACTGTTGCATTATCTTCTTTGCATACTGTGTGCCTTTCTTACTTGTGTTTGAAGAAGAAGGAAACAGGATGACACCTTATCTACGGCGAGATAAGGGACCTCTCTGACCGCAGGCTCACCTAGTTTCGTTTACTATAGATAACATGTTACCGTATAAACAGGTCTCAACTGTTTGTTTTGTCACTCCCCCTTCCTTTAGCAGAAGAGACCTTATGTAAATTAGGGCCTTCCGAACACAATAAAAAGGCAAGGAGCATAAGAATATTTCAGAGTGTCCAGAAGTCTACATTATGTAGACTATGGCCATTTCTCCTAGCAAGTAAGTTTAAACTCACGATTCTCTGTGTCTTTTTTGTATATAGGTTTTGTTTACATCTGTTGGGTTAAACCTGACATTTATTTGGTCCTTCGAGAGCCGGATTCCAAGATACCTGACGATCCCAGCGTGTGAGTAAAGATCCAGGCAAGTCTGTGGCCACAGCATTAAGACCCTTTTCGGGACTGGTCCCTTCCTTACAAGTTGGGATCCGAAGGTTGACGGAAAGTCCAAGGAATTGTGAGTAAAACTTTTATTTTAAAAAGGAATGCATGCGACTAAAGTAAAAGGGTATGAGTGTGAAGAATTCAAAACAGAGTTAAGAAAATAAATCCTAACAATCCTAGGCACTATTAGGTAAAAGAGAAACGTGGCCAGTGAGCCTTAAGACACAGTGAAGTCTTAAGTAAGAGGGCAAGGGCTCCTCTCCGTTTCAAAAAGAACTCAAGGGAAGTTCTTTAAGACAGTGAAGTCTTAAGTAAGAGGGAAAGGGTTCCTCTAAGTAAAAGGGCAAGGGTTCCTCTCTGTTTAAAAAGAACTCAAGGGAAGTTCTTTGTTCTTCAAAAAGAGTGAAAGTGAGTGTGAAAGAAAATACTATTACCACTAGGTAATTGTATTCTATACCAAAGCAACAGGGAATAAATGGTGAGCCTTTGTGGATGCATGTATGCAAGAAAATTCCACCTGCAAAGGTTGAAGTGAGTTTTACCACAAAAGGTTATTTATCACCATCCTGTTGAAAGAGAAACTCAGTGTTAGAATACACTAGGTATTAAAAACCACTGAGTCCAAATTTAGACTAAAAATGGGAAAGGGGCAAAGTAAAGTAAAACAGAAGCTTTTAGAAGATCTTTCGTGCAAAGACTGGAAAGTCATTGAAAAGGAAGATGCCTCAGCGATAGAACCCCTATGTTACTGGATAAAACAATATAACTTTAATGGGAAGTTGTCCACAGCAGGCATTAGAGAACTGCAACAAAAAATAAGAAACAAATGCAAACAGAAAAATAATAAGATGAGAAAAGAAGGTTATGAACAGACACAAGTCTGGATAAAAATAGCAGGACAGCGAGAGGAAGGTGAAAGGAGGCCAAGACAGGAGAGAGAGGATGTAGAGGCCACGTAAAAGTAGCATACTCTCCAACTAATGACGCTAACCCTCCCGTGATACTTGCACCCGAATCTGAACGATTGACACAACAGGTGACCCCTCTCCTAGAAAGAATCAGAACTAAATACAGGAAAAGAGCAAATTACACTGAAATAGGGAGATGTAAACAAAAACCAGATGAGCCATTTGATGAATATAGAGTAAGAATGGAAAAGGTGTTTAGGGCACATAGTGGGTTAGAACCTGGTGATGGAGCTGACGAGGGCCCCTATAAACGACAATTAAAAAATGCATTGCACTCAGGCTCCTTACCAGAGATTAGTGGATGGGTAAATCGCCACTATATAAGCATGAATGGAGGAACACTTGCAGAATACATAAATCATGCCCTCCATGCTGAGAAAGTGATCAAAAGTAAGAAAGGGGAAAAGAAGCCATCAACAATTTTCTACCAAGAAGATGAAGGAACCACAGTGTTCTTTCAACAATCTAGAGGTAGAGGCAGAGGTTTTGGATCACGTGCAAGCAATAAACCTAGAACCTGTTGGTCTTGTGGGAAGGAAGGGCATATTGCTATAAATTGCAGAAGCAACCCTTCCCCACAAGACCATCAGAGTGCATGACTAGGCCCGGAACCAGGACCAAAGCCTGAAATGAAATTTGAGATACAGATAAAGCTAAAGGATAAAAATGAGGAAGAGGAAGAATATCTTTTCAAAACTCGCCATGAGAAATTTGAAGAAGAGGTTTTAAACTTAGAAAACATACTGTATAAAGAAAAAAAAAGAAACCTAAATCACCAAATTTTGTTAAATTTATTAGAAGTTTGCCCTGTGTATGTCTTATGTTGTGTGTTTGTCTGTCTTACTCGTCAAAAAGAAAGCTAAACGCTAAAAAAAGGTACGTTTTCAAAAGAGCTGAGATTGTTTAAAGAGTGATATTTAAGAAGAATTGATAGAACAGATTAAAGGAGTTGGAAAAAGTAAATTTTTTGAGGAATAGGTGTTCACCATAAGGGTGTTATAACACAGGCACCAGGGGCCACAGAGGGTTCTGGAGATTTTTTTCTTGCGGTCCGAATTTTTTAGTTGAAAATCGATAAATTAAAAACTGAGAAATTTAGGGAAAAAAATGAGTGAGTTATTTTAGATGCGTTAATTCAAGATAATGACAAAATAACACAGAAAAAGATAAAATATTCCTGTTTTCAGTTAAAAAAAAAAATTTGGTAAAATAAGGACTGGGAAGACTAGGAAAAATCTAATTGAGTGAATTGGAATAAATTAATTTGAGATAAAGGCATTTTTATACAAAAAGTATTGAAAAAGCGTTAATAAATAATTTATTTTCAATGAATATGGAGGAAAAATGTATTGAGTGGAATACAAATGAGTAATATAACTTGTTGCACATCAATATATGCGATTTTCACATTAAATAAGTGAAGCTAAAATAGTAGATTTAATTGGTTTGAAGGAAAAAATTAAAATTAAGTGAGATGATTATACGTCATTTTCGCATTAAACTGGTGAGCTAAAAAGCTATTGTGAGAGGGCGTGTAAGGAAGGAATGTTATGTTAAGAATGGATTGTTGGCAGAACAGGTAGGGAAGTTACAAATACAAAAAAGAAAGCGAAACATAAAGGGGAAAGTTAATTAAATATCAAAAAAGATAATTGGTTGAAAATTAAGTGAGACTAACCGTAATACCATAGATTGGGATAAATAACTTTACTTTTTCAACATTGAATTGTGTTAAGTCTAGATGACTAAAAGCAAATGCGTGAGAGTGAAGCACATTATAGAGTGCTTTTGGAGGTCTTTGTTGACTTGAAAAGCGCTGTATAAATGCAGACCATTTACCATTTATAACATTACTTTTATAGAAAAGCTACAAATATAAAAGAAAATTATTTCAAGGGGATGAATATCTAATTAAATGCTAATAAGTATTGACATAATATGTTGTTTTGCTTTAGAAGAAGAAGAAAGAAATACCACAATATTTATACACAAATAATATTACAGAGGAGAAAATGTACGGTATTGGGTAGCAACAGGCGTTAACACATGGTTCAGCGATTCTACTGGACTATCCAGGAAGTCATTATTCTGGACTATAATAGTAAACTCAGGAGTACATCTGAAAAAAAAAGAAGGAATGACACATTTACTTTACTAAGGAACAGCAGGAGCTATTAAAACAAATTCCTAATAAACTATGGTCCCAGGGACCCACAGATGTAGGACTAGTAAAAGGAGCACAACCTATAATAATAAGACCCAAAACAGAACATCGGCCCAGAATAAAACAATATCCTTTAAAACCAGATGCAATGGAAGGAATAGAACCAGTAAAAGAAGATCTAAAGAAGGCGGGAGTACTAATAGAATGTGCTGAGTCGCCCGTAAACACACCGATATTTCCTGTAAAGAAGGCACCCCCATCTTCAGGGTGGAGAATGGTTCAGGATTTGATAGCGGTAAATAACGCAGTGATCCAGAGGTCCCCGTGTGTGGCAGATCCACACACGCTATTGAACTCTCTGAACCCAAAGGCCAAGTATTTCACAGTGGTAGATATAAGCAACACATTCTTCTCAGTACCAGTGCATAAAGACAGTCAATTCTGGTTTGCATTTACGTTTAAAGGGAAAAGATATACCTACACCAGATTACCTCAAGGGTATTGTGAAAGTCCAAGAATTTACTCTCAAGTAAGTTTCGAGCCTCTAAATAAGAGCCAACTACTAACTTATGTAGATGACATATTAGTAGAATCAGGAAAAGAAAAAGAATATTGCAACCTAAAGAGCAGGAAATCTGAGTCATTTCAAATAATCAAAATTTTGAAATGAGTTTGAAAATAACGACGTATTAACACAGAAAAAGAAATAGTAAGATTGGAAATTAAATTTTCTGTTTTAATCTCTAAATGAAATGTGCTTTGTTTTCAAAAGGAAAAAAAAAGGACACACAAGTATTAATTCAGATAAGGTCATGTTTATTTGTATAGCTCTTAATCTCTAAGGATATTAAGGGGCTGCAAAGAGAAAAGACTATTGCAAACCGAAGATTATGATAATAATATAATATAATACAATGCGAGTTAATAAGGCAATTTATTAGTGACAAGTATATGTTGTTTTATATTGAATCAATGAGAAAAGATAGTTGATTATGATTGAAGAGAGAGGAAATGACAATTAAAAAAGATTTGACGTTGAGTTCCATTTGGCATTTTTGAGATTTTTGATGTTTAGGCAGTGTGATGGTTTGGAATTTTGATGAGTTTAGCCCCAAGGACAAGATCCCCTAGGAGGACAACTGATAAAAAGTCCTTCAAGAGAAGGTGAAATAAGCCACGCTTAATTTTTAAGTATAAGCATGTTACAATTAACAAATGATTAATAAATACGTAACAAATGCTGACTTATAGTTAAAAAGAAACAATTTCTATGGAAGGAGTGTTTTCAGAAGATAACGAGAAACTGATTGAGCTTGAGTAGGTAGGATCATAGGAATTTAAAAATAGCAGATTAATAATCTTGAGACAGATCATGAGAATTTAAAAATATATCTGCATGGATAAAAAATAATGTTTACATGGTCATTTAACTTAAGGAAAAAAGGAAACAAAACGTGAACAAAAGAAAAAGAGGCTAAAATAACAGAGAAAGTATTGTTTCGTAGGAAAGAAAGATGAAACAGGAAAAAGGAGGACAGGCTATGCTGTAGTAACACGTGATAAAGTATTAAAGGCAGAAGCATTAACTCAACATTGTTCAGCTCAAGCTGCAGAATTAGTGATCCTAACAGAAGCCTGCAAACTTATGAAAGATAAGATAGCAACAATATACACAGATAGCCAGTATGCCTATGCAACAACTCACAAGTTTGCACAACACTGGAAAAATAGAGGTATGATAACATCAACAGGAAAACCAGTGACACATGCAAAACTGCTAACAGAACTATTACAAGCAGTGCAGCTGCCAAAACAGTTAGCTATATGTAAATGTGTGGCCCACACACCAGAAACAAACCCAGTTTCAAAGGGCAATCCATTTGCAGATAAAATAGCAAAACAAGCTGCACAACGAGAAATAACAGTTCTAAGTCTAACAGAAAATGCCTTAAAAAACATAATACTACAAGAAATGCAACAACAATCGCCTAAACCAGAGCAAGAACTCTGGAAAAGAAAAGGAGCACACCTAAAAGATGGAATTTATAAATGACCAGAAGATAAACCAATCTTACCAAAAAATCTATACCAATGGGCAGCAATATTGAGCCATGGGAAAACACATGTCTCAACAGGAGGGATGGTAGGATTGATAAACCAGATATTGATAACCTATGGTTTTAACTCCTATTAAAAAAAAATAAAAATAAAATAAAAGATTGTGGAACATGTTTGATATGTGCAAAGCACAATGCTCAGGGTAATCTAAGACCAAAGAGAGGACAGTTTCCAAAGATAGAGAACTGTAATTAATCACCTTTTATGGACTTTATAGAACTTAACAATAGTGAAGGGAAAAAGTTATGTTTAATGATAATAGGTTCATTCTCAAAATGGATAGAGCTTTTTCCTACAAAACACCCAGATGCGCTAACACTAGCTAAAGCATTATGCCAAGACATAATTCCACGTTATGGGATTCCAGAAAAGATCTATAGTGACAATGGTTCACATTTTGTAAATCAAATAATAACTAAAATAGGCCAAGCATTTCATATAGACCTAAAACATCACTGTGCTTATCACCCACAAAGTGCAGGGTTGGTGGAAAGGATGAATGGAACTATAAAAAACAGACTTAGGAAGTGTATGGAAGAAACCAAAAGACCATGGACTAAATGTCTAGAATTAGTAAAACTGCATATTAACATCACCAGTACAAATGGGCTAACACCATATGAAGTATTATTTGGTAGACCTTACAGATTACCATTCTTTAAAAATATGTGGGAAACTGATGACGAAAGTACTCTGGCTGATTACATGAGAAAAATGTTGCAGCACCAGAAGCAACTGGCAGATTGCAGTAATAACGATGATACACTTTCCATGTCTCCACAGGAAAGCCAGTTAGTTGAACCAGGAGATTGGGTCCTGGTAAAAAGCATAAAGAAGAAACACTGGCATTCACCTAAGTGGGAAGGGCCCTACCAGGTGTTGTTAACCACAGGCACACCAGTAAAGATTGCAGAACGAAACACATGGGTTCATTTGACACATTGTAAGAAAGTGATTAAATATGACTAAAATAACTATTTCTATCTTAGCATACACCGTAACCGTCCTAATTTGCGTCATTGTGATAGCATTGTGGTACCTATTGTAGAGCTGTAGTTCCTCAACAAAACTTTCAGAGGAAGTCTGGCTACAAAGGGGGCTGTAATTATAGTTTGCAGTCGTCTCAAACCAGTGAAGATTGTCCACAACTCTGGAAGTATTAGGAGGAATTGCAGATCTACGGGTAGAAGGCTCACTCCAACGCATAAGAAAATCGTGGCGGTATGTGGACCGATAGGAGCAATAGTAGTAATGTTGTTGTTACTAGGAGAAAAAGACCTCGACATGCAAAGAAGAAGGATAGGATGGACCAATAACGTGCAAAATGGACAAATAAAGAACCCGTGCAATACCACTGATGGAGACCAACACACGACAAAAGAACTGTACTTCTGTTACCAAAGCAATAGCATTCAGGCTGTGTTCACTTTTGACCGGAGCTTACTGATTTAATGTCCAAAGCAAATAGTGTACTTCCCCACACCTGGAAAAACAGAAAGAAGAGATCATCATCAGGATGGAGTGAAAATGACCCTACTTACATAGACAGTATAGGGATTCCAAGAGGTGTTCCTGATGAATACAAATGAGCAGATCAAGTAGCAGCTGGTTTTGAATCAATCCTATGTTGGTGGTGCACTATGAACAAAAATGTAGACAGAGTCAACTACATCCACTATAACGTGCAGAGACTGGGCAACCATACAGAAAAAGGATTCTCCGCCATCCACGAGCAGTTGTCAGCTACCTCCCTTATGGCTTTCCAAAATAGAATTGCTGTTGACATGCTGTTAGCAGAAAAAGGAGGAGTCTGTGCCATATTTGGTGATAAGTGCTGCACGTTCATTCCTAATAATACAGCAGCTGACGGGAGTCTCACCAAAGCTTTGGAAGGACTCAGGTCCCTTAACAGCAAAATGAAAGACCATTCTGGAGTTGACACATCAATGTGGGACAGGTTTGGAGACATGTTTGGTAGATACAAAAGACTGGTGTTGTCTATTCTCATGTCGATGGCTGTATTTACAGCTATCCTCACCTTATGTGGATGTTGTTGTATCCCTTGCATTAGTTTTATGCACCAGAATGATTACCACTGCTATACAGCCTGTTAAAACAGAGGTATCAGAAATGTATGCACTTCTCACCCCAAAGGGTGAAGCTCAGAAAGACAGTGATGACGATGATGCTTCCTTACATTTTCCAGATCTTTTTTCAGAAGTTTTTGACTACGGTGAATCAGACGACAAAGTTTAACCTCTAAGTGTAACATGAGTACTATAACATGATTCTGTAACTGAAAATCGAGAGAAGAAGTTATTGGATGACAAAGAGAACTAGTGCAAAGTGAATAAACAGGAGGGAAATGATGGATTTAAACTGTAAATATGTTATTCTACTGTTGCATTATCTTCTTTGCATACTGTGTGCCTTTCTTACTTGTGTTTGAAGAAGGAGGAAACAGGATGACACCTTATCTACGGCGAGATAAGGGACCTCTCTGACCGCAGGCTCACCTAGTTTCGTTTACTATAGATAACATTTTACCGTATAAACAGGTCTCAACTGTTTGTTTTGTCACTCCCCCTTCCTTTAGCAGAAGAGACCTTATGTAAATTAGGGCCTTCCGAACACAATAAAAAGGCAAGGAGCATAAGAATATTTCAGAGTGTCCAGAAGTCTACATTATGTAGACTATGGCCATTTCTCCTAGCAAGTAAGTTTAAACTCACGATTCTCTGTGTCTTTTTTGTATATAGGTTTTGTTTACATCTGTTGGGTTAAACCTGACAAGCTGTATGTCATAAATGTGATGCCGGGAAGATAGGACTTTCTCTAAAGGTTTGGTCTAGAGCAGGGATGTCAAACTCATTTTAACTCGGGGGGCCACACGATAGAACAAACCTTCTGTTGTTCTTGTTGTAGTAGATTAAAGAGAAAGAAAAAGAGAGATAAATAAATAGGAGAAAGAAGGAGGGAAAAGAAGAGAGAGGGCGGGACGAATAAAGAGAGAGAGGGAGAGAGTGTGAGAAACAAAAGAGATAAAAAAAGAAGTCGTGAGAGAGGGGGAAAGAAATGAAGAGGAAGAAAGAAATCCAAAGAGAGAAAAGACAGAAGGAGAGAAAAGAGAAAAGAAAGCCCTGAGGGTAGGAAGAGAGAAAGAGAAAAGAGAGAAAATGAAAAAATGAAGTTAGAGCAAAAGAAGTTAAAAAGACAGAGAGCAACAAAGGAAGAGAAAAGGAGAGACACAGAGAGTGAAAGAGACAGAGAGTGGGAGAAAAGGTGTGGAAGAGAGAGAAACAGACAGACGGAGAGATAGAAATAAATACAAGTACAGTGTCTTTGTGAGAGGCACTTGGCTCAAGTTGACATATTTCAACCTGCTGTCTCGCGGGCCGGATTCAATCCTTTGGCGGGCCTGATCTGGCCCGCGGGCCGACTGTTTGACTCCTGTGGTCTAGAGTGTGTGTGTGTGTGTATATATATATATATATATATATATATATTATATATATAAATATTGTATAATGTACATAATGAATGAATGAATGAATGAAAACTTTATTCGAACATCAAAATATAAAACAGAACAAAAACAATAACTCAACAACAAATAATGTTACATAATATGTTCGAAAAGGGGTAGTCAGAAGCAAATGCTTATATTCCCTACCCTTTCATCTTCCCCACCAATTACACCAATGATATAACAACAATTGTAATTATATTAATAATTATATTAATAATAACAGTTATGATACAAGAATAACAACAATAACACAGAGTTAACTAGACGCACTATTCCCAATCTCCCGCACCACTCACACCCCACCCTCCTCATCTCTTTATTCCGCCAGGAATGTTTCTTTGTATCTAAACCTGAACAAGTGAATAGTTGGACACCGTTTGATCCCGTCTTGCAAACCGTTCCAAGCTTGACTCCACACACAGACACACACATACTTTTCCTGGTGGTTCTCACCTTTGGGATTATGATTTCACTACAGCCCATTAAATTGTAATTTTCCTCTTTCCGAAATGAATAATTTATGGTTGTTTTCTGGCACTATGTTTTTGTTGACCTTATAAAACATTTGTGCCGTGAAAAACTTTACTAAATCATCATGATCATTTGGACTGCAGGAATAAAATATTAGTATGATCTCGATATCCCACCCTGTGTATGGTTCTAATTGCTCATTTTTGGAGGATGAAAAGGGCCTGTAGTGAACTTTTGTAATTATTGCCTCAGACTTCTGCACAACATGTTAAGTATGGCAGAACTAGAGAACAATATAATAAATACAATGCATTATAGTTTAAAATGAATTTGGCTTTATTAATTATTGAAATGCTTTTAGATACTTTAGTTTGTATGTGTGTGATGTGTGTTTTCCAGCTTAATTTATTGTCTATTATGACCCCTAAAAACTAAATTTCTGCTACAGCGTCTATTGCAGCACCGTCCATTTTTACTTCTAAATCTTGATTTGCCTTACGATTTCCAAAGAATATTACTTTGGTTTTATTTAAATTTAAAGATCATTTATTCATATCCATCCATTCTTTTAGGTTAATTAATTCACGAATAATGCAGGTTACCAAATCAATATAGTTATCATTTGAATAGAAAATGTTAGTTTGGACCCAGGATAGAGCCCTGTGGTACTCCACAACAGATGTCCAAGTATTCAGATGATATCTCTCCCATTTTTAGATATTGCTTCCTCCCCGTCATATAACGTTGAATCCATTGCAAACCACACCCCTGATGCCATAGTTTTCCAGTTTTTTAATAACATATTATGATTAATGGTATCAAATGCTTTTTTTTAAGTCAATAAATACCCCTACTGCGTATCTCTTTTTTTCAATGCTATGGGTGATTTCTTCTGCTGCATCAATAATAGCCATTGTTGCTGATCTGTTTGCTCTAAAACCATATTACCTTCATTAATCAATTTATGTTTATCTACAAATTGTTCTAGTCTATTATTGTAAAGTTTCTCTAATATTTTAGAGAACTGAGGAAGCAGAGATACCGGTCTATAGTTTGTAAAAATGAGCTTGTTTCCATTTTTGTATACTGGTATGCCTATTTTTCTATTTTCATTTGATTTGGAAATTTGCCTGTTAGAAATGATAGATTACATATGTAGGTCAATGGTTTCACAATGCTATTTATAATTTGCTTAACTATTTACCAAAAACAATCCATTGACGTTTTGTTTTTACAGTCGTTAACCACGTCTAAAGGCTTGGTCACACAGCCTTCCACGGGCGTATCGAGGCTGAATCACGGCCAGAAATTTCTGCCCGTGAAGCAGACGCTGTTGGACGCTTTGAGATCGCGATACAGACGAGATACAGCAGTGCTTTACACGCGGTAAGAAATTCACACGCGGTTGGCCGCGCGAAAAAGTTTTGCGCTGCTCAAAACTTTAGACCACGGGTAACTGCGGGCGGCACACCTGGTACACACGAGTTAAAGACGCGGTACGAACGTGCTAGGACGTGCTACGGCCGCGGCCAAGACGTGGTTACACGCGGGTAGGACGCGAAATTTTGGCGGGTAATCGCGGGTGGAGCACGGTCATAGCATGTTTGTTCTGCGCCTGTATCGTGGTGTTATCACGTGCATTAGCGTGTGTACCGCGTGTAAGCACGGTCAAACGCGATGCAGCCGCGGTTACCCGCGATAAGGACGCGGAGCAGTCGCCGGCGTCTGTTTCGCGGGCATACCACGGGTAAACAGCCGGTTTACCCAATTTTGCACATTTTCCACCGCGTCTGCTTCACGGGCAGAAACTTCTGGCCGTGATTCAGCTGCGATACGCCCGTGAAAGGCTGTGTGACCATGCCTTAAGATCTCTGATTCCGTAACCTCAGATAAAAACATGGTCTTGGAGTTCATTTTTATCAGTGACTCAAATTGCTTACTACTGCACTCTGGAATATTTACATATTTACAAAATAACTATTGAAACTCTCCACAACTTGATTTGGATTATAATTTTTACTGTTCTTATTAATAAAATATTTTGGATATGCATTACTTACATTCTTTCCTTTTATTATACTATTTAATATATCCCAAATACCTTTAATATTACTTTTGTTATTAGTTGTGATTGCTTCAGCAAGGCACGACTACATTGCCAAGTGCTGTGCGAAGCAAGCACAACTAATATAATCCCCCGTTTTATTATTATATCTATCTTCTGACACAAAAATTTGACGGGTGACTCCTCCCAGAGCTTTTGGAGTACCCCATCGATTCATATACCAAAAATTCTGGCCCAATCAGGACTCTTGTGAGACAATATGGATAAGCCATACGAGTCCAATAAAAAAAGACTCCATCCGGACTCAAATGGATTTGAGAATCTCCCATCCGGAATACATGGGCCTATACAAATCAATGGGTAGCCATGAAAACCAGGGCTTTCCTGAGGGTGGTCATAGTAATCAAGGACAGTCCAGGGTGGCTTGAGGGCACCCGACCCACATTACCTTTAACCATGGGTAAATGGTGAATTCCAAAGAGTGGATGCTAGCAAGAGGATGCTAACAGCTATGTGCGCCGCTAGCAAAATATTAGCGCAAGCTAGCTGTAAACACTGACGGTGATTAGTTGGAATAGCCAGCCCAAGTATTAGCAAAGAGAGGTTGATGCTATGCCTACTCATGCTAGCGATAAAAACTGTTGGTGACGAGTTGGCCTGGCACAGCCAGCCCAAGTATAAGCGCAAGCTAGCTGTAAATACTGTCGGATATGCTAATTCATACTTAAAATTTATGGTAATGGCTATATTCTAACAACTTCATAGTTCCAAATTATGCTAATGACCTAATGTTAATGAGTTATGCTAATGGATACATGCTAAAAAGTAATGCTAACGGCTAAATGCTAACTTCTTCATGCTAAAACAATTTGGTAATGGCACCATTTTAACGATTTCATACCTACAAATTATGCTAATGGCCTCATGTTGATGAGTTATGCCAACAGATACATCCTAGAAGTGATGCTGACGGCTAAATGTTAAATTTTTCATGCTTAAAAATTTTGGTAATGGCAATATTTTAACGACTTCATTTTACAAATTATGCTAACGGGTACATGTTGATGAGTTATACTAATGGTTACATGCTAAAAAGTGATGCTAACGGCTAAATGCTAAAACCTTCATGCTAAAAAATTTGGTAATGGCAATTTTTTTAACGACTTCATATTTACAACTAAATGCTAACTTCTTCATGCTGAAAAATTATTCTAATGCTAAAATGCTAACGACTCAGCAAATTGAATGGGCTCAATGCATTCCGGGTGGGCCAATTCAAATAGAATGATTCATTCCTTTAGCGCATGTACATTAAATGTTTGTGTAATAACAGTGTTATTTCTATGTCATTATCATGAAAGTGATTTTTAGACCTCCACAAGGCATATCCTTGTTGGTGACGATTATGGGCCCATCTTAAATGAACTTGCCAGTACCGGGGGAGGGGGGGAGTCCCCCCACAGAACCAAGTAAAAAAATTACAAATACATCTCTCTGAGTTAAAAACTTTATGCTAACTCATAATGCTAACTTAACTACCGGTTCTCTACCAACATCTGCCAGATCAATCACAACTCTTACAATTGCCGCGGGAATTGTCTAGATAGTTGTGATTGCTTCAGCAAGGCACGACTACATTGCCAAGTGCTGTAAGCACAGGGCAATGTAGTTGTGCAAAGCAAGCACAACTAATATAATCTCCCGAGATTATTATTATTATTAGTTGTGATTGCTGCAGCAAGGCACAACTACATTGCCAAGTGCTGTAAGCAAAGCAGGCACAACTATCATAATCCCCCGAGATCTTTTTATTATTTCTATCTTCTTCCGAATTTTGACGGGCCTCTCCTCCCAGAGCTTTTGGAGTAGCCCAACGATTCATATACCAAAAATTACGGCCGAATCAGGACTATCCTGCGACAATACAGACTTTCGATACAAAAAAAGTCCCCATCCGGAATAATGGGTTTTGAGAATCTCCCATTCGGAATACATGGGCCCATTCATTTCTATGTGGAGTCATGGAAACGAGGGCTTTTTCAGAGGTTAGTAGGGACTAAGCAGGGACTGTCCAGGGTGGCCTGAGGGGGCCCGACCCACATTACTTTTAACCATGAGTAAATGGTGAATTCCAAAGAGTGGATGCTAGCGAGAGGATGTTAACAGCTATGTGCGCCGCTAGCAAAATGTTGGGCTGGCGTAGCCCAAGTATTAGCGATGAGAAGTTGAAGCTATGCGTACTCATGCTAGCTCAAGAAACTATTGGTGACGAGTTGGGCTGGCGCAGCTGTGAACACTGTCCGCAATGGGTTGGGCTGGCGCAGCCAGCCCTAGTATTAGCGCAAGCTAGCTGTAAACACTGTGGGCAATGCTAACTTCTTCATGCCCAAAAATTTTGGGAACGGCTATATTGTAACAACTTCATATTTACAAATTATGCTAATGGATCATGTCAATGAGTTATGCTAATGGAATTATACTAAAAAGTGAAGCTAACGGCTAAATGCTTACTTCTTTTTGCTAAAAATTTTTAGTAATGGAAATATTTTAACGACTTCATATTTACAATTTATGATAATGGGTACATGTTGATGAGTTATCCTAACGGATACATGCTGAAAAGTGATGCCATCAGCTAAATGCTAACTCCTTCATGTTAAATTTTTTTGGTAATGGCTATATTTTAACGACTTCATATTTACAAATTATGCTAATGGATTCATGTTGATGAGTTTTGCAAATGGGTACATGCTAAAAAGTGATGCTAACGGCTAAATGCTAACTTTTTCATGTTAAAAAATTTTTGGTAATGGCAATATTGTTACGACTTCATATTTACAAATTATGCTAATGAGCTCATGTTGATGAGTTATGCTAATGGATATATGTTAAAAAGTGATGCTAACGGCTAAATGCTAACTTCTTAATGCTAAAAAAATTCTGAAATGGCAATATTATAACGACTTCATATTTACGAATTATGCTAATGGCCTCATGTTAATGAGTTATGCTAATGGGTGGATGCTAAAAAGTGATGCTAATGGCTAAATGCTAACTTCCTCATGCTAAAAAATTTTGGTAATGACAATATTTTAACGACTTTATATTTACAAGTTATGCTAATGGGTACATGTTGATGAGTTATGCTAAGAACCAACTTAAAAATTACAAATACATCTCTCTGAGTTAAAAACGTTATGCTAACTCATAATGCTAACAACTCAACGCTACCGGTTCTCTACCAACATCTGCCTGATCAATCACAACTCATACAATTGCCGCGGGAATTGTCTAGTTATATCTATCTTCTTCCGCCAAAATTCCGTGGGGAACTCCTCCCAGAGCTTTTGGAGTAGCCCAACGATCCATATACCAAAAATTCCGGCCCGATCAGGACTCTTGTGCGACAATATGGATAAGCGATACAAGTCTCCGTAGACCAAAAAAATTCCCCATCCGGAATTATGGGTTTTGAGAATCGCCCATCAGGAATACATGGGCCCATACAAATCAATAGGTAGCCATGGCAACCAGGGCTTTCCTGAGGGTAGTCATAGTAATCAGGGACTGTCCAGGGTGGCTTGAGGGGGCCCAACATACAATACCTTCAACCATGGGTAAATGGTGAATTCCAAAGAGTGTATGCTAGCGAGAGGATGCTAACAGCTACGTGCGCCGCTAGCAAATTGTTGGGCTGGCATAGCCAGCCCAAGTATTAGCGCAAGCTAGCTGTAAACACTGTCGGCAATGCTAACGTCTTCATAGTAAAAAACTTTGGTAATGGCAATATTTTAACGACTTCATATTTACAAATTATGCTGATGGCCTCATGTTAATGAGTTATGCTAATGGATGGATGCTAAAAAGTGATGCTAACGGCTAAATGCTAACTTCTTCATGCTAAAAAAATTTGGTAATGGAAATACTTTATATTTACAAATTATGCTAATGGCCTCATGTTGATGAGTTTTGCTAATGGATACATATTAAAAAGTGATGCTAACGGCTAAATGCTAACTGCTTCAAGCTAAAAATGTATGCTAATGGCCACATGCTAAGAAATCAGCAAAATGAATGGGCTCAATGGATTCCGGATGGGCCAACTCAAATCTAACAGCCCATTCTATTTGAACATGTGTATTTTAAAAGTTTTGGACCTCCACAAGGCATATCCTTGTAGTTAACGATTATGGGCCCATCCGAAATGAACTTGCCAGTACCGGGGGGGTCGTAGTTCCCCACAGAACCAAGTAAAAAATGACCGAAACATCTCTCTGAGTTAGAAACTTTATGCTAACTCATAATGCTAACAACACAGCGCTAACGGTTCTCTACCAACATCTGCCAGATCAATTACAACTCTTACAATTGCCGCGGGAATTGTCTAGTTATATCTATCTTCCGACAAAAAAGTTTGTCGGGTAACTCCTCCCAGAAATTTTGGAGTAGCCCAACGATTCATGTACCAAAATTTCCGGCCCGACCGGGACTCTTGTGATATGTTTATTTTATAGCAATACGAGACCAAAAAAAGTCCCCATCCGGACTAATGTATTTTGAGAATCTCCCATTCGGAATAGATTGGCCCATTCAATTCAATGGGTAGCCATGGAAACAAGGGCTTTACCAGAGGTAGTCATAGTAATCAGGGAATGTCCAGGGTGGCTTGAGGGGGCCCGACCCACATTACCTTTAACAATGGGTAAATCATGAATTCCAAAGAGTGGATGCTAGCGAGAGGATGCTAACAGCTATATGCGCCGCTAGCAAAGTATTAGCGCAAGCTAGCTGTAAACACTGTTGGTGACTAGTTGGGCTGGCATGGCCAGCCCAAGTATTCGCGCAAGCAAGCTGTAACACTGTCGGCAATGCTAACTTCGTCATAGTAAAAAATTTTGGTAATGGCTATATTTTAACGACTTCATATTTACAAATTATGCTAATGGCCTCATGTTAATGAGTTATGCTATAACAGATATATTCTAAAAAGTGATGCTAACAGCTTAATGCTAACTTCTTCATGCTAAATTTTTTTGGTAATGGCTATATTTTAACAACTTCATATTTACAAACTATGCTAATGGGAACATGTCGATGAGTTATGGTAATGGGTACATGCTACAAAGTGATGCTAACGGCTAAATGCTAACTTCTTCATGCTAAAAAATTTTGGTAATCGCTATAATTTAACGAATTAATATTTACAAATTATGCTAATGGACTCTTGTTGATGAGTTATGCTAATGAGTACATGCTAAAAAGTGATGCTAACGGCTAAATTCTAACTTCTTCATGCTAAAAAAATTTGGTAATGGCAATATTTTAAAGACTTCATATTTAAAAATTATGCTAATGGCCTCATTTTGATGAGTTATGCTAATGGATACAAGTTAAAAAGTGATGCTAACGGCTAAATGCTAACTTCTTCATGCTGAATTTTTTTTCTAATGCTAACATGCTAACCACTCAGCAAACTGAATGGGCTCAATGCATTCCGGATGGGCCAATTCAAATAGAATGGCTCATTCCTTTTGAACATGTACATTTTAAAATTCTTAATGTGTAATAACAGTGTTATTACTATGTTACTACAATGAATGTGTTTTTTTAGACCTCCACAAGGCATATCGTTGTTGCTAACGGTTGTGGGCCCATCTCAAATGAACTTTTCAGTACCGGGGGGGGGGGGTCCCCCCACAGGACCAAGTAAAAAATGACAGAAACATCCTTCTGAGTTAAAAACTTTATGCTAACTCATTATGCTAACAAACGGGGTTATATATATTTATATATGCCAGGATCATCTTCCAGATCAATCACAACTTTTACAATTGCAGCAGGAATTGTCTAGTTAGTTGTGATTCCATCCGGAATAATGGGTTTGGAGAATCTCCCATCCAGACTACATTGGCCCATACAAATCAATGGGTAGCCATGGGCTTTTCCTGAGGGGGATTATAATGCATTTCTCGAAAAGTACTTTTGCTTTTTCTGGAGTGCCTTTTAACTTTATGTATACTCTACAGTTTGAAGTCCAAGTTCCTTGTATCTTGTTTGGTTTCATTGAAAAATCGAGCTTGTCTTACAATGTCAGAGTTTATTTAAATAAACATTTATCCCTTTTAGTTTTTTTCTTTGCCTAAGGATTTCATGTTTTCGTTTCCTGTTGACAAACCTCACTATTGTAGCTTTAGGATGGTTCTCACCTCTTGATAATGGATGGCATGCTTCTATGTCCTCAGCATTGATAGATATCCCTTTTTGACTCATAAAAGCAATGATCTGTTGCTCAGCAGAATCTTGATCAGCTCCTTTGCAATACTTTTATTTGCCACAGCCTTGGCATAGGTCCGAGGTTTGGTGTCCAGACCGGTGATAATAATGTCATTTATCCTGGTGTACTGTTCAAGTTCTGCTACACGTCCTTCTAGCGCATTAATCCTCCTGTCTTTCTCCATGTTTTCTTTTTTAGATCTTTGATTTCAGCCTATAAACTCATAATTGTATTTTGTTGTTTGGTGACTACAGTATATCCATTTTGTCCATCATAAAGCCGAGTGACTTTTTGATTTCCTCAAGTTTCTTGTCCCTGCTCGGCATCTTGAAAATGTCACGCTACTTTTACGGCACCGTCCGCTGATTGTCTCACCCGAGCACCCTCTGACTCTCCGGTTGTTATTTCACCGGACTAGTATCCCCGGTATTTGGCCGCTTTGCAAAGCAGCGCCGCCATGTTTGCCTCCTTACCGAGATGCAAATTCAGTCTCAGTGGCCAACTAGCCAGTCCTTTCCTTCGCCACGTGTCTTTCCTCGTCGCTCTCTCCCGTTTCTCTGCCACTTCTCGAAGGCAAAACCCTCTTAGCCGGAAGAGGGGGGGCAGCGAACATAGTAGACACGTCTCCCCCCAAACAGTGCCAACAATGGCCGAACTCGGAAAGCAGGACGAATCGGCCTCCTTCCTGCACTGGTTTTTGGAAGAAGTCCATATATAATATATAATTATTATTTTATTTTTTTATATCGGGGGTGGCGAACACGCCGCTCTTGAGCCGCATGCGGCTCTTGGCCAATAAGAATGCGGCTCTTTTCCTCATCATATTTTCTATACACTGTGGCTTTTTGACTCGTTTCATGTTTAGTTTTTCCCCCTCTTAAAACACACTTGAATCCATTGGAGTTAATAACAAATAATAAATAATATTTTGAAATTAATTTGGCAGATTTGTTGTTTTTATGCTGCTCCGGACACAACTGACTGCCAATGATCTGCGTAGATTACGTCTATATATATATATATATATATATATATATATATATATATATATATATATATATATATATATATATACTGGACTGTCTCAGAAAATTTGAAGATTGTGAGTTCTTTATTTTCTGTAATGCAATTAAAAAAACAAAAATGTCATACATTCTGGATTCATTACACATCAACTGAACTATTTCAAGCCTTTTATGATTTGAATATTGCTGATTTTGGCTTACAGCTGAAAAAACTCAAAAATCCTATCTCAAAATATTAGAATACTTCCTCAGACCAAGTAAATAAAATAATTTTATAACAGCAAAACTAAATCAAACATTTGAAAATGTCCATTGATGCACTCAGTACTTGGTTGGGAATCCTTTTGCACGGATTACTGCATCAATCCGGCGTGGCATGGAGGCAATCAGCCTGTGGCATTGCTGAGGTGTTATTGATGCCCAGGATGCTTCGATAGCGGCCTTCAGCTCATTTGCATTTGTAGGTCTGGTGTCTTTCATCTTCTTCTTAACTATACCCCACACATTCTCGATGGGGTTCAGGTCAGGGGAATTAGCAGGCCAATCAAGGACAGTGATGCTATGGTCAGTGCACCAGTTACTGGTGGTTTTGGCACTGTGGGCAGGTGCCAGATCATGCTGGAAAATGAAATCCTCATCTCCATAGAGCTTTTCAGCAGATGGAAACATGTAGTGCTCTAAAATCTCTTGGTACACAGTTGCATTTACTCTGGACTTGATGAAACACAGAGGACCAACACCAGCAGCTGACATGGCTCCCCAAACCATTGCTGACTGTGGGAACTTCACACTGGATTTCAAGCAACTTGGATTTTGCTCTTCTCCAGCCTTTCTCCAGACTCTGGCGCCTTGACTTCCAAATGAAATGCAAAACTTGCTTTCGTCTGAAAAGAGGACTTTGGACCACTCTGCAACTGTCCAGTGCTTCTTCTCCATAGCCCAAGTCAGACGCTTCTTCCGTTGTCTTGAGTTCAGAAGTGGCTTGACCATGGGAATACGGCTATTGTAGCCCATTTCCCGGACACGTCTGTGAACTGTGGCTTTTGATACCTGGACTCCAGCTTCAGCCCACTGTCTTTGAAGCTCCCTCAAATTCTGGAAGCGGCTCTTCTTCACAATTTTGTCACGAGACGTGGTGGCGTGGAAGGTGACCGGACCAGAACGGAGGCAGGAGGCATGAAGGGAGAACTCAAATGCGTTGACGATCCATAGGTTTTATTTAATAAAATAAAAGTCGCCCAATACTCCGAGGCAAAACAGAACAATACAGAGTTCCTCCGGCACGAACTCAACAGGACAAGGCATAACAGACTAGAACAGGACAAGGCATAACAGACCGGGATTGTGAATAATGAGTAATGAACCAGCACCCGCCAAACCCAAAATCCAGCCTTAAATAGCAGAACAGCAATCAGCTGATCTGCTTCAGCTTGAGTTCGGGGGCGTGGCATACTGGTCGTCATGGCGACCGTGACAGAGCCCCCCTCTTAAGGGACAGCTCCCGAGGTCCCAAAAAAGAAAAAAATTACTACCTCGCGCCCCGGAATGTTGACGATCGCGATTGGGGCAACCCTGCTCCCTCCTCCGAACACGCAGGAACGGGGAGAGGCAGGCGCCATCTGCGTCGGGCGGATCGGAATCGGCGCTCGGCAGGGGGGGTCTGGTGGCCAACTGGACAGGGGATGACAGACAGGCAGAACCGACGAGAACAGGACAGATAAACAGGACAGGCCGATGCAGAAGAGTCGCACTCAGGACAGGCCGATGCAGAAGAGTCGCACTCAGGACAGGCCGATGCAGAAGAGTCGCACTCAGGACAGGCCGATGCAGAAGAGTCGCACTCAGGTCAGGCCGATGCAGAAGAGTCGCACTCAGGTCAGGCCGATGCAGAAGAGTCGCACTCAGGTCAGGCCGATGCAGAAGAGTCGCACTCAGGTCAGGCCGATGCAGAAGAGTCGCACTCAGGTCAGGCCGATGCAGAAGAGTCGCACTCAGGTCAGGCCGATGCAGAAGAGTCGCACTCAGGTCAGGCCGATGCAGAAGAGTCGCACTCAGGTCAGGCCGATGCAGAAGAGTCGCACTCAGGTCAGGCCGATGCAGAAGAGTCGCACTCAGGTGGGGTCAGATTCAGAAGAGTCGCACTCAGGGGGGGTCAGATTCAGAAGAGTCGCACTCAGGGGGGGTCAGATTCAGAAGAGTCGCACTCAGGGGGGGTCAGATTCAGAAGAGTCGCACTCAGGGGGGGTCAGATTCAGAAGAGTCAGGCTCAGGGGTTCAGGTTCAGAAGTGGCGATTCAGACAGGACAGGCGGAATCAGAACAGGCAAGACATGAGAGGGTCAAAATCAAAACAGACAAGACATAAGAGAGTCAAAATCAGAACAGACAAGACATGAGAGCGTCAAAATCAGAACAGACAAGACATGAGAGAGTCAAAATCAGAACAGACAAGACATGAGAGAGTCAAAATCAGAACCGGCAAAACAGGAGGAGCGGAGCCGGGCTGGCAGGCAGCGGAGTCGGAGTCGGCCCGACGGGCAGCGGAGTCGGAGTCGGCCCGACGGGCAGCGGAGTCGGAGTCGGCCCGACGGGCAGCAGAGTCGGAGTCGGGCTGGCACGCAGGGGAGACGGAATAGCAGGCAATCGGCACGGGAGTCGGGCAGGCAGGCATGAGAGTCGAACAGGCAGGCGTCAATTCTTCCCGGGACCCCATTCGAGGCACAGCAAGGGCCACGACGGGCGGGGCCGTGGTTCGAACGGGCAGGGAAGGCCAACTCAGTAGGCGCCTGCCGAACTGCGCTCTCCAGCTCTCCCAAGTCGCGCTGGGATCGTTCGCTGAGTTCTATTTGTTGGCTGGTTCATTCTGTCACGAGACGTGGTGGCGTGGAAGGTGACCGGACCAGAACGGAGGCAGGAGGCATGAAGGGAGAACTCAAATGCGTTGACGATCCATAGGTTTTATTTAATAAAATAAAAGTCGCCCAATACTCCGAGGCAAAACAGAACAATACAGAGTTCCTCCGGCACGAACTCAACAGGA